>NC_044383.1:143344882-143949872 GCF_006542625.1 Nomascus leucogenys | reverse complement strand
ACCTGAGCTCTGAATGAGTTACATCAAGTTACAGTTAATCGACAGAGGACAGAAGCCCCAACTTATTGGCCTGAGGTGGTTGGGTACAACCTCTGTCAATCAATCAAAGGCTTACTACCAATGAACACAGACATAGGAGCAAACTCTAGGAAGGCAAATATAAAACAAACAAACAAACAAACATAGCAATAACTGAACTTCCAGGGAGAGAGACTTCAGAGATTTAATCTTAGGCAAGTTACTTAACAAAAAGCAGAAACAACAACCTTCAGGGAGGTAAACTCAGAATCTAGAGCTGCTAAAATATATTCTCAAAAATATCCAGTTTTCAACAAAAAATTAAGAGATACGCAAAGAAATAACAAGATATGACCCATACTGAGAAAAAAACAAGCAGTCAATAGACACTATCTCTGAGTGCCCTCAGATGTTGCATTTGGCAGAAAAAAACAATGTGGCAGTAAAGCAGATTCTATAAGGATTTTCAAAGAACTAAAGGAAGCCTAAAAAATTAAAGAAAAATATGACAGAGAATCAACACACAGAGTTTCAAAAAGGAGAGAGAAGTTACCAAAAAAGAATCACATGGAAATTCTGGAGTTGAAAGTATAGTAATTGAAATTAAAAATTCACTGCAGATAAGGCTCAACAGAAGATTTAAGGTAGCAGAAGAAAAAAAACACCCAGTGAATTTGAAGATAGATCAACAGAAGTTAACTAACATGAAGAACACAGAGAAAAAAAACAAAACGTAAAATGAACACACCTTAGAATATATCAAGCACACCAAACACTTGTAATGAGAATCCCAGAGGAAGAAGAGTGAGACAAAAAATATTTGAAGAAATAATAGCAGAAAAATTCTCAAATTTGATGGAAAACGAATCTACATTTCCAAGAAGCTCAACAATCCTCAACACAGTCTGTATTTGTAGGATAAATACAAAGAGATTCACAACTAGGTAAGACAGAGTTAAACTACTGAAAGACAAAAACAAAATCTTGAAAGCAGCAAGTGAAAAATGACTGATCATGCATAGTAGAGTGGGCACGTGAGATTAACAGCTGACTTGCTGTCTTGACACAACAGAGCCAGATCAGTATAACTATCCTCTAAAAATAAAGACATAACCAGATAAATAATGAGAGAATTCACTGATAACAGACCTGCATTAAAAGAAGTATTAAAGGAAGTCCTTCAGGCTAAAAAGAAATTACTAAAGATGGTGACTTGAATCTGCAGAGAGAAATAAGCAGCACCAGAAATGTAAGGATTAATGTAAAAGACTCTATAGATCTATTTTTTTCTAATTTGTTTCCTTAGCGTCTTTAAAAGACAAAAGACTGTAGAAAGCAGTAATTACAACACTGTGTTGTTGGATTCATAACATACAGATGTAATATATATAAAAATAACAGCATAAATGAGGGAAGGGAATAAAGCTATATAGGAGAAAATTTTCTATATTTCACTGGAATTAATATTAATCTAAAGTGCACTGTGATGTTAAAAAGGATGCGTATTATATCCCTTAGGGCAACCACTATGAAAATAACTTTAAAATTTGGTTTAAACAATGAGAAGAATTAAAACAATACACCGTAAAATATTTAACACAAAGGAAAGGCAGTAAAGGAGGGAAAAAAAAGCAAACACAGAAAACAAATAACAAAATGGCAAATGTGAATCTAACCATGTCAATAATTATATTAAATACAAATGGCCTAAAAACCCCAATCAAAAGCAGAGATTGTCAGACTTGATAAAAAAGTAAGATCCAACTATCTTGCCTATAAGAGAAACAGCTTAATTTCAAAGGCACACATATACTGAAAGTAAACAGATGGGAAAAGATGTACCAAACAGTAACTATAACAGAAATGGAGTGGCTATATTAATATTAGACAAGTACACTTTAACACAGGAAATCTTACTAGAGACAATGGGGAACAGCTCATGATATGGGTCACTATATGAGGAAGATATTAAAATTACAAACTGTATATGTCTACCTAATGAGAGACTTAAAATACATAAAACAAAAAGTGACAGAATTAAAAGGAGAGATAGTCCACCAATCATAATGTTAAACTTCAATACCCAATACTCAATAATTGATAGAACTAGAAAGAAAATTGGCAAGGATGTAGAAATCTGAATAACACTATCAACCCAGCCTAACTGACATGAATGAAACGCTCCACCCAGTTGCTACAGACACATACTCTTTTGAAGCACACATGGAATATTCTCTATGACAGACCATATGCTAGGCCATAAAATAAGTCTCAATAAATGTAAAAGGACTGAAAATCATGCAAAGTATGTTCTCTGAACATAATAAAACTGGAGGTCAAAAGAAAAAAATTCGGGAAATGGCCAAATAGTTGGAAATTAAACACAGAGTTGGTTCTCTGTATCCACGGGCTCTGCATCCATGGATTCAACCAACCTCAGATTGCAAATATTTGAGGGAAAAAAATGTTTCTATAATGAATATGTATGGACTTTTTTCCTTGTTATTCTCAAAACAATACAGTATAACAATGATTTACATAGCATTTATATTGTATTAGGTATTATAACTAATCTAGAGATGATTTAAAATATACGGGAGAATGTGCATAGGTTATATGCAAATACTATACCATTTTATATCAGGGACTTGAGCATCCATGGATTTTGGTATCTGTGGGAGGTTCTGGAACCAATTCCCATGGATACTGAGATATAGGTTTATTTCTAAATAACCCATGGATCAAATAAGAACTTCTGAGAAAAATTAGAAAATGTTTTGACCTGAATGAACATGAAAACTCAATACAGTAGACTTTATAGAATGCAGCAAAAGCAATGCTTAAAGTTTTTAGCATTTAATGCCTGTGATAGCAGAAATATCTCAAAACAATAATCTAAGTTTCTATGTTTAAGAAACTAGAAAAAGAATAAATCAAACTCAAACCAAGCAGATGGAGAGAAATGATAAAAGAGCAGAAACAATACAATAGAAAAGAGAAAAATAAAAATCAATAAAACCAAAGAAAAAGAGAGAGGTGACAATGATCAAATCAGAAATGAAGGCGTAGACCTAACATCTTTAAAGGTACAAAGAAATACTATGAGCAACTCTAAAGCTATACCTAACAACTTATATGAAATAAATCAACTCCCTTAAGCACCCAAGCTACCAAAGCTCAGCCTGAATAGTTCTATAGCTATGAAGGAAATTAAATTCATAGTTAAAGCCTCCCCAACAAAGAACACTCCAGGTCCAGATGATTTCAGTGGTGAGTTCTATCGAACATTTATAGAACAGTATCAATTCTATATAATCTCTTCCAGAATATAAAAAAGGAGGGAATAGTTCCAAACTCATCCTATGAGACTAGCATTGCCCTGATACTAAAACCAAAGAAATTACAAGAAAACTATAGACCAGTAACCACCGTGAACCAAATCCTCAACCAGATATTATTAGCAAATTTAATCCAGCAATATATAAGAATAATCTATCACCATCGAGTGAGGTTTATTCCAGGCATGTAAGGCTGGTTCAGCAGTGGAAAGCTGATCAATGTGATTTGCTGTATTAATAGCAGAAGAAAAGCCATACAATCACTCGATGGGTACACAAAATACATGGGACAAAATTCAGCATCTATTCATGAACAAAAACTTTCAGCAACCTAGAAATAGAAGAGAAATTCCTTAACTTGATAAAAGCACATCTAACAAAAAACCTACAGCTAACATCACACTTAATGGCGAAAGACTGAATGCTTTGTCCCTAAGATCAGGAATAAGCCAAAGATGATTGCTCTCACTATTTCTACTCAACAGCATACAGGAAGTCCTAGCAAGTGCAATAAGGCAGAAACAGAAGTAGAAGGCCCATGGATTGGAAAACAGGAAATAAAACTCTCTATTCCAAGCTGACATGATTGTCTACATTAAAAAAGAAGAGGGCCGGGCGCGGTGGCTCACGCCTGTAATCCCAGCACTTTGGGAGGCTGAGGCGGGCGAATCATGAGGTCAGGAGATTGAGACCATCCTGGCTAACATGGTGAAACCCCGTCTCTACTAAAAATATAAAAAATTAGCTGGGCATGGTGGCGGGCGCCTGTAGTCCCAGCTACTCGGGAGGCTGAGGCAGGAGAATGGCGTGAACCCAGGAGGCGGAGCTTGCAGTGAGCCAAGATAGCGCCACTGCACTCCAGCCTGGGCAACAGAGTGAGACTCCGTCTCAAACAAAAAAAAAAAGAAAAGAGAAAAAAAACAAAGAATCCATGCCCACAAAAAAGCTCCTGGAACTACTGAGTGAGTTTAGCAAGGCCACAGATAAAAGGTGGATATACAAAAATCAATCATATCTCTATATGCAATACATAACTAGAAAACGGAAATTTAAAAAACAAATAGTACCATTTACAATACAACTCTCCAATGAAATTCTTACATATATATATTTTTTTTTTGACAGAGTCTAACTCTGTCGCCCAGGCTAGAGTGCAGTGGTGCAATCTTGGCTCAGGGCAACCTCCGCCTCCCGGATTCAAGTGACTCTCCTGCCTCAGCCTCCTGAGTAGCTGGGACTACAGGTGTGTGCCACCACGCCTGGCTAATTTTTTTTTTTTTTTAAGTAGAGATGGGGTTTCGCCATGTTGGCCAGGTTGGTTTCAAACTCCTGACCTCAGGTGATCCACCCACCTCAGCCTCCCAAAGTGCTGAGATTACAGGCATGAGCCACCGCGCCTGGTCTGAAATTCTTACATATAAATCTAACAAAATGTATGCAGAATCTGTATGTTGAAGACTACAAACCCCTAATGAAAATCAAATATGATATATATATAGCATATATATAGCACATATATATAGCATATATATGATATATATATATATATATATATTTTTTTTTTTTTTTTTTTTTTTTTTTGAGACAGAGTCTCGCTGTCGCCCAGGCTGGAGTGCAGTGGCGCAATCTCGGCTCACTGCAGGCTCCGCCCTCCGGGGTTCACGCCATTCTCCTGCCTCAGCCTCCTGAGTAGCTGGGACTACAGGCGCCCGCCAACTTGCCTGGCTAATTTTTTGTATTTTTAGTAGAGACGGGGTTTCATTGTGTTAGCCAGGATGGTCTCGATCTCCTGACCTCGTGATCCACCCGCCTCGGCCTCCCAAAGTGCTGGGATTACATGCGTGAGCCACTGCGCCCGGCCGATATATTTTTATATATGGATTAGAAGATGAGATATCAAGATGTGAAAATTGATCTATAGAATCATTGTGGTTCCAATACAAATTCCAGCATGATTATAAATATCTACAATCTGACATTTAAATTTACAAGGAAAGGCAAAAGAAAAAGAATAGCCAAAACAATCTTGTAAAGGAACCAAGTTAGAGGATTCACGCTACCTGATTTAAAGACTTACCATAAAGCTATACAAGTCAAGACAGTGTAGGACTGGCGAAAACGATGGACACATAAATCAGTGGAACACAAAAGAATCCAGAAATAAACCAACAAATATAATCAAATGATTTTTTTTCTCTTACAAACATCTTTCTAATAAATGGAAAACAGATCTGTCTTTCCAAAAGATGGTGTGAGACCCACTGGATATCCCGATGTGAAAAAAAAAAAATGTACTACTTCTATCACACTGCACACCTTATACAAAAATAACCTCAAAATGCATCAAAGACCTAAATGAAAAGCCTAAAACCTTTAGAAGAAAATGTTGCGAATTGCTCTTAGCCGTGACACCTCAAGCACAGTCCATGAAAGAAAAAACTGATATAGTGAACTTCATTAAAATTAAAAGCCTTTGTTATGCAAAAGACACTGTTAAGAAAATAACAAGGCTAGTGTGGTAGCTCATGCCTCTAATCCCAACACTTTGGGAGGCCGAAGTGGGCAGACCGCTTGAGCTCAGGACTTCGAGACCAGCCTGGGCAACAGGGTGAAACCCTGTCTCTACCAAAAATAAAAAAAATTAACAAGAAGTGTTGATGAGAGCCTGTAGTCCCATACTCAGGAGGCTGAGGCTGGAAGACTGCTTGAGCCCGGGAGGTCAAGGTTGTAGTGAGCTGAGATGGTGCTACTGCACTCCAGCCTGGGCGATGACAGTGAGACCCTGTCTCCAAAAAAAAAAAGAAAAAGAAAATGACAAGCCAAGCCACAGCTGCGACAAGTTATTTGCAAATCACTTATCTAACAAAGAACTTGTTTCTAGAAAATATATACATATATTTTAAAAATCTCAGGATTCAACAAGAAAACAGACTGATAAAAAATGAGCACAAGATCTGAACAGACGCTTCCGCACCGAAGATCTATAGATGGGAAATAAGCACATGAAGAGATGCTCAACCCCACTCGCCATCAGGAAATGCAAATCAAAACCATGCTGAGATACCACTGCATACCTATCAGACTGGTTAAAATGAGGAAAAACTGACACTATCAAGTGCAGGTAGGGATGTGGAACTACTAAGGATACTCTCATATATTGCTGGTGAGGATTCCAAAATGGTATAGCTTCTTTGAAAAACAGTTGGGCAATTTCTTAAACATTAAATATATACTTGCCAAATGACCCAGTCATTTTACTCTTATTTACCCAAGAGGAATGAAAACTTACGTTCATACAAAAACCTGTATGCAAATGTTTATGGCAGCTTTATTCATAATTGCCAAAAGCTGGAAACCCAAATGTCCTTCAATGAGTGAATGGATAAACAAGCTATGGTATATCTAAACACTGGAATACTATTGGCCACGAAAAGAACAAACTATTGACACAACAAAATGAATTGCAAATGTGTTATGCTAAATGAAAGCAGTCAGGCTTGAAAGACTATACACTGCATGCTTCCATTTATAATGACATTCTAGAAAACGCAGAATTATGAACACAAAGAACACATCAGCTGTTGCCATGGTTAGGACTAGGGGGATGGGCAGCACGAGGGAACCTGGGGAGGTAACAGAGCTGTTCTGTATCACGAAATGTAGTGGTGGTTGCAAGACTGCTGTGGTAGCTGTCAAAACTCAGAACTGTACACCAAAAAGAGTGAATTTACTGTACCTAAGTTTAAAAATAAAATTTTAAAAATGAAACCTGAACTTTCCTTTAGAAATTATGACTATAAGCCAGGCAATGGTGGCGTGAACCTATAATCCCAGCTACTTGGGAGGCTGAGGTGGGAGGATCACTTGAGTCCAGGAGGTCAAGGCTGCAGTGAGCTATGATTGTGCCACTGCACTCCAGGCTGGGTGACAGAGCGAGACCATCTCCAAAAATACATACATAAATAAATAAAATATAGATAGTATTATGCACCTACATATCAAAAACTTTTATTACCTAAAAAGTGGACTTGAACAGAACAATGAGTTTAGACACCATCAGTGTACTAAAGCATTGCAAACTTTGCATTTACTAGCAGTAGATTAAGCAGAAACAAAGCCTTGTGCCTTAGAAAAAAGACAATTCACCTCCTGGCCGGAAAGCCAGTCTGGACCTGGGATACGATGAACTCCCCATTATGGCCAGGTGAGTTGTACCCAGAGTTCATTATCCAATCACTGGTTGAAATTTGGTGATCCTTATTTTATTCAAAAATTATTCTTGTGAAAATTTTTCTGACATAGCTGGTTTATCTCTAAGCTTATGACTTCAGATGTTATTTTATGCTTGGCAGAATTTTCAGACCAAGTTGCAAATAATTAGAAAAAAAGAGGAACTTTTATTTCCCTGTTTTCCATGAACCTTACTAAGGTTTTCACTAAGTATATGAATATATCAGTTTGGTACCAGGAATAAAACTATATTCATTCAATATTATTTCCATAAAAAACAAAAATCTCTAAACAAATAAATGTTAACTGTACATTTTTTCATGGATTAATTATTGAGTCCACAGGAATGTCATAGCATCATCTACTAAGCATTCCTTTTTCTTTTCTCCCGTAGTTAAGTGAGAGGGGAGTTCTTATATAATAATGATCTGTGGGCATCCCAGGCAGGAGGCAAACAAGTGAGAGGGGGAAATAGAGCCCTTCTGTGCTGTTTGGCTTCCTTGGCTCATATCCCAGTTAGTGAATCAAAGCTCAACTTTCTTCACACCGAGGGGCTGCTGCTTTCTTGCTGTTCTATGACATTCCCCTCCCTGGCTGCATGCCCGAACTTATTTTTTTTTAAACAAATCTTAGTATGGAAGGAGAACCGTGACTCCCTGAAGCTTTAAAAGAACACTGAATTATCCGATTCAGAATAAACAACGTATTAAAATCTAAAAGATATGAGAATTTCTTACAAGCCTGAAACAGGCCATTAACCCATGGATTTAAACACTGTGGAGCACACACTGTGCTAACCAAGTTGATAAAGGAGAGTACAAAATTCAAGGAAATAGACTATAATTTTAAATGGCAGAAATGAAGTTTTCATGGAAAGAAATCTGTATTTTTAAAGAGAAAACTGTGATTGAAAGCAATAAGGATGACAAAAAGGAGGTACAGGGAGTATCTGAACTGGGCTGAGGTACAGGGAGTGTCTGAACTGGGTTAGAAGTAGGGGTTCGGTCAGCGCCTCTGGGCGGAAGGCAGCAGCAGCCCACGGCCGTCTGGCTGTCACTCCATTGCCCCAGCACCATGAGGGACCACTCAAGTGTCACCCAGGGGACTGGGGAGATGTGTTTATCTACCCAGTAGAGCAGCCCCATTTTCACTTTTGCTATGACAATTTGAAATTTTTGAAATGTGTTCCAAAAAAATCAAAATCAAAATCAAAACTTCTTTTAAAACAAAAGTTTCCATCTCCACAAAACACTTCAGGGAAAAATAAACATAAAACAAAGTAAAATATAATGTTTTAAGGAGAATAATTTACTCATTGTATGAATACTAATTCTAGGGAAAGATTAGTCAGTCTACGTCTTAACAGAAACAGAGTAAGCTGTGGGATCAGATTCAAATTCCTTTGTCAGCAAGAGAGAGGGGAACCTGTTTAATGTCTGTGGATTTCCGTTTCCTCATCTATAAAGTAAAGATGAAAATGACTATCTGTGAGGACAGACGAGAGGCACTCGAGAAGTGTCCAGGAACGCGTGGGACAAACTCCACGGCAGTGCTGACATATTTCCATCTGGCACTGCCACCTGGCTGTGAAGTCGCAGGCCCTCCCTGAACTGTTTATCTTGACTCTTGCCAAGTGCAGTGAGAATTCCACCGCCTCTGGTCTTCCCTGACCTTTGGGGAAAGAACCCTTCCTTCAGCCCTCCATGTTTCTTCTCCCTAGGTTCAGGTGAGCATCTCAGCATCTCTTTCACATCTCTTACAGGCCTCTCTGGCTCTGACCTTTGAACAACTCCTCTCACAATCCACTCCTTTCTATTTTCGCTAGTTCATGTATGTGAACATTTTCTAGCGACATACTAAAACTCTGTCTAACCTTTAAGTCTGTTTCTTCACAACATTTATTTATTTATTTATTTATTTGAGACAGAGTCTCGCTCTGTTGCCTGGGCTGGAGTGCGGTGGTGCAATCTCGGCTCACGGCAACCTCTGCCTCCCAAGTTCATGCCATTCTCCTGCCTCAGCCTCCCTAGGAGCTGGGACTACAGGTGCACGCCACCAAGCCCAGCTAATTTTTTAGTAGAGACAGGGTTTCACGGTGTTAGCCAGGATGGTCTCGATCTCTTGATCTCGTGATCCGCCCGCCTCGGCCTCCCAAAGTGCTGGGATGCCACCGCGCCTGGCACACAACCTTTATTTTAACACACGCATGCTGAGTCCCTCAGTGCCTACGTAGAGTAGCAGAGTCTACCCTAGGCTGGAGATTAAAAACAAAAACAATTCCCTGACACAAAAACAAACCCTTTCTACCTGTATACTTACAAGGTGCCCTGTATACTTACAAGGTGCTCTAGTAACAGCATGGGTTACTTACCAAAAGATTCTTGGGGGCGGGGGCGGGGGAGGGGAGGGGAGGGAATGTGGCACTTAAAAAACAAGAGAAGGGAGAGGGTAATAATCAAAATAAATAGAAAATGGCACTTTTAAAAAACAAGAAAAGGGAGAGGGTAATAATCAAAATAAGTAGAAAACCAGGCAGCTTCTTCCTTCATTAACACTTAGCAGTTCTGTGGCTTCTCTGTCCAGTGCTTACTCATCTAATGAAATAATGCAGCTTATCTATATAACCTGTTTGCATCATGTGGGTCATACGTTTTTATTTCCATTTTAGGCTATTTGAATTATTTCTATTTTTTCAGGTGTCATTTTTCACATATTTTAAATGTACACATTTCTTTTGTAGAAAGGGTACAGCAATGAAGACAATGACTGCTGGAATTCAAGACACATACCAAGACCTGCGATTTGCACATTAAACACTCTTGTTAGACGTTTAGGCAACTTCCAGATAGATGTACAACATGCGATGGTTCTCTCTTCATAGCTGTATTTAATTACTGTTTCCAACTCCTGCATCCTGCTGCTCTACAGGATGGAAAATGCCATCACTGACTTACAGGAGGATAATCTGACTGGAGTCTTTCTATTTGTCATCCCGGGTTTAGCATTACACACACTCACCTGTGACTTGTTTGTCTGGAAGAGAAGGGATTGGAATGGCTGACCCAAACTTAACCAGGAGACGCTCATATAACCAGTCAAAGTGCTTATACCTGTGGTTTACAGATCGATTAGTGTTCTACAAAATAAGGGAAAGAGAAAAGGTTACCAATGCCAACTCTAGAAAATGAAGAAAAAAGCTGCAATCAGTGATCTAAACATGATTCTGCTTTTGATAACATGGATACTTACAGTAGGTGTTAGCTGATATTCGATGTAGCTCTTCAGACCATACATTTTGGAGCCTTTCCTGGGATCTGCTACCACACAGTCAAATGTAGAGGTAGGATAAACCCACATTGGGCCATAATCTCCAACCTATGCCAATGTTCCAGAAAGAAGTAATTTTGTTACATGGAAAAATAATAAATACAATTGATGTGAATCAGCAAGTAATTCTTTTCAGAATGAGAAGTCCTTTGGAGGGTCATTCTTGTTCGTCTTTGAAAGGTACATAAATGGTTCAATGGTTTCTGTTCCTGTTAGATATTATGTTTAAAGACCACACCTGTGGGAAACCCTTCTGCTCCCATGTGGGTCGCTCAGCCCATGGAGAGGAGACACCAGCTTCCCTCTCCCAAGGAGAGTGCTGGTTATAACACAATGTTTCTTTCTAGTCTAGCTGTCTCAAGCTACATGTGATGAAGGACTAGCTTTTAAAATTTTCGAATCTATCACAGACTAATAGTTTGGTGAAATATAACATTACACATTTTGATTTTTCAACAATACCAAATTGTCCTCAAGTTTTCTAAATATTCTCATGTTCTGTACCTATCTCATGGTGGATCAGGAACAAGCAGTTTTCAGATGGGCAACTGGTCTGTGGACAATACTTTGAGTAGCATTGTTCTGGCTCATAGAAGCGATTAATTAGATTGGCCAGAGGCTGATAGCCATTGTTTTACTACTAGCGGCAGGGTGGGGGGAGGGGGAGGTACTACGTCTTAAAAGCAAGAACCAGGCTGTTTTTTCCCATGGACTGCTGTGCCTAAGCACAGTGGGGCTGGCTCACTTCCAACCCCCAGGTATCACGCCCACCTGGGCAAGGCTTGCCCAAAGAGGGTAGGCCTGCATTCCTTTCCCACTGGCCTTCTCTTCTATCTGTGACTAGGGCAAAAAGTTCACAAATTCAGGCGAGGCTTACACTAGACTCACTGGGGTTTTAGCTGTGGTGGGAGGTGAGGAAGGGAAGGCAGCTAAATTCTATGTGGGGGTGTAGAGACCTCGTGTGTAAGTTTTGAGCCTGAGGATCATTTCTGCTAGGTGACAATAGATCTGCTGTCCCAAACCTGGTTTTTTCATCTTATTTAAAACAGCATCCAAGGCCATGGGGGCAGCTGCAGAGGAACCTGGATGCTGGAGCTCATGTACAGGCTTCTGGAACCACTGCCTGAGTCACCAACAGTCTCAAGTTGGTTCTGCCTCATTCATTTCATAAACTTTGATCACAATGACAGATTCCAGAGATTCAGACTGTTAGGACAGTAGCTCTTATCAAAACACATTTCAGAGCAAGAGAAGTCCTTATTATACTGAGAATGTTATCTACCTTCTTGGCTTGAAAATGAAAAATAATTGAGTTATAATCCAAGAAGAGAATGAAAAAACAAACACATGGACTGTAAAAGGACCACTATTCAGGAAGCAGATTCACTCAGATTCATTCAGAGATTCAAGGAGAATGAAATAATTTATGGAACAGGTTTTATTCTTGCAGACTTGAAAAAGTACAGTAAGAAGGTAAAAAGAAAATGAGAAAAATCATGCAGATTGCGCTAAAGGAAGAGAGATTTGTTTAGGCTGAGACCTCAGAGAGGTAAGGCCAGACAGACATAAAAAGGAAAAAAAGGTATACCCAGTCCTAATTTTTTTTTAAGAGGAAGATGCGAAAAGCGGATTGGGATATAAAAGTTCAGAGGCTGTTAGGTCAGGAAGGTGACCTACTCCAAGGATAAGAGTAGTTTAAAAAGAGACTAAAATCTCTGAGAACAAATTAATATAACGCCCTCAGAGAGAGCCCAGATCCAAGAAACTAGCTGAAAGCTGCAGAGGAGATGACTTTCGGGAGCTCCCTCAGTGAGTGGGCCGAAAGCGGCAACTGTGCTTGGCTAGGGCCCAATTTCACGGGGCTCTGTTTCATGAGTGGGCAAGGTTACTGCACTTTTAGAGCAAAGAGTTGTGGGCAAGGTTACTGCACTTTTAGAGCAAAGAGTTAGTCTCTGCTTTCTCTGGGCCTTCTGAAGACATGGTGGCTTTCCTCAGCTTCTTCCATGCATAGACGCCCACAAAGGCAGACCTGCCTACTGGGTGCATGGGTCCAGTTCTACCTAAAACTTGCAGGTCAATGAAAGGCTGGAACCCCTAGCTCTGTACCACCACTGCATGCCTGGGACAAAGTCTCCTTTAAGAATTTGAGGCAGGACGGGCGCAGTGGCTCACGCCTGTAATTCCAGCACTTTGGGAGGCCGATGTGGGCGGATCACAAGGTCAGGAGTTCAAGACCAACCTGGCCAATATGGTGAAACCCCGTCTTTACTAAAAAATACAAAAAAAATTAGCCGGGCATGGTGGTGCATGCCTGTAATCCCAGCTACTCAGGAGGCTGAGGGAGGAGAATTGCTTGAACCCGGGAGGCGGAGGTTGCAGTGAGCTAAGATCGCGCCACTGCACTCCAGCCTGGGTGACAGAGTGAGACTCTGTCTTAAACAAACAAACAAAAAAACAAAACTGAGACAGAGCTGTGCACTCTTGATTTTGAGGAGTTTTAAATGTCATGAAAAGAATAATGGTACATGTTCACTTTTTTTTTTTAAGTCCAGAGAAAACAGGAAAAAAAAAAATCTTTAATATAACTGCTCGGAAGTTAATTATCCCAAATTTGCTTTGAGGGAAAAAGCATAAAAAGGGCTCTTGGTTACAGTTCTTCAGCCTGGAGGCTTCCAAGATTTGGAGTTTTTCAAACATGCAGGCACAAGTAATTAGAGAATCTAATACTATTCCTGCAATTTTATCAAGTCTCCAAAGATTACGGAATAAGACCAGATGTTTCCTCATCCTTGATTGAGTCCAGGGTGAGAACACTCAACACTTCAGGTTCCCAATCTAATTGTTACAGGGTTAGGTCAATAGGATCAGAAGATAGCTACAGTTCTCTTTTCCAGAATTTCATTTGGGAATCTACAACTAAATATCACCTAGACAGAAAATCTATCACCAATCAAAATGTGGAATGAAACCAAAGGGCTTGTGTTACGTTATGCAATAACCAAGTAATTCTAAGACAGATATTCTCAATGATGTCCTTAACTCCCAGCTTCCATTTGGTAGCTCCTTATCTCGACTTGACAGCTGGTTTACTGGAAAAAAACACTATTACCCATATATCTGAAAGGGCACCTTATTCTGATAACATACATGCACTTTACAAGGGAAGAAACATAAATATTTGAATTGAGTTCATCAGTTAAACATATAGGGCTGGCAGGAAAAACAGTATGTAAAATACACTTCAAGACACTTTAGAAAAAAATGATCAAAATAGTATGTTTTATGAGTGTTTGTTCAATACTAAAAGTCTGAAAGATAAAGAATAAACAATGACAGGCATTAATTTGTGTTAATTATCTTCAGTACTCCCACAACACTAACATATATTATCAGTTATTTGGGGCATTAAATATATTTAAAAATACTTTCCAAAAGATGAATAACTCACTTAAGGTACAGTATAAGAAAGAGCTTAATCAGAAAGAAAGCAAACAAAAATAAACAAACTTACAATGATGGGAATTTTCTCTTTGGGTTTTGCTAGTTGTTTGGCCAACAAATACTGTTCCGTGCCAGGTTTTGCAAATCCAGGAAATCTAATCATGAACATAAATGTTCGTCAGTCTTAAGTCTTTTCTTGTAAGAATTTTACAACTCTCGTCCACATTTACTTAATTTACCAGTTTTAACCTTGTCCTGTCTTTCGGGTGCACTAGAACTAGGAAACTGTGGTAAATGAAACCTAATGTAATCAGATTGTTCAATGGCCAATTAGGCATTTAATTAAGCTTGATCTGGTAAAGAGAATAATTTGACTCCAGAAGGTGTGATGTTTACGGGCACTCTATTTGCTTGACTGTGTCTGAAACATTCCATCACCCCAGAGTGAAGGGCAGACCTGAAAAAACGCCCCCTAGTTCCCTGGGGCAGTGAGTAGTGAGCACACCAATCTGAGTTGGCCACAGGGGGCAATAGCCACGTGCTGGCATTTCTACATCCAAATTAAAGTTGCCTTTCAGCAAGCTCACTCCAGAGGCCACAACTGTCCCAAAGAGGCTGTCCTGCTCATCGGCATATGTGCTCGTTTCTTCCGGAATTGCCTTCAGAAGCAGTTCATGACAGCGGAAAACAAGCCTCCAAAGTGCAATCACTAAATTTGGCTATGGGCCAGGGGGAAGGCGGGTGTGTGTGTGTGCGTGTATGTGTATGTGTGTGTGTGTGTGTGTGTGTGTGTCTGTGTGTGTGTGTGTGTGTGTGTGTGTGTGAGGGGGGAGGTCACTTAAGACCCAAAAACTTAAATAAACTTGACTAGGCCGGGCGCGGTGGCTCACGCTTGTAATCCCAGCACTTTGGGATGCCGAGGCGGGCGGATCACGAGGTCAGGAGATCGAGACCATGGTGAAACCCCGTCTCTACTAAAAATACAAAAAAAATTAGCCGGGCGTGGTGGCGGGCGCCTGTAGTCCCAGCTACTCGGAGAGGCTGAGGCAGGAGAATGGCGTGAACCCGGGAGGCGGAGCTTGCAGTGGGCCGAGATTGCGCCACTGCACTCCAGCCTGGGCGACAGAGCGAGACTCCGTCTCAAAAAAAAAGAAAATAATAATAATAATAAAAAAATAAACTTGACTACTTCCAGAAATCACATCTATACCCAATGGACATTTCTGAAATTGGAGGACAGCTAGAACATAGCCATCTGAAGTGCTACTGAAAAAGACAAGATTAATTTGGGTTTTAGAATTTTTCTTTTAGTAAACAGAAGAAAAGGAAGTAAAATATCTACAATGGGAAAAGGAATCTTATTTCTATGAAGTTCCAGTCGCATTGCTTCTACTTTCATTCATGTGCCAAGCCAAAGGCCAGTGGGATGCTCTCAGGGGCCCGTGTCTTCTTTCCCTGCATTCTTGACTGACTTCCCTTGAGTCTCCCTTCTCTAGACATTCCTTTAAAACACAGCTTATACAAGAGACCAGAGGTGTCCTGCAGCTGGATGGCGTGGGGTTTGAATTCTGACTCTAACACTTAGGTAGCCTTAGGGGCTGAAATCTCCTTGTGGAAGAATGAGACCAGAATGACCTACCTTCTGAGGTGATAAGGGAATTAAAGATTTATGTAAAGAGCCTAGTATGTACTCAGTACATTTCAGTCATTGGCGATTAAGTCATCCTCTCTTTGGAAGTACTCCCTGCAGCCTCAGATAGAGTCTTCTTCGGCATTTTGAGCATATTTTGTGATTCCATTCATCACAACTGATTGCCGCTATCCATTTACCTATTACAGCAGCCAGAGGGACTTAGAGGAAGCATTTGTGTTTTCAGAACCTGGAGGAGTTTTGGGAGCATACTGAATGCTTAGTGAATTAACAGGCTAACCTGGAGCACTTTTATTTATTAATAAATTAATTTTTTTTAATTTACTTTTTGAGACAGAGTCTCACTCTGTCACCAGGCTGGAGTACAGTGGCGCGATCTTGGCTCACTGTAACCTCCACCTCCTGGTTCAAGCGATTCTCCTGCCTCAGTCTCCCAAGTAGCTGGGACTACAGGCGTGCTTCTGTGGCAATTATATATCATGACAACTCCTTGACCAGCTTGTAAGCATTTCACTTTTTGGGCACTGTTATGGACTACAGAAAAATTTGAGGACAGCAAACAGCAATGTATTAATTATTTCAGCATCATCAAGATGTCTTTTTTTTTTTTTTTTTTTTTTTTTTTTTTGAGACAGAGTCTCTCTGTGTTGCCCAGACTGGAGTGCAGTGGCGCCATCTCGGCTCACTGCAACCTCTGCCTCCCGGGTTCAACCGATTCTCCTGCCTCAGCCTTCCAAGCAGCTAGGATTACAGGCACGCCACCACGCTCAGCTAATTTTTTATATTTTTGGTACAGATTGAGGTTTCACCATGTTGGCCAGGCTGGTCTCGAATTCCTGACCTCGTGATCTGCCTACCTTGGCCTCCCAAAGTGCTGGGATTACAGACATGAGCCACTACACCCGGCCCAAGATGAATTCTTACAGTGCTCAAGTGTATTTAATTTCAGATCTCTTTTTCTAGTATAAGATGTATGTTCCATGACTAGAATACAGCTGTCATATAAAATGGATTAATTGCTGAAAAAGTGTTAATACTTAAAAACATTTTTTATAATTGTTTTACGTTTAAGTGACTCATTTATACAGTTTAGTTAAATACAAATACACAGGGTTTTAAACTGTTCACAGCACTACAGAGAGACAGAGATGCCTCAGAGGCACAGGTTCAAGTTAGGACTGCTTTAACATGGTTTCAGCCTGGAATGGTATTTTAGAGCAGAAAGAATTCTTAAAGCCAACCTCCTTGCTTTCGAGATGAAGAAACTGAGTTTCCAACAGGTCATGAAACTTGCCTATAAGCAAATTAGAGAGCAAGTGTGGAGCAGAGGAGAGCACCAAAAACCAGAGTCTAATTAAACTAAAGAGCTTCTGCACAGCAAAAGAAACTACCATCAGAGTGAACAGGCAAACTACAGAATGGGAGAAAATTTTTGCAACCTACTCATCTGACAAAGGGCTAATATCCAGAATCTACAATGAACTCAAACAAATTTACAAGAAAAAAACAACCCCATCAAAAAGTGGGTGAAGGACATGAACAGATACTTCTCAAAAGACATTTATGCAGCCAAAAAACACATGAAAAAATGCTCATCATCACTGGCCAGCAGAGAAATGCAAATCAAAACCACAATGAGACACCATCTCACACCAGTTAGAATGGCCATCATTAAAAA
Source organism: Nomascus leucogenys (assembly GCF_006542625.1). Lineage (NCBI taxonomy): Eukaryota > Metazoa > Chordata > Mammalia > Primates > Hylobatidae > Nomascus > Nomascus leucogenys. Next base: position 143,932,189 of record NC_044383.1, on the reverse strand, counting down.
GTCAGGAAACAACAGGTGCTGGAGAGGATGTGCAGAAATAGGAACACTTTTACACTGTTGGTGGGACTGTAAACTAGTTCAACCATTGTGGAAGACAGTGTGACGATTCCTCAGGGATCTAGAACTAGAAATACCATTTGACCCAGCCATCCCATTACTGGGTATATACCCAAAGGACTATAAATCATGCTGCTATAAAGACACATGCACACATATGTTTATTGCGGCACTATTCACAATAGCAAAGAGTTGGAACTAACCCAAATGTCCAACAACGATAGACTGGATTAAGAAAATGTGGCACATATACACCATGGAATACTATGCAGCAATAAAAAAATGATGAGTTCATGTCCTTTGTAGGGACATGGATGAAACTGGAAAACATCATTCTCAGTAAACTATCGCAAGGACAAAAAACCAAACACCATATGTTCTCACTCATAGGTGGGAATTGAACAATGAGAACTCATGGACACAGGAAGGGGAACATCACACTCCGGGGACTGTTGCGGGGTGGGGGGGGGAGGGACAGCATTAGGAGATATACCTAATGCTAAATGACGAGTTAATGGGTGCAGCAAAACAACATGGCACATGGATACATATGTAACAAACCTGCACATTGTGCACATGTACTCTAAAACCTAAAGTATAATAATTAAAAAAAAAAAACAAAAACCAGAGTCAGAGACCCCCAGGCATGAGCTGGAACCTCACTCATCAGCCATGAAAACGTGGCCACTCATTGTTCTCAGTCTCTGCTTCCTTTGTTTTCAAAATGGGGCTAATTTATATGAATTTTCAATATACTTTATATTCACACTTAAAGAACAGCTGACAATGATGCACATCACTACTGACCATGACTGAAAACTTCAAATTTGACTCTGAAACAAGACACAGTTGACTAACAAGACAGAGAATTATTCATTTTATTATGCATGCAATTGAGCAGGAAAATATATAATGGAAGAAGCTGGGTAAGAGGCAGCAAAAGTGTGCAGTCAAAAGAGAACTCATTCAATCACTGAAGCTATTTAAATATACTTTGGAGAACTTGTAGGACTTACTAAACTAGATCTAGACCTAGATCTTGATGTCTAAATATTACGTCAAATGTTATGTTTTTAATTTTTCCAGACACAGATTAACATTCTTTGATATCTGCTTTGAATCATGGAATTGGAATATTGGGAAAAAGTATTAGTAATTTCAAAAAATAAACTAAACATAACTGCTGGAAGAAGAGTACTTGAAAATTCTGAGGGAAGTCATAAATTATTAATATATCTTCTTCAAGCTACACTGGCATAAACTACAGCCTTATTTAGGTCTCTCCAAAGAATCCTACAGTGCTATGTCCACAGTCACTGGTGCCCACATGCCTTCCTGTTAAGTAGGGTATCTACAAGTACTGTTAAAAACTTTCTTTTTTTTTTTAGCTAGGTGTGGTGGCTCAAGCCTGTAATCCCAGCACTTTGGGAGGTAGAGGCGGGCGGATCACTTGAGACCAGGAGCTTGAGACCAGCCTGGCCAACGTGGTAAAACCTCATCTCTACTAAAAATACAAGAATTAGCTGGGCGCGGTGGCACACGTTTGTAATCCCGGCTACTCAGGTGGCTGAGGCACGAGAATCGCTTGAACCCGGGAGGTGGGGGTTGCAGTGAGCCAAGATCGCACCACTGCACTTCAGCCTGGGTGACAGAGCAAGACGCCTGTCTCAAAACAAAAAAATAAAACACTTTTTTTTTTTTGTTTTAAATCTAAGAGAAACCTAAGCTAAAACAAAGCTCTTGACCACATTTTTAGGCGCAGGAGCTGAAACACATGCTTTGGCGCCTGAGGGCCTGGCTTCCTGATTGGAACACTCGGATGCATCTCTCTGGGCATCAGTTTGCCTGCAGTAAAACAGGGGTTTTATGTACCACAAAGGGATATGAGGGCTACATGCGAATGATACAAACCACTCTGCACAATGCCTGGCACATGGCAAGTGATTAACAAAATAGTAAAACATTTAAAAGAGAGTTGTTGTTATTATTCTTTTTAGTTTTCCTGTGACATTAGCAATGAAACCTTAATATGTCATAAATTGATAAAGGTAGAAGTAATGAAAACAATTTGGGAAATCATTAAAGAAAATAAATATTTTACTTATTAACCTTGTAAATCAAAAATCCTTTTTTTTTTTTTAAGCAAACTTCTCAGTTAAGATCCAAATAAAAATAACTGAATCATATCCAAAACTTAGGAGATCACTGGAAAGGGAAAAAGCCAGCTGCCTCTTGGTAGGGTATATACTTTGTATTAATGTATGCTTCTACCGCGGCCCTGGTTCCCCGGCTCCCCTTTAAACTTACTTGTTAAGGGGAATTTTCATAGATGAGGAACTAGCACGACTGTTTCCTCGCTGAGCGCCACCTGCATCAGCTGACTCTGAATCCTTAAAGTAGGAAGAGGATTTGGGCCCATCCCAGTCTTCATCCCAGTCATCATCATCACCAGTTGCTAGAGGTGAAAATGGAAGATCATCAGTTAAAAAAAAAAAAAAAAGACCAAAATAAAAATGAAATTACTTAATTTTCTGACAGTAACTACCTACTGGGCAAATCAATTTTTTTTGATGGAGAAAAGGGTATAGTATAAGAGTATAATATGGATGTTAAGAGTAAAGGCTGTGTAGTCCATTTTAAGGCTTGAATTACAGATTCTTTTAGTGCAAAAGACAAATCAGAAGCAACTTAAAGAGGGCTGTCAGATTAATTTTTAATTTTTGACATGGGCACCGAGATGACACAATGGAGAAAGGGCAGTCTCTTTAATAAGTCGTGCTGGGAAAACCAGGTATCTACATGCAAAAGAATAAAACTGGACCTTGTCTTACACCACACACAAAAATCAACTTAAAATAGATTACAGACCTAAATGGAAGACCTGAAACCACACAATTCCTAGAAGGAAACACAGGGGAAAAGCTCCTTGGCGCTGGCCTTGGCAATTGTTTTTTCGAGTATCACACCAAAAGCACAGGCAACAAAGTCAAAAATAACAGGCGGGACTACATGGAACTAAAAAGCTTCTGAACAGCAAAGGAAACAATCAAAATGAAAAGGTAGCCTATGGGCTGGTGTAGCGAGACCCCCTGAAACTATTGCTATGGAATAAAAGATGAAATGCTCCTGATTATCGTAAATACAAAACTGCATGCAGGATTGTGTAAAGACAACGCCAGGTTGGACTGCCAGAACAAGCCAACAGCGCGTGATGTGCTTCCCCCTGGAGAGAGCCTATGAATGGGTGTGCAGTCAGGGAGGTTTCACATCACCAAGATTCCTATCCCAGAAAAGCAGATGTTCATAGCTCTGGGAATGGAATGTGACCCTTGTGGAGAGCCTATAAACGGACACATGGGGGGCGCCGTCCATATGGATAAGATAGGGCTATAAACGCCCTCATCTTGCCACGGCTCTTCTAGGCCTCTTTAGGGTTAAGGCATACTCCCTTCTGAGAATTTCTGGTCTAACAGGTTGTCTAGCTTCACATCCTGTTTCTATGGATTGTTTGTAACCAGCTTTTGCTGCAACTGTTACTGCTGATTACCATCTTGCTAATCATAGGTTATGGAAAGACTGTGTTTCTGTTTTAAGGCTGTTAGAAATTACTGATGCACACACTATATTGTAAATTCTTATCCCTGTATACTGTACTTCTGCATACAGATGTTATGTTAAAGAATTACTTCATCCCCATGTGACCATCTCACCTCATAATCAAATGACCCTAAATCCCTCACTAACCTACCCAGACCCTCACTAAACTTAATAATAAATGCTTGTATATCCAGTGCATTGTTGGCACTGCAGGACCAGAAGGCGGTGACCCCCCAGACCCAGCTTTTGCTATTTTGTGTGTGTCTATTATTTCTCAACCTGCCGATCCGCCTGGGAACAAAAAGAACCCTGTTGCATTGCGGGCTGCTGGCCAGATCCCGCGATAGGCTGGAAGAAAATATTTGCGAGCCATGTATCTGACAACCTGTTAATATTCAAAACATATAAGGAACTTGCACAATTCAATAGCAAAAAAAAAAAAAAAGCTCAATTAAAAAATGGACAAAGGACTCAAATTGACATTTTTCCAAAGAAGACCAAAAAATGGCCAAGAGGTATATGAAAATGCACTCATCATCACACACAAAGAAAAATACCACATGATCTTATTTACATGTGGAACTTTTAACAAGTCTTTAAAAAAATCTAAAAAACTTATAGAAGCAAGAGAGTAGAAAGGCGGTTACCAGGGGCAGGGAGAGGGGGAACTAGGGAGACGTAGGTCAAAGGTACAAAGTTGCAGTCATGAAGGACAAGTCTAGAGATCTCATGTAAAGCATGAGGACTACAGTTAATGATATTGCATTATACATGGGAAACCTGCTGAGGGAGATTTTAGGTGCTCTTACCACACCCACACACCCACACGCACACACTTGCACATATACACGCACGTGCGCACGCACACACGCACTTAGGTAACCATGTGAGGTGAGGGATATGTTAAGCGCTTGGCTGTAGTAATGATTTCAGTATATATGTGTATATTACAACATCACTCTGTATACCTCAAATATAATTTTTTTTTTTGAGACGGAGTCTCACTTTGTTGTCCAGGCTGGAGTGCAGTGGCACAATCTTGTCTCCCTGCAAGCTCCGCCTCCCGGGTTCATGCCATTCTCCTGCCTCAGCTTCCCGAGTAGCTGGGACTACGGGCGCCCGCCACCACACTCGGCTAATTTTTTTTCTATTTTTAGTAGAGATGGGGTTTCACCGTGTTAGCCAGGATGGCCTCGATCTCCTGACCTCGTGATCCGCCTGCCTCGGCCTCCCAAAGTGCTGGGATTACAGGTGTGAAAATATAATTTTTTTAAAGGGCTGTCAGTCCACATCACTTCAGATAAATGCAGACTGTAAGAATCTTAAGTGGTACACAGTAGAAAAGACTTCTAGAGGCCTAGACACTGATAAATCTAGTCTTTTACATTTACAAATAAGCAGAATACCCTTTAATTCTAGAGGCTTGGGGAGGACGAAAGGGACGACAGATCTTTGAAAAGCAGCTGTTTAACACTAACAATAAAGGGGAGAGAAGGGCAACAAGGGGGACATTAAAAAGACCGGGTTGGGGTGTGGGGGAAAAAGGGAAAGAGAAAAAGATGAAAAGTGAAGAAGTAATTAAGCAGCATCGGTAGCTACTATTCTGACAATAATCCTCGTGTCACATAAGGTGCTGTTGGCTCTCCTCCTTCTCCTTCCTCCCCCACTCTAATGACCTGAGTGTCCTTTAGTGTCAGGCCCTAAGAGTGCCATTATGGAGAAGCCGAGGGACAACTGCCAAATGGGGAGAAGAACAAACTATGAGAAGGATGTGGGCCAAGTGACTAGAGAGCCAGACACCAGGAGTCTCCCAGTGCTTCTACCCAGCCCACACCCCTGGTCCTGCTGACAGGCAGCTCCTGTCTACGACTGCCAGCCTTGAGCCAGGACCTGCACCCTTCTTTGGGCTTACGAGTGAGGTCCTTGCTGTTTAGAACAGACATTCAATTCTTGGCCCAATGTGCTTACAGAGGAGACAGGGTTCAGGGATTGTTAAAAAAATAATGGGAGACTATCTTCTTATTTAATTTCAGATCAGACATAAATACCCTTAATTCCCGAATTACTTCCCATTCCATACACTTCTCTTCTGCCTCAGTATTTCTATTCATAGCCTAGTCAAACAGGAAGTTAAAACAGTGAATGCAGAGGTCTTAAACCAGCAGGATGAGCCACATCCCATCCACATACACGTTTCTGGCTCAAGATTTTAAAACAAACGTGTTAGCTGCTGAGATGTTAAAATGAGAAGGTGACAAATAACCAAGACTTCTCATCTCTCTGAAGATGTGGAGATCACAACGTGGGCTCAGCTTCCCTGCAAATGCAGCGATCCACAGGCAACAGCAGGGGCCCTCAGCCTTCTGCAGCCTCCACCGCCCATTCTGCTTTTACTTTACCAACCCAGCGTTTGAATCTGTGACTTCACAGAGACAAGTAAGACTGAACTAAAGTTAATGATCATCTACATTTGGATCCAGGTTTGCTACTAGTGAATAAGGGCAACTGCGAGCAGTTCTTTTGAATAAAATCTATTTTCAACTCAATGACCCAGAGTGGTATTGTGAGGTAAGAAATAGCTATCTGGTCTGTGTCCCCAGTTCCCAGCACAGGGCTCCTAAAACTCTTGTAACTTCCTGAATGTTAGGTGTGCAAGGTGCATCTTTTGTTCTGATATTTGGTCTCTGACCCTGGCTCCTGACACAGACCTCCTAACCCTTGGAATTTCCCCAGTGGTAGGAGCATCTTTTGTTCGAATGAGGTGACTCCTGGTGGGATGGGGGCTGGTCAACAGAAGGACCAGGCCAGGATTAGAAGCTTGGAACTTCCAGCTCCACCTCCCACTCTCTGGGAAGATAAGCGGGGCCAGAGGTTGAGTTAATAATCAATCATGCCGGCCAGGTATGGTGGCTCACACCTGTAATGCCAGCACTTTCGGAGGCTGAGGCAGGTGGATCACCTGAGGTCAGGTGTTTGAGACCAGCCTGGCCAACATGGTGAAACCTTGCCTCTACTAAAAATACAAAAAATCAGCCTGGTGTGGTGGTGGGCACCTGTAATCCCAGCTACTCAGGAGGCTGAGGCACGAGAATCACTTGAACCTGGGAGGCAGAGGTTGCAGTGAGCCGAGATTGCGCCACTGCACTCCAGCCTGGGCAAAGAGAGCGAAACTCTGTCTCAAAGAATAATAATGATAATAATCGATCATGCCTACGTGGTGAAACTGCCGTAAAAATCCTTGAGCTACAGGAAAAGAGATTCTGGGGTGCTGAACATGTAGGGGCACCTGGGGCAGGGGGGCATGGAAGCTCTGCGTCCCTTCCCCATGCCTCGCCCTATGCATCTCTTCATCTGGCTCTTTATTTGCATCCTATAAATTGTGCTTTGTAATAAACTGACAGTAGTAAGTAAAGTGTTTCCCTGAGCTCTGTGAGCCGCTCCAGCAGATTAATTGAACCCAAGGTGGGGGTGGTGGGAACCCCCTTGATCTGACTACAGGTAGACGGTGTCATGACTGTAGGACACTCAGTTGGCTTCTGCTGCACAGCTGCTTGGTGGGTGGGGCAATCCTCCCTTCCCATGCTGTGGTCACAAAACTGTTCTGTGTTGTGCTGAGTGTGGGAACAGCAAAAACAGTTTGGTCTTCCCTGTCTCTCCCACTCAGCCATGGGCGGGCGGGGCGGGACCTCGCACCCCTCTCCTCACCTGGTCCTTGGTAGGCCTGGGGGTGGCCGAAGGCAGCGTCCCAGTTGTTGGGAGTGTTTGTGTTTCTTTGGGCTCCAGCCCCCTCTGGCTGGGCCCCCCAGCCTTCTGAGCTTTCCCAGTTCCCAGATTTGGAGGCACTCCAGGCTGACCAGGGGTCATTGCCACTGCCAACCTATTGAGAGGGGTAAAAAGAAGGAGAATTTTTGTGACTTCTGGAAACCATGACTCAATTCAATAATGAACTGACATAAATGAATACAACAGGAGTGCTAAAAAAAATGTTAATAGAAATGTATTCAAAACAACTTTATATACATAATATTTTGATTTCCAAACATGTAGGAAAGCACAAAAGGTAGCATCAACCTAATTTTACTGATATGAACACATTTTGCCATATTTGCTTAGGAACTTTGAAAACAGCAACAAAGAACTATTAGATGCAGCTAGCGCCCTCTTTCTCTCCAGAAGTAACCACTACTTTTCTGAACCTGTAATTCATTCCCATGTGTTTTCATACTTCACCTGCACATGAACACATTCACAAACAACTGTTTCATATTTTCAAAACTGACCTAAAGGATGGCATACTGTATGTATCTCTTTGCAAGTTTTCTTTTTCCCACTCAACATTATGTTTTTGAGATTATACATGCTGATAATGAGGACCTATTTCTAACTGCTTTACAGCAATCTGTTGTATTTTTAAGTAGGTTTTTTAATTTGAAAAAGAATACATGTATAATAAAAAATTCAAACAATAAAAGTATATGCAATTTGAGAAATATGCCTAAAGTCTTGAGATGCTAGTCATTCTAAGGAACTACTCTACTACTGTCAAAAGACACAAAATTACAACAAATTCAGTTACAGATCGACTTGGCTTTTACTTGAGATTCATGAATCTGGGCAGCCTCCTTCCTACAATCTAGAACGAGCACTCCCACTGGGCATTAACAGAACACTCGGTTTTTAAAGATGGGTTAATAAGGAAATAGAACAACAGAAAAAATGTTGACGGTTAACATCAGTTTACTTCAGGTTACTTTTTCGTAAGGGTTAAAGCAGAGGGGACTCCTTATTATGCTAACTCAGGTAGACTGGGATCTCCTGTTCTCGAGAAAAAATCAGTTTGTTTTAGGACCTATCTGCTTCCTTCAAGTTTCAGTTTGATGATGGAGCGTCCAGCACAAGGGACTCCATTCTGGTTTGGCCTGGTCTGCTGGGGCCTAGTGCAGGAACTCTGAAACAACGGCCTACTGTAATTTTTGTTTCACGCTAACAAATTCCTTGTATATACTTACTCAAACATCCATGGACAGAGATAGCTCCTTTTTGTTTTTAAACATGTAAGTTGGCCTAAACTATATTATTTTTGCTTGGTACTTTTTTTTTTTTTAACAGCATAAAACATTCTGCAAGGTACATCAGCACACATGGACACAATATTCTTTCACATTGTCTCCATAAAATTCCACTGTATATATTTCCTACAACTTGACCACTATATGCTGATGTTCATTTATCTTGTTTTCAGTCTTTGGATACTATAAATAATACAGTGTGATCGGACAGACCAAAATAGACACCTTTTTATCAACTAAGATGGATCCTAAGGTTAAGGGAATACAGCAACTTTCTAAATTACTAGGGCTCTAAACTCGCTAAGAACAGGAGCTATCAGACCCCTCCTAACTGGTTTACAACCCAGACCAAGACAACTCTGACTGGGCAGAGGACTGGCCTTAGAAACATTTTCTTCGGACAAGCAACTGCAGGCCTTAAAGCCAGTTTCAGCAGCTCACCGAGGCTGTGCACAAACTGTGTCCTACAGTTCACCTTTTCACATAAAGAGCCCAATTCCACCTCATTTTAATGCTAAAATCTCACCTCAAAGTGAACAAGGATGTATGTTACATATGTTTATCCACTGCACATGCTCTTGACTCCTCTCATACATATGTATCGCTTTGCCTCCAAACTCCTAAATATATGTGACTCTAGTGTGATACAGGCCCTGTGAGGCATAAAACCCAATGTGTCCCTTCATCTTCGGCACACACCAGAGAAGGTCTCTTCCCAGTCTGTAAACTGTTACTGCCTATAAACCTCTCCTTCCTATTAATCAGCCATCCTGGTGGTCCTTTAGATGAAAACTGCAATCCAAAAGGTCTCTGACATTTCCAGAGAAAAAATGCTACGCTTAAGGAGACTGTGTATTTAGAACCGATGGATTTTGTCAAATTGCTTTTCAAAGAGAATGCAGTAACATTCCCACAGTCTGACAACTGTCACGCTGAGGGGTTTTGTCTTACATAGAAAGGGACTTTGATACTTCTTTTTAAACAGTATTTCTCTCCCATAATTCCTGAGTAATTTAATAGTTTAATTATTAATCTTACAAATAAAATTTTGGAATGGGAAATAGATAGCACCCAATCTCAAAGAATATTCCAGTAGAGAGTACACTTAGCAGCTCTTAGCCCTGCCCCCACCATCCCACCCTTGAGGCAAATACAGTTTTTTGTTAGCTTGATCTTTTTTTTTTTAACATTTAAATCTTGTATCTGTCTGGAACTGAGTTAAGTAAAACAAATAATATAGGGGCTGGGCGCAGTGGCTTATGCCTATAATCCCAGCACTTTCAGAGGCCGAGGCGGGAGGATCACCTGAGGTCAGGAGTTTGAGACCAGCCTGGCCAACATGGTGAAACCCCATCTCCACTAAAAATACAAAAATTAGCCAGGTGTAGTGGTGGGCGCCTGTAATCCCAGCTACCTGGGAGGCTGAGGCAAGAGAATCACTTGAATCCGGCAGGCAGAGATTGCAATGAGCTGAGATCATGCCACTGTACTCAAGACTGGGTGACAGAGAGAGACTCTGTCTCAAAAAAAAAAAAAAAGAAAAGAAAAGAAAGAAAGAAAGAAAAGAAAAGAAAAAGAAATAATACAGGGATCCAGCTCAACATCTTGTCCTCAGTCTGTTACCCTAATACCATTTCATGAATAATCCACCTTTCCCCCATGAATTGAAATGCCGCCTTCATCACATATCAGATTTGGGTCTATAGCTGGACTCTCTTGTTTCTTAGTGATCTATTTGTACTAGTACCACACTTTCACAGAAAAACCATCAACACTTTAGCATAACATCTTAGCTGTTTATTTTTATATATAAACTTTAGCATCAGCTTAATATTTAAACTAAAACAATCTGCACTTTCACATTAGAATGTTGAGTTAAAATACTGATTTTCATTTCAATCACTGTTTACTGAATTCATAGAAAATTATTGATTAAAATTATTCACGCCTTTCACTCCACAATTTCAGTACTGAATCTATTTCATAACATGAAATAGCAAGTCTTCCCTTTTGAGTCTTATACACACACACACACACACACACACACACACACACACACAAATGGTGCTAGTTAAAAAAAAGAAAAATATATATTTGCAAGAAAATTACCCACCCTGTCTAATATAGCCCCTAATGTTGTAGGACACCCTAGTGGCTGGTCTGTTTTGACTCTTCACCAACCGACATATGGGGCAGACAGCTGGCTGTCATGTGCCAGGTGCATCAAAAACAGACTATATGCTTTTCATGTGCAAGTATGATGTCATTCTATTGCCCTATATACCTCTAAGGAAAAAACTGAAGTTACTTGTGATTTTACTCTATGTCAAATACTAACAGGAGAAAGATGTTTCATCCACAAGACTGTGACTTCTCAAACACACAGCTTACAAGGTGACATTCGGCTTCGGGATGGACTCTCAGATGACCCCAGTGGACACTGGAAATGAAGGCGATCATGCTGAGGGCCTGGCAGTCACACTTCAGCTAAGAGAAACCCTTCCTTCTACAGTTTTCTTTAAGGAAGTGTAGTTTTATTCTCCTATTTAGCAATATATTTCATGTCCTCCAAATTCTAAGTTAGAAGGTTTTGTTTTTCAAATAAGAACTTGGAAAAGTACCAAAGTTTGGGACATTAAGGACAGACTATCATTGGTACAGCAGCCTCAGCCTGGTTTCCATCAAGGACCGGCTGTGAAATGAGGGGCTCGGAGGGCGACAGTCAGGAGCCTAGCGAGTTGGAATTCCGTTAATAGCTCTACCTCTCTCCCGCTGTGTAACCTCGGGCTAGAGTTCAGAAGTGAGCGGCCTGGATTCAGAAGACTGCCAGAAGCTAAGTGAGGTACACCACAAAGGAACACAGGACTGTGAGCTAGAACAGAAGAGGGAATGTTCACTGGGGCCTTCCAGAAGACAGTTCAGTCTTAGCAAACTGGCCAGGAAGGATTTTCATCAAGATGGAGGAAAAACCTGGAGGTGAACTATTCATAGCAGCTGTTCTCAAAAAATTAAAATCCATTTAATTAGGGCAAAAACAAATAATTGTTCTTTGAAAATCACTTGGTCAATAATTTATAGGTGTGTAGTAACTGTCATACTAACTGGTTATGTATGTGATCTTAGCTCTCCACCTAGGTTATGAAATCTCTGTGGGGGTATGTTTGTTTCTGTCTCTTTGGTTTTTTTTTTTTTTTTCCTGGAACATTCTCTTTATCTTGTTTCAACCCAACTCCTGCTGATAACAGATTTCACAAAACCCTACCAACTGGAGATCTTTCCTGCAGCTTCCGTCACGGCCCTCGGACTCACTCCCTCAGCAGATGGCCTTTTACTGCCCTGGCAGGTCCCTTCCCCTCTTAACTGTAACCAGTCACTGGCTTTCTCTCTGAACCCAACCTTCCCATACATCGATCTCTGACTTCTTCACTCTCAACCCCCAAATCCCCTTGGTAGTTCCCTAACTACAGACACCTCGTCACGGTAAAACCTATTCTGCTCCTGGGCTGAGGTTTCCATCCTGCGGCGCCTCTCTGTCCTTTCCTTCCACCTTTCCCTCCTCTTCCTTTCTACTAAGCAGCATCTTCATCCTCTTTCTCTTCCCACCCCTTATTTTGCGAACCTCTTCTTGACTTAACTGTCCATCATGGGTAATTAAAATCCCTTCATTAGCACTCACTGCCCCTGGAGTCAACTCCAAGCTTCCTGTGGCTCAATCAGGAGTTTCTTCAGCACAGGTCCCAACTTTGCCTCGTGCAGCATTCCCTTTTCTCCCTACCTGCCACTAACCTTCACTCCGAAGCTTCAAACTTCACACATTTCCCCAAACTTTTCTACATCTCTGCTGTTCCTCACACTATACTGTACTCTTATCTGCACACCTCATCTTTCTCAATTTAGAAAGTCCTACCCCCATCAAAAGGGCTCTGGCCTTCCCACAGCCTGCCGGCTGACATCCAGCCGCCTCCTTTCACTTTCTTCATTATTTGCAAATCAGATGGTCAGTCCCACCAGTCAATCGGGGGACAGCTCTGTCTTACCTGGAGAACGTTTCCCCCAAAAGATTCTCCAAATGCCTTGCATAAAGTGGCAAGGACTCAAATATTTTAAATGTGATGTTTTTGATCATTTGTATGAAATACATCTTACTCTGTCAGACCTCTAACCTTCATGACATGATCACCAAAAGGAGGAAATCAGATTTGCCTTATGTATACTAACTTGAGTCTTTTCGAAAAAATTAACTTCTTGTGGTTGATCACAGAGTAAGTGATTTTCAGCATGTGACTACAGAAAAAATGATTTCTGGCTGGGCGCGGCAGCTTACACCTGTAATCCCAACATTTTGGGAGGCTGAGGCAAGAGGATCACTTGAGGTGAGGAGTTCGAGACCACCCTAGCCAACATGGTGAAACCCCATCTCTATTAAAAATACACAAATTAGCCGGGTGTGGTGGCAGGAGCATATAATCCCAGCTACTTGGGAGGCTGAAGCAGGAGAATGGCTTGAACCTGGAAGGTGGAGGATGCAGTGAGCCGAGATCATACCACCACACTCCAGCCTGGGCGACAGAGTGAGACTCTGTCTCAAAAAAAAAAAAAGAGAGAGAAAGAAAAAAAGAATTTTTAGCTACGAGTACTCTTAAAATAACAGTGTCTGAGTTCTGAAAGTGGATGATACAGACAGGTATCATCTGGAGATCTCCGGAGGGATGGGAAAATATGAGAGAAAGCAGGAGCAGTAAAATGGGAATGGTAAAATCTAGAACGTGGGTATATGATTATTCACTATAAAATTCATTTAACTTTTCTATGCTTGAAATTTTAACAAACATTGGAAAATGCAACAAACAAAATCGGCATACACAATCACTCTCATCTGAGCTCCATTAGAAGGACACAGAGAAGGGCTGTGTCCATCAGGGTAACCTGCCATCTCCTGCTGCCCGTGAACGTGGGGCCCTGGGTAAACGCTTCGTAAATTAAGTATCTGTTGAATGAATACACTCCTAACGCATGTCCGCTTGGGTCTCTGGGACACATTTAAATCTTTCTAATCACCACAGGTAGATGATTATGTCCGACTCTCTTCCTAACTCCCACCCCAACTAAATCAAATGCTCCTTTAGGGCCAGAAGCAATATACTAACAAATTAGCTGGTTTAATGTTCTAAATTTAAAAGCTATCCTCTCCTCATAATGCAAATAGAGAAATACATTTATGCAGGCTTGACATTGGGAGACTTATTTAAACACATTCACTCAAAGGATTTACAGCATTAGCTAAATTTCTTCAGAAAGTAGACTGGCTTGTACTTGACTGCAGAGCCACTGGACCACAGAACAGACTGAGAATGGCCACGAGGGGTGGGGGAGATGGAGACGCACACCCGTGGTGGTGCTGTGTGGTGAGTGTAGGAAAGCTGCACATGGTACAAATATATAATATGGGATAAAAAGGGGCAAGATGAATCCTGGTACACTAGGTGGAGTTTAACTCCCTTTAGGAAGCTATTGGAATTGACTCAAGTAATCATTATACCACATGGGTATAGTGGTTAAGAACTTAGGCTTAAAGCCTGCTATCTGGGTTTGAATCCCAGCTTTATCACTTACCACTAGCTGTGTGGCCTTGGGCAATTTACTTGGCTCTCTTAGTCCCCACACTTATACAATGGGTATAACATTATCCTCCTGTAAGGATTAAATGACATAATGCATACAAAGCATCTAGCACACAGTATGCATTCGGTAGAGGTTATCTTAATATGTGAGGCTCATCTAAAATATCAAGAAAAGAATAAAGACTAGCATTTCTTTGAGTAAATCGCCATCTAAGTAATATACCTATTAGTTTATGCTATGCAGGAAAAGATCAGACAGTTATATTTACAAATAGCTGCACAGCCAGGTCATATTAATAGAGACTTTTAATTGAAGAGATAACAGGCTTAAGATATTTTCTATTCCAGACAACGTTCTGTTCCCTTCAGATACGTAAAAGAGGAAGAAGACAGAAATATTTTTACCATAAAGGTCAACAACAGCAACTCCTAATACTTGGGACTTTCGGCACAAATATTTTCTGTTGCTAAATGCTGAGATCTTGGCTTTTTTCAAAACCTAAGCTTTACTGTAACAAACTAGACTACAATGATCTGGTTGAAGGATCCTTTGGTGTCTGACATTTTTTTTTTTTTTTTGAGACAGGGTCTTGCTCTGTCACCCAGGCTGGAGTGCAGTGGTGTGATCTCGGCTCACTGCAACCTCTGCCTCCCAGGTTCAAGTGATTCTGCCTCAGCCACCCAAGTAGCTGGGATTACAGGTGTGCACCACCATACCCCACTAATTTTTGTATTTTTAGTAGAGATGGGGTTTCACCATGTTGGCCAGGCTGGTCTCGAACTCCTGACTTCAGGTAATCCGCCTGCCTCTGCCTCCCAAAGTGCTAGGATTACAGGCATAAGTCACTGTGCCTGATGTCTCTGACATTTTTGTTTTCCATCCCCACAACGCCTTTGGTCTCTCAACTGCAGACATTTGGTCATGCAATAATCCCCTCGGCTCCTTCACTCAGGTTTCCAATGCTGAGATGTCTCTGTTTCTTTCCTTACACCTTCCCTTCCTCTCAAATTTCTACAGGACAATGTCCTCATTCTCCTCTTCTTTTCCCTCTCTCCGTGGTACCACACTCCTCCTCACAGTCAACCACAGAGTTAAAGACCTTTCATTAGATCTCACTGCCCATGGGATAAATTCATCAATCAAGCCTCCTCTAAGAGGCCTCCATGGTGTAAATCCTCATAATCTTTCCAGTTCCTACATATTCCACATCCCACGTCACCATGCCCCAAGAAGAGCTCCTGTAAGATACTTTACCTGACATAATCACTTCACTTGGGAAAAAAAGATGACTTTTAGGGTTTATTAAATGTTTATTTCCTCTTGTGTTCAAGTTTGAAATTTACCTTATTTATGGAAGAAGGAGAAGGAGAAGGAGAAGAAGGTGGTGACTGGCTGAGACTTTCGACACAACCAATCTGAGCCAAAATATCCACCTTAAAATAAAAAAGGTGCCCAGTGAACAAGAGTGAAAGAGCAGGTCAAAGTTTTTAACCAAAACCAGCACATTCATGGCAGGACCAAATTCTCCAGAAAACTCTAGCATGCCACTCACTCACAAACATTACATGCAAAAAACCCCCAACTGTGTAGCAATGTGTTATCTTCAACGCATTACATTTTCTAAAGTCTGTTGTTTGGTATCACGATACAGTATTACTGAAGCCCTAAAAATAACTATTAAGCAGCACAGAAAGAATGGAACAAGTATCATGCAAGTCATACAGCCAGAGAAACAAACTCCCGAGGAAAAAACAGAAATAGCCAAGTTAAAAAAAATGTTAATATTCTGAACCTTTTGCTTTCAGAGGCATTAGACATGTATGTGAGAGTCCAGACAAAATGAGCAAAGCCACCTAGGCAACTTGAAGCTAACCACAGAGCCACAAGTGAGTCCTACCAATCGCAGCTGTGAATGACACAACAGCTCAGCTGATCTGTGAACCCAGGAGCAAAGGCCAATGTCTCCTGGTATGTGCTCTTAGGGTCTAACTGGCCTACGACACAGCGTCTTGTGAGAAGAGGTAACTGACTGACGCGCTTCCATGAAGCCCGTCCATGGGTAAACTGCAGCGGATGTGTTAAAAGGACCACCCTGGGGCCCAGCTTCCAGGCTTCAAATCCCGGTTCCACAACTGTCCTGTAGGGAAGTCAGTACTACAAACATTTATATAGTGGACGACAGCGTCCTTTTCAGGGGCAACTCTCTTGTGAAATAAGCGGTGGTATTATTCTCACCTGAGAGATGAAAATAAACTTGGAGTTGAAAATCAGTTAACACTCAAAGCAGACAACAAAGATGGAGTAACAGGGACCCAGTTTATGCTCCCAATGAAAACTAAAAATATGATGAAATCTAGGAAACTGTGTTCAAATCACTGGACACCAGGCAGTGAAGAAGTGATCCTGAGATATGGGAGACAGACAGAGTAAGCCCACAAGTGCCCGTTCACCGTGTGGAGAGACTCTCCAGGCTACGGAGCAGGCATGGAAAACCCACACAAAGCTCGGCGGTCTCTGTGGTGGGAGGAGACAGAGTCTGGGAAGACAGAGATGCACAGAGAGAGCTCTGGAGACTGCAGAGGGCACTGCAGATCTGCACTGATCAGCCCATCACGTGAGGGGTCTACCCAAGGTCAGGGAAAGACACACACGAAAGAATCAAGAGTGCAATCCCTCACACAGGGCTATTCCCACCAGCCTAGATGGAAAACTTCATGATTCACGGGGCATCGGGTACAGCACTACAAAGGATTTGTTTCAGGAAAGGGGCAAAAATATCCCTAAGCTAAATGTTGCTCTGGGCTTAAAAATAAAACCTGAAATAATCAGACTATTTCAAAGTAACTTAGGTGCATCCCAGAACAAGGCTCAAAAATGTTTATGGGAATACAAAAATATCCAGCATACAGCAAGGTGAAAATTGCAATGTCTGGCATCCAATCATAATTTACCAGGCATGAAAAGCAAGGAAAATATGACCCATAATGAAGAGAAAGATTAGGCTGATGCAGTACTGACAGATGAAAGACTCAGCACTATTTAAGAGCAAGAGAGGCTTCAAATATTAATGAGGCAGAAGACTCAGCTTGAATGGGCTTCCAAAAGGTGATAACTTTAAGCACAAAGAAAAAAAAACAAAACACATTATTAAATCAGTGTAAATCCATGCATCCATGCTACTGTCAGAAAAAAGACAGGAATGCTTTCTTCATTGGCACTATTTGTAGTAGCTATAAAATAACTTCTTACTTCGAAACCTGGCAATTAAGGAGAGGCAGAATTAGCCATCTATCCTGAATTCCAAATTGGAATTCGACATAATTAACTAGCTCCAGCTGATACAGAAAGTGCTACTTTCTAGATGAAACCAGCTAAGTGTGGAAGGAATAACATTTCTGATTCTGGCAAGGATTACCAACTGGTGGTAAACCATTTATATACAATTTATATCTGTATGTTCGTGTGTATACCCATGTTCACACAGAGAAAATAAGACAGACACCTAGTGTAAAGAGTAGTGATTGTGGAAATGGGTTACTTTTCTTTTTGCTAGTCTGAATTTTCTACAATGCATATGTACTGCTTCTGTAACAATAAAATAAAAGGTTACTTTACTAATTGTTTTTAAAGACAGTAATAATGCTAATTAGCAACTGCTGACCACAAAAATAGTAGTTTCTGCTTTTGTTATTTTTTTTATGTTGTTGTATTCTTGCTCCTCATATGACATCCTTGGGGAACTGGGACCAGTAAGAAACAAACCCCTACTTCTGACAACAAAAAATGCAGTAAGCAGGGCAAGCGCTTGTTTGGATGACATGGTTAGACCTGACTCAGTTCACTGGTTTCCTAGTAAGCAGCTAAGACAAGGCCTAAGAGGAAGAGCTCTCACCGCGCAGACCATGAGAACAGCAACTGTGGCGTGGCAGAGATGGGCAATGGCACCACGACTTCTGTCTGTCTCCACCGTAACTACATCAGGCCTCGCAGGAGGGCTAGGTTTAAGAATTAATGAAAATGGTAACATATTTAATTACAGTTGCTTTCTGTTTGGCTTTCTACCAAACGTGTACAAAGGGTATATGAAAGCTCAAAACATACTGTGAGTGGTCGCAGCTCTTATGGCCCACCTAATTCCTTCCAGCAGACACCAAACGTCCACTACAGGTCAATCCAGATCATCCCATCTGGTAAGTCCACCAGTTAGGAGGAGTTTCCAATCACCGGCTAACTACTTTCTAGGTTATTATCTTGGATGGGGCCCTGTAGGCATTCAGGGGTCCACCTATCACCACATAAGGAACTCCTCACTGTGCCTGTCACAGCCTTCCACACCACCTGTGATGACGTCACCTGGCCTATCATGCCACGGCCCGTCTTACGACTATACCACGTACAACTGTGTTAGCAATTAGGAATAGAAAGCAAATAACATCTGATTCTTAAACTGGAGACCATTCCAACCAGAATTTCTGACAAAAGTTTAACTCTTTTCCTCAAAAGGGACTGAAGAGGTTATGATATTCTCTTATATAAAAAAACTAACCACTTTAGCTCAAAATACGGAAGAATTTGACAAGTTTCCTGTTTTGTTCTTTATAGATCTTTGGCTCAAAGGACATGATCTAATTCTACAGATGAATCTGTACTGACGTTAGAAAACCACTGGTGGAACATAAAACTTGTACATTCTTTTAAAAATGAAGGTAGATCACAACAACAGACTCAATCTATTTATAGCCAGTCATATCAATATTACTGATTGGGAATTACCAAAAAGAGGTGAAATTATTTAACAAATCCTTTGTTAAGTCATATTCTGAACCTGCAAATATCAATTTCAGGTGCTTACTTTTTAAATAAAGAGAATTAAAACACTAAAAATTTACTTAAAGTAAAGGGATAATGTTTGTATTAGCTTAGAGAGTCTATTTATTCGGATAACTCAAAGTCCTAAAATAGGTAGCTTTGAGTACAGAATAGGATGGCACTACAATTAGCAAATAATTTGCTTCCAGACAGACCTAAGAGAAGTCCATGTGAAATAAGCTTTTACACTGTTCTGATGACAGGATATACGTATAACAATGCTGGCTGGTCCTTCATCACAGCAGTTTTAAGGTTAAAAAAAAAAAAAAAAAAGACTTTGCTTTAATGGTTTGTTTCCTGTTAGACAAAACAAACAAAAACCACCCTACATAATAAACTTCACCAGCATGTATTTTTGAAAGGTTCCTGAGATGAACAAAGCTGTCTCATAGATGTCAGGGATCTGTGAAAAAGCATGCAAGCTTAGTATTGGCAGCCTCATGCAGTTTTGAAGGCAAATGTCCATAAATCCTCTAACACTGGTATACGATCTTCCTTAAAAAGCCCTATTACCAACTAAAAAGAATTCATACAGGGGGTGGGAGTGAGAGTGAAGAGACGGAGAGAACCTTTTCAATAAAGTTCTGTAAAGCGAAAGTCTCAATAAGCAATTATGAGATGTCTAAGGCATTATAAGACTTACGTGAGTTAATGAAGGTATAAGCACATCTAATACTGAAACTTTGTGAAGGTTTCTTTTATCAATTTATTTTTAAATGGACTACCAAAAAAGGCCTAAAATGGCCTAAAAATAGACTTTTGGGAACTAAGAAAGCAAAATGTAGTTCCAACATAAAATTACTATTGCCTTCCTCATTCTATAACCAATAAAAATTCCTTTGTAACAAATATAATTACATGGCAAATCTCTGAATAGAAAAATATTATATCCTTAAATACCACTTAACTTCAAGCATTTGTTTAATATCCAAACTGTTTTAAAAAAATAACAATGCCAGAGAATTTTCTGTAAGAGAATCTTCCTGTTTTTGATTGGGTAGCCCGTCAGATAAGAGAATAACAGGCCAGTGATGGACAGCTCCTAGGCCTGTGGTTGGTGTTAAGAACACAAACTTCTCCAAGGCAGGGATTCAGGAAATCTGTCAGTCTCTTAATACCTTACATTGTAAAGTACCTTTTGATGTATTTATAACTGAAAAAAAATTATTCAAACAAGAACAGAGTATTATGGTACAAAGTCTCTTATAGGTCACTGGGAATAGAAAAAAAGACAAATTCTTTGCTTATCAAGCTTAACAATTTACAAATAAGCAATATAATTTGTATAAGAGTCACAAATTGTGCTAAGGGAATCCAGAGAAGTCAAACAGAAAACAAAAGGTTTTATAGAAGACATGGTATTTGAGCTGAACCTGAAGAGACGGGCTTCTGAAAGATGGAAGGAGTCACTCTATTATTCTTAGAAGAGCAAGCCAAAGGTACAAATAAAAGGTGAGACAGCATGGAACATATATGGAGAATCATCAGTTTGCCTGGAGACAAATACATAACTTAAAAATAAGGTGAACCCGGGAGGCGGAGCTTGCAGTGAGCCGAGATTGCGCCACTGCACTCCAGCCTGGGTGACAGAGTGAGACTCCGTCTCAAAAAAAAAATAAAAATAAAAATAAGGTGATGATGGGTAGCCACACTGAGGCATCACAGAAATATAACTGAGCTTGGAAAAGTACCTCAACCTCAAATTCAGTTGAATTTCTTCTACAATTTCCCTACCATGAACTGTTCAGCGTCTGCTTGCATAACTCTGATACACAAAGACCTTCTCCTGGGATAGCCCTGCTGACATGTAGAAAATGATTATTCCAGAAGGCAACAGAGGAGCCTCTGAAGTTTCTTAAACAAGGAGATGACATAAAAGCATACGTCAGCAATGCTGAGCGTTTGGTTCCAGCCCATCATGTTAAAGTGAGTCATGTGGATTTTTTTGGTTCCCCAGTGTACATAAGTTATGTTTACACTATACTGTATAAGTGTGCAAGAGCATTATGTATAAAAAATATACATATCTTAATTAAAAATACTTTATTGCTAAAAATCGCTAAGGATCATCTGAGCCTTCCACTAGTCAAGCTGCACCCTTTTTGCTGGGGTTGGGCGGGGCGGAGGGGGGTCTTGTTTTGATGTTCATGACTGCTGACTGATCAGGGTGGTGGTTGCTGAAGGTTGGGGTGGCTGTGGCAACTTCTTAAAACAAGACAATGAAGTCTGCCACGTCAATTGACTCTTCCTTTCATGAAAGATTTCTCTGTAGCATGTGATGCTGTTTGATAGCATTTTGCCCATAGTAGAACTTCTTTCAAAACTGGAATCAATTATCTCAAATCCTGCTGCTATTTTATCTACTAAGTTTATGGAATATTCTAAATCATTTGTTGCCATTTCAACAATGTTCATAGCATCCTCACCACGAATAGATTCCATCTCAGGAAACCACTTTCTTTGCTCATCCATAAGAAGCAACTCCTCATCTGTTCAAGTTTTATCATGAGGTTGAAGAAATTCAGTCACATCTTCAGGCTCCACTTCCCATTCTAGTTCTCTTACTATTTCTACCATATCTGCAGTTACTTCCTTCATGAACATCTTCTATGAGGGTTGGAATCTACTTCTTCCAAACTCCTGTTAATGTTGATATTTTGACCTTCTTCCATGAATCATGAATGTTCTTCATGGCATCCAGAAGGATGAATCCTTTTCAGAAGGTTTTCAATGTACTTTGCCCAGATCCATCAGAGGAATCACTATTTATGGCAGCCATAGCCTTGCAAAATGTATTTCTTACAGGACTTAGAAGTCAAAATTACTCCTCGATCCATGGGCTGTAGAATAAGTGCTGTGTGAGCAGGCATGAAAACATCAATCTTCATGTACATCTCCATCAGCGCTCTTAGGTGACCAGGGGCATTGTCAATGAGCAGTAGTATTTTGAAAGAAATCTTTTTTTCTCAGCAGTTGGTCTCAACAGTGGGCTTGAAATATTCAGTAAATCATATTGCAAACAGACATGCTGTCATCCAGGCTTTGCTATTCAATTTACAGAACACAGGCAGAGTAGATTTCGCATAATTCTAAGTACCCTTAGGATTTTCAGAATGGTAAATGAGCACCGGTTTCAACATAAAGTTACCAGCCGCATTAGCCGCTTATAAGACAGTCAATCTGTTCTTTGAAATTTTGAAGCAGGCACTGGCTTCCCCTCTCCAGCTGTGCAAGTCCTAGACGGCATCTTCTTCCAATAATAGAAGGCTGTTTCATCTGCTCTGAAAACCTGTTTAGTGCAGCACCATCATCAATAATCTTTGCTAGATCTTCCAGATAATGTATTG
Source organism: Nomascus leucogenys (assembly GCF_006542625.1). Taxonomy (NCBI): domain Eukaryota; kingdom Metazoa; phylum Chordata; class Mammalia; order Primates; family Hylobatidae; genus Nomascus; species Nomascus leucogenys. Next base: position 143,909,628 of record NC_044383.1, on the reverse strand, counting down.
CAGCTTCCACAGCAGCACTTGCTGCTTCACCGTGCCCTTTTATATTATGAAGACAGCTTCTTTCCTCAAGCCTCATGAACCAACCTCTGCTAGCTTCAAACTTGTCTTCTGCAGCTTCCTCGCCTCTCTCAGCCTTCACAGAATTGAAGACAGTTAAGACCTTGCCCTGCATTAGGCTTTGGCTTAAGGGAATGTTGTGGCTGGTTTGATCTTCTACCCAGGCCACTCAAACCTTCTCCTTATCAGCAATAAGGCTATTTTACTTGCTTATCATTCAAGTGTTCACTGGACTACTACTTTTAATTTCCTTCAAGAACTTTTCCTTTGCATTCACAACCTGGCTAAATGTTTGGCTCAAGAGGACCTGGCTTTTGGCCTACTTCAGCTTTTGACAAGCCTTCCTCACTAAGCTCAATAATTTCTAGCTCTTGATTTAAAGTGAGAGAAATGTGACTCTTCCTTTCACTGAAACACTTAGAGGCCACTGCAGGGTTAATAATTGCTTCACTGAAATATGGTTGTGTCTCAGAGAACAGGGAGGTCCAAGGAGAGGGAGAAAGATGAGGGAATGGCTGGTGGGTGGAACAGTCGGAACACATAAAACATGTCAATTAAGCTTGCCATTGTGGTGCCTCAAAACAATTACAATAGTAACATCGAAGATCACTCATCATGAATCACCAAAACAGATACAATAATGAAAAAGTATGAAACGTTGCAAGAATTAACAAAACGTGAAACAGAGACACCAAGTGAGTACATGCTGTTGATAAAATGGTGCCCACAGACTTGCTCAACGCAGGGGGTGCCAAAAACTTTCAATCTGTAAATAATGCATTATCTGTCAAGTGCAATAAAGCAAAGGGCAATAAATGAGTGCGCCTGTCCTTAATGTCTTGTTTTAGAAGCAGTGGTATATGAGATAACTATAATTAACAATTATTAAACCACTACTAAGTACCATGTACTCTTCTAAATACTTCAGAACTCTTTTTTCATTTGCTTTTTCCAACAATCCCATGGGGTTTTAAAGATGAGGCGCAGAGATGCTAAGCAGCTTACCCTGATTCACACAGGATGTGTGAGATCTGGGATTAAAACCTAGACAGTCTGGCTCCTGAGCTCACTGCCTTGACACCAAGCTAGGTTGCCTCTTAAGGAGGAGAGAAAAGACAGGAAATCTGTTAGAACAATGGATCTCAATCAGTTCCCTCTCTTTCCACATCTCAAGGATGCAGAGCGCGCCTCTCAACTGTGGCTCAGGATGACACTCGGTTAGGGTTTTAATGCAGAATAAAAAGAGGGTACAGAAAGAAGTAACATTTCAGAGAAACAGAAACAGGAAAGTCAAGAAGAGAAACTAATTTTGTGGGGAAATAAGTGATTTGGTTGAAGATGAATTTCAGATACAGAGGAGACATGCTGATAGAACTGTTCAACAAAAAGCTAGAAATTGGGCAAATCAAAGAGAAAATTCAAGATTAGAGAGACACTTTATAAGGGAATCTACACGATTAGAGAGTGTAGAATAATCAGAAAGGCTGGAACACAAAAGGGTAAGTGGATTGAAGACACCCTTTTAAAAGAGGGAAGAAGTGGGAAAAGAAGGAAAATATTTATGAAATGTCTTCTATGTGTCCACTGCTACTTTATATTGGTGGCCCAATCCACTGACAATTCAGGAGGCAGGTCTTATGCCAAAGCCACAATTCTTACACAGCGGAGCCGCACTGGCAAGCCTGGATCTAACAGCAAAGCTTATATGCTTCCCACCACACCACTCACCTGGGGACTGGCGGGATGTGAAACTGTGAAACAGAAAAACAGAGAGATGCCAGGGACAGCATGTGACAGAGGCCAGAAGGGCTCTCACCAAAAGAAAAGCAGCTTTATTCCAAGTATACACATCTTTCTAGTGTTTGAAGAAGACAGAAAACAAACCTCTCAAGTAGAAAACCTTCAGATAAGACATCTAGGTTTACAGAACTTTTAGGTAGCATTTAAACCTCATTGTTCTCATTCTTTAGAAAAGTACAAACAAAAACTTTCTATTAATTTCTCAAAAGTAAGTACTCTAAAGATGCAGTAATCTGAGAGTTTAAGATCTATACTGAAACCTTTTCAGAATCACAGCAGTGATGTAATCTAAACAAAAATAACTGATGAAAAACAAGACTAGCACATACAGGAGTAGAGATTTTTGACAACTGATATTCATTCCCATCAGCTGGTCCATTCATTCTAGTGGTTCAGCCACTAATGTGAAATACTCTTGAAACTGTGAAATAACCGATAAGTAACTAATAATGAAACTAATATTAACCACTAAAAACTATGCTTTCTTTTCAAAGGTAATAAAATGGTTGTCCTCATCTGGGTAATATAAAATCTGTATTTGAATAAGAAAATGAAGAGAGTTTGATTCAGTTCTTGGGTATACTTCAATAAATTTTCTACACACTTTGCATCTATGGTGTGTGTGTATGTGTGTGCATTTAAACACAAGAAAGATAACATTACCCATATTGAGGTGCCTTTTAAAAAAATCAAATCTCTATCTGTACATCTAAATCTACCCAAACTCTCCCTAAGAGAAGCTCGGCTTTCCACTGCCTGGCTGCCTATAGTTCATCTGATCAGTCCCCTGCCGACAGACATTTACATTCCGGTTTTCTGCTGTTACAAACAATGCGGTAGGAAACGTTCTTGCCCAGAAACCTGTGTTCTGCGAGCAGATCTGCAGGAGGAACTCAGAACCGCTGGGCCTTAGAGATATGCATTGTAAATACTCATATACATTACCGAACCAGCCCTGAAAAGCTTCATCACTTTATCCTTTCCCTCGCTTTGTATGACATTGCCTATCTGACCACACCTTTATGACACTAGGTTTTAAAATGTTTTCATTCTCCACTAGTTTGATAGAAGAATCTCAAAATGAGCATTTTCCCAAGTTTATTAACTATTAGTACCCTTTTCCCCCAAAGAACAGCCTGTTTATACACTTCACATATTTCTTCTGAATTCTTCATCTTTTTCTTACAGATTAGCAAGAGTGTATGTATATGAATGGAATTAGCCTGTATCCATCACAGGTCAGAAGTATTTTTCCTAATTTAATATTACTTGCTTACTTAAATGTATCAATTATCTCCTTAATGGCTACTAGACTTTGTGCTGTCAGCCTCAGAAAGGGCTTCCATAGGCCGGATGCAATTGGGAGGCCGAAGCGGGTGCATCACAAGGTCAGGAGTTTGAGACCAGCCTGGCCAATATGGTGAAACCCCGTCTCTACCAAAAATACAAAAATTATCTGGGCGTGGTGGCAGGCACCTGTAGTCCCAGCTACTCAGGAGACTGACGCAGGAGAATCACTTGAACCCAGGAGGAGGCGGAGGTTGCAGTGAGCTGAGATCACGCCACTGCACTCCAGCCTGGGAGACTGAGTGAGAATCTGGCTCCAAAAAAAAAAAAAAAAAAAAAAAAAAAAAAAAAAAAGAGGGCTTCCATATTCCAAGGTCATAAAAAAATGCTGTCTATTATTTTCTCCAAGTACTTTAATAAACAGCTTTATAATTTTCCAAATCAAACTGTTTCAGTCCATTTAAAGAACAACTCATCATATTCCTTTCACACTGACAATTCTAGTCTAAACTGCAGCCAAGCTGGACATTTTAGCTGATAAAGCGTTTTCTCACCATTAAAAGAGGAAAGCAATCACAGTGGGCCAAGCTGCCTTGACACCGGCAGCTCTGCTTACCTGAGACTACTCGGTAAGAATCTAGAACCAAAGGGTTCCCCAAGCAACCTGAAATTAGGAGTTTTAAGAAAAACCAAAAGAAAGTGCTATCTTACATAGTAGGTTATATATTTATGAACTAGTTACTCTGAAATGCAGCACAGATTAAGAATACAAAGTCAAGGAACGAGTAGCAGGCTCGAAATAAGTTATTCAAAGAGATCTTTAAAAATAAATACTTAAAGAAAAATACGACACTCAGGAAGTTGGATAACCAACTGAATATGGGGCTTCAACTTGCTTGTGTGGGAGCAGTCAAATTTAAACTAACTGATGCTAAGATGAGTAAAGAGACACTGGCTCTGAAGTTAGCAGAGTGTGCCAAGCTGAAGAGATGCATGCCTGAGAGGGGATGTGCCCATGGGCCTGATGGGCAGGAGAGAGGCCCAGCTTCTCTGAGGTCCCCGCTCTCAAAACAAAACTGACCCTGGGAGAGAGCACGTGCCAGAACAGGCAATCAGAGCCCCCCAAGCAGCTCACCTCAGAGCACGCATCTTCCTACCCGCATTCAGAAAATGAAAGCAATGGGCAAACCTGATAGGAAAATGTTTAAAAAGCTACCAATTAATAATGGTCATCTGGTTTCCTACTCATGACATCTTTCATGGTATTTATAAAATGTACCCAAATTTTGGCCTACTTAAATTGTTCTCATATCCCAGATAACAGAGGGCAGAGATAGCCATTAAAATATTTTTACTTGATTTACATTAAATTCAAATGCTCAAATTAATGATGGCTATGCTTTCTGCATTTTGTTAATTCTAGCTTCAGTTCATTTTTCTTTGCTTTCAAAGGATCTGATTAGATTCAATGTTAGACTAGATTCCCTCCCCCCCTGCTTTTTTTTTTGGTTTTATTACCTTCTAAATAACCTAGATGAAACAAATTTTAGACTTATACCAGTTTGCATTAAACTAGAAGTAAATACCAAGGAATATATTTCCTAACAGAACATGACTTAAATCTGAGTTTTAATTTCTTTTCATTAGCTAAACTGCTTCCACCTATCTTGAGATAATAGCTGGTCAGTCCCTAGAATTAAAATAAGATAAATATTTCTATTTTTTGTTTGCCTCACTTATTCTATGATCACCTCATTACAATTCTTTTATTAAAATGTGGTCCTTTATTAATGCAAACCCATTTCATGGGTGCTTTTGTGTAACTCAGTGACTCTCAACCGGCTTGGCTTTGCTCCTAGGCAACACTTGGCTATATCTGGAGACATTTTTGGTTGTCACAACCGAGGCGGCGTGCATGTGACTGGCACCTGGTAGGGAGAAGCTAGGAAGGCTGCTCAACATCCTGCAGTACCCAGGATGGGCCCCACTAGGAAAGGGTGTGGGGCCTCAAACGGCAATGAGGCTCAGGTTGAGAACCCCTGGGAAAACTTCCAGTGAGGTATAACTACTATTCACGTTTCACAGTGAGTAACCCTTACCTGGCCAATGGTCTCAAGTAGCATAGAATAATAAAATATAGAAAAGTGTTCTTCAATTCCAGTGATCACCTTGCCTGCAAATTTTAAATATCTGAGTCTAATTTGTAATTCAGAATGTCTACAAAAAGCTGTTTTGAAATGTATAAAACTTGCAGTTAGTATATGGTGATAAACTTAGATAAACTCACTTGGAAGGTCAATTGACAGATATTCTTTTTCTTTTGAGACAGAGTCTCACTCGCCCAGGCTGGAGTACAGTGGCACGATCTCGGCTTACTGCAGTGGCCGCCTCCCGGTTCAAGTGATTCTCCTGCTTCAGCCCCCCACCGAGCAGCTTGGATTACAGGTGCCTGCCACCACACCTAGCTAATTTTTGTATTTTTAGTAGAGATGGGGTTTCACCATGTTGGCCAGGATGGTCTCAAACTCCTGAACTCAGGTGATCCGCCCGCCTTGGCCTCCCAAAGTGCTGGTGGGATTACAGGCATGAGCCACTGTGCCTGGCTAATAAACAGATATTCTATAAGCAAATATTTGTAAGTGATATGATTATTAGGCCTGATAGAATTTAAAACCTTTTATGTAGTTAAAAAAAAATCAAGAAATAACATCTCCTAAAGCCCATTCATTTCTAAAGATGTAAGCAGTTAACAATATTTTAATTCTTTTTTTTTAACTTTTTTTTTTAAATGTGTGGAGATGGGGTTTCACCGTGTTGCCCAGGCTTGTCTCGAACTCCAGCACTCAAGCAATCCACCTGCCTTGGCCTCCCAAAATGCTGGGATTACTGGCGTGAGCTACTGTGCCCAGCAGCAACAGTATTTTGATATCTATCTTCTCAATTTTCTTCTTGTCACTCTGTGTCATTATTTGGCAATAAATGAACTAGACAAATTCACCTAAACTAGTCAAATTTTAATTAAAGTTAATGTAAAATTTCCTTGTATTCTTCTCAAGTTATCCCACTATTCTAAGTTTCCTGGAAGCAATACAATAAGAGTACCAAGTGCTGAGTGCCTGGATCTGGTAGATTTTCACATGCATTGCTTCTACTCGCAGGATGAGGGCCTCTAGCTCTGAGAGTGTAAGCAACATGCCAGGGCCAGGGAATCCATTTCCTGATCCAGGCCGAGGCTCTGACACTGACCTCCTCAACAGCAAGAGCCTCCTCTTCTTCCTCTTCTTTCCGTGCCTTTATCTAAGAGGGTATTTGCAGTTTCTGGGGTCTGTGTTCATATCATGACAGACTTCTTTCTTTTTTTTTGAGATGGAGTCTCGCTCTGTCACCCAGGCTGGAGTGCAGTGGCGCGATCTCGGCTCACTGCAAGCTCCGCCTCCCGGGTTCACGCCATTCTCCTGGCTCAGCCTCCTGAGTAGCTGGGACTACAGGCACCCGCCACCACGCCCGGCTAATTTTTTGTATTTTTAGTAGAGACGGGGTTTCACCGTGGTATCCATCTCCTGACCTCGTGATCCGCCCGCCTCGGCCTCCCAAAGTGCTGGGATTACAAGCGTGAGCCAACACGCCCGGCCTCATGACAGACTTCTAAAAGCAACCCTCAACACCCTGCCTTTTCTCTTATAATAAATTTTGCAAACAGTCATTATCAGGCTTAACAGGTGAGTTCTTTGTTAGTACCCAACAGAAATGCCACATAACAACCTAAAAGCGACTTTGTTTATGCTTTTGGGGAATGGCAATAGCTATAATGCATCACAAGCTTTCACAAATATGCTGTTTTCAGTAAAGCCAGCCACATCCAGAAGGAGGAAGTGAGACGTACCTGGTGATTGTTGCTGGCAGCCGACGAACTGGCCTGAGCTGTGCTGGCTGAGAGAGAATCAAGGAAGGCTTGGTCAGCCACTGAATTTCCACAAGAAAATTGATCTTTTCCATCACTGGGTAAAATCTGAGTAGGAGAAAGAGCCACAATTATTTTCATGGATTACAGTTACTTCAGGGAGTCTTTGAGGGCAAACAAGAATTGTCAGAAAGGGTTTATATTCTTCAACGCTACAAATTTCTCTGTAAGCACTGCTTTTGCTGCATACTCATATTTTGATGGGTTGTATTTTCATTTTTATTTAGTTCAAACTATTTTTTAATTTCTCGAGATTTCTTCTTTGATCCATGCATTATTTAGAAGTGGGTTGTTCAATCTCTAAGTATTTACAGATTTTCCATCTATCTTTCTGTTTTGATTTCTAGTGTGATTCCACTGTGTCTCAGGGCAGACATTGTATGACTTCTTTCAAACATGTTGAGGTATGTTTTATGGCTCAGAATATGTGGTCTGTCTTGGAGGATGTTCCATGTAAGCTTGAAAAGAACGTGTATGCTGCTGTGGTTTGATGAAACAGTCTACAGACATCCCTAAGTGGACATCAATTTATCGATGGTGCTGAGTTCACCCATGTCCTTACTGATTTTTCTGCCTGCAGGATCTATTTCTAATAGAGGGGGTTTTATATTCTTAAAAGGTAAGCAAACCCAAGAATATCTGTCATCACTATTCCTTTCTATAAGCAGAATCCTAGAAAATCCAATTACTGCCAATATCAACTTAAATTCTCAGATTTTTCTCTATCTTGTCAATTTGTAGGCTCCTGGATGCAGGGTGCATACAAGTAAAACAAGACTTCAACATAAGACCTACGGATTGAGGCCGGGGGCCTGTGAATAGGGGGTTGCAGTTGTATGGAAAAGGCTGTGGTGTGTGCATGGGCACACGTTTCTGAGGGAAAGCCTAGAGATTGCATCAGATTCTTTGAGGGGTCATGACTCCCCACCCTCACTATCTATCAACTACAGAAAAACGGCCTTAGATCTCACTCTGCAGACAGGTCCCAGGTAAATATCCTCTGGGGGGAATTCTTTTCTCTTGGAGGTGAACCAAAGGTACCTTTATTCTTGATCTAGCTCCAGTTGTACTCACAAGGGCATCAGGAAACCTTCGCTTCTTTCTGTCACCCAACATGAAAGACAAGCTTACCAAGAACCTGCACATGCTCTGTTTGGAGGGACTAAAAGACAACCAGCAGGGGGCGCGAGGCGGTTGGCTCAGCTGGGGGGTGTCCCAGGCAGGGCCAGCCCAGGCTGCTGTGTTGCTCTCCTGGGTACCCATCCTAACAGCTCTACCCAGGAGATCCCCACAGCGGCTCCCCCAAGACACCCCTCTGTCTATGGGAATGGGAGAAGGAACTGAGATATGCACTTAAGAAAATCTATTTAAACTGTGAGTCAATTGTACAATAAACAATATTATAGACGGCAGCAATATCAGCAAAGGAAAAATATGTTATATGTATCATATTATAAATATATATCTATATTTATAATTTATATAATTTATATTTTATAAAATTTATATTTTGCTTATTATAAAAATATATATTAAAATGTATATATTAACAGATATATTGATATATAATTTCATATATCTTATTGAATTTATACAATTTATAATATATATATTTATAATATAGACAATATTAGCAAAGGAAAAATACTAAGTTTAATTCAGACTAATTAAAAGTTGCTATCCCTGGAAGAAACTTAATGTAAATATTTGTAGTCATTCTTTGGAGCTTGGGTCTACAGGTAATATTTTTCTTAGTTCTATTTCAATGTAATTTCCATATTTTATATAGTTAACATTTATTATATTTACAATGGAAATTTTATTTTACAAAAAGTTGCTGACTTCCTGTAAGTTGATAATTCATAAAAAGATGCCTGACAAAGATGAGCTCTAATGAATGAATGACAGGAAGCTCTTACTTCAACATAGTCTGTGGGAACCAGCCCTCGTTCTCCTTTGATGTTTCTTCCTTCCAGCCATCCTCCACCTACATCCTAATAAGTCACCGAAAAAAAAAAAAAAAAAAAAAGAAAAAGATTGCAGTTGAGATTTCCTGGAGAAATTTTGTGTGGAGGAATTGTTATACATAAAAAAAGCAATTAACATTAAGCTTTTCATTCCTAGAGAACACTGTTCAAAATCTTAAATTCTTAAGCCTTCTCTTTACTTCAGAAAATGATGTAACCTAAAAACAAGAAAAATCAAACTTCAATAATAAGTGATCAAAGATTGAAAACAGCTGATGATTAGATGACCCTCGTCTTGTCTGTGTACTGGTCTCTGGCAGATGATAAAAGCGGCTTGCAGCTCTGAATGTGAAGCGGTGGGATGTGCATCCCAGGCCTGGAATCTGCCCTCTGCCACCTCGCTGGTCAACAGAATCAGGTGGAAATCCTCCAGGGAATCCAGAACCTTGCCTCAAGGGCTTCTGCACACTTCAGCTGACTCTTCTGGCACCCAAGCTGCTATATGAATGAATGTGGGTTGCTAGATGATGACAGAAACCCAGTCTCCCTGTTGCCCCATCCAAAGCCAGCCAACCCAGAGAACTGGCAGACTCATGAGTGAGGCTAGCTTAGACCAGTCAGTCCCCAGCAGGGTCCAGTGATTGCAGACACACGCAGTGCAGCTCAGGAGAACCATCCAGCTGACTTGTAGATTCCTAAGCAGTAACAAATGGTTACTGGGTTAAACTACTAAGTTTTGGGATTGTTATGCACAAAAAGTGAACTGATCCATGGTTCCTTAGTTCTTCCAGATAAATAATATTAATAAACTAAGTAATAAAGTAGAACTCTATATACCAGGATTGTCATTTCAATCTATGATCAAAGGAAAAATTGTAACTTTTATTCAGAATAAAAGTTGCTATCTTTGGAAGAAACTGTATCTAAATATTAAGCTATTGATGTTAATATTAATATTATTAATTATTAACAATGTTAAGTGGCAAGTCCCACTTTCTCATCTTAACATAGTAAGAGTTTTTACAGTTTTAAAATAATGCCCTAATTAGTTAATAATCTGAATCTGAATAATCACATTCTCTTAAAAAATCACTTTAAGCCACAACTTTGTCACTTTCTGACCACAATAGCAACTTGAGGACAAGTTGCTATTTTACCAAGAAAAATTAAATACCTCAATAAAGAAATTAGATGAGGCTGGGTACAGTGGCTCACACCTGTAATCCCAGCTACTGGGGAGGCTGGGGCATAAGAATTGCTTAAACCCAGAGGGCAGAGGTTACAGGGAGCCAAGATCACACCACCTCACTCCAGCCTGGGTGACAGGGTGAGACCCTGTCTGCAAAAAAGAAAAAAAAAAAGGTGAGTAAGACTGAAGAATCTTTAATCTCTGCTATGATTAAAAATGAATCTATTTAACTTACACACATCTAGCATTTTAAAATTTTTTTAAATTATTATTATACTTTAAGTTCTAGGGTACATGTGCACAAATTGCAGGTTTGTTACATAGGTATACATGTGCCATGTTGGTGTGCTGCACCTGTTAACTCGTCATTTACATTAGGTATTTCTCCTAATGCCATCCCTCCCCCCTCCTCCCACCCGACGACAGGCCCTGGTGTGTGATGTTCCCCACCCTGTGTCCAAGCGTTCTCATCGTTCAATTCCCACCTATGAATGAGAACATGCACACCAAGCATATTATACAAAATTACTACATAATCTTTTTCTACCCAGTGATTTTTTTTTTTTGGAGACACTGTCTCATTTTGTCTCCCAAGCTGACATGCAGTGGCGCAATCTTGGCTCACTGCAGCCTTGAACTCCTGGGCTCAAGTGACCCTCCCACCTCAGTCTCCCAAGTAGCTGGTATTACAGGCGTGCACTACCACACCTGGCTAAATTTTTGTATTTTTTATAGAGACGAGGTTTTGCCATGTTACTAAGGTTGGTCTTGAACTGCTGAGCTCAAAGTGATCCACCCGCCTCGGCCTCCAAAAGTGCTAGGATTACAAGCGCAAGCCACTGCACCTGGCCGATTCTTTTTCTAATCCAAGACATATAAAGTACGTTTTCTAATATGCTCACTATTCAAAAACTACTATCACTCTGCCGTTCCTCATTCTCCCTCCTCGATCTTTGCACTGCCACAGTTCTCACTCTCTCCTTCCACAGGAGCTCCGTGCGAGCATGCGAGTGTGCGTGTGCATGAGAGCAGGTGAGTGTGTCTGAGGGGCATGTGCATGCTTGCACGGGTGAGTGCTAAATCTGTGTGAGAGCAGGAGAGTGTGGGTATGTGTGAGAGCAGGTGAGTGTCTGAGGGGTGTGTGTGCTTGCACAGGTGAGTGCACGTATGTGTGAGAGCAGGTGAGAGTGTCTGAGGGGTGTGCATTGGGTGAGTGCTGCATCTGTGTGAGAGCAGGAGTGTGGGTATGTGTGAGAGCAGGTGAGTGTCTGAGGGGTGTGTGTGCTTGCACAGGTGAGTGCATGTATGTGTGAGAGCAGGTGAGAGTGTCTGAGGTGTGTGCATTGGGTGAGTGCTGCATCTGTGTGAGAGCAGGAGAGTGTGGGTATGTGTGAGAGCAGGTGAGTGTCTGAGGGGTGTGTGTGCTTGCACAGGTGAGTGCATGTATGTGTGAGAGCAGGTGAGTGTCTGAGGGGTGTGCGTGCTTGCACAGGTGAGTGCATGTATGTGTGAGAGCAGATGAGTGTCTGAGGGGTGTGTGTGCTTGCACAGGTGAGTGCATGTATGTGTGAGAGCAGATGAGACTATCTGCAGGGCGTATGTGCTTGCACGGGTGAGCAGTGCCTCTGTGTGACAGTGTGTGTGGGTGACAGCAGGTGACAGTGTCTGAGGGGTGCGTGCATTCACACGGGTGAGTGCTGCATCTGTGTGAGAGCATGAGTGTGAGAGCGCAGGTGAGAGTGTATGTGCGTGCTCACACGTGTGAGTGCATATGTGAGAGCATGAGTGTGAGGATGTGACAGAGCAGGTGAGAGTGAGGGTGTGTGTGTGCTTGCATGTGTGAGTGCATGTATGTGTGAGAGCATGAGTGTGGGTGTGCATGAGAGCAGGTGAGTGAGGGGTGTGTGCTCACATGTGTGAGTGCATGTGTATGTGTGACAGCATGAGTGTGGGTGTGTGAAGGCAAGCAAGAGTGAAGAGGGTGTGTGTGCATGCTCACACGTGTGAGTGCTGCCTTTGTGTGTGAGCAGGCGAGTGTGGGTGTGCATGAGAGGCGAGAGTGAGGTGTGTGTGTGTGTGTAAAAGTGCGCATGTGAAAGAGTATGTAAAGTGTATGAGAGCATGAGAGGTGTATGAGGGTGCAAGGGTGTGTGTGCATGTGTGTGCGTGTGCACGCATAAGGGTGTGTGCGAGTGTGTGTGGGGGTATGCATAACGTGAGAGAGTGCGTGTGAGAGTACGTACGTGGGTGCGCATGTGTGTGCCTGTGCATGTGCACAGGGAAAGGCTGGCGAGGTCTGATGGGGCCCATGGTGGGGTATCTCACAGACCTACAGCTGACAGAAAATGCTGCCAGAGAGGAGTGACCTGGCCACACTGGCCGTTTAGTCAGACCCTGGGCTTGAGGGAGAGGCCAGTGAGGAAGGTGCACGGTCCAGGCAAGAGGATGAGAGCTTAGCTCAGGGCGCTGGCAGGAAGCGCAGGGTGGAGAGAGGAGGCTGGATGGAGTAAAACTTTAAGGAGAGAAACCAATGGCTTTAAGTGACTTAGCCTGGGGAGCCTTGGTTCACTGAATGGAAAGGCGCCGCAACAGAAATAGAGAAATACAGAGAAGCAGGAGTAGGCTGAGCATCGCATGGGTGATGAGCTGAGTCTGGACGTGGTCGGTGTGAAGCACTTGTGAAAAAACTAGGTGAAGGTGTCTGGCCTCCTCTGAGGCTGGAGCCACAGGAGGAAGCTGCAGATACAGGCTTAAAGTCATCACCACAGAGATGGCAATACAAAAATCTGAGGCCACATAGTATAAGGAAATGGGCTGAAGATGGAATGACGTGGGAACCCCAACCCTCGTGAGGCAGAGAGGGGAGGGACACAAGAGGACAGCCAGCGAGGCCGGGGAGAGGCGTGTGGGATCCAACATGTTCTACAGCACAGACACAGCAAGCTCCCTTCTGGAAACAGTAAGAAACACTGGCATGCAGACCTCTCTGGAAAACAAGGAGCACAGGGCAAGGGCCAGGTTTCCTATCTTTGTATCTCCAGGGTACCTCTCCCAAGGCTGCACACACATTAAGTATGTGAGTGATGGTCACAAGGGAGAGGACACAGAAGAGACACGTTGCATTGTGGGGCCCAGAGGCGGAGGCGTGGACCAAGGACAGGGATGCACAGGGCAGTGTCACGAAATCAGCCAGGTGAAGAAAGCCGGTAACGATGGGTGCAAGTTTTACTCAGTTTACAAAGACAAATTCTCCCTACCTGCTTTTGTTCCTTCTCCATCTATATGAGCCTGCAATTAAATACTATTAATTGATACAATTTTTGTTACATTATTTCAAATGATGTTCATCTCATAATTTTGCTACATATTTTAAGAACAGTTACAATAAAGATACACGTAGAAAGGACAATTAAACGTAATGGGACAAGTATCACACAGAAATAATGGAAAAAACTGTAGCAGAATCTTGGGCAAGGAAGACTGGACACAAATGAGTATTATGTTTGCCTCTAAGCTTCCTGACAACACAGACCATAACAGAAATCCAACAGTCTATAAAGATTTGACTTCATGAAACAAAATGTACCCAATCTCCAGGAGAAAGAACCTGAGATAAGAGATCACATAGATGCTTATCTGGGAGGGCATAATAAACCCAGTTATATAAGCAGAGACACACATCTGAAGATGAGTGTATGTATGTGTACATATGTATACATATGAGTGTACCTGAAGATGCATGCGTGTATGTATATGTACACAAGTTCAAACAGGGTTTGGTAAAGATGCAGAAATGCTTTTTATACATAGAGTTGCTTTTTGTTTGAATAAAAGCTGAGGCAATAACTTGTAATTCAGCAAAGAGAACTCCACTTGGAGCTGAGCTAACTCCACTGGAGCTGGTCTAAGTATATTGCTTTCTGGCAACCTAATCTGATTTAGGAAAAGAGCTTAGAAAAATGATGATAGGATCAATCAGTTAAGACATTTAGGAAAATCACCATCATCTTTTACTTATTCTAGAGATACAGAATTATCGTGCCAGGGGTAAACACACTGAACCACGTTCCAGGACAACTATGGGGTACCTAAAAGGTTGTAAGTAATTTAAAAAATTGTAAGATAAACATACTGAAGAAGATACAAAATAAGCAGACATAATAAACTCAATTACATACATAGCTGTCTTTAGGGAACTTTTTTCCTGTAGTTATATAATAGCTTCTTACTTCACCATTAATATTTCATAAGCAACAGGAAAAAAATCATGTGGGTTTGAATGATTAACTTACAAAAAAATAAAATCTTAAAAATAAGTCCACATGGGACATCAGATTCGAATGTATGGTTCTCTTACCGGATTTGTGATTGTGATGATTTCTCCTTCATTAACTGTCAGTTCATTATTTCCAGGTTCAGCGGCAAAATCATACATAACCCGAGCCTATCAGGAGTGGAGAGGAAAAGAGGATGTTACGAACATAAACAGAGTAGTAAAAACACAAAAGGTGTACAGTTCACTTTCTAAGCATGCTGGTACAAACATGATAGTGGCTGTGGCTGTTTTGGAAGAAAGGAAGACATTACCAAAATGACTCATCTGCTCTACTCTGAGGAAGAATAACACCAACGGTGATAGCCCTGTTCTGTTCCGGAGGCAGGGAAGGTTTCTGGCAGCGCCCACATTGCATTTAGAGATCAGCCCTAAAAAAGTTACTCAAAATATACCTATTTTGGTTGAGTGCAGCAGCTCACACCTGCAATCCCAGCTACTTGGGAGACTAAATAGCAGGAGGATTGCTTGAGGCCAGGGGTTCGAGACCAGCCTGGGCAACAAAGCGAGATTCCATCTCTACCAAAAAATTAAAGAAAAATTAGCTGGGCATTGTTGCCAGCACCTGTAGTACCAGCTACTGAAAAGACTGGGGTGGGAGGATTGCTTGAGCCCAGGAGGTCAAAGTTACAGTAAGCCAGGATCATGCCACTGCACTCCAGCCTGCGCGACAGTGAGACCCTGCTGTCTCTTAAACAAACACCTATTTCATTAACAACAACAACAGACTATGTTCTTTCTCTTAGGAGGTAAGAAGTGGAAATACACAAACTGTTCATTCTGGGAACACTGACTCTCAGAAACTGAAGAGAGAGACATACACACATGCACACGTATCTAAGATTCACACATCTTTAGAAGAATCCCTTGCTATTAAAATGTTCACTGCTCCTTATCTAATAAGAATGATAATGCAGCATCTTTAGCCACATTAACTCAGAAATTTAAGATTCGGGTACTCTTCCACCATACCAAGACTTACATAGGGCAGTGTGTGCTGGTCAAGTTACCTAAACAGCCATGATTTTAAAACGTTTCCTTAAAATAAAAGCTTTTGTTTATTTTTCCAGACAGAGTTTCACTCTGTCACCCAGGCTGGAGTGCAGTGGTGCCATCATGGCTCACTGCAGCCTCGACCTCCCAGGCTCAAGCAATCCTCCCACCTCAGCCTCCCCAGTAGCTGGGACTACAGGCACGTGCCACCTTGCCCAGCTAATTTTTGTATTTTTTGTAGAGATAAGGTTTCACCATGTTGCCTAGGCTGGTCTTGAGCTCCTGGGCTCAAGAGATCTTCCTCTCAAAGTATTGGGGTTACAGGTGTGAGCCACTATGACCAGCCCTAAATGAAATTTTAATTTCATATAAGACAGACTAGGACAAAGCTATTCTGGCTGGAGTGAGGAGAGACTGCTCTTGCAGACTCTTCCTCAAGAGGATCCTTGAGACAGGGTCTAGAAATGCTGATTCCTTGGAACACTGCTGTGCACGCATCCCAAGAGAGAATCACTGTGGTAAAAACAAAGTATGTGTTTAAAATGTTTTATATGTACCTTTATAATATGTAATGCATATTTTTAAATCCCTTTCAAATTCTAAGTGATTGTCTTTTACAGACTATCTTCCTCAAGTCCATCCTATAAACTGGGGATCACATGTGCCTAGGAAACATATGGTTTAAAAGTAATTGTTTGTCCTAAAAGGCAAATTCAAGTTTAGTGACAGGGCTAGTCTAACAGGGCTAATGCAAGTGCACTAATTTAACAATATTTACTGAACACCCGCCATATGGCAAGAACTTGAAAGGCCCTTTTGTTGGCCATTGCCCTTTCTATGTATTTGCTTAATGATGCCTGAAATTATTTTAATGAGAATAAAGGTTCATATTTAGTGATAACAGACAAGAAAAAAAAAGCCAAAATGCTATCTTGAAATACATAAAAAATAGTAAGATGGACTGATGGATGAGTATGTGACAAAGCAGGTACTGATGATCTAGATGGTGGGTCTATGGTGTTCAATTCCAACCTTTCTCCATGTCTGAAATTTTTCCTAGTAAACTGTTGGGAAGAAACAAATGGTGGGAGAGCCTGTGAGTCATGACATCCCAGCAGCTCCCCACCTCCATCCTTGGAGGCTGGGACCCGAGTGAGTGAAGAGCATGGAAGGGCGCCCAGGCCAGCAGGGCGGCTCCCTCAGGGCGTCATGAAGAACAAAGCAGCTGTGCTGAGGTGTTTTCCTGACACGGCTGCAAAAGTGGACAGAATTCTGCTTGTCATGTTATGTGGTGTTTGTTTGTTTGTTTTTCTGAGACTGTTTCACTCTTGTTGCCCAGGCTGGAGTGCAGTGATGCCAATTTGTGCTCACTGCAACCTCCGCCTCCTGGGTTCAAGCGATTCTCCTGCCTCAGCCTCCCAAGTAGCTGGGACTACAGGCGCCTACCACCACACTCGGCTAATTTTTGTATTTTTAGTAGAGATGGGGTTTCACCATGTTGGTCAGGCTGGTCTCAAACTCCTGGCCTCAGGTGATCCACCCCCCTTGGCCTCCCAAAGTGTGGGATTACAGGCATGAGCCACCATGCCTGGCCGGGGTAGTTTTTGTTTTTGTTTTGTTTTGTTTGAGCCAGAGTCTCTCTCTGTCACCAGGCTAAAGTGCAGTGGCAAGTCTTGGCTCACTGCAACCTCCGCCTCCTAGATTCAAGCTATTCTCCTGCCTCAGCCTCCCGAGTAGCTGGGATTACAGGCACACACCACCACACCCAGCTAATTTTTGTATTTTTGGTAGAGATGAGGTTTTACCACGTTGGCCAGGATGGTCTCGATCTCTTGACCTCATTATCTGCCCGCCTCGGCCTCCCAAAGTACTGGGATTACAAGTGTGAGCCACCGCGCCCAGCTGGTGTTTTTTTAAAAACACGTTGCATCAACCTGGATCCTTCCTGCCGTAAGGACAGACAGGACAGAAATGCGGGCAGGGGACGGGCTGGAAGGAAGTGAGCGCCCTCAGAGGGGAGCCCGGGAGCAGCAAAGCCACACTCGCGGGCACGAGGAAACTGCTGTTGTGTTATCGGTCTTCAAGAATCCTGCTGAAATTTTTAAAAATCCAGCTGAATCCAATTAGTTTCCAAATTAGAATACCTAAGCCTCTTGTTTACTAAACTTAGAATGTAGTGAAGCAGAATGTGAAACAAGTGAGAAAGAAAGAAATGGAAACAGCCTCACACACTTAAATATTACTAAGCACTTACTCATAAGGTTAGTGGGTTTGGACCCTCCAAAACTCATGTTGAAACTGAACCCCCAAGGCAGTGGTTATTGGGAAGTGTGGCAAATGGGGGGTGTTTAGGTCACGGAGGCTTTGTCCTCATGAGGGGATCAACACTGCTACAAAAAGGGCTCCTGGGAGTGGGTTTACTCTCGCCCACCCTTCTGCTGTGTCAGGACACAACACCCTTTCCCCTGGAGGAGGGAGCACTCAAGGCACCATCTTGGAAGCAGAGCCGGGCCCTACCCTGCCAGCACCTGGATCTTGAACTGCCTGCCTCCACAATTATGAGGAATCAATTCCGTTCTTTGTAAGTTACCCAGTCCTAGATCTCCTGTTGTGAGCACAAAACAGACAAGGACACTCACAGAAAAATGTTTATAAACCTTGTAAGTTTATCTAAAACACTGAATTAAGACTTAAACAGATGCTTCTTAGAAATCTGAAGTGAGAATAATTCTGGAGGACAAAAGGATTTAATAACCATATCTCCAAATGAGTATAAGATGTCAATTAAAAAAAATATTGACCATTCAGCCTAGAGATGCTAAAGCTTCAATGAAACTGAAAGCCTTTGGGCGTCATCTCCCAGCACCCCCCTTTTCTCTTTCCTATCCTTGCATTTTGCCTCCACCTGTTTTCTCACTTTCCCCTTCTCACCCCTCTTGTCTACCACTAACAGTATCCAAACAGAGGTGCTGGCTTCAACCCCGACTGCCATCTATTTTCCATGTGGCCTTTGAAAGAAATGGTCCATTTTCCTATACTGCATTTTCCACCGTTAGCTATACTTCAAGAACTCATTTTTCAACTATTTCTAAGAGCTAAATTTCCACCTAGTCCTGGTCAGTGGATAACTCCAAACTATATATTCAATATATATTGTCAACCACAACTAATCTCTTCCTTTCAAAAAGTATTACAGATGACATGAATGGCTACTAGACATCAATCTCACGTATCTGTTCCATTAACCACTAATCTATTTCTCAGTAAAATAAACATTAGTGGATTCAAAGCTCTCCATTCAATGCTCTAGACACAATACCAAGTGTGCAAGCACACATCTGCCCACAATGTGCATAATCCATTCTTAACACATACTTCCTCTTCTGAGAAAAGAGAGAAGCGTGACAATACGCATTCTATCTGACCTATGTTGTACATATCTGTTATTCTGTCTGCCCCACATCCCTTCCTTTTGGAAATTGGATAATCAGAATTCTTTCTCAGAGCTCTTTGGTATGGGAGTTGGGGACAGTGCTCCTGGCTGAGGTGTGGAGAAAATCTGTCTGAAAAACGAAGTCAATGTAGCACAGAATGACAAAAAGAAACAGTGCCCTGTTTGAAGGACAAACTTGACACTTATTCTCCCCATGGAAGACTTCCCTGTTACTGGAGCCAATGTATCTCCTTATGAGCTTATTAAACTAATGTGAGTCCACATCTTGTCACTTGCAACCTAGAGAGTCCAAGTTAATACAAACCAATAACCCCAAACCAAAGAATTTATTAAGGAAACATTCTAATTTAAAAAAAAAAACACTGGCCATAAGAACTAAGAACTACCTGTATTTATTAAGCAAAAATGAAAACAAAAAAACTAGATCCTGAAATACACAACAATTGAGAATAAAACAGTTCAAAATAGGAAAAAAAATCCACAAAACCCTGGCAATAAAAAAAGTTCATATGGGAATTAGAATGCAAAAGCTAAGGCCCCATTCTTAAGTATCTACCTCTCTGCTTGCATGTAAATCACAATTACATCTTAGGGAAAAAAGCAATAAATCTTCAACAGTGTTGCTCCACATCTTTAAAACAGAAAAGTACAATTAAAAAATAAAATATGTAAATCTTCAGAAATTCCAGGGAAAGAATGATTTGACACCCTTGAGAAGTGAAGTTTTACATAAAGAGCAGGTAATATTTCTATATATAACTAGTTTACCTCTTTAAATGTCAAGCTTGTTTAACTTAAGCACATTCATGACTTATAAAATTGTATAATATTTAATGCCTTCCTCAATCTTATCTTGACTTATTAAGATCATCAGAAGAAACAGAACTTACTTTCACAGACCCTGAGCATTATTATGCTATTAACATATGTTGATGTATTTGTCCTTAATCTAAATGGTGAAGGCAAAAATGCTTTTCAATATAAGTAGTCCCTCCTTCTCCACAGTTTTACGTTCCTCAGTTTCAGTGAAGTGCTATCAAATGCAGTTGGAAAATATTAAATAGAAAATTCCAGAAATAAACAATTTATCAGTTTTAGAGTCCATGCCATTCTGAGTAGCATGATGCAATCTCACACTATCCCACTCGGGACGTGAATCATCCCTTTGTCCAGCATCTCTACACCATAGACACTGCCCACCTGACAGTCATGTAGTAGCCGTCCCAATTAGCAGACTGACTATCAGGGATGGCAGTGCTCATCTTCAGGTCATCCTTATTTTACTTAATAATGACCCTGATGCACAAGAGTGGTGTTGCTGGCATACTATGATAACTGTTCTATTTTATTATTAGTTATTCTTGTTCATCTCTTACTGTATCTAATTTACAAATTAACTGTGTCATAGGCATATATAGAAAAAACACAGTACACACATAAGGTTTGGTATTATCCTTGGTTGCAGGCATCCCTGGTGGTCTCGGAACATATCCCCCGTCACTAAAGGGGGACTACTGCATATCAGTGATTTCCACAGCTTTTGTTCAACCTTGCACTTACTCCATTGTTATTTGAACCAAATACAGAATATTATAGTTATCGCTATAAAATTTCAAGATATTAGATTCAACCCACTGCTCCAACCTATTAAGAGCTTTCTGAATTCTGAAGCCATCATCTAATTCTCCCATATCTTTTCCTGCTGGGAGTCATCGGAAAGCCTGATGAGCACGCTTTCTACAGTTTCACCAGTGTCATTATTCAAACTGTTAAACTATGGCAGGGCCAAGTCGGCTGCACCAGATAAGAAGCTCCAAGGGGATGTGGGTCAATTAATTATCATGTTCTCAGAATGTTGCTCTTAAAATTTCCAAAGAAGGAAATGAAGTTTCCTTAAATGTTGAGAAGCAATTTCTTTAATAATCCATTCAAAAGTATAGTCAAGATGATAGAAGGTTTTAACAGTTGTTAAAAGATCTTTTCCAAACAGAAGAAATTTCTAAAAAGAATTGGTAGCAGAAATTGAGAATGAATAAAAATTTTTAAATATTTTATATGTAAAATTTTCAAGAATAAACTACTGGTGAATTGATATGTTCTTTAAAAATGTTTTTTCCTAAAATAGGTTTATATCTGTTACTATGAAATAAATGCACTTAGAGGAATTTTTTAAACTGATGGTCAATTAGACAAGCAGTTTGGGAAATTTCCAAGTCAAACAGAAATGTAAATAGAAATTCCCTGAGTAGAATTATAAATTCCAAAGAAATACTTAGCGTAAACTTAAATCTGAGTGTAACAAAAGGCAACTGTACAATTCTAGCGGAGCAGAGTTCTGAATACTTAAAATACATAAATCAAATTGTACCATACCTCTTCCAAACTACTCTCCCTCTCTCTAGTTCACTCATGCAGAACAGCTCTGGAAAGTACTTAAGACCACAGAAGTACAAACTGAGGCTACACTGTAACCAAACTTCTAGAGATTGGGATGATTTTAAGAGTCATTCTACCCACACTCACCCAGATCAAAGCTTCTATATGCGGCGTACACAAGAACAATTAGACAAAGGTATCTTAACAGTGATTTGATGTGGTGGCATCAACTGGCCATCTCACATGTACCATCACCATTACCAAGTAATGTGTCAAAACAGATACTTCTGAAACCCACGTGTAACTGCCTGTTCTGTGCCTTACTTCATAATTAAACACACAAAACTTGAATTTAATTGGATATTTTATTGTATTTGAGAGACCGCATCTCCCTCTGTCACCCAAGCTGGAGGGCAGTGGTGCAATCATGGCTCACTGCAGCCTTGAACTCCTGGGCTCAAGCAACCCTCCTGCCTCAGCCTCCTGATAGACAGGACTATAGGCACATGCCACCACTCCTGGCTAATATTTTATTTTTTAATTTTTTAAAGAGACCAGATCTCACTATGTTGCCTAGGCTATTTTTTTAAGGCCATGTCTAAATGGCTATATCATACAAAACACTTTGATTTTATTGCTTTAAATGAGGGGTTGCTTTTCCTTTTTCTGTACAGCACCAGATAGTAAATATTTTAGAGTTTGCAGGCCATTCAGTCTGTTTCTACTGCTGCAGTGCAAAAGCCACCACAGACAATATATAAACACATGGATATAGCCATGTTCCAGTGGAACTTTATTTACAAACTGCACATGACAGGCTAGATTTTGTTCATGGGCCAAAATTTGCTGACCCCTATAACATGACCCGGAACATAATTATTATGTAAAAATCACTAGTCTTAACATAAAGCAGAAGTCATAAAGGAAAGAGTATTTTCAATTCATATCACAAAGTGTTAATCTTCTAATACATAAAGAGTTTCTGGAACTCAAGAAAAAGACCAGCAACCTAATACAAAAATGGGCAGAGGAGCAAACAGTTCATTAAAGAATACAATGGCCCTTAAATGCATGACAAAATGCTCAATCTCACACACTAAGAGAGACAAATTAATCTGGCAGACATTGCCAGATCCCCACGGCCTCAGTTTGGGGTTGTACTATTTAAACTTCTACCAGTATTATATATGAAAGTAACGTTTTTCTACAGCTTCACAAACAGAATAAATCACTCCACTTTTGGATTTCTGCAAATCTGATGCTAAGGAATGCTACCCAAATATAGATTCTACTAACAGGCAACTGATTAAATAAACCAGGCTATGCTGTCACAATGGAATATTATATAGCAACAAAAGAATGAGAACAATCTATATACTCAGACATGGAATGAATACATGGTCAAAAAAGGTAAATTATGGAACAGGGCATATAGCATGCTACCTTTTTCATGAGCAGAATATTTATATTTGCCAGTATTTCCATAAAGAAACATTAAATAAAACAAAAAATTAATTTTAAATTGGTCACCTAGAAACCTGGGAGAAGAAACTTAGTGATAACACAAGTGGAAGTGACATTTCTCATTATATTTCTTTTCACATCATTTAATTTTAACTGTGTGTGTATATATCACCTGTCCAAGAATTCTAAATTAAAATGAGAGGAAAAAGGCATCATGTACAGTAATGGCAAAAGATGAAATATTTAGGAATAAACTTAAGAAATGTGTAAAACCTATCTGGAAAAAAACTTTAGAATTTCTTAAGTAACACAGAAAATTGGAAAAAATGGAGAGTATGTGATATGGTTTGGCTGTGTCCCCACCCAAATCTCACCCTGAATTGTAATAATCTGCAAGTGTGAAGGGCAGGGCCAGGTGGAGATAACTGAATCATGGGGGTGGTATCCCCCATGTTGTTCTCGTGGTAGTGAATAAGTCTCATGAGATCTGATGGTTTTATAAAGGGGAGGCCCCCTGCACAAGCTCTCTTGCCTGCCGCCATGTAAGACATCCCTTTGCTTCTCCTTTGCCTTCCACTATGATTGTGAGGCCTCCCCACCCATGTGGAATTGTGAGTCCATTAAATCTCTTTTCTTTATAAATTACCCAGTCTCAGGTATGTCTTTACTAGCAGTGTGAGAACAGACTAATACAGCAAGGTAGATTGTAACAATGGCCACAGTAAATCCTCCCACCCCTATATCAATACCAATTTGCAATATGACTTTGTCACTCCTCCCATTAAGACTCTCGACAATGGCTGGGCATGGTGGCTCACGCCTGTAATCCCAGCACTTTGGGAAGTCGAAACAGGCGGATCACCTGAGTACAGGAGTTTGAGACCAGCCTGACCAACATGGACAGACCCCATCTCTACTAAACATACATCCCTATAATCCCAGCTACTCGCAAGGCTGAGGCAGGAGAATCACTTGAACCCGGGAGGTGGAGGTTGCGGTGAGCCGAGATTGCGCCACTGCACTCCAGCCTGGGCAACAAGAGCAAAACTCCATCTCAAAAAAAAAAAGAAAAAGAAAAAAGACTCTGGATGAGTTCAGATCTTACTCTGGCCAACAGAACGATAGCATATGTGATACTAACATAGGCATGAAAAGCACTTATACATGGGGTGGGGGCTGCCCTCTCTTGCTGCCAGGATCACCTGTGCTACCACTGAACCTGGCTGGATTAGTAACTCTGCAGATCCAAGACCACATGGAAAGAGGCCCGCATCATCCTAGCTGTGTAAGGTGAGACCCCAACATGAAGGAAAGGCCACCTAAGACTATCCAGCCTCAGATGGGCTCTCCAGACCACAAGAACCATGCGTTGTCAGTCCACAGAACTGTAAGAAATACAAAGTATTTGTTGTTTTATGTCATTAAGTTTTGGGGTAGTTTGTTATACAATAAAAATGGATTCAAAGAGTCTCCCCATATTTTAGATGAGAAGCCCCAATATCGTCTCCCCTCTCCTTCAATAATTCTAATAAAAATACAAATTGGATTTTTTTTTTCTGAAACAGGACAAACTAATCCTAAAATTCATTTGGACATATAAACAAACAAGAATGGCCCCCAATCTTTTTCATGAAAAAAAAAAAAAAAAAAAAAAACCAAGGAAAAACTAGAAAAGTACGAAGTCCACAACAAGTCCCAAAGACATATAGAAACATAGGTAACATGGGCCGGGCGCGGTGGCTCACGCTTGTAATCCCAGCACTTTGGGAGGCCGAGGCGGGCGGATCACGAGGTCAGGAGATCGAGACCACGGTGAAACCCCGTCTCTACTAAAAATACAAAAAAATTAGCCGGGCGTGGTGGCGGGCGCCTGTAGTCCCAGCTACTCCGAGAGGCTGAGGCAAGAGAATGGCGTGAACCCGGAAGGCGGAGCTTGCAGTGAGCCAAGATTGCGCCACTGCACTCCAGCCTGGGCAACAGAGCGAGACTCTGTCTCAAAAAAAAAAAAAAAAAAAAAAAAAAAAAAAAAACATAGGTAACATGATAAAGATGGCATTTTATTGTTTTAGAACAAATGAGTAACTATCTGAAGGAAAAAAAATAAATTCCTACCTCACTTCTCCCAACAAAATAAATCACATGATGGGTCAAAGATTAATTTTTTTTTAAAAGGTAATCAAATATCTAGTGACCAGATTGGGAATTCTGAGCAGCATTTTTCATTAAAAGGAACCAGATTTACTTAGAGAAATAGTTGACTCCAGGTTTCAGGGGGAAAAAACAAGAACCCCATATAAAACATACAAGACGGGCCTGGAACATCTTTTCCTATCAGATTATCAAAGACACTAATAGCAAATCCTACTGGTTGTGTCAAAAAGACACAGGCACCAACCTGAAGATGAGCTTGCTGTCCAGATGTGAAACAATACAAGCATCAATAGGGATAATGACCACAATGGACTGAAACATTAAATTTGCTTAAACTCATGAGTTCATAATGATAAAACTAATTGGTCATCATTATAGAATGGTAGGAAATGAATTCATTTTGACAACTGGTAAATAAAGGCAAAAAAAATCAACCATTTACCCTTTAAAAACTGTACTATTAAGTAACCAAGTAGTAGATAAAAGTTTCTCTTTATACAAGTATTTCAGCTGATAAATGAAGGAATAATAGAATGAGATCATTTTTTTCAATCTCCAAAGATTTAATTCATCTAAGCATAGTGCATCACAAAGACAACCAGACGTTACTTGCCTTCTGATGGAATACAATCCTGCTTACGAAATATACTTGAAAAAAAAAAGAATGTGAATCTTATTCACCCTCTAAATCCTAGTAACAAGAAATACAAAAGAATATATTAAACTATGTAATAAGGGTAAGGTAAGAAATCAAGGTACTACAGAAATCCATCCCAACAAATACGTCCCAAAGACAAAAACAAGTAGGAGATAAGGGTTGGGGGTGAGGTAAGGGAACCTATAAATGAAGAGAAGATTGATCATGATAGTAATATGTAGACTTTATTAGGATTCTGAGTCCAACTGCAGAAATGATTATGAAATTTGAATTCTTAAAGGACTGTGATATTTAAAAGTATTCATTTTTTAGGGATCAAAGTAGCATTGTGGTTATATTTTTAAAGACTTTCCTCTTTCCTCCCCATCTTTAGAGGTATATACGAAAATACTTATAGATGAAGTGTTAAAATACCTGCCATTTCTTCAAAAATAATGCAGGAGCAAGAGATACTGATGGGGTCTTGATGAAATAAGAAGGCTATGAGCTGGTTAGTTGCCAAAGGTGGATAATGGTTACAAACAGCTTTATTATACTCTTCTACTTTTGAATATGTTTGGCATGCTCCACAATGTCTTTTTAAAAAAACCATAAAAAACATCAAAGAAAATCTTACGAGAATTTCTAAAAATACTCTTGCAGTAGAGGAGACTTTATGAAATAAAATCGACAAGTCTTTTACAGGGAGAATGGGAGAAACGTCTCTTCACCCAAAATAAAACACACCTGCCTGGTAACAGCCAACATAAGCAAGATAAAAATCAATGACAGGCTGGGCGTGGTGGCTCACGCCTGTAATCCCAGCACTCTGGGAGGCCCAGGCGGGTGGATCATCTGAGGTCAGGAGTTTAAGAGCAGCCTGGCCAACATGGTGAAACCCTGTCTCTACTAAAAATACAAAAAAACAAAAAAAATTAGCTTGGCGTGGTGGTGGCTGCCTGTAATCCCAGCTACGTGGGAGACTGAGGCAGGAGAATCACTTGAACCCAGGAGGTGGAGGTTGCAGTGAGCCAAGACTGTGCCACTGCACTCCACCCTGGGCAACAAGAGCGAAACTCCATCTCAAAACAACAACAACAAAAAAATCAATGACAATCCAGGGAAAATGTCTGCAATTCATAACACAGACTAAAGACTGCTTCTGCTACTCTATATAAAGAGTACGAATCAGTAAGAAAAAAAATGGCTTTAAAATGTAAAACCGTACTCAGAAAAGAATATAAAATGAAACAGTTTATTTTTCAACTATCAGTCTGGCAAAAAACGAAAGCAAAACTCTGCTAACACCATGTTGGTAAGGGCACAAGGTTTAGGGAAACAGGTATCCTTACATCACGCTAACAGGAGAGGCAATTTGGTAAGGCCTATCAGGATTACAAACACACATGTATCTTAACGAGAAAGTCTAGGAACTTATCCTCTAAAAATAGACTTTTGCAAACTGACATATATACATGGTTATTCACTGCAATGCCACCCAGAATAGCAAAAGACCAAACACAACCTAAAAGGCGGGACACTAGTTCATCAAGTATGGGATCTCTACGAAATGAAGTACTACACCGCAGCCAAAACAACAAGATTTGCTTACTTTTCTGGTGTGGAATGATCTCTAATATATATGTATTAAGTGAGAAAACAAAGCAGGCGCACCACTTGTGTAAGAAAGAGGGCCCAGCGATGCAGTACATGCATTTGCTTGTGTATGCACAGGAAATCTCGGTAACAATGTAAAAGAAATCGGTAACACTGCCCCTGAGGAGAGAAGATGGCTAAGGGAGAGGAGAGGTAGGAGATAATTTTCAGTGGGGTTTTTTTGCACTTTTTTAGTGTTGTGGGTTTTTTTTTTTTTAACATGAACCTATTATCTAGTCAAAAAAATTAAAAATTTAAAGCACTGTCTTGGATTGTCTCTACCTAGGATGCTCAGAGTCATGTTGCAAACATCAAAATTTATGAAAGAATGCTTCCCTGATTATAACAAAGCACAAAATACTCCAAAGTGTAACTAAAAAGATTAGATGGCAAACAGAATCTGCATTAAAGGCCACATAAAAGGGGGTAAACCATATTCCTAGACTTCTCATTCTGAGAACCAATAATTTCAGTGTATATAAATATATACCTACACTTTTATTAATACAACAACAAAAGCAACACAATGAAGTTAAAAAGGAAAAGTTTCTAAAAGTGCCAAAGGGCACTAGTGCTCGTTTTTTAAATATCCCTCAAATGTTATACATTTGCCATACGTGTTTGCATGCACACAACTAGTCAAAGCACACACATGCACAGAAGCAATTAGAATCACAGTATATGCTTACATACTCTTAACATTTCTTATGTGCTCTTCTACATTTCATTTATTTAAGACTTTTATTTATTCATATTTTCTCTTAGGACTCTTCACATCAGCGTAGCTACTTTGTTCTTTATCACAGCTGCAAGGTTACTAACCCACTATTTAATGCCTAGGGCAAGGCACATTAAAACTTACTTTGCTGTGGCTAGGAAAATAACCTCACCACCAGCCCCAAATTAAAATAGCTTTATTGCTTTTCCCAATTGTAAAACTACACGCTCATTGGGGGTGGGGAGACAGGAATACAAATATAGAAAAGTTTAAAATCAAACAGTAGCAAATACCAAACCCCAGAGACAACTGGCAGAAACTTACTCCCAGTTAAGAGTGCTAATCTCCCACACTAGTGTGTGTATTTACAAGGTCTCACTTCTTCCCCAAAGGGGGAGGAAATGGAATTACTGGCAACACACCAATGATAAGCTGGCTTTGAAGCCAGCCACATAGGTTCAAATCCCCACGCCACTGTTTCACCAGTCTTGAAAACTTGGACCAATTCCTTAAAGTCTCGGTCTCAAACTGCTTGTGCCTTGTGACACAAAGGAGAAATGAAATAATAAAAATAAAGTCCATAGAATAGGGACTGGCACATAGACCCCAGTAAATGCAGGCTATCACGACTTTTTTTTTTTTTTTAACATTACATGTACATTCGCATGTACCAAAAATTATGGCATAACTATTTCCTCTTTCCAGTCCACCAAAGGTTCTGGAACTAGCCTAGAGTTCAAGGGAAAGTAAAGGGCCTGATAACTGATTCCTACAAAAGGTGGTTCTGCTACTTCACCAGACAGTAAGGGAACCAGGCATTCCCCTACCCACTTAGTCACCTGTAAAACAACAACAGTTACTGTATACATGTAATTCAAATCCCAGAATGATGGAGGGGAAGACAGAAAAAGGGTCTGAAGTAGTAATGTCAAAAATTTCCAATTTGTGAAAACTATAACCCACAGATCCCAGAAGCTGAATAAATTCCACGGGAAAAAAAAACACAAAGAAAACCACACAAAGACACATCATAGTCAAGTTTCAGAATATCAGCAACAAAGAGAAAAACCTTAAAATCAGAGAAAGGAGAAAAACATATATTATTACACACAGTGGAACAAAGAATAACTGTAGAATTCTCAAGAACAACATGACACAAGCCAAATGCCATCTTAAAAGTGCTGAAAAATAACAAAAACTACCAACCTAGAATTCTATATCCAGCAAGAACATCCTTCAAAAATGATGGTGAAATAAGGGCATTTCAGACAAAAGCTGAGGAAGAATGTGTCACCAGCAAAGCAATACTACAGGAAATGTCAAACGTGCTTTTACCAGAATGAAAATGATACTAGATGGAAAACTGAATCCACACAAAAGAAGGAAGAGCACCAGGAATGGTAAATACATGGGCCATGCAAAAAAAAAAAAAAAAAAAAAATCTCACCG
The DNA here is from genome assembly GCF_006542625.1 of Nomascus leucogenys. Taxonomy (NCBI): domain Eukaryota; kingdom Metazoa; phylum Chordata; class Mammalia; order Primates; family Hylobatidae; genus Nomascus; species Nomascus leucogenys. Next base: position 143,880,136 of record NC_044383.1, on the reverse strand, counting down.
TTTAATTTTTCTGAAAGAAAACTAAGACGATAACTAACTTTTAAAACAAGAATAACAACAACATATTCTGGAGTCTATAATACTGGGAAATAAAATGTATGACAAAAATACAAAGGCCAGGCACAGTGGCTCATGCCTGTAACTCCAGCATTTTGGAGGCTGAGGTGGGCAGATCGCACAAACTCAGGAATTTAAGACCAGCCAGGGCAACGTGGAGAGACCGTCTCTACAAATACAAAAATTAGCCGGGCATGGTGGTCTGCACCTGTAGTCCTAGCTACTTGGGAGGTAGAGGTGGGAGGATCACTTGAGCAGGAGGTTGAGGCTGCAGTGAGCTGTGATTATGCCACTGCACTCCTGCCTGGGCGACAAAGCAAGACTCTGTCTTAAAAAAACAAACAAAAAAGTAGCACATAGGACAGGAAAGGGAAATAGAAGTCTACTGTTATAGAGTTCTTATGTGTGAGGTGCTGTAGTATTTGAAGTTCAAATACCCTAAGATACACGTGCTTATTGTGAACCTGAGAGCGATCATGGAAGTGAGAGGAGGGAGGGAGGGAGGGAGGAAAAAATGGAAAGGAGGATTGTGAATTCTGAGAACCATGGCCTAATGTAAAGCAGCTTTTGATGTCCGGTAATCAGACATTTCATTATTTTAAATTAATTTCTACTCCAATGAATTCAAATAATTATAGTTTTGGAGTATGTGTAAAACTCAGATACACTTCTTTAAACAGAAGTCAACCTAAATCAATGGTTGGTGGGAATATAAAATGGTACAGCCACGGTAGAAAACAGTTTGGCAGTTCCTCCGGAAGTTAAACACGGAATTACCATATGATACAGCAAATTCCACTCAAAAGAACTGAAAGCAAGGACTCAGATACTTGTATGCCAAAGTTCACGGCAACACCATTCACAATAGCCAAAAGGTGGCAGCAACCCAAATGTTCATCAACAGATGAATAAACAAAATACAAAGGAATATTATTCAGCCATAAAAAGAAATGAAATTCAGATACATGCTACATTACAGACGAACCTTGAAAACATTATGCTAATTGAAATAAGCCAGACACAAAAGGACAAATCGGCCAGGCACGGTGGCTCACGCTTGTAATCCCAGCACTTTGGGAGGCAGAGGCGGGTGAATCACTTGAGGTCAGAAGTTCGAGACCAGCTTGGCCAACGTGCTGAAACCCCGTCTCTACTAAAAATAAAAAAAATAGCTGGGCACGGTAGCGAACACCTGTAATCCCAGCTACTTGGGAGGCTGAGGCAGGAAAATCGCTTGAACCCGGGAGGTGGAGGGTGCAGTGAGCCAAGATGGCACCACTGCACTCCAGCCTGGGTGACAGAGCGAGGCTCCGTCTCAAAAAGAAAAAAACAACAAATATATGATTCCATTATGTGAGATACCTAGAATAGGCAAACGAAGCCAGAAAGTAGAATGGGAGTTACCAGGGGCTACAGGGAGGGGGAAATGGGGAGTTATTGCTTAATGCAATACAGAGCTTCTATTTGGGATGGTGAAAAAGTTCTAGAAATAGTGGCAATGGTTACACATCATTGTGAATGTATCTAATGTCACTGAATCATATACCTAAAATGGTAAATTTTATGTTATGTATTTTTACCACTATTTTTATTCTTTTTTAATTAAAATTTTATATACTTTGTAGAGGTTTATTTATATTTATTTATTTTATGGTTTTTATTGTTTTATTGTATTTTATTGTTTTGTTTCGAGACAGTCTTGCTCTGTCACCCAGGCAGAGGCGCCATCTCGGCTCACTGTAGCCTCCACCTCTCAGGTTCAGGCAATTCTCCTGCCTCAGCCTCCTGAGTAGCTGGGATTACAGGCATGTGCCACCATGCCCAGCTAATTTTTTTTGTATTTTTAGTAGAAACAGGGTTTCACCATTTTGGCCAGGTTGGTCTTGAACTCCTGGCCTCAAGTGATCCACCCGCCTCAGCCTCCCAAAGTGCTGGGATTACAGGCATGAGCCACCGTGCCCAGCCTTATCACTCTTTTCAAAAGACCAAATAAATAAAAATGTACAATTGTGGAATAAACCAGAATGGTACCCTAACTGCATGCTCCTTCCTTCTATGGAGTTAGCCTTATTCAGCTGACAGCTGGTGCACCCAAGCACAGGCCCAGCCCCTGGCAGCCAGCAGTGCCGTGTGCTGAAAAAGTCAAAGAAATGAAGATATGTTCTTCAAAGTGACCTGCCAGGAGCCTTCAGGAAAAATAAAATACTTTAAATACAGTCACCAAGCATTATCAGATGTACTGAGCTTGACAATGAAAACCCACTATCAAACTTTTGCTTAAGGGAACTCTTCGGGGTTACATGTAGGCCCATGACCTTTACCCCAACTTCAGAAAGTGGAAAAAAAAGACAAGCCAAGAGAAGAGACTCCCCCAGCAAACTCGAAAGATAATGTGCATGTGAGCCCACCCAGTGGCACTGGGACTCTTGGTTACTCCCGCCATCCACGCACTGATTACAACTTCGCTACGCTCTCCTTCCCATTAGTGTTTAACCCACCTGTCTGTCACATCCTTAAAAAGGAAAAAGAAACCATTCCTCAACCCCACATATTCTTTTGACTAATAGCTTCTCTTAACATCAAGAAATTCAAATTTCAGAGAAGTTTTCCACATGCCCCGTGTACACTTCATCTGCTACTCACTCTTCACCCTGCACTAGTCAAGCCTTGCCCACACTGACACCACTGAAACGGCTCTGGCCAAGGATATCGGCAGCCTTCTTACTGCTAAATCCAATCACCATGCTAGGCCCTCATCCCACCTGACTGCCTGGCTGCATCTGACACTGCTGTTCACTCTTCCTTCTTGAAACACTCTCCTCCCTCATCCCTCCACACCTGCCCTCCTCTGGTTTTCTTCCTTCCTTTCCACCTTCTCTCCTTGCCCAGGCGTTAGCCAGGCCACACTGTAAATGTCTGTGTTTCCCCGGGTCCTACACTCTTCTTACTCTAGACATTCTCCCTGGGTAACATCCACTCTGACAATGTCACCTGCCATCTTTATACTGATGAATCCCAAGTCCATTTCTTAGATCTTTCCTCCTGAGGTTCAGACTTGAAAATCTGTCGCCTATCAGATTCCTGCATGCAGTTCCGAGGGCACACACAACACACCAAGCAAGGCCTCATCAGCATTCCAGCACAGAACCTGCCTTCTCTCCAGCATTCCCCAGCCTTCTAGATGGAACCTCTCCTATCCACTCACCCAAAAAGAAACTGAAAGGTACTCTTGACTCCTCCTCTCATTCCTTTCTACCTCTAAGAAAGGCCTGGCAAATCTACTTTCTAAATACTGCTACAATCTACTCACTTCTCTCCATCCCATGTGTGAGTTCCACAGTCCAAGTCATCTTTATTTTCATTCGCTTCAAAAGCCTCCTCCAGCCTCCCCACACCTGCTGAGCTTTGCTCCAATTTATCTTCCGCCTGCAGCGGCAAGGATCTTTCGAACATGCACACTAAGCATTGCCGCTCTTGACTCAAACCTTCCAGTGCTTCCCACAGCTCTTACAAGAAAGCCCAAGCACAATGCCTGGAACACAGTAGGTGCTCAACATCTATATGTTCACTAAATAAACCCCAATGTTAATAAACATGGCTTATAAAGAGGCTGACCATGTATCCTCATCTATCCAGGCCAGCCCCAGTTTATGCCTGTTATCTCAGTGTAATTAACAGTACCCTCTTTTTTCTTGAAAGTATTCCAGTTTGGACTAAAAAAAAAAATTATATGATCACCTGACCCTGAACACCTCCATGGCCTTATCACTTACAATTCTTACCTTCAATTATAAATTCCAGACTTATTGAACTATTTTCTTTTCTTGAGACAAGGTCTCACTGTCACCCAGGCGGGAGTGCAGTGGTGCATCACAGCTTACTGCAGCCTCAAACTTCTGGGCTCAAGTGATCCTACTGCTTCGGTCTCTCAAAGTACTGGGATTACAGGCATGAGCTACCACACCTGGCCTGAACTATTTTCAATTCTATAAACATGTCACAACCTTCCCTCTTTCTTCACCTGACCAAATCCTACTCACCTTTCAGGTCTCAGCTTAGATGTCACCAGTGGGAAGCATTTTATGACGTGCAAAATCGGTTACGTATCTATCCCTCCCGTGGACAGCCTTATAACACTACCCTTCCCCTATCATTTTATGGCTGCTGTACTATCGTTGCTTGTGGACATGTCTGCATTCTCTAAACTGTAAGCTCTCTGTCGGTCTTGCTCAGCACAGTACCTGACACAGCCATTTACCAGGTAGCACGGCATCTGCCACCCAAGAAATGCTTACAGAGTTCAAGCTTCACTGCCATTTCCAAATAAATTCAATCTTACTAGTTCAGTTTTCAAAGTACACAAAGTGCAGCTTTTTTGAAATAAAAAACTTCATTTAGTCTAGGTTTACTGCCCCAGCTAAAAGAACCATAAGCCAATACTTTAACAGGCAATCATTAAACTTTTAAATTTATAAATTAAACTTTATTTTGCAAAATGCCAATGATTCATGTCTTAATTACACTTTTTCTAAATCTCTACCATGGTTTGGAGGAAGAATTTTTCCCCAGTAGCCTACCCAGTTTTTTCTGCTTAAAGCCATCCAAGCCAATTCTAAAATTCTGCATTCTCGGGGTGGGTAAAGCCAATGACTAGCTGCCAGATTGAAGCTAGGTAGCTGGTATGTTTATATTTTATCAACACATATTGAATAGGCAGTTATTACCAAGGGTGCTGTTCTAGGTGGACATAGTGGTGAAAAGCCAGGAACAAGATGTTCTCCTTCTCTCAGAAGCATTGTTTTAGGAGGAGACACAGCCATCAACACACAAAGCAATTCCAGGTGGCGGTGAGTGCAATTACAGAAATTAATCAGGTGATGCGACAGAGTAAGGGCTTTAAAGGAGGCGGCTGAGGATGGGGCTTGCCAGTGAGGAACAGGGGCTAGGGAGGATGTGGGGTGGAGGGGTGGCAGGAGGCCCAGATAATACTAGATGGAAAACTGAATCCACACAAAAGAAGGAAGAGCACCAGGAATGGTAAATACGTGGGCCATGCAGAAAAAAAAAAAAAAAAAAAAAACTCACCATTTAATTTTTCTGAAAGAAAACTAAGAAGATAACTAACTTTTAAAACAAGAATAACAACAACATATTCTGGAGTCTATAATACTGGGAAATAAAATGTATGACATTTTATTTCCAATTTGTGAAAACTGTAAACCCAGGTCAGAACAATGCCAGAGGCGAAATAATGCAAAGGTACATTTACCAAGAGAGTTATAAAAATTAATACTTTATTTTCAGCATGGTTTCCCTGCTGCTGTTTCTGTGCAAATAAATTAGCATTCAGAGATGAAAAGGAATATTTACACAACCTACGAATAAAATATACTGAAAAATATGTTACAGGATTTTAGCACTACTAAAACCAGAATAGACGACGTGTAACCTATGATGAAGTTTCCTCCCTCCTTCCTGGGCCCACCGTGGAAATTATTAATCTGTCAGCACAGATACACATAGCCTGGCTCCTTCCCAGCAAGGCCTCCCCACACTCCTGCTTGCCACTTTTAGTCCCAAAAACTCAACAATCGAAATGGGTGAAATTTAAAAAAATATATTTTTCAGATAGAAAACTCCTATAGAATATATAGCATTTGGGTTATTCAGCTTTTCCAAAGACCTACACCATCAGGAAAACTTTAGCTTAATCATTTTTCTTGGTCTTTTTAAAATAAGTACTACATGGCTGGGTGCAGTGGCTCACAACTGTGATTCTAGCATTTTGGGAGGTGGAGGTGGGCAGATGGTTTGAGCTCAGGAGTTCAAGACCAGTCTGGGCAACATGGCAAAACCCCATCTCTACCAAAAATACAAAAATTAGCCAAGCGGTGTGGTGCACACCTGTGGTCTCAGCTTACCGGGAGGCTGAGGTAGGAGGATCATCTGAGCCCAAGAGACGGAAGCTGCAGTGAGCTGATATCATGCTACTGCATTCTAGCTTGGGTGACAGAGCCAGACCCTGTCTCAAAAACAAAAACCAAAACCTGCAGACTCTCCTAGTTTCATAAAAAGCTTACTCTGAGAGTAAAATTAAGAACAATCTTTTTTTTTTTTTTTTTTTTTTTTGAGATGGAGCCTTGCTCTGTTGCCCAGGCTGGTGTGTAGTAGCGCTACCTAGGCTCACTTCTCCACTTCCCAGGTTCAAGTGATTCTCATCCCTTAGCCTCCCAAGTAGCTGGGACTGCAGGCACACGCCACCACGCCCAGCAAATTTTTGTATTTTTAGTTGAGATGAGGTTTTGCCACATTGGCTAGGCTGGTCTCAAACTCCTGGCCTCAAGTGATCCGCCTGCCTTGGCCTCCCAAAGTGCTGGGATTACAGGTATGAGCCACCACACTCTGCCAAGAACCTTTTCTTAATGACTCAAGGTCACCATCATAACCATGAATTATTGTGTAAGGTGAAAGACACTGAATACTTATTTCCCAGCTCTCAGCTTTCACACATGAAAAATGACAGGGTCAGCCTAGATGATTTGCAAGTCTCTGGGCCTTTTTAAAAAATTTAAATACTTTATATCAAAGTATGTAAAGAACATTAATAAAGTGAAACATACAGATCTTTAAGCTACTCAAAATGATACTTTCCCTTAAGGTCATCGACATAAATACATACACAACTAGGTTACATGAGGAATATGGGTCTCTGCTTTAAGCCATACTTGGCCTGAGGCCATATTCTTAACTATGATTTATTTTTATCAGCAGTTCCTCTTCAGGGCAATTTCTCTTCTAGATTCACAGAGCTAACATAAACCTCACCACAGAACTACAGTTGGCTTTTACTGCAGCACAAATGTAGGCTTAAGGATATGGTAAAATAAGACTGCCAAAGAGAGTTAAGTTGGAAAAATAAAATTTGAAGAGCTAACTTAAAGTTTCTTATACAAAAATGGGAAGAATGAATCATACTTGGACAAAGGAAGAGATTTTGCCTAACAGCAGCTGACAGAGGGGAAAAGGTGACCAAATGAGGGATGCATCAGATGAGAAGGTAAAGAAGCCGAAGACAATCTCATCAGGGGGGCCGTAAGAGACACCTGCACAGCAGGACAGGCGCCTCTCACCAGAATTTTGCCAGGATCCTTTGTGCCTTCCAGCTGATCCTTCTTGCAAATCAATAAACACTGGAAGTGTTACAAAAGCACCTCTGATCATTTTGTAAATTATGATATGGCACTAGGATACTGATTTATTAAGGGAGTCAATCAAGTTACAAGAGTAAAGAACAAAACAATATCGAATTCAGCATCTACTATCAATTCTTTTCAAAGTCCAACACTGGGTCCACAAGAACCATACGCCAACCTAAGCAACCCCAGGAACCAGCCATAAATCTCAAAACTATGACTAATAGGAGAGTATCACACAGCCTGTATGCTACACAATCAGTTTACCAGATTCACCAATGCCATCTATGCTTTGTATAAAATATGTGGCATGTTGAACTCCTGCATTTAGCAGGATACTCTCTAGTACACATGGGAAATTCTGACCCCACCAACTGAATCATATACTTACCTCGAACCAGTTGTGATTACAGTAAGTTATTATAGCTATGCAACTGAATTATTACGTAGCTAATGAAACATGAGTTAAAAAAAGAGTAATTGTTTCCAAGAAATCTAAGTAGATGGCTAAAAAGTTTACTGTCAAAATAAGTGTAATTGAGACAACAGTTAAGACAAATGGGGCCGGGCGCGGTGGCTCGCACCCGTAATCCCAGCACTTTGGGAGGCCAAGGCAGGCAGATCACCTGAGGTCAGGAGTTTGAGAACAGCCTGGCCAACATGGTGAAACCCCATCTCTACTAAAATACAAAAAAAAAAATTAGCTGGGCATGGTAGCGGGTGCCTGTAAGCCCAGCTACTCGGAAAGCTGAGGCAGGAGAATCGCTTCTACCCAGGAGGTGGAGGTTGCAGTGAGCCGAGGTCATACCATTGCACTCCAGCCTGGGTGACAAGAGCGGAACTCCATCTAAAAAAAGACAATTGGGAAAAGGCCAGGCGAGGTGGCTCAAGCCTGTAATCCTGAAATTGCCTTTGCAAAATTATGACTGAGAAAATGGAGATCTAACTTAATTGACTCCATCTTGCTTCTAACTTCCAAGCTGTCCTTGTTCACTCCTGGAAGTAGGATGAACGAACTTTGGGAATTCATAGTTTGAAACAAAGATGTTTAAAACAAGGACGACGGCCGGGCGCAGTGGCTCACGCCTGTAATCCCAGCACTTTGGGAGACCGAGGTGGGCAAATCATTTGAGGTCAGGAGTTCAAGACCAGCCTGACCAACATGGTGAAATGCTGTCTCCATTAAAAACACAAAAAATTAGCCAGGTGTGGTGGCATGTGCCTATAGATCCAGCTACTCGGGAGGCTGAGGCAGGAGAATCCCTTGATCCTGGGAGGTGGAGGCTGCAGTGAGCCGAGATTGCACCACTGCACTCCAGCCTGGGCAACAGAGTGAGACAGTCTCCAAAAAAAAAAAAAAAACAACCCAAGGATGACAACAGCCCTTTCCCAAAGCCGACCTCCTTCTTGCATGGGGACTAGATTGCCTTTGTAGGGCTAACATTAGCCACAATATTAAAAATTATGATTTAGGAGTCATGTAGCTGGAGGCTACAAGATTCTGATCCTCTCTAAACTGCTAAGATCAGTGCTTGAGATATTTTGCAGACCCTGCACTTGATGGATCAGCTGGCACCACCCCGATCAATAAACTGGCTCATCTGATCTTATGGCCCCCACCCAGGAACTGACTCAGCGCAAGACAGCTTTGACTCCCTATGATTTCATCCCTGACCAATCAGCACTCCTGGCTCACTGGCTTCCCCCACCCACCAAGTTGTCCTTAAAAACTCTATGGGTAGACTGATTTGAGTAATAATAAAACTCTGGTCTCCTGCACTGCATGAATTACTTTCTCTATTGCAATTACCCTTGTCTTGAGAAATCGGCTCTAAGATATCGGCAGGCAAAGTGAACCCATTGGGAGGTTACAATCCCAGCATTCTGGGAGGCTGAGGTGGGCAGACAGCTTGGGGCCAGGAGTTCGAGACCAGCCAAGCCAAAGTGGTGAAACCCCGTCTCTACTAAAAATACAAAAATTAGGCAGGTGCGGAGGCATGGGCCTGTAATCCCAGCTACGCAGGAGGCTAAGGCAGGAAAATTGCTTGAACCTGGGTGGCGGAGGTTACGGTGAGCCAAGATCATGCCACTGTACTCCAGCCTGGGTGGCAGAGTGAGACTCCACCTCAAAAAAAAAAAAAAAAAAAAGACAATGGGAAATAATTTTTAAAATCTAGAATTCTGTACTCACGATGCTTTGAAATTGTCTTCAAACTATTTAAGCTCTTCTAAAAGAAACAAAAAATGAGAATTGCAATGAATTGAGTATGGATTATGCAAAATGGATCACTTAGCACTGCAATCAGAAATACACAAAGACCACAGCTGGCTGTCTATCAAAGGATTGGTAAGTAAATGCACATTATACATTTTAAGTTAAAATAAGATAATCAGTAGAGTTAACCCTTGAACAACACAGGTCTGGGCCACTTTACATGCACCCATTTCTTCTATTTCTGCCACTCTTCCCTCCTTTTCCTCCACCTACTCAATGTGAAGACAATGAGGATGAAGGCCTAATGCTCTACTTCCACTTAGTAGTAAATATATTTTCTCTTCCTTATGATTTTCTCAATAACATTTTCTTTAGCTTAATTTACTGTAAGAATACAGTCTGTAACACATATAACATACAAAATATGTGTTAACTGTTTACATCATAAGGCTTCCAGTCAACAGCAGGCTATTAGTAGTTAAGTTTTGGGGGAGTCGAAAGTTATACTTGAATTTTCAAGTGGGCAGGTGGTCGGTGCTCCTAACCCCCAAGTTGTTCAAGGGTCAGCTATATTTCCTTTTCAATCTTCATTTTCGTCAATTCTTCAGCCCTTGTCCTAAGCATCCTCCCATTGCTGGCACCACCTAAGCTGTACAGAAAGGCTTAGAAGGGCTTCATCTCCTTGAAACCACCTTTGCAAAATTATAACTGAGGAAATTATGACAGTGAAAGAAATCAGACCTAACCAACTCTATCTTGCTTGTAACCTTTAAGTTGTCCTTGTTCATTCCTGGGCATAGGCCAGAACTAACTTTGGGAAAGAATTTGATCCATGGTTTGACTCTGAAACAAAACTGATAACAGCCCTTTCCTGAAAAGACCCCCTTCTTGCCTGGGGTCCAGTCTGCCTTTGCAGAACTAACAAAATAACTACAAGAAATTACAATTTAGGGGTCATGTAGCCTCTGGCTCCAAGAGTCTGAACCTCCCCAAATTGCTCCTGGGGATAACATCACTATTGTAAAACCTAAGATCAGTGATTAAGATATTTGCAGACCCTGCACTTGATGGACCCAGACCAGTAATCTGGCCCAACCAGTTCTGCCATCCCACCCAGGAACAGAAGACATTAAGAAAAACTAACTTCAACCCCCTAAGATTCCATCTGCAACCTGACCAATCAGCACTCCCCACTTCCCAAGCCACTACCCACCAAATTATCTTTAAAAACTCCGATCCCCAAATGCTCCGGGAGACTGACAAACAAACTCAGGTCTCCTGCACAGCCAGCTCTGCGTGAATTACTCTTTCTCCATTGCAATTCCCCTGTCTTGTTAAATCGATTCTGTCTAGGCAGTGGTCACGGTGAACCCATTGGGCAGTTGCATCATGAGGATTTTGATAAGTGCACTGGAGTCAACAAGATAATAGCAAGACATGCATATATTTTTTAACCATTAGATTATGTTACCTGTATGGTCACATTACCTGTGGAAAATCTGTTTTACATTAACATGGGAAGACTCATACAAATGCCAACCAGTAAGAGATGGCACTGTTCTTGCCTTAATACTATCAAGCAACTTAATACACACAGCAAACTTAATTTATGAATATGTTTACATTGCCTACCAACAGACTGGACATTTGACGATATTAAGAATGTATTCTGAATTTTTAAGTAGAACAGGAATTACAGTTATTTAAGTCTACAGTTTTGGAGATATATATTAAAATACTTACCATGAAACGATGTCTGGAATTTGCTTCAAAATAATGAGGAAAGGGGAAAATAGGGGAGGGGAGACTACGGGAAACAAAACGGGTCAGGATCACTGTGGAGGTGGGTGATGGGTACACAGGGGAGTGTCACTGTGCTGTTCTACTTTTGTCCACGTTTAAAACTTTTATAAATAAAAAGTTAAAATAGAAAATATTGAATCATGCCAAACCATTGATATGATAGTTTAAAAAGTCACAGGGTAGTAAATTCTCATCATTTTATGTTGCTCAGCATGCACTTTGAAGATAAGTGGGACCTTCTCATAGCAGAAGCAGGGCTCTGCCACCCTGGACATGGCACAGGGTGCAGTTCTACACCTCCTCCCAGTTCCTCAACATGACCAATCCAGATACCTGCCTTAGACAACCTCCTCCTGGCAACCACCTCCCCATGGGAAAGCCACACACAGCCTACTTCACTGGCCCCGACCCTCACACCCCACATGGGCTGTGCAGTCACAGTGTGACCTCCTGGAACCATTTAAACCTCCCTGGGGGAAACCTGTTTGGACCCCATGAAGGCCCATGGGTCTCTAGGTAGGTCTCAATCTCTCTCTCTCCCTTCACAATTCCTGACCTTCAAGCTCCCTGACCATCCTGTGTGTGACCTCCAGGATTGCTGTGTACTCCCAGGGCCTTTAGGTAATAAAATCTGTATTTCCATCTTGTGCCTCTCCTAATCACTGGGGGATGCTCTTCATCTTAAAGACGCTAAATTAAAACACACAGATGTGGAATTTTTTAGCACAAGTAATATGAAATTCCAGTGATATACTTCATATTAAAAATATCACTTAATGGAACCAGGAAAGAATAAAGATTCACTGAATCTCCAAATTCTATGCCAAGGTGATGCCATTTCTTCTAAGCCCATAAGAGCATTCTGACCCAGTTCTCAGGGTTCCAGCTGCTTTCTTCTACCACTGCTCTCAAGACTGCTGGGGCTTCAGGAAGTTTACACTAGACACCCGCAAACAGTGACCCTCATCGGAAGAGAAACGCAGTGAGTACTTGCTGATCAGAAATGGTTTCATCAGCCAGAAATCCAGCAGTCTGAAAGTACTTTGCTTATGTCTAGGTGGCCACCAGTCGAGTGAACAGCATTAACGGTAACAGCCAAATGGTCTGATGGGCTGTTTGTATTCACTTTCAGTATATCCAGGAAACATAATCTGAAATTTTCTATCAGACAGACTCTCAAATGCAAAATATTAGAGGTTTTTTAAAATTTCTTTACAAATTTTTTTTCTCCCAGCTGATTTGACTGGGGTATTCCTCATATAGAGAAGGATACTGTGTTAATCCTTCTGAAGCTCTCTTACTGATTGACTTAAATGGAGCACAGGATTTTCCTAGTGTGGCTTTAATAAGATACAATCAATTAAGTTTTAAGAAGGGATAAAATAAGGCTTAAATCCAGTATCAAAGCAAACTGACTGTTAACTCCTGCAGTTAGCTTTGGCCAATAAAGGCAAGCTCAGCTCGAAAGAAAAGAAAAGAAAAGAGAAAGAAAGAGAGAGAGAAAGAGAGAGAAAGAAAGAAAGAAAGAAAGAAAGAAAGAAAGAGAAAGAAAGAGAAAGGAAGGAAGGAGGGAAGGAAGGAAGGAATTGTAAAAGTCAGTCATTTTGGGTATGGTGAAAACCCTCCAATGGTTTTATTGCCAAATAAATGTCAAAGCCCCCATGGTCACCCCGGCCTCCCCGGCCTGGGGAGCAGCCCCTCTTCTCTGAGCTCCCTCAGCTCTAGCCTCATTGTGCAAGCACCAGCCTGAGGGTCTGCTCTTTCCCGAGATCCAAAGACACCCCCACCTTCCCTCAGATCTCTACCTGAGTGTCACCTTCCCAGTGAGGCTTTCTTGTTTTTTTCACCTGCTTTCAGAATCCTAGTGAAACCATGAAACAACCAGAGGGAATAGGAGAATCCAAACAGCTATGTATCACATTAAGACAGAAAGGTCTGAGGTTTGTAGAGATTCGTGCCCCAACACTGCGCACAACCAGCAAGGTGGTTCCCATGCCCTCAAGCAGCACAGCAATGAAGTGGTGGAGAGAGCTACTAAACTGAGAGGCAGCAGGAAAGGCCTAGAGAGGAGACCGGAGGGCAAGATGGGGTCACACCTCCAAGGCCATGGCACTAGGTTACCATTCCCACCCTCAAATTATGCTTCACCCTGGGCAAGAGGTGGTGGCCTGGGAACTAAAATATTATAGGTCTGCTTCCCCAGCAGGATGGGGATGTAATTTGTTGTAAATTATTACAGAAAAGTAAAATTATAATTTTTCTCCCACTTGGACTGTGCAATGGAATTCACACCTGAATCCATTCAATTACTTGTATTTTACAGATAAGGAAACTGAAGCATTAAGTAAGTTTCCAAAGTAATGTATTAATAACTGGACTGGGATTTGAATCCAGGCTCCTAATCTCTATGCTATACCATCACTATTACATGAAAATATATATGCTTTTTATTCAGGTAGAACTAATTTTATTCATTCACTGCATCTCTAATAAAAGACACAATTTCTCTTTTATTCTAAATACAAAATTCAAGAGAAACAAAACGCTAATAAGGGAACTAGGCTTTTTATGTAATAAGCTATAATGAATCACAGAGGAATGCCAATGACCTCAACATTAATTCATTACATATATACATCCCCACACACAAATAACAGTAATTATACACAAGGACAATTCATTGATATCTAACACCAAAAAGGTACTATGAAGTCTAGTGTTTTTAAGTAAACCTGCATTTTATTAACTGAACCTACATACATTTTACAGAGTTAAAGATCCCCTGACAATTCACCAGCTGGGAATCCCTTCTCTAGAATAAGCTCTGGGTATTGCAAACCAGGTAAACAAAACACACCAAACAACAGCTTACCAGGAAATCAAAAGGAGCAGATCCATTTTAACCATTCCGAGATGCTAAGTCCTCGGCCACAAAGGATTTAGAACAAGCCTGGGCACAGAAAGACTACTTGCCTCGAATGTTCACTGGTTCCTAAGAGTGGCTTAATGTAACTAGTACCAGATAAAATTTTAGAGTACAACCAGGGAAAGTGGACAATTACACTTCTCTAAAATGCACCTTCTGTCCTGCAGGGTCAGTCACTGAAACAGGAGCTCTTTAAATGAGACCTCAAACTAAACATGCCTTCAAGTATTTAACGCCATTCTCTAAACTAGAGAAATGATCCTCTTCTACATCATGAATAACATACTGTCAGAATATTTAGCACTTCTACATAAAATTTTCACACTATGGCCTCTTTATTGATATAAATTTATTTTTACTCTTAAGTTTCCAATGGCTAAATGGAGGGAAACAGGTTAGAGGGTCTCATTTCTGACTCCAAATACTGAGCTATCTCACTGTACACTATGTATATATACTTTTAACATAGCAACCGTACACCTAATTGAAGATATCTAAGTGTCTGTGTTCTCAGACTGTAAATTCTCTGCATAGAAAAATGTACATGCATTTTCACTTTCCATATAAATTCCGGAGAGACTGTTGAATGAAAAAAAAAAAAAAATCCTTGGTCGAGCACAGTGGCTCATGCCTGTAACCCTAGTACTTTGGGAGGCCGCGGTGGGCAGACTGCTTGAGCCCAGGAGTTCAGGACCAGCCTGGGCAACATGGCAAAACACCATCTCTATAAAAAATACAAAAATTAGCCAGGCATGGTGACGCATGCCTGTAGTCCCAGCTACTTGGGAGGCTGAGGTGGAAGGATTGTTTGAGCCCAGGAAGTTGGGGCTGCAATGAGCTGCCACTGTACTCCAGCCTGGGAAACAGGGTGAGGTTCTCTCTCCAAAAAACAAACAAAATTTGATTTTTGGTAGCAATGTAGCATACTGAATACTTCTGTCAATATCCCTTGATGTTCATGCATAATAATATTCTAATATTAACCACAGCCAGCAACAATTACATGTATTCCTTCCATAATTAATGGTACAGCATATGCAGTTCACGGATCCCACAAAAAACTGAACAGCACAGTTCAGTTGCCACCTTGTTCAAATGCCAACAAGGGCTTCACGATCTGCTGCCCTTCTCTTATTTAGACACCCATTACTTCTTACTGATTCTGCAGAGACAGGTCATATGAACACAGACAGCAAGCCCATGCCTTCATGCATACGGGTCCTATAATAATACATGGGTCGATCTGATTATTCAGAGGTAGATTTATCTAGTTTGGGGACTATATACATTCTTTTTTCTGGCTTTGACAAACATTTGTTTCTTTACTTCCTTAAAGCTTCTAAGTGGGAAAACAGGAAAAATGAATCTGCTGAAAATCAAATTCATCAAAATTAGGTATGGGTACTTACGACACAAATAACATTAAAAACTGGATTTACACAAAGGCATGTATTATCTGACTTATAATTTAAGAACAGGATTCTTCTCTCCTAGTGAATTAAAAGTTATTTTCATTATATAATCACGCTAGGAACATATTATACAATGCAAATAAATCTGGACTGATTACTGTTTTAATAACACACAAAACTGTATCGCATGTTTTCTGTCTAACTTAAAAGGCAACAGGAAGAGTAGTAACCAGCCTCCATAGTAATGTGAGATTCTAACGGTGTTGAGACATTTTGCATATAATACCAATGATCACCCAAAAGAACTGAAAAGTTACTGACAACACTACAAGTTGGCAAGAAACTAAATAGCTTCTAAGAATATTTTACCCATCTGTGATTTTCTGCATCATTTGAACCCAGTTAGATAAAATAATCCTTTAAGCAAGACACAAGTGTTCACTGCACACGGCATGCTAATGCAGCCACCCAATTTACAGCCTCACAGATCTTAGGGACCAACCAAGGACAGAACCTAAGTTCTTTCTTTTATTTTTTCCATCCCTCACAATAGTGGTTCTGGAAGTTAGGTCCCTAGACCAGCAGCATCAGCATCACCTGAGAACTGGTAGAAATGTGTGTTCTCGGCCGGGCGCGGTGGCTCACGCCTGTAATCCCAGCACTTTGGGAGGCCGAGGCGGGCGGATCACGAGGTCAGGAGATCGAGACCATCCAGGCTAACATGGTGAAACCCCGTCTCTACTAAAAATACAAAAAAATTAGCCGGGCATGGTAGCGGGTGCCTGTAGTCCCAGCTACTTGGGAGGCTGAGGCAGGAGAATGGCGTGAACCTGGGAGGCGGAGTTTGCAGTGAGCGGAGATCGCGCCACTGCACTCCAGCCTGGGGGAGAGTGAGACTCTGTATCCAAAAAAAAAAAAAAAGAAAGAAAGAAAAGAAATGTGTGTTCTCAGCCCCACCCCCCCAAGACCTCCTGAATCAGAAACTGTGTGATTTAACAAGCCCCCCGGGTTGGTGACTGTGATGCAGCTCGTTAGAGTACCACAGCTCTACCATTAATTCCTAACCCTTAGGAAATATCATCACTTTAGCAAGAGTTCAATTTCTCTCTCAGATGGAAGCTTATTACCATTGCCATATCTTTCTGTATAGCAGAGAGTCCTAATGAATCAGAGAAGAGGGGAGTTTGAAAAAAAAATTTAATACTTGTAGCATTTTAGAGAATCACTATCTATCACTTTCATAACGAAAACTCCAGAACGCGCACAAGATGTTTCCACTTATCAAAAAGGGTAATGGCTGTAATCCCAACACTTTGGGAGGCTGAGGCAGGAGGAATGTTTGAGCCCAGAAGTTCAAGACCAGCCTGGGCACATAGAGAGATTCTGTCTCTACAAAAAGATAAGTAAATAAATAATAAATAAATAAATAAATATTAGCTGGCTCTGGTGGTATATGTGCCTGTAGTCCCAGCTACTCGAGAGGCTGAGGCAGAAGGATTGCTTGAGCCTGGGAGGTCGATGCTGCTGCTGTGAGCCCAGATCATGCCATGGCACTCCAGCCTGAGCCACAGAGTGAGACCCTTCTCAACAAAAATACAAAATAAAAAATAAATGGCTAGGCATGGTGGTTTATGCCTGTGGTCCCAGACTGTATTAGTCTATTTTCACAATGCTATAAAGAACTGCCCAAGACTGGGTAATTTATACAGGAAAGAGGTTTAATTGACTCACAGTTCAGCATGGCTAGGGAGGCCTCATGGACCATGATGGAAAGTGAACAGGAAGCAAGGCACCTTCTTCACAAGGTGGCAGGAAGGAGAAGTACCGAGTGAAGGTGGAAGAACCCCTTATAAAACCATCAGCTCAGTCAGCATGGGGGAAATCGCCCCCATGATTCAATTACCTCCACCTGGTCCCTCCCTTGACACTTGGAGATTACAGCGATTACAATTCAAGATGAGATTTGGGTGGGTACATGAAGCCTAACCATATCACAGATACTCAGGAGGCTGAGGCAGCAGGATTGCTTCAGCGTGGGAGTTCAAGGCTTCAGTGAGCCATGTTTGCACCACTAGACTCCAGCCTGGGCAACAGAGCAAGACTCTATTTAAAAAAAAAAAAAAAAAAAAAAAAGGAGGGGAATGGGTTTTTAAAGGCTGAAAACTTTGCTTTTGGTCATTATATAGTAATTGAACTCTAACAGAAGTAAATATTAGAATATTTTAAAAATCTTGGCCAGGCGTGGTTGCTCATGCCTGTAATCCCAGCACTTTGGGGGGCCGAGGCAGGTGGATCACTTGGTGTCAGGAGTTTGAAACCAGGCTGGCCAATATGGTGAAACCCCGTCTCTACTAAAAATACAGAAATTAGCCGAGCGTGGTGGCACACATCTGTAATCCCAGCTACCTGGGAGGCTGAGGCAGGAGAACTTGCTTGAACCCAGGAGGCGGAGGTTACAGTGAGCTGAGCTCGCGCCACTGCACTCCAGCCTGGGTGACAAAGTAAGACTCTGTCTCAAAAATAAAATTAAATTTAAAATCTCTATACTTTTTGGTATCATCTTAGCTTTAGATGATTCAGACAGCTCAACCTATTGTAACCACAGATCTCAATAGCCTAACGGGTATTGATTTCCTAGGGTTATGGAGTTTTTAGGGGTTGCAAGGACACTGAATATGCTTTACACACTGTTGGAATTGCATCAGACTAATCTGGTTCAACTTTTATGTAACAAAGTTATGAGTTGCTTTTCAGTTGGCATGGACCTCCAGGTTGAAGGTCACATCACCAGAGCATGCCCCAAACTAAGTGTGCAGCCATGGATAGAACCCACGTGCTCAGATGGGCACTTGGAATGGAATGGGCATGAGGAATGAGCACTGAATTAAGAAGTGGACACCAACAGTTTGGGAGGCTGTAATCACAATACTTTGGGAGGCTGATGCAGGAGGATTGTTTGAGCCTAAGAGTTTGAGACCAACCTGGGGAACATGGCGAGACCTCAATTCTACTAAAGAAAAAAAATTTTAAAAAATTGGCCGGGCGGGGGTGGCACACAGCTGTAGTCCAAGCTACTTGTGAGGCTGAGGTGGGAGAATCACTTAAGCCCAGGAGTTCAAGGCTGCAGTGAATTATTATCATGCCACTGCACTCCAGCCTGAGGAACAGACTGAGACCCCGTCTCTACAAAAAAAAAAAAAAAAAAAAAAAAAAGAAATTTCTTTTAAATTAGCCAGGTGTGCTGGCACCCACTTTGTGGTGCCAGCTTACTCGGGATGTTGAGGTGAGAGGATTGCCGGAGCCCAGGACGTTGAGCTGCAGTCAGTGGAGGTTGCACCACTGCACTTCAGCCTGGGCAACAGAGGAGAGACCCTGTCTCAAAAAAAGAAAAAAGAAAAAAAAAAAAAAAAAACAGCGGACACCACATGGCAGGATCCAAAATCCCATCAGATCAAGCCCTGGTGTCACCCCATGGCAGCATCCAGTCAGATTATGCCTCCAGCATCACCCCATTGCAAGATCCAATCAGATCATGCCTCATTACCTTCTAAGTACAAAACCTGACGTAGCCCCCAGCATGAAGAGACAGACTTAAGTCCAACTCCTGTCTCCTTGCTCAGCTGTCTGGCAATAAGCCTTTCTCACTACAAAAACCTGGTGCTTCAGTGTTTGGCTTTCCACTACATGGGCAAATGGACCCAGCTCAGTTCGGCAATACTGGTAGACAGTCACAGGACAAAGTAAATCTGATGCATTAACAAAACAATTGTAAAATCATATTATTCAACTCTTGACTCTAAAATCTGGGTCATGGTTTAGGAAGGTGGGAGGAGAAGTGGAGTGCTGGAAACCCTGCCTAACCGCAAAGAATTAGCCACCCTGCCTCTTCTAAGCTCCTGAGGGAGAAGGCACATGGTGGCAGGTAAAATTACCAGTGTATTTATGAAACAGCAATTTGTAACACCTTCAGATTCAGCGCTAGTTGTTCAGTAAGTTTTCAGTTATTTTTTAAAGTTACTTTTAAAACATACTTTCCCCACCCCCCCCCCGCCCCGAAGAAGAAAATTTCCTTAAGTACCATACTTAAGAAAATTACAAAATAATATTTGTAATCCTGAATGCATTAGCATTCTTCTACTGAAGTGCCCTTACTATGTGTAAGCATTAAAAATTTTTTCCAACCTAGTACAATTTGAAACAAATTAACAGAAGGTATATAAGTTTGGGAATCTGCTTTAGAGGCCTGAAGACAGTAAGTTTTTAATTTAAAAAAAATCTTTTTTTCCTTGTTACAAAAGTAGCAAATATTCATTACTCAAAATCTTGAGACTATAAAACAAGCTAAAACATAAAAAAACTTCTTACGTGCAGCCACTATGCAATAGGCAACTATTATACATACCTCTACATTTTCAAGCCTTTTTCTGTTTATTTAAATTAGGAAATACATTTAAACTTGCACGTTTTAAATATACTAATTCATTAATATCTGAATATCAACTGTCCTAGGGAGGATCCAAATCTTTACTCTCAGCATCCAAGTGGCACAAAATAGCTACCGAAATGTCTGCTGAACTGAATATCTGGGATCTGACAAGACAAAGTCTGGACTTGCAGACTGTGGAGCTGTACTATGGAAATATTTTTAAAGCAACTGAAGTGATAGAGTAAGGGTTAAAACTCACTCCAAGTACTAAGTAACAGACTGATATGGTTTGGCTGTGTCTCCCCAGATCTCATCTTGAATTATAGTTCCCATAATCCCCACATGTTGTGGGAGGCACCTGGTGGGGGTAATTGAATCATGGGGGCAGTTACCCCCATGCTGTTCTCATGAATTCTCACAAGATCTGACGGTTTTATAAGGGAGCTTCCCCCTTTTGCTTGGCACTTCTTCCTGCTGCCATGTGAAGAAGGACATGTTTGCTTCCCCTTCCACCATGATTGTAAGCTTCCTGAGGCCTCTCCAGCCCTTTGGAACTGTGAGTCAATTAAGTCTCTTTTCTTTATAAATTACCTAGCCTCGGGTATTTCTTCCTAGCAGCATGAGAACAGACTAATACACAGACATTTCAAGACTTGGGTCCTGTGAAAGCCTCTGGGCTTGAGGAACTGTACCAGGAGCCTGCAATGTGCCCCTGCAGACAGCCTGCCCTCCTTCAGGACACTGTGCCCTTTGAGTACAAGGACAGGCCTTTCATACTGACATCCCAGAGGACCTGGCACATCTGAAGTTCAAATGAATGAGTTGTGGATGACAACGGGTAATAGGTAACAGAATGAAGCTGCATTTCCCCCTCTTTAACTTATCCCTAAAGTTAAGTGTCTGACTTAATGAACAATCACAAATCTGTGATTTCTGAGTACTGTCCCTGTGGGTAATAATACCATATGACTCGATTTTCAGATACTAAAAGTAACTTAGAAAAATTGAGTCAGACTGAATAGCATCCTTAAACACTGCATTTACAATGCCTAGAAATTAGTAAGCAGTCTATCACGTGCTTTTAATAGTCAAAAGAAAAATGACAAAGAAATATCAATTGGAAAGTTTTGAAATGCCCACAGTTTGACAGCTTGACTGAAGGTTTGGTTTCAACCAAAATGCTTAAGAACTTTTTCACCTTTCCCTCTGCAAAGATCAGATTAACACTTTCATGCACATATTCCACTCCCTTCACTTGACAGTCTGTTATAAAGATGCTCTGACTTGGATTTTGTTCCAGCAACTAAAGCAAGCTAATACCTGAGTCACTGCCAGACTGAAACAACTGAAGTGCTGAATAAAATATTAAAAGCAAAAGATACAAACTAAACACCTTTTGAAACACGCTGCTGAGTTAGCACGAAAGGAAAGGCTCCGGAGAGGCTCACAAAGGAAGTGAAAGCAGAAACCCTGGGAGAACACATGTGCTGAGGCAGGATTTCCTGCTAGGAGACTCCACAAACCTGGGAGCCTGGCTCTGTGCTCTGGGGACAGTGTGGGGGCAGGGGAGGCAACACACAAAGTGTCCTGTATTAAGCTACAAGCTGGGACTCCAAAAGGACCTCAGCATAAGGGTAAAGAGGAAAACCTGTGTGCAAGGAAATGTCTCATCATTGACACAGAGTAGTGGGAATGAGGAAAATTTCTCCTGAGATGCCAGGTCCATATTTATTCTACCCAGTATGGCTGAGAAAATATTAAGCCAGGAATTAAAGATATAGTGACCCCAAGGACGTAATGTCCCCAGGAGACTGGTATCAGCACACACAAATCCATCCCTTCCTAGATTGAGGAAGGATACAACCTCAATCTAGGTAATAGGATTCCCGCAGAGGAAGTTCCCAGGAAAACAAGCAATTCAAGGAAAAATCAAATCAAATCACAAAACACACAAGAAAACAAAGCACCATGAGTGAGAATGTGCAGAAACGGATGGCTGAATCAGACTTCTGAGATTAGAACACACAGAAAACTATTAACGTTTTGACATGCTTAAGAGAAGCTTAAAAATATGAGCAAAGAACCAGAAACTATAATGAATGATAAGCAGATTTGAAATAGAACCAAATAAAATTTCTAAAAATAGAAGATAACCGAAACTGAAAATTAAATGGATGAATAAAAGAGCAGATTTGGCCTGACTGTGGAAAGAATAGTGAACGGAAGGTAAGAACAAAAGAAATCATCCAGAATGCAGCACAAAGAAAACGTGACAGGTTGACAGGTGGGAAGTTAGATTTCCATTGGTCCTTTTCATGTTACTAGAGTTCCAGAAAGAAAGAATGGAGAAAAGGCAATTTTCATGAATAACCGCTGAGAATTTTTCTAGAGCTGCACTCTCCTATCAAATAGCCATTAGCCACATGTGGCTACTGAAATTAAAATTTAAACACAGTTCCTCAGTCACACTAACCACATTTCAAGTTCTTGTTAGCCACAAGTGGCAGGCAGTTACCATATGGACGGTACAGATGTAGAACACCATCACAAAGAGTCCACTGAGCAGCACTGTTCTAGAACTAACGTAGCACCTGTCCTCAGATCCAGGATACCCAGGAAACCCCAAGCTGTGTAACTAAAATCCACACATGGACACACTACAGTCAAACTGCAAAATACTAAAACACAGGGAAAGTCTTAAAAATAGCCAGTGAGGAGTCACACCACCGACAAAGGAACAATAATTAGCTAACTGGCTTCCTAGCAGCAAATGTCAAAGCCAGTAGAAAACAAAGGAAGAATACCTTCATTGTACTGGGAAAAAATGCTGTCAACCTAGAACTCTTTCAAGACCAGGGTAATTTTCATACCTAAGAGACATATAAGAGATTTACCAACAACATACCTTCTCAATGGAAATTCCAATTCATTTTAGGTGGAATGGAAATTATCTCAAGAAAAGACGGAAATGTAAGAAGAAATAGTAAGCAAAGACACAGTACAATATGATTAGATCTAAAACATTTAACTGTATAAAAATAATGTCCAATTTGTGGTGAAAAAGATATAACTAAAATACTGGGCAATAATTGATCATATTGCGGGAGATGATTGGAGTTAAATAACCTTATGTCTTTTTGTAATTCAGGAAAAGGCTAATGATACTAAGTAATTTCAGACTTTAACGTCAACATGCTTATGATAACCACTGGAAAAAAGAGACTTGTAACACAAAGCTTCCACAAAGTTGGGAGTGGGCTCCTGCAATCTATAAGATGGTAGACAGAAATCCAAATACATCAGTCAACACAATGCTGTACAGGCAGGCACCAAGATCAGACTGGATAACAAGGTAAAATTCAGCTATTGGCTTTTATATATCTGGGAAATATTTACCAAAAGCTAGTGAAATCACACTGACATTAGAAATATAGTCTTTAAGAAAAAATGCATTACCAGAGATAAAGAGGTTCACTTCATAATGATAAAAATTTCAATTCACCTAGAAAATAATACTAATTGTAAATGTAGAGAAAATTTTTAAATCCACCATTTTAACATCTCCATCAAGTAGACAGAGGATCAGTTAGACACAACAGATCAAGTAGAGGAACACAATTAGTAAGGATATAGATATGAACAGCACAGTAAGTCTAATGGACATAGAGCATACAGAATAGACACACACATCAATAATATGTATAATCTTTTTGTGCACAGGTGAAACACAAAAGCTGACTGTATGCTGGGTATAAAGTTAGCCTCAACAAATTTCCAGGTACAGTACTGATTTTAATCAGGTTCCCTGATCACAATGAAATCAAGTTAGAAATCACCAACAAGAAAGAGAAAAACCCAATACATTTGGAAATTAAACACAATTCTGACAACTCATCGGTTAAAGACAACTCTTTAAAGTCTCAGAAATATGAAGCTTGTTCCAACTGCCTTAAAACATGAGGCAATTTCTCATGTAATCATTAGTAAAATTGATTATGTTTTAAAAAATATAATTGCCAATACCTAAGCTGCAGATGTAAATTTTGTGTTGTACCTGTATACACTTTTAACAAATACACTCAAACACATGATTAAAAGAACTAAAGCTTACAGCTGGGGATTAATAGTTTTCTACTTCAATAATCGAGTCACTTATCTCACTAGAATATATTTTTGCTCTTTTAAACTCGTTATTGAAGATACAAAAGTGATCGCAAACAGAGTCTCAGCTTCTTGAGGCTGACAGCATTCAAAGGAGACAGCCATCAGTTATAGCAACAAATATAAGATGGCAGTCGGGGTGTGTAATGTGACCCTGAAACAGGGGTGGGGACATCAGGAAAGGCTTTCCCGGGGAAGTGATGCTTAGACACATTAAGACCTAATATGTGGCTGGGCACAGTGTCTCACACCTGTAATCCCAATACTTTGCGGGGCTGAGGAGGGAGAATCACCTCAGTTCAGGATACATGGTGAAACCCCATCTCTACAAAAAACACAAAAAGTAGCTGGGCCTGGTGGTGCACACCTGTAGTCCCAGCTACTTGGGAGACTGAGGTGGAGGGATCACTTGAGCCAGGGAAGTCGAGACTGCCGTGAGCCGTGTTCGTGCCACTGCACTCCAGCCTGGATGACAAAGCCAGACCCTGTCTCCAAAAAAAAAAAAAAAAACCAAAAATCATCATCATCATAAAAACATAACATCTAAAAACAAAGTACCTAGGGAAGGACAAGGGAGAACAGCATTCCAGAAAAGAAACAGCAGTACTGCAAAGCTACAAAGTTTTAAGTGGACAATTAAAGTAAAACTATAATTTAATTTTCAGATGGTCAATATAAAAACAAGGCACAGTAGAAAACTGCAACATTTTTATGCCTTCTAATCCATTCATTCTTTAATGAGACTTGTTCATCTTTCTACTGTCACAGAACTTTTCTTTGACTATACAAAACTGTACAAACACTCTACTTAAGACGCATAGAAAATACTACTGCTATACAAAGTTAAATGGTTAGCGTTTGTTAGCATTTTCCAAACATTTTAAAAGCCATAAAAATCAACTTTAATCCTTAAGACCTGTTAGAAAGATATTTCTATTCCAGTCTTCAAATAAAGAGGTTTCTGCTCTGGAGGAGCTACAAAGTATGCCTTCTGAATTGTTCTCACAAATCTATGCATGGAATAAACAAGTCTTAAGCAATTCATTTATTCCCTACCATTATTTTTAACATTCCATACCCACTTAATTTAACCAGACAAGCTGTGTAACACATGTGTATAACTTTAGGTACTGGAACCAAAGAGTTAAAAAAAAAAAAAGCATCAAGAACTCCTAGAATCTTGTTATAATTAGCCTAAAGGTGACTATGTAAGCACAAAAGGATCCAAATTAGTGATCGAAGGTTAACTTTGACATAGAAATTACAGCTAAATTACACAGATATGGATTAACCTCCACTAAAAATTTTCTTCATGTCCCCTTTGACAGACACTGAAAAAAAATTCTTCATTTCTTTTCCAGGACTTGATCTTTTAAATAAAACGTGATGACTGACAATGTATTACATATTTACATATTATATATATATATACATTATATATATAATATATAACGTATAATATAAATTGGTTATATTTTGGCTAGGTCAAAATATAACCTTTGGAGGCTTCCAATAAAGGTCAAGACTAAAATGCTCTGCAGTTTTTGTATTAATATTTGTAAAACAAGACTTGATTGTACTGTGAGTGCATACACTTAAACTGAATGCAGCATTCTACTGAGTAAGGATTAGAAATAGAAAACAGATAATCCCCTTAAAATGTGAAGTTACTGATTAACTTTCCTTTTTTTTTTTTTCTTGAGACGGAGTCTCACTCTGTCACCCAGGCTGGAGTGCAGTGGCACGATCTCGGCTCAGTGCACGTTCTGCCTCCCGGGTTCACGCCATTCTCCTGCCTCAGCCTCCCGAGTAGCTTGGACTACAGGCGCCCGCCAACACGCCCAGCTAATTTTTTGTGTGTATTTTTAGTATAGATGGAGTTTCACCGTGTTAGCCAGGATGGTCTCGATCTCCTGACCTCGTGATCCGCCCGCCTCGGCCTCCCAAAGTGCTGGGATTACAGGCGTGAGCCACGGCGCCCGGCCCTGATTAACTTTCTTTAGCAGTGAAGGACTGTCCAACTAAAGTTTTTCTTGTAAAAGATAATTTCCTTTTCTATTGTAAAATATAGTAGTGGAGTTTTTAAAAATCCCAATAGCTCAGTGATAACCACATCCTTAAGAAAATACGTAAGAACAAACAAGAAAATTGTATCTGAAGATACTATAGCCAAGTCTCTGATAAATTCAAAGGGAAATCGACATCCCTTAAAATATCCAGATACTGAATTTACTTTTCATCAGTTAACACTTATAGCAACAGCCTGAGTGCCACTGGAGCCTACATTTTTATTAAAAGTTAGTCATTACTACTAAGCACATTCTCCCCACCCCTTGAAGAAGACAAAGAAAAAAACACAACTACTCAGGTGTGGGGAAGGGGTGTGTATATGGGGGAAGGGAGGAAAGTACCAACTTGACTCTCTGGGAACAACTAAAAAATGAGACTTTGGTTTGACAAAAGAATCACCAGGATGTCAGAAAACTAAGGAAGGGTCTTCTTTTAATAACTGCTTCGTTGCTCTTCTTTTTCTTAAAATGGAAATGGTTTGCCACAATGTAAACATGGAAATGAGCACCATGTGGAACAGTGATTAGACAGCCGAAAGTAACAGAACTACTAGAATTTGCCTTTGGAGTGGTGTAGATAACGAAGTAGAAGGTGCTTACGCATGCTTTAAGGATCGTGTTTAAGCAAAGACACATGCAATTCAAGATTAATATACAAGAACCACTTTTCAATTTTTTTGGAAAAAAATTAAGTTCAGGCTTAACTACGAAATAAAAATTTCACTACATATACCTGCACTAGTTGCTAAACTGCATTCCACTTAAAGGATAGTACAGGTAACATGCCTCAGTAGACCAGAGCGTAAAAACACACTGACCACCACTAGACACATCTCTGTGTCATAAACCGTCTTTTCTTTCTTCAAACGGAGTCTCGCTCTGTCGCCCAGGCTGGAGTGCAGTGGAGCGATCTCGGCTCACTGCAACCTCCGCCTCCCGGGTTCAAGTGATTCTCCTGCCTCGGCCTCCAGAGCAGCTGGAGCTACAGGCGCACGCCACCACGCCCAGCTAATTTCTGTATTTTTAGTAGAGACAGGGTTTCACCATATTGGCCAGGCTGGTCTCGAGCTCCCGACCTCAGGTGAACCACCCACGGTGGCCTCCCAAAGTGCTGGAATTACAGGTGGGAGTGAGCCACCGCGCCCTGCCTATAAACCGCTTTTAAGGTTGCAAGATGAGCATGTATTAGGATGTGTAACTGGTAATTTCTGGAATGTCTGGCAACAACCCTCAAAATCAAATTTCCTTAGAAATCCTTGGCCTACGTTTTATTTTTAAAAAGGTCAATACAAAATTAGTATGTTAAAAAGGTGGCAAGTTCTTTCGCATTAATAAAACCAAAGCACAGCACAGGCAATAATATATTAACAAGAAGGTAATTATTTCAGTAACAGCAGCAACAGGTTCCCTGGAAGAGAATCCCCATTTCTCTACAAACGCTGCACCTAGATGGATTCGGAGCACAAAATTTACCACAGCACAACATCTAGCAGACCGAAGTCAAGCAATGCTGATCTTTCAAAGAGATTTCACATTTCTTATCATTTTCTACCTTAACACTCCACAAAAAAAGCAAACACCTATCGAAAAATAAAAAAATAACGTTTCTAGCTACCCAAAAGTAGCTCAGAGATATCAAAAACAAATAGAGAAAGGGGTGCTGATGCTAACAAAGTGATATTACAACAATTAAGTGCAAAAGTAAACCCACTCCTCACAGCGTATCACAGATCAGTTAATGGCTCAGGTATAGAGCCTCCTCCCTCAGGTCCTCCCTTCCGTGACCGTGACTTCCCCAGTGACTATTTTACATCAAGTAACTACTGAAAACGCCCAAGGAAAAGGAGCGGGGGAGGACGGCTTTTGAAAATTCAGGTAGCCAAGAGTGACTGCTAATTTCATAAACAATAACGTAAAAGAAGCAAACCACCGCTCCTAGCCAATGACCAAGCAGGAGTCAAAGTTCCACCACGTAATTCGGACCTGGGCCTTTTTTCAGGCAAACACGTAATCGAAAGCACAGTCATTTCCCTCTTGATATTTTATTCATGCCGGCAATGCCATTCACACTGAAAAGGTAGCAAAACAAAAGAAAAAAATAACAGCAGCGAAGGCAAAGGGGCGCGGGGCGTCCCAGCCTCGGTCCCTCCCCGGCCGCGATCTCCCGCAGGCCAGGACGGGAAGCGCCGCGTCCTCTCCGCCGAGGTCTCGACTCCCACCCGCCCCGCGGGGGCGAGGGTCCCCCAGGCGGCAGCGGGAAGGGACGTGGGGGCGGCGGGGACGCCGGACGCCACAGAGCGCCAGTCGCCTCGGGGGCCTCCCCGGGCTGCGGGAAGTTTCCGTCCCGCGGCCCCTCCGGGCGAGCCCGCCGCAGCCCACGCTCAGGTGCAAACTTCCCAAACCTCGCTGCGCCCGGGGTCCCAACCCGCGCCCAGACCCGAAGCCCTCCCCCGGCGCGATCCTGGCCGTCTGTCTGCACGGCCCGCCGCACCCATGCCCAGAAGGGACTGGCTGGGCCGCGGACCCGCCCGGGGACTCCACCGAGGACGGGGAGTGGCCCCTCGGCCACCCCCGGCCCCGACCCTCCCAGCGGCCCCGGCCCCGACCCTCCCCGCGCCGCCGCGGGCCTAAGCGACCGGCCGGGCCTGCGCCGCGCGCCCCTCACCTTGGTGGCCATGGCGGGCGGGTCCCCCAGCCCGGGACGGCCGGCTCGTCTCCCGCGCCGCGGATGGTGATTCTGAGCCGCGCAGGCAAACGCAAGGGCGAGGGCGGCGGCTCCGGCTGGGCCCCGGCGCGGCGGCCGCTCCTCCGCCTCGGCCCCGAGTCTCGACGCTCAGGCCCAGCCGCTGGGTGCTTGGCTACTCCCGCGCCGCCCGCTCCTGCAGTTCCTGAAAGTCCCCGGCTGCGCGGCCCCCGCCCCTGCCGGCCGAGCGTCCCATTTACCGCGGCGCGCGCGGCGCCCAGCGGAAGCGCGCCCTGGGCCCTCGGCCGCCGCCCGGCCTCCTCGCCTCCTGGCCGCCCCCGCGCCGCGCCGCCGCCCCGGGCAGTCGCTGCCGCTGCCGCTGCCGCCGCTGCCGCCTCCGGGCGCCCTTGGTCGAGGCTGGGAGCCGCGTCCCGCGCAGCGGCGGGGTCCGGACGGGCGTCCCGGGCCATGGCCCGCACCCTGCGTGGCTGCCCCACGGGAAGCGGTCCGCGGCCCACAGAGCCGCTCGGGGGAGCCGAACCCCGACTCCGGTTCACGCTCGGCCGGCGCCGCACGCCGTGGCTCGGGGCTTTCCGTGCATGAGGTGGGAGGGGGCGGCAGGAGCTCTCGACGCTCCCGGCAGACAGGAGCCCCGCAACCCCGCTGTCTTTGCCCCACGCCGGCGGTGTTGCGGGGTCGCCGTGCCCTTGGCTGAGTACCCTGAGTGCCACATAAACAGCTGGGAAGGAGCGGAGCAATGGCTTCCTGGGCCTCTTGCTCCTGCCCGGAGGCTCCCTCAGGCCGGGGTCCTGGCTTGGAGCCCCTCGGACGGGAAGGTGGGGGGTTTCGTTCTGTGACGCCCCGTTAACCTCATTCTGGAATCTTGATAAGTTTAAAAATCCCCGAGGGCCCAAGAGGTTTGGGGGACAACAGGCTCTCTGAAGGGGAAACGAGGGCTCTAAAATTTTCCATCTTTCTGTCAGTGTTTCTCTCCAGAGTTGGAGATATATATATATGGGTGTTACGAATAAACGAAGGACTTGAATTGAGCAGCAAGATTTTTCACTGAAGGACAAAACACGACTGGAAGATGTATCTTAATTGGCATACTAGTGGAGTGCTTTTTTATTATTATGAGGGATATATTTGTAAGAAGAGACAACTATCAAATGTAAATCTCTGGTGTTTAATGTCAAGTTTGTGTCTTCTTAAATACATTCCATTTGACCTGAGATTTCACTAGTTACATTCAATAATGGGGTTTAAAATAGATACGGTATTGCAGAATTTTCTGTGAATTTTTGTGTTTGTTGAGCTCATGGTTAAGCTATAGTCATCATAATATGCATAAATAGTTGTCTTTCTCCGTAAAAAAAAATGTTGGGAGGCCAACATTCGTTGACAGCCTGCTTGCTATATACTAGGCTTCTACATCCCCATCTCATTTAATCCTTATAAGAAACATTAGAGAAACTCATTATTGTCCACTGTTTACAAAGAAGAGCGAATCAGGGCTCACTTAAATAACTTGCCCATTTGGTAATACTTATTCAAATCGAAAATGACCGTAACCCTGGACCCATTAGCCCTCCTGGGAATTTATCCTGTCAAACACTTGTACAAGTGATCAAAGATGTTCATCAAAGATTGTTCTGTAATAACTCCAACCAGAAAGCAACCTATGTGTTTGTTAACAGGGCTGTTTCAGTGAACAAGATACATCCATTCAAACAAAATACTAGGAAGCCTGTAAGAAAATGATGATATTGTAAGAGGTGTTAAGAAAGATAAAAAGAACATTATGTATGGTACATTTATGTAAAAAAAATGGAAATATGTTATACATGCCTAGAAAATTTCTGAGAAAGATTCGCCAGATCCTGTTGTCAAGAGTTTTTGACCGTGTGTTATGTATAACTTCATTTAAAAACAGCAGTTACATTTTATTAAACAATGGAAGAAATAACTTGGCTAAGAGCACACACTAGTATGTGGAAAAGTCAGGATTTGAACTCAGGCAATGTCATAAGTAATGAGTTTTCCATATTCTTTTAAATGTGAAGGCTGGGTACAGCTCTCTCTGCAGCCGTTCAACAATGCATCCCTTGATAGGAAGGTGCAAAGTTAGGGGCACACCTGTGAAGACAGGCCTTTCCACACGCTCATCTGGCAACTCCTATGCAAATAGTCATCCTGGGCACCCGGCACCATGAAAGCAAGAAGACTAGAGACTTCCAGCTTTTCCCACCCGAACAATTCCATAACCCTGGTTTTATTTTTTAGAAGTAATGGTGGAGGGCTGAGGTGGAAGGATTGCTTAAGCCTGGGTGTTCAACACCAGCCTGGGCAACATAGTGAGACCTCATTTCTAGAAGTTTTTTGTTGTTGTTGTTGTTGTTTAAAAAAGAGCAAGACTGTCGAAAACGAACGAAAAAGTACATAAAAAGAGATAAACATGGCCGGGCGCTGTGGCTCACGCCTGTAATCCCAGCACTTTGGGAGGCTGAGGCGGGCGGGTCACGAGGTCAAGAGATCGAGACCATCCTGGCCAACATAGTGAAACCCCGTCTCTAGTAAAAATACAAAAATTAGCTGGGCATGGTGGTGCGTGCCTGTAGTCCCAGCTACTCAGGAGGCTGAGGCAGGAGAATCGCTTGAACCCGGGAGGCGGAGGTTGCAGTGAGCCGAAAGCGAGCCACTGCACTCCAGCCTGGGCAATACTCCGTCTCAAAAAAAAAGATAAACGTGCACTTTCACAATAAGCCACACCGAAGGGATCTTGAACATAACTAAAATCTTTATCACATTTTTAGTAATGAATTGAGTAGTATATCTCCAGTAAATACTGCTAAACTTAGGAGTTTTATTTTTATATACGTCAGTCAAAATCAACATTACTTCATGAATGTTATAGAGGAGACTCACTTTCATAGAATATATTTATATATAGAGAGAGAGAGAGACTGGATCTTGCTCTGTCACCCAGGCTGGAGTGCAGTGGCCCAATCTCGGCTCACTGCAGCCTCCGCCTCCCAGGTTCAAGTGATTCTCCTGCCTCAGCCTCCCCAGTAGCTGGGATTACAGGCAACTGCCACCATGCCTGGCTAATTTTTTTTTTATTTTTTATTTTTAGTAGAGACAAGGTTTTGCCATGTTGGCCAGGCTGGTCTCAAACTCCTTATCCCAAGTGATCCGCCTGCCTCAGCCTTCCAAGGTGCTGGGATTACAGTCGTGAGCTGCTGCACCCAGCCGTGGCGTTTGTCTTCTGCTCCCACTTGATCACCCATGCATATCTCTCTTCTGTCCAACTTCATCCTTTAAGCGAGCTTCCTTAGAGTTGATTCTCTACGCAGGCCTGCCTTCAGAACCCAGAACCCAGAACCCTGGGCCACGCTAAGTTCAGATTTTCCTCTATAGCATGAGCTTCCATTACTCCAGGGGTGAGAACACAATTAATTAAGCAATTGGATTTGCATTTGCAGACTGCATTTGGTTATTACTAGATAGAAAAAGACCTGGAGCCAGAGCAACAGAGCCATTCTGTTTAGGCTTTGTAGTCTAGCTTCTTTTTTTTTTTTTTTAATCATGCCACAGGAGGTAAAGTGATTAGGATTCACAGGAAGCCTCGTCCAGCCACACAGTTGGGGGGACAGGAAAATAATGACCACCACCTCTTCCCTGGGTTTGTTCAGTATGGTGAGGTGTTTTTATTCAAAATTAGATTCTCCTTATGTTTTTAAGAGCTCAGAGCCCAACTAAATGCTTGGTCAACTAATGGGAAACTAACGTGGGAAGGTGCAACTATGGGAACTAATGTGGAACGGACTGAAAATGTGTAATGGTCACCTAATGTAAGGATCGGAGGATGAGAATAATGTGTAATAATACAGAGTCAGCCTGGGTCTGGCACAAGGGGATACCTCCTCCTCTCACTTTAGGGCATGAATTCAATGAGGTTAAAGAAAACCTTGGGGTGACCTTGAAAATAAACAGTGGAAAGGAGTACAGCTGGTGCCATTCCAATCCTAATAAATGTATGACGTCCTCACCTTGGACCGGACGCTGTTACAGGTGAGGGAGATAAAAGTCCCTGCTCTCTTAGAACTTAACAATCTGTAGAGGGTGGGGGAAGACAATAAACTACAAATAAATGTCTAATGTGCCAGGTGCTTTTATAAGTGCTCTGAAGAACCTTTATGGGGATAAAGAGAAGCAGGAGAGGTTTTTTTCATGTAAGGTTTCCCCTTGACATTAGACTAGCTGAGTGTATGTATGGAAGTGTATGGCTTTAAAATTGTGTTTGTTTTAGTTGGTTGGCTGATTGGTTGGTTTTAATTTTTGTTCCATTTTGACTAAGTCACATTTCTCTCTCCATTGTCTCGGAGACACAGAGCCGTAAACAGTAACGGGACATAGTGTCCAGAACTAGAAATTGAGCAGAAATCTGACTGCTAGGACCTGAGCAGTCCAGGAAGGGACAGTTGGCATGAGCAGAGAGAGACTGGAGGCTAGGGAGGCTGCATGGATGGCAGAGGTGGCAGCAGCAGGCAGCGTTAGGCTGGAACAGGAACCGTTTGCTCAAGGTTCTGTACTAGACTGTTTGCTGAGTTTAGGTAGTTCTGACTCCCAGAAGGACTGAGCTGTGAGGTCAGGGCAGCAATCGAAGATTGGCTCACCAGTTGGCTTACGAAATGAAGTCCCAGCCTGTAGGATCCCTGGTGTCTCATGAAACTTTGCCCTAGGATATTGTTTTAATTCTTTGACCTGTTATGGTCAGGCTGGTGTGAGTCCTCGGAGACGTACTGGCATTCAGTGATTGGGCACAAAGAAGTAACAGTGGATATAGGACATTTTGCTAGTTCATGTGTCATTGCTCAAGTTACAAACTGTGATGGTTAAAACTGAGTGTCAACTTGATTGGATTGAAAGATGCAAAGTATTGATTCTGGATGTGTCTGTGAGCCTGTTGACAAAGGAGATTAATATTTGAGTCAGTGGGCCGGGGAAGGCAGACCCACCCTTAATCTTGGTGGACACCATCTAATCAGCTGCCAGCACATCTAGAATATAAAGCAGGCAGAAAAAAAACTTGAAAAGACTAGACTGGCCTAGCCTCCCAGCCTACATCTTTCTCCCGTGCTGGGTGCTTCCTGGCCTTAAACATCAGACTCCAAGTTCTTCAGTTTTGGGACTCAGACTGGCTCTCCTAGCTCCTCAGCTTGCAGATGGCATATTGTGGGACCTTGTGATCGTGTGAGTTAATACTTAAAAAACTCATATGTGTGTGTGTGTGTGTGTGTGTATCCTATTAGTTCTGTCCCCTCTAGAGAACCCTGACTAATACACAAACTATAGAGAGTTTTTTTTTTTTTTGAGACAGGGTCTCACTTTGTTGCCCAGGCTATAAAGCAGTGATGCAATCACAGCTCACTGAAACCTTGACCTCCAGGGCTCAAGTGCTATTTTATTTATTTATTTATGTATTTATTTATTTATTTATTTAGAGTCAGAGTCTCCCTCTGTTGTCCAGGCTGCAGTGCAGTGGCACGATCTTGACTCACTGCAACCTCCACCTCCCAGGTTCAAGCAATTCTCCTACCTCGGCCTCCCGAGTAGCTGGGATTACAGCACCCACCACCATGCCCGGCTAATTTTTGTATTTTTAGTAGAGACAGGGTTTCACCATATTGGCCAGGCTGGTCTCAAATTCCTGACCTCGTGATCCGCTGGCCTCGACATCCCAACGTGCTGGGATTACAGGCATGAGCCACCGCGCCTGGCTCAAGTGCTACTTTTAAAGCTAAAAGCCCCACATAACATGCTAGCACACACTGACACACTCTCATATCCTTGCTTTATGGAAGGCAACTCTAATGACAGTGCTTGCTAAATACAAGTACAGGACATTTGCTGTGACTGCCATGATTTAGAGCCAGACACTGAAAATTACATCCTCCATCCCTTGTGAGTCCTCTTCTTCTTCCCCAGGACTTTGATCAGAAAGCCCACCCACTGCTGAGTGCTGAGTGCTGAAGAGATGGCCTTGGTCCTGGCATCAGGCATCCTTGGCTTGAAACTCACTTCAACTGCATGTCACCTGTGTGAGCTTGAGCAGGTACTTTCATCTTGATCCTCAGTACCAATGTCTGTCTTTGTCTGTTCAGGCTGCTATAACAGAATACCATAGACTGGGTGGCTTATTAATGACAAATGTTTGTTTCTCATAGTTCTGGAGGCTGAAAAGTCCAACATCAAGGCACCAGCAGATTCAGTGTCTGGTGAGTGCCCCCTGGTTCATGGACAGCTGTCTTCTCGCCGTGTCCTCACATGGTGGACGGGTGAGCAAGTGCAGTGGGATCTCTTTTATAAGGCATAATTCCAATCATGAGAGCTCTGTCCTCATGACCTGATCACCTCCCAAAGGCCTCACTTCCAAATACCATTACATTAGGGGTCAGGATTTCAACATCTGAATTTAAGGAGGACATAAACATTCAGTCAATAGCATAGCAATGTTGCCCTGGGTTTGTTCTGAAGAGTCCGTGATTAACTGGAGTAGCAGGAAGTTCTAACAGATCTTAATAGTTACTATAACGATGTGCTGGGCTTCATGCTGGTGGTGGCCAATATCTTCTTGCAGTTCTCAATTCTGTAACAAATTTCCCAAGATGCTGTTTTCCAATGACTACAGAGTATTGATCACACCCAGTACCTGTATTTGCTCACTCCTGTGGCATTCCTTTCTTCTTTTTCTTTCCAGTCATTCATTTCATTCCTCAATATTCTCTTTCTTTTACCCCACTGTATTTCATTTCAGTCCCTTAGTGTATTTCATCTCTTCTTTTACATGTCTAGAGAATGTTCCTAACTCTAGTTTCTCAGGATTTTTCCAGGCACATCAGTAACTTTTCTGCTTTTTAAAATCATTAAAGCTTTGATGAAGTAAGAAAATGTCAAAATGCAAAATATCCTTTTAAGTAAACAAGTGCATAAAGCTCACAATTCCAGTAAATACAAACTCTGCATTAGTTTCAAAACAGTAACAGGTTTAATGTTACACTCTTTAGAAATTCTAGCTTAATTTAAAAAATATTAAGTAAATGACTGTTTAGAAACACAGATGGTTCTTATAAATAGTTATGATCTACCCGTTACCTCCCGTGTCAATATTTGCATAGCAAAGGGATGGTTTTCAGGGGGCAATTGTGTGTTCATTGACTGGAGGGATGCACACAAGAGCCCTGGCCTGGTGCTTGGCACTCGAGGAGTTTAGGAGGCAGGGGTTCCTCTCATGCCTGGTGTGGTCTATTAGCTGCTGCTTTTCTTATTATTATACTTTAAGTTCTGGGATACATGTGCAGAATGTGCAGGTTTGTTACATAGGTATACACGTGTCATGGTGCTTCGCTGCACCCATCAACCCGTCATCTACGTTAGGTATTTCTCCCTCCCCTAGCCCTCCACCCTCCGACAGGCCCTGGTGTGTGATGTTCCCCTCCCTGTGTCCATGTGTTTTCATTGTTCACCTCCCACTTATGACTGAGAACATGTGGTGTTTGGTTTTCTGTTCCTGTGCTGGTTTGCTGAGAATGATGGTTTCCAGCTTCATCCATGTCCCTGCAAAGGACATGAACTCATCCGTTTTTATGGCTGCATCGTGTTCCATGGTGTATATGTGTATTAGCTGCTTCTTATTTCACGCCCAAGCTATCTATTGAGAGCCTACAATGTGCAAAGTGCTATAGTAGATAAGCTCAAAGTCATGAAAAGTGCATTTTGTGCTCCTAGAACTTAAAATCTCATGAGAAAAAGAAAACCTTCCTCTTAACACCCTAAGAGAGCCTTGGGCCAGGTGTGGAAGCTCATGCCCATTATGCCGACACTTTGGGAGGTGGGAGTATTGTTTGAGTCCAGGAGTTCAAGACCAGCCTGAGCAACATAGTAAGACCCTGTCTCTACAAAAAATAAAAATTAGCCAGGTGTGGTGGCGTGTGCCTGGAGTGTCAGCCACTTGGGAGGCTGAGGTGGGAGGATTGCTTGAGCCCAGGAATCCGAGGCTGCAGTGAGCCAAGATCAGGCCACTGCACGCCAGTCTGGGCAACAGAGTGAGATGTTGTCTCAAAAAACAAAACAAAAAAACAAACCCACAGACAGCCCTGGATGGCTATTCACTCTTACTTACTGTCCTCTGCTCCTTCCTGAAAATAAAACTCTCCTATTGTGGCGACGAGAACCACTGGGAGAAAAGAGAAACACCTGTGTTTTAGAGAACCTGTGGTTACAGAAATAAAGAAGGAGAAAAAGCAGTTAAGAGCAAAACAATTTAGGGAAATCAGTCAAACCGCACCGCTCCTGCCTCAAACTCCAGCACACCAACCCCGGGGCCAGCCTTGCAATCAGCCCCAGCCTCCAAGCCTTCACTGAAACTTGACAATTACAGACTAAGTTAGCATATTCTTTTGAAAATATAATTGTACTGGGGAGAAAGGGGGGATTAATGACCTATTGATCTCTTGCATAAAACTGGCCTGATGTTCAATAGATTGACTAGACAGAAATGGAGGGAAGTGAATATTTTTGTACCATGATTACTGACTCTGTGAGGAATTGGATATCCATGATCTGAGCAGCCCAAATCACTTAAGATAGGGATACAAGTTTTTTCCTTAGTGGACAGTTATCAGGACTGGCTGCATAATTTGTGGGGCCACAGCATAATGAAAATGCAGGGCCCCTCACTGAAAAATTATTGAGAATTTCAAGACAGCAGAAGAGAAGTAAACTAAGCATGGGGCCTTTTATTCTTGAGGCCCTGTGAACTGTATAGGCCCATGACACTGGCCCTGACAATTGTTTTTTTCACAGATAGTTGTCGCTTATGATCGGAATAATCAGGAAACTTCAAAAGAAGGTATAATCTGAGCTTTTTTGAAAGACAGGTAAGTTTTCCAGTTTTCAAGGAGGAAGGATGGCATGAATCAAGAACAACAAGGAAGCAGTTCAGGCTGCATTTCCCTGACATTGGCTAGACCATGTTTACTGGCGCAGAAGTTGTCATGTGGGAATAAGTCTAGAAGGATGGGTAGAGGACAGATTATGACATTGGGAGGCCATAGGAAACCATTAAAAATTATCTTAGTAATGTTTTTGGAAGATTTGGCAGTGGCATGTAGGATGCTTTGGGGCAGGCCCACTCCGGAGGAAGACCAGTTAAAAGGCTCTTATGTAGTTGAAGGCATTCATTCGTCCAGTGGTTATAGCCGCACTATTCTGAAATATTTCCTCCCGTCCCTTCTCCAAGAACTTGGAACTGTTAAATAACATTTACTGGAAGCCATTGGTTTGGACTGAGCTCCTGCACTAGGCCTGAGAGACCAAACCAAAATGGAATGACTCATGCTGAAGTTTCATGCCACCAAGCCAAAACTACGTTGTTTATCTGACCTTCCAACAAATCAGGAGAGAGAGAGAGAGAGAGATAATAGCAAATTCCCAAACAGGCCAGTTTTAGCTGGCACGGTAAGGAAGCTCCTTCTGCTTGAATCTTTACAAGGAAAGTAACTTTGAAAGGACCAGTGCGTGTTTTGTTCTCTGATACTGCTTTCCTCACCCCTTTTCTGTCTAGAAAGCCAAAGTCCTCTGCTCTATAGCATATTCTATAGTGTACCATGAAGTGTTGCCTGATTCTAGAATTGCAAATAAAAGCCAGTTAAGATCTTGAAATTGAATTTGTTGTAATTGCGTCTTTTGATGGTATCTGGTGACCACAAAGGACTTAAAGCACACTGCTGACAACTCCTGAGACCCTCTGAGGAATGAGGAGAGGTGCTGCTGACCCCTTTTGAGGTCTCCCATCTTCCTCATGAAGCCCTGAGGGTTGTAAATTCCTCTCCTCCTGGGGCTAACTCTGCACTGAGCTGCCGCCCCCACACCCTCTACCTCCTGATCTTTTTGGCTTTCAAACCCAGGGCTAGTGTGTGCTGTGAGAACACATGACCCTGGGCTCGCTACCAAGGGTTAGTTTATGCTGTGAGTGCTGGGGAAGAGAATATGACCTTTTGGGGTTTGCAGTGGCTGACAAGTCACTGGCAAGAGTGGATGTCATGACAGAAACAGGACAGGGTCCTGTAGGGAGGCCTCGGGTGTCTGACTGGGTCTCACAGAAATTGGCAGTAAATGGCAATTCTGCCATTTACTGTATGAATTTTGACTTTCAGAAATTCTTTATAGGAATTTTGTACTCTATCCTTTTCCATTTTTTTCTTGCACACAGATCACTGTGATCACTAACATTAGCTGTGTTGACATTTAAGTCATTGTGGGATTGCTTTTGTGCACAGTGATAGAAATTTATCTTCAATTTCTTAAACATGGCTAATCAGTCAATTAATCATCATTAACTGACCAAATCACTATATCCTCTCTGATCTGCAATGCCAACTGCATCATACTACATGTATGGGTGTGTTTCTGGCTTCCAGATTCCATTCTATTGGTGTATTTCCTATCTCTATGTCAATGCCACTTTATCTTAATTACTCTATTTTTATAAC
Organism: Nomascus leucogenys; assembly: GCF_006542625.1. NCBI lineage: Eukaryota > Metazoa > Chordata > Mammalia > Primates > Hylobatidae > Nomascus > Nomascus leucogenys. Next base: position 143,840,638 of record NC_044383.1, on the reverse strand, counting down.
ATCTTATAGTATCTTGTCTATTACAACAAATAACCCCCAAATTTCAGTGGCTTAACTCAAAATTTCGCCCACTCCCAAAGATATTGGTTGGTTGGGAGGCTGGGGAGAGCCCTGCTCTGCAGTCATTCAGGGACCCAGGCTTTTCCATTTAGTGGCTGTACCATCCCCAAAGTCTTCAGGGGCCTTCACTGGATCATCACATCAGCATCTGGCTGGCATATAGGGGAGGAGGGAAACCATTTACACCCACTTTACACTGGCCAGGTCCAAGCACTTGGCCTCATCTAAGTTTTAAGCAAGGCTGGAAGTGCAGTCTAGTTGTATGCCCAGAGGAAGAAGGAAATGGGTTTGGTAAATACACTGTCTGCCATAATCTCACACAAAGACACAAAATTAAACATGTAACTAAATTGATCTCACAAAATTTTCTCCCAATCTTACTATTGTTTCTCTATTTCCTAGCTCTTTGATTAATTGGACATATATTTGTGGAGAGCCCACTAGACTTTTGTGGTAGGCAGCCTCTAAGATAGCCCCCAATGATACCCTTTTCCCCCATTCATACCCTGTAAAATCCCTTCCCCTGGAATGTGAGCTGAACTTATTGAAATGTTTTTAATGAATGCAATAGGGTTGAAGGGATAGGTATCACTTCCAAGATTAGGTTATAAAAAGACTGTGGTTTCCATCTTGGTTGTTCTATGATTCCCTGTCTTTCTCTTTCTGGTCACCAGCTACCATGTCATGAGGATATCCAGGCAGCCATTGGAGAGAGTTCCATGGCCAAGGAACTGAGGTCAGCCTGCAAAAACATGACTAAGTTTGGATCTTACTGAGATTTCCAAGGCCTGCCAACAGTCACGTGACTGAGCTTTTTATATATTTCTTGCCTTTTTATTTTTAATGGTATCTTTCAAATAAGTCCAACTTATCACTTTTTTCTTTTACAGTTTATGCTCTAAGAAATCTTTGCCTATCGTGAGATCATGAAGATTTTCTCATCTGTTTTATGGCTTTACCTCTTACATTTAGGTCCATGAACCATTTTGAGCTAATTTCTGTGTATGATGTGAGCTAAAGGTTGGGGTTCGTTTTTTTAAATGTGCAGACATCCAGTTGTTAAGACACCATTTGTTGAAAGGATTGTCTTTTCCCCCATTGAAATGCCTGGACAACTTTGTTGAGCACTGATATGAGGTCTGTTTCAGGGCTCTCTTTCCTGTTCCATCAGTCTGTATGTCTAATCTTCTGCCAGCACTGAATTATCTTGAACATTTTTGGTTAATATTAAGTTACCTGATAGAGTCAAAGGCCTAAGCTTTCTTTTTAATGGGAAGACTTTTTGTTACAGATTCAATTTCTTTGGTTGATAGAGATTTATTTGCATCCTTTTTTACTTTGAGTTGGTTTTGGTAATATGTGCCTTTCAAGGAATTTTTCATCTCATCTAAATTACCAAATTAATTAACATTATGCTGTTAATAATGTTCCCCTATTATCCTTTTAATGTCTATAAAATCATTAGTGATGTCCTCTCTTTTATTCCAATTACTGTTAACATGTGTATTCTGTGATATTTTCTGGGCATTAGGTGCTGCTGGTGGCTGTGTCCTGCAGGAGTTGTGCTCTGGAGAAGATGAGAACCCTGCAGAAGCCTGGTGCTGGGCACACTGCCCACACATGGCAGGAGCTCACTTCTGGGGAAGCCATGCACATCGTGAGCATACCAGAACAGAAGGAAAAACTCCTCACTCTTCCAGGTGCCCTCTACTGACATAGCTTAATGTCAAGCTATATGGCAAAGAAAACATGTTTAAAGGGCTCAGATCCATTTTCACAGAGCTGGCAAAAAGGGTGAATTTGGAGCTGAGAGGCAAAAACATCATAAACAGACATACAGTGGTTTGTTAGGCAACAAAAGCTAACTGATAGAGATGTGTATTAGACCTTTAAGTTTATCTTCTAAGCCTTTTAACCTGTTTACATTTTCCCCATCTCTTTATCTTTCTATGTTGTACTCTGGGGTATTTCTTAAAGATCCAAGTCTTTCCTCAGTAAGTCCAATCTGTTGTTAACCTAGCAATTGAATTTTAAATTTCAAAAAATATATATTTTTATTTCTAGAGGAGCTATACGGATCTTGTTATATAGTCCTATTTTTAAATGATGATATCTTTTAAAAACGTAATTTTAAAGACTTATTTTACCAGCCATTTCCAGTTCTATTGTAATCTCAAGTTCTTGCTAATCTGTTTATTGTGTCTGTGGTGAATTGTTTCTTCCTGCAGTTGATAGTTTTTGTTTATGAGCTCATTTCTTTCTTTTTTTTTTTTTTTTTTTTTTTGAGCTCATTTCTTTAGGAATTTTTTTTCCTGAGAAAATCACTTGTATTTTCAACTAAGAAAATATCTTTGGGAAGTATTTTATATTTTATTCTGCCAGGTAACCAGAGATTTCACCAGTGTGAGGCTAATTTTCATATTAAAATTTTAGCTTGTAAATTTTCACACAATGAAGGCACTGTAAATTTTGACTCCACACCTCTGCATAATGCAGGTTTGGAACTTCAGTATTTCACTGGGAATCTTTTTCCTTCCAGGACTCTGGCTAGGGTACACTTTATTGTTGTTTTCTTGGGAGAATATAGAGTTTTTTTTGGCCCCTCTTTCATTGAAAGGATAGCTTCTCCAGAGTCTTAGTTTATTTGGGGGTCTTAGTTCCAGCTCTTTGCCTCATGTGTGCCCAGGATGACACCTCCTGCCTTTACTTGAGTATTAAAATCCCTCCCCTAGCCTTTGGGGCCTAAATGCAAATCCAATTCCTGACCTCATCCCAATATCTGAGACCTCAAGTTATAAATTTACGACTCATTCTGACATTAAGTTCCTTCTTTGTTTCTGGTACCTGAGCTTTTGAGCTCAGCTATGCATTTTAAATAATTTTGCTATATTTTACACAGTGTTTCTATGTGTTTGTGGGGAGATGTGATAAAGAGAGAGTAGGGTCTGCATTAGCTAAGTATGCCATGTTTCTAGGACCTGAGTTTTAGATCTTTCATCATTTTAGGATTTACAATTGAAAATTTTTTTTTTTTTTTTTCTTTTTTGAGATGGAGTCTCGCTCTGGCTCTGTTGCCCAGACTGGAATGCAGTGGCACGATCTTGGCTCACTGCAAGCTCCGCCTCCTGGATTCACGCCATTCTCCTGCCTCAGCCTCTCCGAGTAGCTGGGACTACAGGCGCCCGCCACCACGCCCGGCTAATTTTTTTGTATTTTTAGTAGAGACGGGGTTTCACCGTGGTCTCGATCTCCTGACCTCGTGATCCGCCCGCCTCGGCCTCCCAAAGTGCTGGGATTACAAGCGTGAGCCACTGTACAATTGAATATTTTAAGTGACAGAGATACATGATCAAATTTATTTTATAATAATTCTGGTAGATCTAATAATGTATTGTAGAAGAAAGTGACTCATGACTTGGGGATCAGTTAGAATGCAATTGCAACAGCCACATTTTTTAAATGTTGAGGAAGTGAAGGATCTCCCTTCTCCCTGCCCCACTCAAATAGAGTCCTTGTCCTGTAACTGTGCAGGAAAGAGTGTGAACTGTCATGGTCAAGGGAGGCTTAAAGAGGAGATGACAGCTGCTACTATCTTTGAAGGATGGAAGGAAATTACTTACATTGTATGAAGAGGAAAGAGCCTTCCTTTAGGTTGGAAAGGCACAGGGTGAAGCCAAGAAAGGGCAGTGGTAGGAATGCAGGAGATGACAGCTGCTACTATCTTTGAAGGATGGAAGGAAATTACTTACATTGTGTGAAGAGGAAAGAGCCTTCCTTTAGGTTGGAAAGGCACAGGGTGAAGCCAAGAAAGGGCAGTGGTAGGAATGCAGGTAGCTCATTAAAGGACTGGGGAGGAAGGCAGCTGGGCCAGAGTGGAGGGGCCGAGCAGCAGCCAGTGGAAGGCAGTTGGAATAATCAGTTGGAACCATCTTGGGAAGGGTATTTAATCTTCCTACAGGTATTCTCACTGTTAGTGATTAGTAATCACATTTTTGCAAGCACTGTACTGGGCTTTTCCAGGGCTGAAGCCAAATATATATATATATATAGTTTAGATTGACATAGAAAGGAAGTTGGGTCCAAAAATGCAGTTGTCCCAGTTTTCAGAGCATCCAAATGTTGTGTTGCCATGACAACTGCATTTAAATTTCAGAAACAAAGTAAATGTTTGGCAGGTGATTTAAATCATCTGCTTCTGACTACATCAAAACAAACAAACAGTTGGTTTGCATGCTACCAGCTGCCATTTTTTACTTGATTTTAAGATTATTTGGTAGATGGTAGGATACAGATGGATGTTTGATTTGCTTTATATTTTTTAAATGAGATTCATTTTAGAGTTGTAGACCATGTGGGTATTTAGAGGGAAACGTTAGGATGCTTCCTTTATTTTTTCCACTAAATGTTGCAAAGCCAAAATTATATCCATGGAATAATGTTTCACAAATGTGCTTCTCCCCACAATAATCAAATATTTTGGAGGGTTTGAGTAACTGTCACATCTGTTGAAGATAGGCAACTCAGTAACCTACGGCACATGCAGACGTGGAGGAACAGAAATAAGGAGATGATGGCTTTACCAACCGGAGCAGAACAAGAAGCCAAGGAAAAGAAATGCCTTCTATTTTTTCTTTTTAAAATGATGAGAATTTATAGAGTAGCTCAATTTTAGGCTAACACTGTTTCGGCTGTTTATCCTTTCTTGTTCAGAGTCTGATGAAAGATATAACCATACTTTTATTAATTTTTGTGTATGGAATTCCAATAAAACATTCAAATAATAACTTTCAACTCACAGACTACAGTGGGCTGAGTGCGTATTACTGTGACAGGCACTTGCTTCATACCCAGCCTGTGGCCAGGAAAAACTGATGCATGCGTGAAGCTACAACAGATAGCCCTGATCTTAAACATCTGGGTATACTCAGCACCTGACCTAGTGCCTGACAGAGGATAGGCACTCAACAAAGCTTTGCTGAATGGTTGAATATACATGTAAAAGAATACAGAAGAAGGTACGATAGACTAACATAAACTTATATTTAGATAATAGAGTATACAGTGGGGGCTGTAGACAGGCAAATTGAGTGAAAATATTATCCAGAAAAACATTTTGAGCAAAATGGAGTGAATCTAAGTTTTATTTCACCTCCTCAGGTGGGAAAGGTCGATTTATTTAAACTTCTATAGTTTCCAACTTTTTATTTGTGTCCTGTGTTCTGTCCTCATTTGTGGTGGACCATGATGGACCTGGCAGCTCCATTGATCACAGCACATTCATCAGTTGGGTCCAGAGTCCCCTACATCTGGAAGTTGGAGCAGACCCTTTCCACACTCTGGGAGCCCACATGGAGGCAGGTAATTGGCAAGGCTAAGGGCGGCAGTGTGGGGGTGGTTTATTAGGAAGTCAAGCCTGGAGGCATGTGAAGGATGGTCAGCTATGGTAGAGAAGGCAGCTGGGAAGAAAGAGCAACCAGGAGGTTCAGGTAAGAGTCCAGGTGAAAGACGATGAGAACCTGGGTCAGGATAGTGGCCCCAGGGATGGAGGGGGGAGACACGGAGATGGCGGGATTGGTGACTGCTGGGACACCAATGAGTCAGAGGGAGGGTCAGGATGAAGGCCAGCTCCTGGTTTGGTTGATGAGTGGCTTGTGATGCAGTCCCCCAACCTAGCCAAGGCCAGAAGTGGAAAGCACTGGGTGGGGGTTGGGAGCTACCACTTCATCCAGTCACAAAACCATGCTTACATGACTCGTGCCTCCAAATCTCACCGAGGCCTTCCTGCTGAACTTACAAGTCCTTCGTAAAGAAAAAAAAAATTTTTTTTGTTATCTGTAAATGTAATTGTGCCAAATATTTATCTTTTTAAAAAGCTGTGCAGCACCTGGCTCCCTCCCTGCTTCTGGGGCACCCCCTTCATGCGTGGTATTGGTGGAGCCCCGAGCACTGCTCCTCCCTACAGCAGTAAAGGTGGGCTCCTCCCTCCCTCCACGCTCCAGCTCACGTCCTGGATTCAACCAACTGGATGCTGGGATGGTTATGTTATGTGTCAACTTGGCTAGGCCATGGCACTCAGATGTTTGGTGAAGTGCTAGTCTAGAAATTACTGTGAAGGTATTTTTTTAGATGAGATTAACATTTAAATCAGTAAACTTTAAGTAGAGCAGATAAAGTGTGGGTGGGCCTCATCCTATCAGTTGAAAACCTTAAGGGAAAGACTGATGTTCCCCTAAGCAGAGGGAATTCTGCCAATAGACAACTTTCAGACTCCAACAACGTCTCCTCTTCCCTGGGTCTCCATCCTGTTGGCCTACTTCCTCTCTCTTTCTACTATTGATTGCCTGTGTTTATAGGGAAAGCCCTAATACAGATACACTCACCAAGTCCTTGAAACCAGGTAGAGGAATGCATAGGAGGAGAGAGGATGCATTCCCAGTAGTTTCAGCAGAGTAAAGGGCCAGCACTGAATACTTTTGTGAGAACATTTTGGGTGGGAGTACTAAGAATCAATTTGCCCCATTCATGAGTAAAACCAGGACATAAAAACCATAAACAAGCTGCTTTCATTACTATCATCCCAGACAAGTCCCTTAGGTCTCTCCTTGATTCAATAAACTCTCAATAGCCTTCTAATACATTCTTTCATTTTTAAAAAAGCTTAAATAGTCAGAGTTAGGCTGGGCGTGGTGGTTCACGCCTATAATATCAGCACTTTGGGAGGCCAAGGGGTGGATCACTTGATGTCAGGAGTTTAAGACCAGCCTGGCCAACATGGTGAAACCCCATCTCTACTAAAAATACAAAAATTAGCCGGGCATGGTGGTGTGCACCTGTAGTCACAGCTACTCTGAGTAGCTGAGGCAGGAGAATCGCTTGAACCTAGGAGGCAGAGGTTGCAGCGAGCCAAGATCACGCCACTGCACTCCAGCCTGGGTGACAGAGTGAGACTCTGTCTCAAAAAAAAAAAAAGTCAGAATTAGTTTCTATTGCTTGCAGTAATGAGCCCTGTACAGTAATATATGTTCATTGTTGACAAATTGCAAACCCCAGAAAAGGACAAAGAAACAGAAGAAATTCACATACAAGCAAAATGCAACTAATTTAAACACTTTTCCATACAGACTCTTCGATACATGTTTTAGATAATTGCATTCATATGTGTATGGTGTTGTATCCTACATGTCATTAACCACTGAGAATCCTAGTGATGCTCTCGGTCCTGTTTCAGTCGCCTTGATGTATGCTTCCTGCTCATTACGCGTCTTTGTTATTTTCTTGGTTTGCGTCTCTTGTCATGTGGGATATGTGGCATCTTTTATTTGCTTTCATCTCCTATAGTAATTTTGACGTAGGCATTCTTTTTTAAGACTATGTGAGGTTACCTTTAGGTTTATGAGCTACACGCTTAAATCAATTTCTCTCATTATTAAAGTTAAGAACAACTTTTCCCTTAGGTATAGAACCCTCTTTCCCTTCACACGCTCTCTTTTTTGTTTGTTATTTCTAAAATATGTGAAGTATTTCCTCAGATAGATCTTTTTCAAGAGTTATTTCTGCATCAGTTTTGAAACCATATTGGAAAGAATTATGTGTATGTTCAATTGGCTTCAATACTTACAGCATGACATTCCTATTTGAGTGATGTTTTCAGGAAGGTATAGGATGGCATATTTTTTGAGCCCTTGACTATTTAAGACCATCCTTACTACATGCACACACGAAAGACAAGTTGGTCGACTCAGAGAGGTGTTGTCAAGCTATTAATGGGGCCTTCTAATTGAGGTGAGTCAGAAACTACCTTCTCTCCAGCCATCCATTACTGTGCTGGTTCAGGGACCAGGGAGGTATGGTTCACAAGGGTAATATTCAACCCAACCTCCTCCACCCCAAAGCAGTGGAAATTCCCCCATATTCTGGAACATGGCTTTCTCCCCTCTCTAACGTCCAGGGGTGTTGCAAGTTCATTGAGTTTTGTGTACACTCACAGGTATTCTAGTGGAAAGTTTGGGGGGGCCCACCAAGCAAGATCCGGAGTCTGCTGCCATATTGACCCCTAAATGCTGGCACTATTTTGTCAGCTTTTCTTACTTTCTTAGCCCTATTTTCAGTAGGTGTTTTAGATCCTCTTCATCTGTATTAGTCAAACTACTTTGGTTGCAGGTAACTGAAAGTAACCTGAATTCACACAAACACAAAAAGGAACTATCCTATAATAATACAGGAAAGTTTCTTGGAACCCAAGGTTAAAAATGTTATTACTGGGTCTCAATGGGGAAGTGGAAAGTTCTTAGGACTCTATTTCTTATTTCTGTTTCGCCCTGCAGTGCTTTATAAAGATTAACAGAAATAGCTGACATCTACTGAGTCCTTAGTCTATGCCATAAGAACCCTCACAGAAGGGGATTTTAAAGCATCACCTCCATCCTACACACGAGGACAGTCAGACACAGAGAAATCAAGTTGCCCCATTGTCACCTCATTAGGAAGCTGCTGGCATAAAATTTGGACCTCAGCAGCCTGGTTCCAGAGGTGACACCCTGAAGCTGTTCCATACACAGATGGGTCCAGATTGGACAACTGTCAGAGTCGCCCCTCTACAGCCTCCAGCATCTGTTCGAACACCTTCAATAGCAGCTGCGGAGGGCAGAGGGGAAGATGAGGATCCCACTGGGGGCAGCCTTAAGTAAGCAAATCATTCCCTATCTTAGTCTGTGCCAAAAGAACCCTCAGAGTTCTGAACGAACATCTTGAATGAACATCCGCCTCTCTGAGAATATTCCCATTGGTCAAGTTTCTGTCCCCTGGGGCCACCCTGAGCCCATCCAAACCTCAGTGTGCTCAACTGCCTTTGAGGTATTTGAGGACTGAATGTTGTGGATGCTTTGGGCTTGGCAACCTCAATTCCCTCAACTCTTCCCCCAGGGATTTTTAAAAAAATGTCCCCTGTCTTCACAACATGCCTCAGATGGTACAAGCCACCTTTGATATGACAAGCAGTTCTTTCTGTCAGAGCACACGTTCTCATCTTATCAGACACAACAGCCACCTTCTTCTCACAATGGATATTTTGTGGGTTTTTTTTTTTTAAGTTTTTTGAGACAGGGTCTCACTCTGTTTCCCAGGCTGGAGTACAGTGGTGAGATCATGGCTCACTGCAGCCTTTACCTCCCTGGCCAGGGGATCCTCCTACCTCAGCCCCCTGAGTAGCTGGTGCACGCCACCATGCCTAGCTAATTTTTGTATTTTTTGTAGAGACAGGGTTTCACCATGTTTGCCAGGCTGGTCTCAAACTCCTGGGCTCAAGAGAGCCTCCTGCCTCAGCCTCCGAAAGTGCTGGGATTACAGGCACAAACTACCATGCCTGGCACACAGTGGATATTTTGTAATGCCCCTCTATGTATAGAAATAAAAGCCACCCACACACACATAATGTCCCAATTGTAAAATTAAGGAGGGATAAAAGAGAAGTAATTATGAAAAAATATGTAATATATAAATGCTCAGGCGCAGCTGCTTTGGAAAACATATGAAACAATGTTTGCACCTGCTTATGATGTTTGGTTTCAAAAGAAGTGAAGAAAATCAGAAGCCCGTCTGTAGAAACAGTATAGAAAGTGAAAGAATAAAGGGAGGAGTATGCACTAGGGTAAATAACAGGCCAAAATTACGTCTATATGATGCAAGAAAGAGAAGATAACCTCACCTGAAGTCATACGCCCAAAGAAAGGTAGACTGTTGGAAGTGGGCAAGTGTGAGAAGATCCTTACAGGTGAACTCAGAGCTCACCTCCAAGTGTAATGTCAAAATAATTCCTTGCCTTTTGACATGGGACAGTGTTGTGACTGAGAATGGCCAAGATCATAGCTCCTAGATGGAGCTCCTTAATTCACACTACAGAAAGCTTTGGAGATGTAGGCTTCCATGGTCAATGGGGCAGACAGAATGGATTGGAAAGAGACAGAGTGAAATAAGGGCTGGGAGGCTGTGGTAGACCTCTGGAGACAGCATCTGAGTAAGACTGAGAAACTGTAGGCAAGTAAGGAATGAGTCACCACAGTATGCAGTTTCACAATGTATTTCTTACCATTAGGTAACAAAAGTAATATACATTTAATAGCTATCATAAAATATTTTATTTATTTTGAGACAGGGTCCCATTCTGCCATCCAGGCTGGAGCGCAGTGGTGCAGTCACAGCTCCCTGCAGTCTTGACCTCCTGGGCTCAGTCAGTCCTCTCACCTCAACCTCCCAAGTAGCTGGGACTACAGGCACGTGCCACCATGCTCAGCTGATTATTTTATTTTATTTTATTTTTGCAGAGACAGTTTTGCCATGTTGCCCAGATTGGTCTCAAACTCCTGGGTTCAAGCAATGCACCTGCCTCAGCCTCCCAGTGTTGGGATTACAGGTGTGAGCCACTGCACCCAGCCTATAAAACAATTTAAAATAATTCTTTTAAAGTATTTAATGTGTCTTTGCTAATTTCATAATTTTTTGGTTGTCAGTTAAGATGAGACTCAAAGTAGCTCTGTTACATGGTTGCTTATGAAAGTCACAAAGGCAGAGTGATAGAGGTATGTGTTTGGCTACTCAAATGCCATGGACAACATTGTTATAGGTGATCTTATTTTTCCCAAATAGCGAGCAGCTTCTTAGTAGAGTTTTAAACAAGATGAAGTACAAACTGCTCTCAATTTACATGGTAGTTGCATTCCTGGAAAATCCAGCGAATGTGAAAACTGTGAAAAAATATTTTGTATTTCTATGTAAAATGAAGTTCTTAGGTGGAGATATTTAGGAAAAGTTTTCCCCCTCATGAATGCCTGTGGGATGCTTGAAAACCATGGAGACTTGGGACAATTCTTTGTCTCATGGGCTGTCCACATTATAGCAGTGATATGGTTTGACTATGTCTCCACCCAAATCTCAACTTGAATTGGATCTCCCAGAATTCCCCAGTGTTGTGGGAGGGACCCAGGGGGAGGTAACTGTATCATGGGGGCCGGGTCTTTCCCGTTCTATTCTTGTGATAGTGAATAAGTCTCATAAGATCTGATGGGTTTATCAGGGGTTTTTGCTTTTGCTTCTTCCTCATTTTCTCTTGCCACCACCATGTAAGAAGTATCTTTTGCCTCCTGCCATGATTCTGAGGCCTCCCCAGACATGTGGAACTGTAAGTCCAATTAAACACCTTTTTCTTCCCAGTCTTGGGTATGCCTTTATCAGCAGTGTGAAAACGGACTAATAAAAGCAGTCTAGCCTCTCTTCTAGCATTTCTAGCCCCCACCTACTAAATTCCAGTAGTGCCCTCCTTCTCCAGTAATAGTGACAATAGAAAAGTCTCCCCACAAAGTTGCAAATAGCCCTCAAGGCTGATCTTGCCCCAAGGAGACCCACTGGGTGACAGTAGTTGATATAATCCTCTTCGCTAGGATTCAGGTAAGTGTGCATGTACACATATCTCTCCACACACACATGCAATCCGAGTTCAGAGAATTACATGGTTTGGTTCTGTGTCCCCACCCAAATTTCATCTCGAACTGTAATCCCTGCCTGTCAGGGGAGGGACCTGGTGGGAGGTGATTGGATCATTGGGGGTCGTCTCCCCCATGCTGTTCTCATGATAGTGAGTGAGTTTTCAAGAGAGCTGATGGTTTTAAAGTGTGGCACTTCCTCGTTCTTGCACACACTTCTTCCTGCTGCCTTGTGGAGAAGGTGCCTGCTTCCCCTTCCCCTTACACCATGACTGTAAGTTTCCTGAGGCCTCCTAGCCATGGTTTCTCTTAAGCCTGTGGAACTGTGAGTCAATTAAACCTCTTTCGTTCATAACTACCCAGTCTCAGGTAGTATTCTTTATAGCAGAGAACGGACTAATACACAGAACAAACTAGTTCTGAATGTATTTCCCGAGCAACCATTTTATTGTCTATTTTTCATATATGATTTTCCTAGCTTTAAAAACATTATTGTAAAATACATACAACATACATTTATCATTTTAAATGTACAATTTAGCAATTTAGTGGCATTAAGTGCATTCACATTGTTGTGCAACCATCCATCCCTGGCTTTTTAATATTTGAAATGCATTCAAGCTTAGAGAAAGGTTGTAGAAATAAGCCACTTAAGAGTAAATTGCTGCTATGATATCCTATCACCCCTAAATACTTTTGTGTGAATTTCCCTAAGAACAAAGACATTCTCCTAAATAACCACAGTACAGCCATGGCAATCAGGAAATTAACATTGGTGAAGTACAGTCAGCTAGTCATCAGACCGTGTTCAAATGTCACCAATTATCCCAATAATGTCCTTTATTAAAAAGGATCCAGCCTAGGATCGAGCATTACATTCTTCTCATTTCTCTTTGCTCTTCATCAGTCTAGAACAGTTCATCAGTTTATTCTTGACTTTCAGGATCTTGACACTTTCAAAGGTTACAAACCAGTTATTTTCTAGAGTGTTGCTCAGTTGGGGTTTGACTGGTGTTTCCTCATGATTAGATTCAGGTTATGCTTTTTTGCAGGAATATCACAGAAATCATGGTGAGTTCATCTCATTGCGCCCTCACAGGTGGTATAAAATTTCCATTTATTTCATCACAGATGATATTAACTTTGATCACTTGATTAGAGTGTTGTCTTCTAGGTTTTCTCCCCTTTTTTCTTTTGATGCTAGTAAGACTCTGGTAAGGAGGTACTTTGAAACCATGAAAATATTCCATCCCTCATTAAATGTGCACCCACTAGTTTTATTATCCACTGGTGTTTGCTGGTTGCATTAATAATTACTAGGTTGCCAAATACCAATTTTCTAATTCCATCATCCCTTGTACATTTATTAGTTAGCATTTCACTGTAAGGAAAAGCTTTCTTTTCCCCACACTTATTTATTGTGGCATCTCATTGCATCAGTATAGACTTCTGGATTCCTATTTTATTTAGTGGGCTGTCATCCCTTACTATAGTTATTTTGATGCCAAATTATCCTGGATTTGTCCAGTGTGAGGCCCATCAAACTGGTTTCTATGAGCTTTTAACATGTTTCTGTCCTTCAATGAGCCTTTCTCCATTTTCTGGCACAAAAAGATATTCTAGGCCCATCTTGTATTTTCCCTGCGCCAACCCTGGAATCAGTCATTTCCCCAAGAATCTTGGAATTCTTTTAGTACAGAATGATGTTTAGAAACCAAGGTCTAGACTCTAGGTGTGCACATTGTGAATGGGTATCACTGCTCTGAGGAAGAGTTAGAGATATCTATCTATTATTTAAATAAGAATAGAGCTATAGATATATCTATCTACACACACACATACAACCACATGTGTATCAGACATTTACATTTATTTTAATTTCTTTATCTCCATATGTCAAAGCATATACTTTATATTATTACTATTGTGTATATTAAAAACTGAATTAATACCAATACTTCCAATTCCAAATCTAACACCACAAGGTTAATTCTAGTTTTTTTCTTTCCAGTACTCTATACTATGCTCCCAGACGTGGATGACAGGGGGGCAGGAAGGAAGGATGCTTCCTAACAATTTAAATTCAATTTTTGTGTTATTTTAAATTATTTAACTTCAATTAGAAATTACTTGTGTATTTTACATTTACAGAGTGCTTGCTGTGTGCCAGGTACTGTGGGCCTTTACATGCATCATCTCATTTAATTCTTAGAACCATTCTCTAAGGTACATAATATTATCCCTTTACCATTTTACAAAGGAGGCAACTGAGGCTTACAGAGATTACACAGTAGGAGCACAGCTAGGACACTCCAATAATCATCTTTGATAGTAATTAAAAATTTTTTAAGTATTTATAATATATAATACCTTCTAGATACATATTATGTGTATATCAGCAAACAGATTTTTATCTCTGTCCTTTGAGTTTGTATTTTATTCTGGTGAGCAAGAAAAGAGCTGAGCGTACTGTGTACTCGCCTTTATGGAGTGCAGCCATTTAATTAAATCCCTGAATTATCATCAGTACCTAGAATAGTGCCTGTGTGTAATAGGTACTCAACAAATAGTTTTTGCATAGATGGATGATCAATACATCTATGCAGCATGTAATGACAATGAAGTAAACAGGGTGCCCACCGAAACATGGTTCTCTTTTCCTTCATTGACATATAGGAGGCCACACTTCTTTGCCCCCTTGCAGTTAGGTGGGATCCTGTGACCAGTTCTGGCCAAAGGAAAGTGAGCAAAAGTAACTATCGAGAAGCCCCAGTCTCTCTTGTCCTGCTGTAGCAAGTTCCAGATGGCGCAGCCACCAGATGGGTCCTCTGGCAGCCTGGCTCCCCACCCAATCTATTCTCCTGTCTTCCCCCACTGCCTTGCTGACCAACAGTAGAGTTTTTGTGAGAGATGAACTTTAAAGCTACGGAGATTCTCAAGGTTAACTTGCATGTCGTAACCTGGCCTATCCTGACTCACACCTCTCTTCTCTGGTCTCACAGATCCAATATAAATTTTAAAAAGCTATACTCCTTACTAATAGTCCAAACACCATTCCGTTGGCAGTTTAAGCTAATGACACGTGTGAGATTTATCCAAGAAACAGCATTGCGAGCATATTTATATTGAAGGAAGCACTGAAGAAGACAGGAAAAATAATTAAGAAAAAAAAAAGAGCGCTTAAATTTATGGGTTAAAGGCATCCTGACAGAGCTCCTTGCCCTGTGATCTCATGTGGATCCTTCCTGGGAGTGACTTCAGATTCTGACTTCCTTTATTCCTAAAATGCCAATTCGTCAAGTCGCACTTCCTCTTTAAATAAGGTACTGATTTCGTTCATAGTTTTAAATTTTAAATTTTTTACTTACAGGCAGATGAGAAGTATAACTTTTGTCCAGTAACTGGCTAGCTTTGCACTTGCACGTCAAAGATATTTTTAGTGTTATACCACCCCAGACGCTGTTCCAACACTGAAATGGTACTTAGGTTAAATTGGGAAGACTGTTCCCTTTGCCCAAATGTGCTTTTGGCATTATTCCTATGAAAGTTTATAACAATTTTATGTGTAAAAGCGGAGGGAATAAGATAATGAATTACTATAAAATTATCACTTTAATTTTACAATTGTTAATATTTCATCATGTTTCATCTATGTTCCCCTTTGCTGAAGTATTTTAAAACTAGCCCCAGACATCAGGACACTTAACCTTTAAATACATCACTGTACATCTCAAAAACATAAGGATATTTTCTTATATAATCATAATGCTATCATCATACCTAACAAAATTAAAAACATAATTCTTTTACAATATCTGATACCCTATCCACATTCGAGTTTTCTAAAATATCCCTAAGATATGTTTTAATTTTTTAATTTTTAATTTTTAATTTTTTGAAATGCAGTCTCTCTCTGTTGCCCAGGCTGGAGGGCAGTGGCGCAATCTTGGCTCACTGCAACCTCTGCCTCCTGGGTTCAAGCCATTCTCCTGCCTAAGCTTCTTGAGTAGCTGGGACTACAGGCACACTACACCATGCCTAGCTAATTTTTGTATTTTTAGTAGAGATGGGGTTTCACCGTGTTGACCAGGCTGGTCACAAACTCCTGACGTCAAGCAATCCACCTGCTTTGGCCTCCCAAAGTGCTGGGATTACAGGCATAAGCCACCATGCCCAGCCTCAAGATGTGTTTTTATATTTCATTTTTATATTTGGTTTGATGGAACCTAAACTAGGTGCACATACTGCATATGATTGTTCAGTTTCTAGTCTCTGTTGATCAATTTACTTTATTTTAAAATTCATCCTGATCTATTTCCTTTCAATTTTCTACCTTTTTTTTTTTAAATTCTGCTCTTCCAAATCTTTTCCTTTTTTGGTGGAGGAAGTTTGAGCAGGACAATATTCTCATCTTGCATCTGGGGAAATCTAGTCTCTTTTTTTTAAGCATCTCATATTCCTGGTCTTTTAAAAAAAGACTATAAATATAAGCTAAATACTAATTTTTAAAAGTAAGTCATTTAAAACATCTAGCTAATAGGAAGCTAGAGAATGAGTAGAGTTTTATGTTTTATGTGTTTCATGTTTGCTAAGTTTATCTGGGTCAGAAAAAGAAGCCCTCTTTTATTATAAATCTTCAGATGTAATGGCCTATCAGAAATAAGACTTCTCTTACTAATTCTTCAAGAAAATTTCCTAGTCAAAATAAATAAATAAAATATAAAGATGTTGTGTGTTTTTAGCGGTCTCTGTAGACACTACAACGTAGTAGTTTTAAAAAATACTATTAATCACAAGTGATTTAGGGAGTAAGAAGACTTGGCTCTAGTCCTGCCTTTACTGTGAACTAGTGACTTGAATAAGTTCTGTAAGTTGTCTGAGCCTTAGCTTCTGTATTAGTCCGTTTTCATGCTGCTAATAAAGACATACCCGAGACAGGGTAATTTATAAAGAAAAAGAGGTTTAATAGACTCACAGTTCCACGTGGCTGGGGAGGCCTCACAATCATGGCAGAAGGCGAAGAAGGAGCAAAGTCACATCTTCCATGGCGGCAGGCAAGAGAGCTTGTGCAGGGGAACTGCCCTTTATAAAACCATCAGATCTTGTGAGACTTATTCACTATCATGAGAACAGCAGGGGAAAAACCCACCCTCATGACTCAATTACCTCTCACTGGGTCCCTCCCATGACACATAGGGATTATGGGAGCTATAATTCAAGATGAAATTTGGGTGGGGACACAGCCAAACCATATCAGCTTCTTCATGAGAAAGCTTGGCCTAGTTGACCAACAAGATTTACTTTTAATATTCGATAATTTCATAAAGCCAAATGTCTGCAAAACAAGAAAACCATTTTTGTCTCCCAACAAATATATCAGGTCTTAGGGTTTCACATGAGGCTGTTTTCAAAGCAGACCCCTTGGAGCCATGTGGTCATTTCCCTGATGGGGCCACCCCTCAAAATATTTTTGTAAATACTTTCAAATCAGGTTATAAGCCACACAAGAAAATAAGAACTACTGCTTGATGGTCATGTCTCCTCTTTTATTTAATAGGTATTTGTTGCAGACTTGCTAGGTGCATGAAGAACTATGCAAGGTGCTGGGGTTGCTGAGGCAGGATGGGTGCAAACATGAGCAAGACCAAGCCCTGCTTGCTAAAGAACTTAGCTTTTTGTAAAAGACCAGCATTCTCTAGCATCCTATTAACTAGATATTTTGAATGACTTACTTTAGAAAATTAGCATTTAGCATATATATATATATATATATATATATAGTCTTTTTTTAAAAGACCAGGAATATGAGATGCTTAAAAGAAGATACCAGTTGGAGGGAACAAAAAAGATCGGGTTGGAGGAAGGAGGTTGGTACATACACAAAACAATGAAAGGGAATGAATAAAAACTTGGGGGGGATTGGGAATATCTTTGGCATAGCATGAATGTCTCCAAAGCCAAGGTCCTTGGGTTTCAGAAATGGACCTCTTCAGCTATGAAGGCATTAACTTCTATTTCGAAGCCAATAAAATGCCTCCTACTGGGTATTTATCAAAAGCAATTCTAAGGCTGGGTGTGTTGGCTCATGCCTGTAATCTGAGCACTTTGGGAGTGTGGGGAAAAGAAAGAGAGATCAGCCTGTTACTGTGTCTATATAGAAGGAAGTAGACATAAGAGACTCCATTTAGTTCTGTATTTGAGATGCTGTTAATCTGTGACCCTACCCCCAACCTTGTCCTTGCAAGAGACATGTGCTGTGGTGACTTAAGGTTAAAAGGATTTTGGGCGGTGCAGAATGTGCTTTGTTTACTGAGTAAGGAGAAAACCGCCTTTAGGAATAAGGTGGGGCTTGCTGGAGCAATACTGCTAAAAGGTTTATGGAGATGTTCGCATATACATCTCAAAGCACAGCACCGGTGATGGTAAAGATAATTATGAATAAATACTAAGGGAACGCAGAGGCCGGTGCCGGTGTGGGTCCTCTGTAAGCACAGCACCGGTCCCCTGGGCCCCGCTTTTCCTTCTCTACACTTTGTCTCTGTGTCTTATTCCTTTTCTCAAGTCTTTCGTCCCACCTAACGGGAAGCACCCACAGGTGTGTAGGGGCAGGCCACCACTACATCTGGCGACCAACGTGGAGGCGCTTTTCCCTAAGGTGAAGGTACGCTGGAGCGTGGTCATTGAGGACAAGTCGACGAGAGACTCCCGAGTACGTCTACAATCAGCCTTGCGGTAAGCTTGTGTGCTCGGAAGAACCTAGGGTAACAATGGGGCAAACTAAAAGTAAATATGCCTCTTATCGCAGCTTTATAAAAATTCTCTTAAAAAGAGGGGGAGTTAAAGTGTCTACCAAAAATCTAAATACACTCTTTCAAACAATAGAACAGTTTTGCCCATGGTTTCCAGAACAGGGAACTTTAGATCTAAAAGATTGGGAAAAAATTGGCAAAGAATTAAAACAAGCAAGTAGGGAAGGTAAAATCATTCCACTTACAGTATGGAATGATTGGGTCATTATTAAAGTAGCTTTAGAACCGCTGCAAACAGAAGAAGATAGCGTTCCAGTTTCAGATGTCCCTAAAAGCTGTGCAGTAAATTGTGAAAAAGAGGCAGGGATAGAGTCCCGGAAAAGAAAAGAAAGCTCACACTGTAAATGTGTAGCAGAGCCGGTAATGGCTCGGTCAACGCAAAATGTTGACAATAATCAATTACAGGAGGTAATATATCCTGAAACGTTAAAATTAGAGGAAAAAGATCCAGAATTGACAGAGCCATCAGAGTCTAAACCACGAGGGCCAACTCCTTTTACAACAGCTCAGATGCCTGCAACCTTAGAACCTCAAATGCAGGTTAAACAAGTACAAACTCCAAAAAAAGATCAAGTAGAAAAAGATAGAGTCTCTGTCACAGCAATGCCAATCCAAATACAGTGTCCACAATATCAGCAGGTAGAAAGTAAGATCCAGCCGCCAGTAGCCTATCAATACTGGCCGCCAGCTGAACTGCAGTATCGGCAGCCTCCAGAAAATCTGTATGGACAGCCAGGAGCATTTCCAGTGCCACAGGGCAGGGTGCCATATCCTCAGCCGCCCACCATGAGACTTAATCCTACAGCACCGCCTAGTACACAGGGTAGTACAACACATAAAATTATTGATGAGGCAAGAAAACAGGGAGATATTGAGGCGTGGCAATTCCCAGTAATATTAGAAGCAAGACCACCTGGAGAAGGGGCCCAAGAGGGAGAGCCTCCCGTAGCTGAAGCCAGATATCAGTCTTTTTCTATAAAAATGCTAAAAGAGATGAAAGAAGGAGTAAAACAGTATGGACCCAACTCTCCTTACATGAGAACATTGTTAGATTCCATTGCTCATGGACATAGACTCATTCCTTATGATTGGGAGATTCTGGCAAAATCATCACTCTCACCCTCTCAATTTTTACAATTTAAGACTTGGTGGATTGATGGGGCACAAGTACAGGTCCGAAGAAATAGGACTGCCAATCCTCCAATTAACATAGATGCAGATCAACTATTAGGAATAGGTCAAAATTGGAGCACTGTTGACCAACAAGCAATAATGCCAAATGAGGCCATTGAGCAAATCAGGGCTATCTGCCTTAGGGCCTGGGAGAAAATCCAAGACCCAGGAACCGCCTGCCTTTCCTTTAATACAATAAGACAAGGCTCTAAAGAGCCGTACCCTGATTTTGTAGCAAGACTTCAAGATGCTGCTCAAAAGTCAATTACCGATGAGAATGCCCGTAAAGTCATAGTGGAGTTGATGGCATATGAAAACGCCAATCCGGATTGTCAATCAGCCATTAAGCCATTAAAAGGAAGGGTTCCCGCAGGATCAGATGTAATCTCAGAGTATGTTAAAGCATGTGATGGAATTGGAGGAGCTATGCATAAAGCTATGCTTATGGCTCAGGCAATCACAGGAGTTGCTTTAGGAGGACAAGTGAAAACATTTGGGGGAAAATGTTATAATTGTGGTCAAATTGGTCATCTAAAAAAGAATTGCCTAGTCACAAATAAGCCAAATGTATCTACTCAAGCTACTACAACAACAGATAAGGGGCCACCTGGCCTATGTCCAAGATGTAAAAAGGGAAAACATTGGGGTAATCAATGTCATTCTAAATTTGATAAAAATGGGCAACCACTGTCAGGAAACGAGAGGAGGGGCCAGCCTCAGGCCCCGCAACAAACTGGGGCGTTCTAAATTCAACCCTTTGTTCCTCAGGGTTTTCAGGAACAACAACCCCCACTGTCGCAAGTGTCTCAGGGATTAAGCCAGTTATCACCATACAGCAATTATCCCCCGCCACAAGTGGCAGTGCAGCAGTAGATTTGTGTACTTTACAAGCAGTCTCTCTGCTTCCAGGGGAGCCTCCACAAATAATCCCCACAGGGGTATACGGCCCATTGCCTGAGGGGACTGTAGGACTAATCTTAGGAAGATCAAGTTTAAATCTAAAAGGAGTTCAAATTCATACTGGTGTGGTTAATTCAGACTATGAAGGCGAAATTCAATTGGTTATTAGTTCCTCTATTCCTTGGAGTGCCAGTCCAGGAGACAGGATCGCTCAATTATTACTCCTACCTTATATTAAAATTGGAAACAGTGAGATAAAAAGAACAGGAGGGTTCGGAAGCACTGATCTGGCAGGAAAGGCTGCATACTGGGCAAGTCTGGTCTCTGAGAGCAGACCTGTGTGTAAGGCCATTATTCAAGGAAAACAGTTTGAAGGGTTGATAGACACAGGAGCAGATATCTCTGTAATTGCTTTAAATCAGTGGCCAAAAAATTGGCCTAAACAAAAGGCTGTAACAAAACTTGTCGGCGTAGGCACAGCTGCAGAAGTATATGAAAGTACAATGATTTTACATTGTTTAGGGCCAGATAATCAAGAAAGCACTGTTCAGCCAATGATTACTTCAATTCCTGTTAATCTATGGGGTCGAGATTTGTTACAACAATGGGGTGCAGAAATCATTATGCCCGCTCCATTATACAGCCCCATGAGTCAAAAAATCATGACTAAGATGGGATATATACCAGGGAAGGGATTAGGAAAAAATGAAAATGGCATTAAAGTCCCAATTGAGACTAAGAAAAATCTACAAAGAAAAGGAATAGGGTATCCTTTTTAGGGGCGGCCACTGTAGAGCCTCCTAAACCCATTCCATTAACTTGGAAAGCAGAAAAACCAGTATGGGTAAATCAGTGGCCGCTACCAAAGCAAAAACTGGAGGCTTTACACTTATTAGCAAAGGAACAATTAGAAAAGGGACACATTGAGCCTTCATTCTCACCCTGGAATTCTCCTGTATTTGTAATTCAGAAAAAGTCAGGCAAATGGCGTATGTTAATGGACTTAAGAGCCATAAACGCTGTAATTCAACCCATGGGGCCTCTCCAACCTGGATTGCCCTCTCCGGCCATGATCCCAAAAGACTGGCCTTTAATTATAATTGATCTTAAGGATTGCTTTTTTACCATTCCTCTGGCAGAGCAAGATTGTGAAAAATTTGCCTTTACTATACCAGCCATAAATAATAAAGAACAAGCCACCAGGTTTCAGTGGAAAGTATTACCTCAGGGAATGCTTAATAGTCCAACTATTTGTCAAACTTTCATAGGTCAAGTCCTTCAACCAGTTAGAGACAAATTTTCAGATTGTTATATCATTCACTATATTGATGATATTTTATGTGCTGCAGAAACAAGAGACAAATTAATTGACTGTTACACATTTCTGCAAGCAGAGGTTGCCAACGCAGGACTAACAATAGCATTTGATAAGATCCAAACCTCTGATCCTTTTCATTATTTGGGGATGCAAATAGAAAATAGGAAAATTAAGCCACAAAAAATAGAAATAAGAAAAGACACGTTAAAAACACTAAATGATTTTCAAAAATTGTTAGGCGATATTAATTGGATTCGGCCAACTCTAGGCATTCCTACCTATGCCATGTCAAATTTGTTCTCTATCCTAAGAGGAGATCCAGACTTAAATAGTAAAAGAATATTAACCCCAGAGGCACCAAAAGAAATTAAATTAGTGGAAGAAAAAATTCAGTCAGCGCAAATAAATAGAATAGATTCTTTAGCTCCACTCCAACTTTTAATTTTTGCCACTGCACATTCTCCAACAGGCGTCATTGTTCAAAATACTGATCTTGTGGAGTGGTCATTCCTTCCTCACAGTACAATTAAGACTTTTACATTGTACTTGGACCAAATAGCTACATTAATTGGTCAGACAAGATTACGAATAATAAAATTGTGTGGTAACGACCCAGACAAAATAGTTGTTCCTTTAACCAAGGAACAAGTTAAACAAGCCTTTATCAATTCTGGTGCATGGCAAATTGGCCTTGCTGATTTTGTAGGAATTATTGATAATCATTACCCAAAATCAAAAATCTTCCAGTTTTTAAAACTGACTACTTGGATCTTACCTAAAATTACCAGACATGAACCTTTAGAAAATGCTCTGACAGTATTTACTGATGGTTCCAGCAATGGAAAAGCGGCTTACACATGGCCAAAGGAGCGAGTAATCAAAACTCAATATCAATCAGCTCAGAGGGCAGAGTTGATTGCAGTCATTACAGTGTTAGAAGATTTTAATCAACCTGTTAATATTATATCAGATTCTGCATATGTAGTACAGGCTACAAGGGATGTTGAGACAGCTCTAATTAAATATAGCATGGATGATCAGTTAAACCAGCTGTTCAGTTTGTTACAACAAACTGTAAGAAAAAGGAATTTCCCATTTTATATTACTCATATTCGAGCACATACTAATGTACCAGGACCTTTAACTGAAGCAAATAAAAAAGCTGACTTACTGGTATCCTCTGCATTCATAAAAGCACAAGAACTTCATGCTTTGATTCATGCAAATGCAGCAGGGTTAAAAAACAAATTTGATGTCACGTGGAAACAGGCAAAAAATATTGTACAACATTGTACCCAGTGTCAAGTACTACACCTGCCCACCCAAGAGGCAGGAGTTAATCCCAGAGGTCTGTGTCCTAACGCATTATGGCAAATGGATGTTACCCATGTATCTTCATTTGGAAAATTATCATATGTTCATGTAACAGTTGATACTTATTCACATTTCATATGGGCAACATGCCAGACAGGAGAAAGTACTTCCCATGTTAAAAAACATTTATTATCTTGTTTTGCTGTGATGGGAGTTCCAGAAAAAATTAAAACTGACAATGGACCAGGTTATTCTAGTAAAGCTTTCCAAAAATTCTGAAATCAGTGGAATATTACACATACAACAGGAATTCCTTATAATTCCCAAGGACAGGCCATAGTTGAAAGAACTAATAGAACACTCAAAACTCAGTTAGTTAAACAAAAAAAAAGGGGGAGACAGTAAGGAGTGTACCTCTCCTCAGATGCAGCTTGATCTAGCACTCTATACTTTAAATTTTTTAAACATTTATAGAAATCAGACTACTACTTCTGCAGAACAACATCTTACAGGTAAAAAGAACAGTCACATGAAGGAAAACTGATTTGGTGGAAAGACAACAAAAATAGGACATGGGAGATAGGGAAGGTGATAACCTGGGGAAGAGGTTTTGCTTGTGTTTCACCAGGAGAAAATCAGCTTCCTGTTTGGATACCCACTAGACATTTGAAGTTCTACAATGAACCCATCGGAGATGCAAAGAAAAGCGCCTCCACGGAGACGGAATCACCGCAATCGGGCACCATTGACTCGCAGGATGAATCAAGTGGTGATATTAGAAAAACAGATGAAGTCACCACGCACCAAGAAGGCGGAGCTGCCAACCTGGGCACAGTTAAAGAAGCTGACACTGTTAGCTAGAAAAAGCCTAGCTAGCACAAAGGTGACACAAACCTCAGAAAAAATGCTGTTTGCAGCTTTAATGGTTGTATCAACGGTGGTAAGTCTCCCCATGCCTGCAGGAGCAGCTGCAGCTAATTATACCTACTGGGCCTATGTGCCTTTCCCGCCCTTAATTCGGGCAGTCACTTGGATGGATAATCCCATTGAAGTATATGTTAATAATAGTGTGTGGGTAGCTGGTCGCACAGATGATCGTTGCCCTGCAAAACCAGAGGAAGAAGGAATGATGATAAATATTTCCATTGGGTATCGTTATCCTCCTATATGTCTCGGGAGAGCACCAGGATGTTTAATGCCTGCTATCCAAAATTGGTTGGTAGAAGTACCTACTCTCAATCCCACCAGTAGATTTACTTATCATATGGTAAGCGGTATGTCACTCAAACCACAGGTAAACTATTTACCAGACTTCTCTTATCAAAGATCATTAAAATTTAGGCCAAAAGGAAGACCTTGCCCCAAGGAGATTCCCATAGAAACAAAAGATTTAGTTTGGGAAGAATGTGTAGCCGATAGTGCCGTGATTTTACAAAACAACACATTTGGAACTGTTATAGATTGGGCACCTCGAGGTCAATTCTACCACGATTGCACAGGACAAACTCAATTCTGTCCCAATGCACTAGTGAGTCCAACTGTTGATAGTGACTTAACAAAAAATTTAGACAAACATAGGTACAAGAAATTTCAGTCTTTCTACCCTTGGAAATGGGGAGAAAAGGGAACCTCTACTCCAAGACCAAAAATAATAAGTCCGGTTTTTGGTCCTGAACATCCAGAATTATGGAGGCTTACTGTGGCTTCATACCACCTTAGAATTTGGTCTGGGAACCAAACTATAGAAACAAGAGATTATAAAGCATTTTACTCTATCAACCTAAATTCCAGTCTAACAGTTCCTCTACTAAGTTGTGTAAAACCCCCTTATATGTTAGTCACAGGAAATGTAGTTATTAAACCAGACTCCCAAACTATAACATGTGAAAATTGCAGATTGTTTACTTGCATTGATTCGACTTTTGATTGGCAGCACCGTATTCTGCTTGTGAGAGCAAGAGAAGGCGTGTGGATCCCTGTGTCCATGGATCGACCATGGGAGGCCTCGCCATCCATTCATATTTTGACTGAAGTATTAAAAGGCATTTTAAATAGATCCAAAAGATTCATTTTTACTTTAATTGCAGTGATTATGGGATTGATTGCAGTCACAGCTACAGCCGCTGTGGCAGGAGTCGCATTGCACTCTTCTGTTCAGACAGTAAGCTTTGTTGACAATTGGCAAAAGAATTCCACAAGGTTGTGGAATTCACAATCTGGTATCGATCAAAAATTGGCTAATCAAATTAATGACCTTAGACAAACTGTCATTTGGATGGGAGATAGGCTCATGAGCTTGGAACATCGTTTCCAGTTACAGTGTGACTGGAATACGTCAGATTTTTGTATTACACCCCAAGTTTATAATGAGTCTAGACATCACTGGGACATGGTAAGACGCCATTTACAGGGAAGAGAAGATAATCTCACTTTAGACATTTCTAAATTAAAAGAACAAATTTTTGAAGCCTCTCAGAGTCACTTAAATATTGTGCCTGGAGCTGAGGCGTTAGATCAAGTGGCAAAAAATCTTTATGGATTAAACCCCACGACTTGGATTAAGTCTATTGGAAACTCTACTGCAGTAAATTTTGGAATTATGTGTCTCTGTTTAATCGGTTTGTTTTTAGTGTGCCGGACCAGTCGAAGAATCCTGCGCCAAAATCGAGAGAACGAACAAGCCTTCATCGCCATGGCACATTTATATAGAGGGAAAGGGAGGGAGAATGTTGCGGGAAGTCGGGGACCTTGAACTGAGGGACTGGCTGAAGCCACAGCAGAAAAGCATAAAATATGAAGATTCCATGGACATTTTATTAGTTCTCCAAAATTTATACTTTTGTAATATCTTATGTCTTTACTTTAATCTCTTAATCCCATCATCTTCTTTGTAAGCTGAGGTGGATATATGTCACCTCAGGACCCTGTGATGATTGCCTTAACTACACAAATTGTTTGTAGAGGACGTGTGTTTGAACAATACGAAAACTGGGCATCTTGAAAAAAGTACGAGATAACAGCGGTGTTCAGGAAACAAGGGAGGTAACCTTGAACTGGCCGCCGGTGAGCCGGACGGAACAGAGCCATATCTTTTCTCCTTCTGCACACAAATAGGAGAGATATCGCTGAATTCTTTTTCTCAACAAGGAATATCCCTGAGAAAGAGAATGCGCTCTGAGGGTAGGCCTATAAACGACCCCCTTGGAGGCGTGCCGCC
This sequence comes from Nomascus leucogenys, assembly GCF_006542625.1. NCBI lineage: Eukaryota > Metazoa > Chordata > Mammalia > Primates > Hylobatidae > Nomascus > Nomascus leucogenys. Next base: position 143,814,373 of record NC_044383.1, on the reverse strand, counting down.
TTTTACGGTTGAAGCCGAAGGGATGAAATAAGCCCCGGCCTCCTGTAGTGCTCCCAGGCTTATTAGGATGAGGAAATTCCCACCTAATAAATTTTGGCCAGTCAGGTTGTCTGCTCTCAAACCCTATTTCCTGATAAAATGTTATCAATGACTATGCGTGCCCAAAAAATTTCGTTGGCAATTTTAATTTCAATTTTAACACCGCCCTGTGAACTCATCCTGCCTCCACTTGCTTTGTGATATTCTATTACCTTGTGAAGTATGTAATCTCGGTATCGTGATGACAATGGTAGTTTTGTTGAAAAGAAAAGGGGGAAATGTGGGGAAAAGAAAGAGAGATCAGCCTGTTACTGTGTCTATATAGAAGGAAGTAGACATAAGAGACTCCATTTAGTTCTGTATTTGAGATGCTGTTAATCTGTGACCCTACCCCCAACCTTGTCCTTGCAAGAGACATGTGCTGTGGTGACTTAATGTTAAAAGGATTTTGGGCGGTGCAGAATGTGCTTTGTTTACTGAGTAAGGAGAAAACCGCCTTTAGGAATAAGGTGGGGCTTGCTGGAGCAATACTGCTAAAAGGTTTATGGAGATGTTCGCATATACATCTCAAAGCACAGCACCGGTGATGGTAAAGATAATTATGAATAAATACTAAGGGAACGCAGAGGCCGGTGCCGGTGTGGGTCCTCTGTAAGCACAGCACCGGTCCCCTGGGCCCCGCTTTTCCTTCTCTATACTTTGTCTCTGTGTCTTATTCCTTTTCTCAAGTCTTTCGTCCCACCTAACGGGAAGCACCCACAGGTGTGTAGGGGCAGGCCACCCCTACATGGGAGGCCGAGGTGGGTGGATCATCTGAGGTCAGGAGTTTGAGACCAGCCTGGCCAACATGGTGAAACCCTGTCTCTACTCAAAAAACAAAAATTAGCTGGGCATGCTGGCACATGCCTGTAATCCCAGCTACTAGGGAGGCTGAAGCAGGAGAATTGCTTGAACCCGGGAGGCGGAGCTTACAGTAAGCTGAGATTGCGCCACTGCACTCCAGTCTGAGCAACAGAACAAGACTGTCTCAAAACAAAAACAAAAACAACACCAACAGAAAAACCCAGTGATTCTGGTATCATCAGGCCCGCCTGGGGTGGATATATGAACAATAGCTGGAAGTTAAAAAGTTCTGAGCATCCACTGGACAAGGTTGAAGCCAAAACAAACACACTAAATACTTTAAATAATTAACACATGCTCTTTTAAAACACTGAGCATTGAAGGGCTCTTAATAATATGAAGGACCAGGGGCTGGGGGAGAGGTGGGAGGTCAGCTGGGGAGAATATTGGTCAAAGGATACAAAATCCCAGCTAGGCAGGAGGATTAAGTTTAAGAGATCTATTGTAGAAAATGGTGACTTTAGTTAATAAAACTATATTCTCAAAAATTGCTAAGAGAGTGGATTTTGTGTTTTCACCCAAAAATGGTAAGTATGTGAAGTAATGCACATGTTAGTTTCATTTAGCCACTCTACATTGTATACATGTAGTAAAACAACATAGTGTACATGATAAAGATATATATTTTTGTCAATTAAAAAATAAAAAAACAGGCTGGGCACAGTGGCTCATGCCTGTAATCCCAGCACTTTGGGAGGCCAAGGCGGGCGGATCACGAGGACAAGAGATCGAGATCATCCTGGCCAACATGGTGAAACCCCATCTCTACTAGAAATACGAAAATTAGCTGGGCGTGGTGGCGTGTGCCTGTAGTCCCAGCTACTTGGAGGCGGAGGCAGGAGAATCGCTTGAACCCGGGAGGCGGAGGTTGCAGTGAGCTTAGATCGCACCACTGCATTCCACATGGCAACAGAGCGAGACTCTGTCTCAAAAAAAAAAAAAAAAGAAGGAAGGAAGGGAGGGAGGGAGAGAAGGAGGGGTAAAATTAGAAAAATAAATTAATAAGTAAAATAACTGAATTCAAAAATACTGGATCCCACGGAACTCCAAAACAAAGCGACAAGCAATAATATGAAGGAGTTTTGCTGTTCTTGTGTTTCCAGATCACCTCAATTAAATGTTCCAGGGTTCAAGTGTTTTCAATGGGGTTAGCTTTCTGCTGGATTATTTTTTCTAAACCTCTTGTTAAATGATTCCTTCATAGTCATACCAATAGGTATCCCTCATGTTGACTGGAAATTTTAATAATTAGTAACTTGTTGATGAGGTAATGAATCCCAGCTGAGAAAGGCGTAAGAGAAAAACAATCATTACCCCTGTGCAATGCAAGAGCTTGTCCTGCTGGAAATATCAACTGTTGCCCTGATGTGGGCTAATTACCAATTGCTCTGGACTGACTTAACAGCCTGCCACATTTTTGTTGTAACACCTGCAGTTTGTGCCAAGGAGAAGAAAGGTGTCACATTGCCAAGTGCTAGAGAAGTATTTGTTGAGGAGGATGGGCACAGCTTTTCAAAAATACTCATAAGCAAAATCATGATTCTCATTTATTTATTCAAGATACATTTACTGAAAACCTACCAAGGACCAGGCATTGTCCTAGGTGCTATGGTTTATGGTTATTTCAGGCATTTTCAGCCAATTCAAACAGGAGACTGATTGCATAGTTGCAGAGGGGACTAATTGGCTTTCAAAGAAAGAGACAGTTTATTCTTTGCTTTGCTATTAGGAAAAATAACTTCCACTGTATGTACTAAGACTACAAAACTTTTTTCTGAATGGAATAGACAATAGCAATAGAAGACTATCATCAGTAATTTAGAGTCACTGAATTAATTTAACCTGCATATGCAGTTTGGGCGGTGAAAAATACATGATGTCAAAGTATTCAATGGCATAAGCTAGAACTGCAAGAATCTGACAGATGCTCACTCAAAAACTTTCTGATACAATCTGTTTATAAACAAAACTGAAACACCAAAAACAATCTTACTAAAAAACCCACAGTCACAGCCCTAAAATGCATCAGAGTGACTCCAACGAAATTTGTTGGAGTCCTGTGGGTTCCCAAACCGTTCCAACAATGATGATGGAAACAGTTAGGAGCCAGACCACAGGATTTTAATGGATTCAGCTGTTCCAGCCTTTGAAGCACCTAATTCTGAAAGCTGCTGCTGCTACTTCTGTTTCCTGCTACTTAGGGAGAGAACAGAGAACCAGAAAGACAAAGGAGTTTCCTCCCAGAACCCTACACCCAACTTCTGGAAGACAAACACAAGAGCAGAATGAGAGGGAGGGCAAGGCTGTGTGGGATGCAAGGACAATTGGCTGGGGTGGGCAGTGGTTGCAGAGATAAGGCCCGGTCATAGATGAGCTCACAAGCAGTGCCAGGTCTCCTCTGTTATCCCAGAGCTTCCCAGGTGAATCCTCCCACGTGCCGAGTCCACCTCCTACCTTATCTATTACTGCCCTGGTTTAGGTTGAGAATACAGAAAACAGGGCTGGGGGTGGGGGGAGTGGGGTTGTGTGCCAGTCTCTCAATCCTAAATGGACGCAGAAAATAAGGACTGTCGGAATGATTTCTGTACCCCAGACCCTCTTTGTCAATCTCACAATAAACAGGCCATAAATGAACAAAATCTTTAGGAAATCACCTGCACTGCCCTATCTTCTCTTCTTTGTGGTGCTCTTCCTATTTCAAAGTCCCCCCATCAGCTACCTTTCTTCACTCTTGTTATTAAATTAAAGGTTTTGATTTTAATATGCTGGGTATTGGAAAGCAAGCCTGTGTTAGAGACTGCAGGTTTTACCTTGACACCTGTTTTTTCTCCTTACAGGAAATGGAATCCCCCAGAGAAAACTCAGAACAAGACTACATCTCCCAGCCCTCCTTGCGCTCCCTGTGGCCATGTGACTAGGTTCTAGCCAATGGGAAGTAAGAGGGAAGGGCGTGGGAGTACAGCATCTCTAGAGGGAGTGGATGCCCCCTTCCTCCCTGCCTTCCTCCTTCCTGGCGACGATGTGGAAAGTGGGCCTGATGGCTGGAACGCGAACACCAGCGTGGACCCGGAAGTGGAAACCGCATGTCGAAGTTGGTGAAGCAACAAGACAGAAGGAACCTGGGTCCCTGCGGATGGTGGAGCTGCCCTGGTCACTCAGACGTAACTGATGAGAGGGCCAAATAAACGTTTCTCTTGTTCAAGCCTTTGTTACTTTGGGTTTCTGTCATTCGGACTTAATCCTAACTGATGTAAAAGCTGCCACTCGCTTTCAGTTAAAATAATAACTGAGACTGAGCGCTTATTCTGTGATTATTGAGGACTTTTAGGTTTCTTAACTCATTTAATACAACAACTCTATGAAGAAGTACTATTATTTATCCCTATTTTGTGGATGAGGAAACTGAAGCACAGTGATGTTACATAACTTGCTTAAGGTCACACAGCTGATAAATGGCAGTCAGAACTCGAATCCAGGCAGTATAACTCAAAGTGTGTACAGTCTTCTCTTCTACAATAGAGTTGGCCGTCTACAGCGGGATGGCCAAATCCAGCCTGCTGCCTCTTTTTGTAAATAAAGTTATATTGGAACACAGCACATGCATTCATGGATTGTCTATGGCTACTTTCACCCTATAATGGCAGAGTTGGGGTCTTTTAACAGAGACCATATGGCTCCTGAATCTATAATATTGACTAGCCATCCCTTTACAGAAGAAGTTTGCTGACCCCTGTTCCACAATATACTGCTTCTAAACCTGTTGTGGCAATATATAAATTTATATAAAAGGTGAACTGGGGTGATTACTTTGGAAAATAGTTGACAAATCTTAAGTAAAAACACAATTTTTTTTTTTTTTTGAGACGGAGTCTCGCTCTTTCGCCCAGGCCAGAGTGCAGTGGCGCTATCTCGGCTCACTGCAAGCTCCGTCTCCTGGGTTCATGCCATTCTCCTGCCTCAGCCTCCCGAGTAGCTGGGACTACAGGCACCCGCCACTGTGCCCGGCTAATTTTTTGTATTAGTAGAGATGGGGTTTCACCGAACAAATTTTTTGAGAGCCTCTTTTGTACTAGGTACATCATTAGGCCCTTTTCATAGTTATTTTGTTTATTCTTTACAATTGCCCCATGAAGTAAATGTTCTCATCCCCATTTTGAGGATGAGGAAATTGAGACCCAGAGAATTAAGTAAATTTCCCACAGTGATACAGCTATTAAGTGCCCAAGTGAGAATTTGAACCCAGGATTTCTGATTCCAATCCTATAGCCTCCATCCACTATATCATGCCGCCTTATTTAAAGCATTTAACATACAACTTAACCTACAGAAAAATGGGCTTTTCCAGGAAAAAAAGCACATTTGTACGTTGTGAACCTTTCGACAAAACTTTATGTAGCAAAATTTAGTGAAGGATTATTTAAATCTGTATTATAAGAGATGATCCCACCACCCTATAATATTTAGTGGGTTTTGGTCTAACATTCCCCTACCTAGAAGTGCTGGGAAAACCAGTTCTAGAAGATCTTTTTAGAATTTTGATTTTTCTGAGTTGTAAAAGAAATTAACCATCCTCAGAACTGTGCTTCAAGTATAAGAGCTTTTGAATGAGAATAATGAAATTTGAGAATCTTTCTAGACAAGCCAATGCAGACATGGTTCGCTGTTGATGCCTTAGCTCAATGATTTATGATCCTGTAGCTGAACAGTGACTTTCATCTTCGAAGGTTTATAAACCTCTAAAAGAACCTCCAGACCTTTTCCCTTGAAAAAAATTAATATCCATATTTAAATAGTTTTTCAGACCCTTGAAAGCTTTTTGACAACATATTGGTGTCCCTAGACCCCCAAATTAAGAGCTTCTGATTTATCTCTAGTATCTTCTCTCTATTGTTACTAACAATATAACTTTGGACAAGTTACTTAACCTTGCTAATCATCAATTTCTTCATCTGTATAGTAGGAATAATAATATTCACAGATTGTTATGAAGACGGAGATAGCCACACAAAGTGCTGAGTATGTACTTGCTGGATAATAAGCATTCAATAATATTAGCTCTGATTATTAGAGTTGGTTTATGTTTCCTAACTTTGTAATGTTACAACAAAAGGTTCAATTCCAGTTGATGAAGATTCATTGAACACTGCTTATATCCAGCACTGGGCTGGGATTTGCAGGGGATAGTAAAGTCTCATGAAAACATGGGTCATTCAATTATGCTACAGAATTTATAGCTTAAGAATATGTAAGGAGTTGACAATTTATAAAAATGATAATTTGCTTTCTATTAGTGAAATCTAATTTATTTTTGAATTCAAATATTTATACAAATTTAATTTATATCATATATTTATAATATTATAGAATATTTCCCATATTCTCAGAATTCATAATGATGAAATTAATGACCAATGTTGATGTAACCTATACAGTCTTGGGTAGGAAATTATGACATAATGATGCCCTGAGCTTTTCTGAGCTGCTGCTGCTTGGGAGTGTGTATTGGTCAGCGTGCTCCAAGAGACAGAAAAAATATATATGTACTATATATGTGTATGTATATACACACAAATACACACACACACACACACACACACACACACAGAGGGGTTGGGGAGGAGAGAGAGAGAGAAAGAGAGAGAGATTGAGTTATTATAAGGAATTGGCTTGTGTGATTACAGAGGTTAAGTCTCAAGATCCTCAGGGTGAGTTGACAAAGCTGGAGACCCAGGAGAGCTGATGGTGTAACTCCAGTTTGAGTCCAAAGGTCAGAGAACCAGGAGTCAATGGTATAGTTGCAGTTCAAAGACTGGTAGACTCGAGACCCAGGAAGAGCCTATGGTTTCAGTTTGAATCTGAAGGCAGGAAAAAAATTGATGTTCCATTTCCAAGGCAGTCAGGCAGAAGGAATTCTCTCTTATGCGGGGGAGGGTCAGCCTTTTTTTCTAGTAAGACCTTCAACTGAATGAGGCTCAATCGCATCAGGGTGGGCAATCTGCTTTCCTCAGTGTACTGATTCAGATGTTATTATCACCCAGAAGCACCATCACAGACACACCCAGAATAATACTTGACCAAATATCTGGGCACCCTGTAGCCCAAATTGATACAGGGTGGGGATAGGTCATGATGTTTCATGGGAAGCATCAGAATGTCCATGGTTTTATGGAATAGGGATCATTTATTAGACTAAAGCAAGTGGAGATAGTTCTAGCACCTCTCTGTTACAGGGTGCAGAGCTCAGGTTAGAGACACAGAGAGCTGTAACTCAGCAGGCACAGTCTTATATCAATGTTTTGTAGTTTTCAGGGTCAAAGTCTTTGCACATCTTTTGTTAAATTTATCCCAAAGTATTTTCTGTTTTTTATTGTGATTTTAAATGAAATTAAAAAATTTATTGTCCTATAGTTTGCTGCTAGTATATAAAAATGCAATTGATTGTTACATATTGACCTTGTGTCCTGAAACCTTGCTAAAATCTTTAATGAGTTCCAATAATTTTTGTTGTGTTGATTGTTTAGGATTTCCTATATAAACAATATGTTATCTACAAATAGGAACCATTCTATTTTCCTTTTCCCAATCTGTCTTTTATTTCCTTTTCTTGCCTTATTACACTTGCCTTATCATTTTACTGCACCTTGGGTTAGTCAGATGCTCCAAGAAGTAGATACAAAGATAGAAATTAAACATGCAAGGATTGGCCAGGCATGGTGTCTCATGCCTATAATCCTAGCACTTTGAGAAGCTGAGGTGGGAAGATCATTTAAGCCCAGGAGTTCAAGACTAGCCTGGGCAACATAGCAAAACCCGGTCTCTATCAAACAATTTTTTAAAAAATTTAGCCAGATGTAGTGGCATGTGCCTGTAATCCCAGCTACTAGGGAGGCTGAGGCAGGAGGATCACCTGAGCCCAGGAGATCGAGGCTACAGTGAGCTATGATTGTGCCACCGCACTCCAGCCTGGCTGACAGACCGGGACCCTGTCTGTCTCTTAAAAAAACAAGGATTTTATTGCAGAAAATGCCTGTAGGATACAAAATGCAGAGGGAGCCCCACAAGCTGGAAGAGCCATCAGACATTGATGTGAGAAAGTAAAGGAAAAAGGGAAGGACAAGTAGGTGGAAGCATTCTAGACTGCTATGCTGCATGAGGAATATCTGCAAGGAATATCACTGGGCCAGAGTCCTGTGACTCCAGTCAATTTCAGAGTTCAATGGCTGGGGCCCTTGGTCAATTACATTCTCTTTAGTAGCAGGTGTACAAAATGTATTCTCATGACCACCACAGATCTCCAGCACAATGTTTAACAGAAATGGTGAGAATGGCCATCTCTACATTTTTCCTGATCTTATGGGGCAAGTGTTCAGTATATCACCATTAGGTATGATGTAGGCTGTAGGTTTTCAATAGATCTCTTTATCAGTTTGGGGATATAACCTTCTATTCCTAGATTACTGAAATTTTTAAAATTTCATGAATGAGTGTTGATTTTTGTTGAATGGTTTTTCTGCATCTGTGAAATGATCATGTGGTTTTTATCCTTTATTCTGTTAATAGAGTTGGTTACATTGTTGATTTTTGAATGTTAAACCAACCTTACAATCCTGGAATAAACCCCACTTGGTCATGATCTATTATTTCTTTTTTATTGTTGGATTTGGTTTGCTAATATCTTGTTAAGGACTTTATTCATAAGGTATTTTGGTTTATCATTTTCTTTTTTTCTAATAATGTCTCTGATAGGTTTTGGTATCAGGGCTAGGCTGGCCACATAGAATGAATTGCGAAATATGCTTTTCTTTTCTTTCTTTTTTTTTTTTTTTCCGAGACGGAGTCTTGCTCTGTCACCCAGGCTGGAGTGCAGTGGTGCGATCTCGGCTCACTGCAACCTCCGCCTCCCAGGTTCAAGCAATTCTCCTGCCTCAGCCTCCCAAGTAGCTGGGATTACAGGCACCTGCCACCACACCTGGCTAATTTTTGTATTTGTAGTAGAGACAGGGTTTCACCATGTTGGCCAGGCTGGTCTCAAACTCCTGACCTCGTGATCTGCCCACCTCGGCCTCCCAAAGTGTTGGGATTACAGGCGTGAGCCACCGTGTCTGGCCTATGCTTTTCTTTTCTATTTCCTAAGAGTTGGGTAAGATGGGTATCATTTCTTCCTTAAATGTTTAACATGTTTCTTAAATGTTCACTATGGTATATTTCTTTCTTAAGTGTTTAATTTGCCAGAGAAACCGTGTAGGAAAGTTTTTGAGTGTGAATTTGATTTCTTTGGTAGATACAGAGATATTCAGATTTTTAAAATTTCATCCGTGTTAGTTTTTGTAAGTTGTATTTTTCAAGGAATTTATTAATTTCATTTAAGTTGTGAAATTTATTGACATAAAGCTGTTGATAATATTTCCAGCTGGGCATGGTGGCTCATGCATGTAATCCCAGCACTTTGGGAAGCCAAGACAGGAGGATCACCTGAGGTCAGGAGTTTGAGACCAGCCTGGCCAACATGGTGAAACCCCATCTCTACTAAAGATACAAAAATTAGCTGGGTGTGGTGGTATACACCTGTAATCCCAGCTACTCGGGAGGCTGAAGCAGGAGAATTGCTGGAACCCAGGAGGCAGAGTTGCAGTGAGCCAAGATTGCATCACTGCACGCCAGCCTGGGTGACAGAGAATCCATCTAAAAAACAAAAATTCCTTTTGATAACTATAAGGTCTGAAGTGATATCCCATACTCTCATTTATGATATTGAAAAATTATTTTTTCCCTTTATTTTTACTTGATCAGTCTTGTTAGGGTTTATTAATTTGATTAACCTTTTCAAAGAATCAAATTTGTCTTTAAATATTTCTCTATTTTTGTTTATTTTCTATTTCATTGAATTCTGACATTTCTTCTGCTTGCTTTGGGTTTATATTGCTCATTTTTTTTAAAGATGGATACTTGGATAGTTGACTTTAAGCCTTTCTTTCTTTCTAATGTAAACATTTAAAGTTGTAATTTTTTCCAGTACTCATTTATGGTCTATACATTTTGATATGTCATATTTTTATTATTGTTTGGTTTGAAGTATTTTCTAATTTATCTTGTGATTTCTTCTTTAAAAAGGAGGTATTGGCTGGGCACGGTGGCTCACGCCTGTAATCCCAGCACTCTGGGAGGCTGAGGCGGGTGGATCACGAGGTCAGGAGTTCAACACCAGCCTGGCCAAGATGGTGAAACCCCTTCTCTACTAAAAATGTAAAAATTAGCCGGTGTGGTGGCAGGCACCTGTAATCCCAGCTACTCAGGAGGCTGAGGCAGGAGAATTGCTTGAACCCGGGAGGCAGAGGTTGCAGTGAGCCAAGATTGAACCACTGCACTCCAGCCTGGGCGACAGAGCAAGACTCTGTCTCAAAAAAAAAAAAAAGGTGGTATTTAGAAAAATGTTTGATTTTTAAACACTTGATGCTTTTTTTAGATATCTTACTGGTTTCTAATTTAATTCACTTGTGGACAGAGAACATACTTTAAAATTGTAGTCTTTCAAAATTTACTGAGATGTGTATGACATGCTGTACCGTGGTTAATGTTTTATGTGCACTTGCTAAGAATGATTATTCTGCATTTGTTAGATTTGGTGTTTTTTTTTTTACATTTTAAATTTTATTTTATTATTATACTTTAAGTTTTAGGGTACATGTGCACAATGTGCAGGTTTGTTACATATGTATACATGTGCCATGTTGGTGTACTGCACCCATTAACTCGTCATTTAGCATTAAGTATATCTCCTAATGCTATCCCTCCCCTCTCCCCCCACCCCACAACAGTCCCCAGAGTGTGATGTTCCCCTTCCTGTGTCCATGTGTTCTCATTTTTCAATTCCCACCTATGAGTGAGAACATGCAGTGTTTGGTTTTTTGTCCTTGCGATAGTTTGCTGAGAATGATGATTTCCAGTTTCATCCATGTCCCTACAAAGGACATGAACTCATCATTTTTTATGGCTGCATAGTATTCCATGGTGTATATGTGCCAAGATGTGGTGTTTTATAAATATCTGTTAAGGCAAGATGGTTGATAGTGTCATTCATATCTTCCATTTTCTTGATAATAATGTTTTTTGTTCTAGTTGTTCTATCAGTTCCTGAGAGGAGGGTGTTAAAATCTCCAATCGTGATTGGGGATCTTCTTCTTCTTCCCTTATCTCTGTCGTTTTTTGTGGCAGGTAGTTTGAAGTACTGTATATTATTATTTCTTCCTGATGTATTGGACATTTTGGAATTATAAAATCTTTCTCTTTCTCTTTAGTAATACTCCATCTCTTGCTACCTATTTTCTCCAAAAGTAATATAGCCACCCCAGTTTTCTTAGGCTTATCATTTCCATAATAACATTTTTCATCTTTTTGCTTTTATCCTTTTTGTGTGTCTATATTTAAAACGCTTTTCTTGAAGACAGCATATAATTAGATCTTGCTTGTCTGATATGGTTTAAGTCTACTGGCTTCATATTGATTTCTTATTTTCTCATCTATTTTTATTTCCCCTATTTTCCCTCCCCTACCTTCTTTTTTTTGTTGTTGTTTGTTTGAGATAGAGTCTCGCTCTGTCACCAAGCTGGAGTGCAGTGGTGCGATCTCGGCTCACTGCAACCTCCACCTCCGGGGTTTAGGCAGTTCTCTGCCTCAGCCTCCCGAGTAGCTGGGATTACAGGCATATGTCACCATGCCTGTTTAATTTTTGTCTTTTTAGTAGAGATGGGGTTTCACCATCTTGGCCAGGCTGGTCTTGAACTCCTGACCTCGTGACCCACCCACCTTGGCCTCCCAAAGTGCTGGGATTACAGGCGTAAGCCGCTGCACCCAGCCCCTACCTTCTTTTACATAAAATCTTCTTAACATTTATAAAAATAACAACATTTAGTATTTTTGCCTCTTTGCATTTTTTAGTAGTTACCATAGTGATTACAATACACAACTGTATCACAATCCACTTAGAGGTAATATTGTACAGCTTGATATGCTTCATAAGAACCTTATAGCAGTAGAGTTCCATATGCTTCTGTTGGGGAGGATATTCTATCCTCTCCCTCCCCTCCTAGGTTCCCTATCTGGGGCTCTGGAAATTAAATTGACAAGAGACATTAACAAGAGAAAAACAGTTTATCAACAGGTCAGTGTGCATACACACAGGAGAACTCAGTCATGAGTAACTCAAAGGAGTGGTTAGAACTTGGCCATATTTCTCACCTTAACAAAGAACCATAAAATTTTAGAGAAGTGACAAGACAAGGAAAAGGGGTTTCCGCTTTTCTGGGTGGCAAACTGTGAGAAGGTAGATACATGGGGGAAACTAACAGCAGATAGGGTTTTTTAGTATGGTCTACGTGCGGACCCATCTTGGTGCTGACTCTGTCTTCACGGCCACAAAACTACCCTGGGAGGGGGGATTTATTGCAGTCCTATTTTTCAGAATATTCTGTTTGTAGTCAGATAATGGAAGCTCCAAAGAGGCATCTTTCTGCATCTGTTCATTCTCATTTGCCTTTAGCTCAAAATATCTTTACGCCAAAGTGGCACATTTTGGGGTGGCATACTCTGATGCCCTACACTGCACACACGCACACACACACACACACACACATTGTGATCCTGTTGTTGTATATATTACACCTACCTCAAGCCAGTAAGGCTGATGTTTTCTGCCTATAAGGGGGATGGTGGTAAGGGAAGTTCTCTCAAGAAAAATAAAAAATAAAAGAAGCTGTAAACTCCCAAATCTCATCTTTCAAGAGTAAACTCCACTCCAGTTTCTATCTGCTTCTGCTCACTGTCTAGGTTTTTAAAATATTTTTTAAAAAACTGCCCTTATTATTTCAGGCTTTAGTCTTACTAAGCTACTTAGTTATTACCAGAACTTAATCTCTACAATCATCCTTTTCCAGAGAAATTTGTAAGAACCAAGGCCTTCCTTCCATTGAAGTCAATTCGTAAACACTCACTACCTTGGGAAAATACATAAGCATAGACTGAGACCTCATCTTAAGGGCATAATGCTGGAAGCAAGTGCTGTAGCAGAGTACTTGCCCCAACAGAGCAAATGTCCTAACAGAGCAGGTGGTCACATCACCCAGAAGCAGATCCAGCTGGGTGACGGAGGAGGTGCAGGAGCCAGACGGCAGAGCCTGCTCTGTGTCTGCAATGGTTTCTTGAATGGGAGCTTGCAGGGATAGGTTGAACTTGTGAAATTGCTGCTGTTGACTATTTTTTTTTTTGACCTTGAAAAACATGAATGGTATAAGTTCAACCAAATATTCTGCTACTGAGTGTGAGGTTCAATCCTTCTCAAACATTATCTCATCTTCACAAAGTCCTAGAGTTAAAGAAACACTATCTATATTGTTACATATAGGCACACGGGATGGACACTACCTGACTGTTAGGGTCACAACTGTAGAAGGCAGGACTAGGTGAGCAGTCCCATTTGAAGACTTCTGCCTTAATGAGGAGCATTACATAATTTGGGTGCAGAATTGCATGTCATACATTAACACCAAGAACAAGTTTGTGCTTCCTTGAAGGTACACATTATGCTTCTTCTAAATGTTATCGCCCTGAGAGGTTGCTACACAACATTGTGGACCCCTAGGTTTGCCAGATTTTGCAAAAAATTGAAAGAAAGAAGAAAGAAGGAAGGAAAGAGAGAGAGAGAGAGAAAGAAAGAAAGAAAATAAAGAAAGAAAAGAAGGTCCAGTTAAATTTGAATTTCAGGTAAATGATGAATAATTATTTGAATAATTATGATTCATGCAATAGTAGTAAGAGAAGCAAGACATCCTTCTACTAAAATATTATTTATTGTTTATCTTAAATTCAAATTTAACAGAGAGTCCTGGAAAATTTAACTGACAACTCTATGATATCCATTCAGTGCTGCTGAAAAGGAGAGAATTCTGGTCCTGGAAGGCTACCTTCTAGGGAAATAGGCCTGCAGTTGGGATGTTCAGAATTCTGTCCCTAGGATGATGGAGGCACACCCAACCAGAGGCCAAATCACAGGCCACGCCAAGAGTCACCCCTGGACGCTCAGAAGGAAAATCTTCCTTTTGTGAGCTCCTAAAAATAAATGTAGCTTTATCAGGAGCATTACATGTGAGTGTGCTCTATAATTATTTATCCACTAATTGCCACAACATCCTGTTGAGGTTAGTAAATGTTTTTACCACCCTCATTTTGCAATGAAGTAAGCAGGGACGGAACAGGAGGCTTACTCACCAGGCAGCCCAGCGAACCAGGAGAGGGTGGAGGAGAGAGCCAGGCAGGAGAGCCAGGCGAGACCTCGGGGTCCTGTCACCAGAGGTCTGCAGGCTGGCTGGCCTCAGAGCCGGCCCTTGGAACGTCATAGCCCAAATAAAGCTCAGAGAAGAGGAATAAAGAAGATTCTCTGAAACTCATGAAAACCACACATTCTAAACAGCCCCATTGTTAGTAAACGAAATAGACTAGAACAAATATTTGCACAAAGGAAACTATTGAAGACAGACTTTTTTTTCTCCAAAGGAGAGAATAGCTTACTCACCCTTTGTTTCTCCCCCGAGCAATGGAGACTTTTCTTGTCAGTGCCTGGAAAAAGAAGATGATACGACAAGAAAACTCATTCCATTCTATAATAATAACAACAGTGGATATTAATCAAATATCTGTTACATCAGGTACTTCACATATTGGATTGAATTTAAACTTCGCGGGAAGTCTCTGTGTACTGACTGTACCCATTTTACCAGTAGGAAAGATTAAACTCAGAGCACAAGAGACTGACAGAGACCTTAACACTTCTATCAAGTGGTGGAGGTGAGATTCCAACCCAGGCCCTGCGACTCGCACACATACAGTTGTCTGCATAGACCCTTCCCCACCACCCAGGAAAAAACCAGAACACCCAAATCTAATTACATTATTTGTCTTTTTAAATGACATTTACATTAACTTTTTGTCTTTTTAATTAATTCTAAAGCAATTGCAGGGAAGGGCCATGCTTCAAGACGGCCACCAACAGCGTCTCGCCAAGGCTCTTAGGTCCGTAGTGATACTTCCGAACACATTATCCTGGTGGCTCTCCCAGTGACACCATGGGGAGGCTCAGGAAGGCATCATTATCTTCCTTTGGGAGAAGAGGAAACTGAGTCACAGAAAGACTAAGGGATTTGCCTAAGGCCATGCAGTACCAGAAACGGGACCAGAACACATCTGCTGGCTCTTTCCATTGTCCTTGTTGAAAGCTTGAGGAATTACAGCAATTGTCTCCAATGTGCAATCTGAGTAATACACATACACATTTTTTTCTCACATATATTTTCCACCCCCTGTCCCATGACTGGCAGCTGGAAACAGGACTCTCTTGCGAATTCACTTCCAGGGCTCCCTTATTCTAGTAACTCCCAGACAGAGATTGTGACAGGGAAGCCTTCACCACGTGGTTCTGACCTACCTGTCCAGCTCATCGGCTGCCCTCCTGGCAGGAGGCTGTCATTCAGGCCAGACAGGTGATGTCAATCCTCTACAACATACTCATATTCATACTCATCACACTCATAGCACTCACATCACATTTTCGCTCCCCATTTCCACCTAGGAGCCTGTGCAGTGCAGTGGACTGGCTTTTAAGCCAGATTGCTTTTGCATCAGTTGGACCTGGGTAAAAATTCTCTCCTTACCACCATCCAACTGTGTGACTTTGAAAAAGTCATGTTACATCTTCAGAATCCATTTTCCAATAGATTGCAGACAATGGGGGATTAGAGATCATGTATCCAAACCATCCAGCACAGTGTCTAACGCAGAGCAGATGATCAAGAAATGGTTCTTATGATGATAACACGTCCTTATCCTCATTTCTATCTAACTCCTAACCATTCTTCAAGATTTACTACTCCTTCACCTCACTCCAGGTAATTCTCTCTTCCCTGGATTTGACATGAATTTCACCTGTGTGGCATCTAGTTTTTGCTCTCTTAGTTTTTTCATGAATATAAGAAATATTCATTAGGAAGTGCTGTGGGTTGAATTTTGTCTTCCCAAAAGATATTTGGAAATAGGGTATTTGCAGATGTAACCAAATTAAGATGACGTCATACTGAATTGGGGTAGGTCCTAACCCAGTAACTGGTGTCCTTATACTGAAAGGTGGCAATTTGGACACAAATAGATTCACAGTGATGCTGGAGGCAGAGACTGAAGTAATGCAGCTTGAAGACCAGGAAGGCTAAGGATTGCTGGCAACCACCCGAAGCTGGGATGAGGCAAGAAGGGACCCTCCCGTAGCGCTTCCTGAGAGAGCATGGCCATGCTGACACCTTGGTTTTGAGGTTTTGAGTTCCTGGCCTCTAGAACTGGGAAACATTACATTTCTATTGTTTTAAGCCTCTGGTTTGCTGTTTGTTATGGCAGTAATAGGAAACTAATACAGAAAAATATCTGATCTAACTCCCAATTGGATAATAGGCTCATTGACAATGGTGAGGACTGGCCTCTTTACCTGTGGTCAGTGCTCAGCATAGCTCTGAACGTTGGGGAAGCCTGTGAATAAACCTGACTGCTGAGAGCAGCTGCACACGGAGCACCACTTAGCTGTTCCTACCACCCCAGAGGCTGCCCTGACAGCTAATCCCACTGCAGGTGCAGCGGCAGTGCCGCTAAAGTCCTTTAGGCTCAACCTGCTGGCAACAGCACCAGCAGGAGAAATTCACTGGATAGTTTGCCATTCCCCATTTTAGCAGTTAAGTATTTCCTAAAATGGGGAGAGAAAGCATGATGATAAAGTACTGCAACTTGACCCTTCAGAAATTGATGATTTCATCAGACAAGGGCGCCACTGTATACTTATTTCAGTGTTAAAGATAGGCATCACCGAAACAGCAGAAAACACAGTCAAAAGAGCAATATGTCTTCTGTTAATGATGGGATGACTATTTAAAAGAGGCCTCATTTTATATGCATTCATTCATTCATCATTCACTTTGATACCTGTTGAGAATTTACTAGGTGCACAGCACTGCTTTTGCCTCCTTTTTTTTTTTTTTTTTTTGAGACAGAGTCTCACTCTGTCGTCCAGGCTGGAGTGCAGTGGTGCGATCTTTGCTTACTGAAAGCTCCACCTCCTGGGTTCACGCCATTCTCCTGCCTCAGCTTCCCAAGTAGCTGGGACTACAGACGCCCGCCACTGTGCCTGGCTAATTTTTTGTATTTTTTAGTAGAGATGGGGTTTCACCGTGGTCTTGATCTCCTGACCTCATGATCCACCCGCCTCAGCCTCCCAAAGTGTTGGGATTACAGGGTGAGCCACTGTGCCCGGCCGCTTTTATCTCCTTTAAAGGTCATTATGTAACAGAACTTGAAGGAAATTCATGGGCTTGGCAATTTGAATTTTCAAGTGGGGAGGGACACTAATATTTGTTGGGTGCTTGCACTGAAACACTTGATAGGAATTTTAATATCTGATTTCGGTTAATGCCCTTGATCATCCCACAATGCAATTGTTTTAATTTCCCTTCTGCAGATAAAGAATGGATGCCTCAGAGAAGTGAAGGATTTGTCTCAGGCACATAGCCTGTAAATATCATACCTGAGATTCTAATCTGGCTCCATTTGATCCCAATGTCTTTGCTTTTGCAGCAACTCCACCAACCTTCAACCACCAGAGACCAGACCTCCCGTAGCAACCAAACCCACGGGAGCCAAGCCACATCCTAAGAGGCCCGTGGGACCTGAGGCCACCCCACCCCACCAGGAACCATCATCAGGCTCTTTGCTTTCTACTTTCTTTCCATCTCTCAGCCTCCTCCTGTCCTCATTTGCTTCTCTTGGGGTGGGTGGATGTTGTTTCTTTCTGGTGCCTGCTTCTGGTAGCAACATTCTCTTTCTTCAAGATGTGATGGGAGAGTTTCTTCTCCAGTGAAAACTTAAGGACCTGTGGGCTGCACCCCTGAATGTCCACCTTCCTAGCCTGGAGTAATCATGTGAGCCAGGCCAGGCCGATCAGAATCTTCCCCCAGGATTTTTTTTCCATAATGGGGGAGAGAGCATGTCATTTCTCTGTGGCTGTTGTCCTGGGGTGATACAAGTGGGAGTTCTTGTGACCATGGCCTCCTCTCATTCTGCCCATTGGAGGAACACCAGGCTGGATGGTGGAATGAGAATTGAGAGGCCCAATGATGTCATCTGAGCCCCTAGCTCCTGTCGCCCCTGTGCTTCCCAATTATTAGCAGTTAAATTCCCTTTTAATTTGTACTGGTATGGGTTGGCTTCTATTATTCAAAATCAAGGGTCCCAATTCACAAATCCAGCTACATTCCATGGGCCGGTTTTTCAAATTCCCTCTTGCCAAAACTTGAATTCCAGTTTCCATTTTCCTTCCGTTCATCCACTTAGAAGAATCTTAACTCTGGCTAAATTTACCTTCTCTGTCTGTACACCTGGGTGCTGAGTCCATCCGGGGCAGACAATGTCACTGCCAAACCGTGATCCCCAACCTTCTTCATTTCACCCTCTCTTCCATTCCCGGTAGCAGCTACTTAGAACTGTCTCCACACTCCTCAAATACGACTCTCCACCTTTCTCCTCCTTTTCAGCAAGTGATCTTGTCTCCTACTCAGTAGAGAAAATAGAAAGCATGGGAGGACAAGTCTTCCCCATCTCTCCCCACCTTGCCCTTTTATAATTGTGCTGGTGGCAAATTTGTGAAAACAGAAGGTGGCTACTGTTTGAAGCAATTGTTCTAAGGAGTGCGGAATTTCTCTTAGAGAGGGACTGCTCTTTACTTTCAGAAAACGTCTTGACTTTTCAAGCGTAAAAGGCAACTGGGGAAAAAATGGAGGTAACTGCTGGGGCACTGTAAAGTCAGCCAATGGTAGGACATGAGGGGTGTTGGCCACCGGAGTGGAGGTACCAAGGGAAAATAGGCCAAGCCTCCTGGCACACGACTGGCCTGGAGGAGAAAGATCCGGTTTCTTTCTCTGAAAGAAAACTGGATTGGGTCCTGATTTTTAAGAAACTTTCAAGGCTCCTAGCAAGAGCCAGCCTGCTGCTAAAGTTTTTTTTTTTTTTTTTTTTTTTTGAGAGACAGAGTCTCACTCTGTCACCCAGGCTGGAGTGTGGTGGTGTGATATCGGCTCACTGTAACCTCCACCTCCCGGGTTCAAGCAATTCTCCTGCTTCAGCTTCCCAAGTGGCTGGGACTATAGGCGTGTGCCACCACGCCCAGCTAATTTTGTATTTTTAGTGGAGATTGGGTTTCACTATATGTTGGCCAGACTGGTCTCGAACTCTTGACCTCAAGTGATCCCCTGATCTCGGCCTCCCAAAGTATTGGGATTACAGGCATGAGCCACTGCACCTGGCCCCTGCTAAAGTCTTTGCATGGCGTTTGTGTTGATCAGTAACACAGCCGGCCCTGGGAAACTGAACTGTCTTCCCCACTGTTTTTCCACAGCCATAGGAAAGAGCCACTGAGGACTTCCCTGAGACTGGGATAGCGTGAGACAGAGGTGCTGTGCCTCATCACTGCACTGTGACCAGTGGCCTTGGGTTCATGGGACTAGGGGGAATTAAAGACAGGCCTCACACCTGCTTTGGACAGGTCAGTGGGAAGAAGTGTGATCCCTCCCTCCCTCTCCTCAGGCCATCGGGGAGGGAGGAGCACATTTCAGAAGATGAGGTTTGTCGTGGGTCTCGAGAGATAAGCATCGAAGAGAGCAGAGAGCACAGCAGATGTGAAGGCTTCGGAGGTGAGGGGTTGCAGCATGGACCAACGCAAGAGGAAATGTGATCCGGCACTCCTCCCAGCTTTCCCCAAGTATGCCAGAGGAAGGAGACCCCGGCAGGTGTGCAGAGACTGCTCTGTTGCAGATGGGGCCATTTGTAAGGCAGACACGTGGGTCGATGATGGCAGGGCTTTCCTCCCCCTATCTGAGGCAGATCGTCCCATCTGTGCTCTGCCCCTCATCCTCCGCTTCACCTTGGAAGCCCCCCTCCTTATCTTCAACCTCCTCCTCTCTACAGCTTCCTCCCACCAGCGTGGAACCCACTCATGCTCACATCTGTTCCACTCACAAAGATGCTTTCTCTCCTGGGCATCGCCTCCAGCAGTAGCCTCTCACTTCTAGCCCAACTTCCACCTTCCCTCCCACATCCCTCCTCCACTCCTCCACCTCCTCCACTCCCCTGGAAAGGCTCTTTCCCAATCCCTTCCTCGCTGCCAAGCCCAGTGCAGCTTGGCTGGCCTCTCCCTTGGGTCCTCTCCCTCTGGGCTGTGTCTGCCTCCTTCTTTCTGACACTATCCCTTCGCGGTCCCCTGGGCAGGCTCCTCTGCCTTTGTGCACCTTCATCTCAAGTTGGCTCTTGTCTGTTCAGTCCAGACGCTTTCTTCAGGGGATCTCAGGGTCTGTGCAGACTGCCAGTTCTCCAAACTCCAGAGAGGGTGTCCAGGAATATCAAATTGTTCACTCGGCAGCTTCTCCAATTAATCGTGCCACGAGCACCTCACCTTTAACATGTGCACAGGCGACCTCATCGCCTCCCCTGGAGCCTGCTCTCTGCTCCTGCTCAAAAACAACACCTTGGCTCCCCAGACTGTGACATCCTTCACCTCTTAATGTCCTCCCTCCTCCAACCCAACTCAGCACCTTATCCTGCCATCAAGTGCTTGTACTGGAAATCTAGACGCTGCCCAGACTGTCCCATCCCAGTTGCCTCGTCCCTGATCTCGGGGATTGATCATCTCTTCCCTGGACGGCAGCCAAAGCTCCCTAACTGACATCCTTGCAATGCATTTTGCCCCTTTCAGTTTTGCTTTTCACATGTTAAGGCTTCTGACATGCAAAAATCTCCTTATATTGCTGCTGCCCTTTAAACCATTCCATGGCTTCTCATCACCCTCAGGAAAACTTACGCTGAGCCTCTTACTTGTGCACAAGGCCCTACTTGTTCTGGCTCCTGCCGAGGTCGCCTGGCTCACCTGCTACCTACCTCCACTCCCACTGCAGACTTCTTCCACGTGCCTCTGGACATGCGACCTCTGCACCTCGGCTGCCTCTGTGCAGTGGGCTGGGACCCGTCCGCTGTGTCCACAGTGTAGCTGGGGCCTAGCACCCTGGCTGCAGTCAAGGAGGAGCCCAATCAGTATTTGAGGTGAATGAATATTCTTTCCTGATCAATTTGTGTTGTTTTCCTCTTGACTTTTACTTAATAAAAAAAATACTATTAAGGGAAGCATGACATGAGAAAGGATGGTAGGTGTTTTCTCTTAGGAGAGTAAACGTGAAACAGTGGAGGCTGAATGTGTTTAGAGAGTAAATATGCTCACTAGTATCTCAGCGGGAATTGCCTTAGTGACGACATCATCACTTTCCCTCAGAGGTGGATGTCGAGTTTGTAACACCAAGAACCGTTGGGAGAAGCTCCCGTCGTCTGCCCTCTCGTCTCTCCCCACCACTGTCCCTGGGTGGCCTTATCTGTGTCCAGCTCCAGCTCGCCCCTTATTGCTCCATGATCTCCATTTCCAGCCCAGATTATTTCTGAAGCTCCAGGCTTTAGTGGCCTCCACGTGTTTCCACCCAAAGATTTTCCATATTGAGGCTCCTTACTTGGGCTCAATGTGCCTTAACCTAGTTTTCTTTCTTAACCTCACACTTCTGTATTTTCCTATCTCAGTGAAGGCCCCTGGACTAGTTTCCTGGGCTGACATAACAAACTACCACAAAGCAGGTGGCTTTAAAACAACAGAAATGTTTTCTCCCCCAGTTCTGAAGGCTGGAAGTCCAAAACCAACGTACTGTTGTGGCCGTGCTCTCCCCGAAGGCTCTGGGGAAGGATCCATCCTCACCTTGTCTGTTTCAGGCGCTGCCAGCAGGCTGTGCTGGTCCTTAGCCTGCGGATGCATCACTCCAGTCTCTGCCTCCCTTTTCACATGGTCTTTATCCCTGTGTTTGGACCCACATTTTCTTTTCTTCTAAGGATGCCAATCACTGGACCTAGGGCCCACTTAGGGCCTATTCCAGCAAGACTTCATCTTAATTTGATGATATCTCCAAAGGCCCACCCTATTTTCAAATAAGGTCACAGGTACTGGGCATTAGGACTTGAACCTATCTTTTGGGAGACACAGTCCTACCTGCTGGGAGTCCCACTGCCTCCTTCACCCCAGAAATCCTTGACCCTTCCCTGTCCTCTCCTTTACACTCCACATCTAGGCTGTTTATCCTGTTTTAAAAATAGCTCTCATGTTTTCTCCGTCCTCCACTCCACTGTCTTAGTTCCAGCCCTAATCAAGCTAGATGACCATGACAGCACCCCCACTCTTCCTCTTTGCCCTTTTGAGTCCCCCCAACCCATCCTTCCGCCAGCATCCTGGTTCTTAAAATTTGCCTGCTGGGCCGGGCGCAGTGCCTCACGCCAGTAATCCCAGAACTCTGGGAGGCCAAAGCAGGCGGATCACTTGAGGTCAGGAGCCCAGCCTGGCCAACATGGTGAAACCCCTCTCTACTAAAAATACAAAAATTATCTGGGCATGGTGGTGGGCGCCTGTAATCCCAGCTACTCCAGTGGGTGAGGCAGGAGAATGGCTTGAGCCTAGGAGGCGGAGTTTGCATTGAGCCAAGATGATGCCACTGCACTCCAGCCTGGGTGACAGAGTGAGACTCCGTCTTAAAAAAAAAAAAAAAAAAAATTGCCTACCAGCCATCTCACTCCGGATATGTCCCTGGCAGCTCCTCCTGCATGCACCTTGGGTGACACTGTCTCACTGATTCATTCTCCCCCATCCTTTCCACCTCGATTCCTCTTCTCTTCTGAGAGTCAAAACCGGTTCCTACCATCTCTGAACATTTAATTGCCTGTTAGCAGCTATACTATTTTTAAAAATACAAGTTATTGAATAATTACAACATGTATATTATAAATGTAAAGTGGATATTACACCCATTTGTGTATGGGGAAACTGAGGTTCCCATGGGTTAAGCAACTTGCTGAAGAGCGAGCTGATGTTTGAACCTAAAACTCCATGGTTTCAAAGCTCTTCCTATTAACTGTATTACTAGGCTTCAGAAGATGTAGCCTTGTAAGTATCTGGAAGAGCTTGCCAAGTTTCCTGTTCTTCTTATAATTTTTAGTATTTTATAGAAACTGTCTGCTGTAAATGAATACAAAACACCTAAAGAAATTCATGACGATGATCCATACCTCAGTTATTCTTAGTCATTTATTTTCTCATTTCATAGTAAACTAGTAACTATTTGGTTCAGAGCCCACAGGCCTATCATATTTTGCATAGCAATCCTGGTGAATTTATAGACAGTTGCCTGAATAATGAGCTTATTGTGTTACATCTTAAGTTTTGGTAAAGCCTTCTCTCTTTTTTTCTCCTTGAAATAAATATAAGCATAGGTATATTCACAAATTTTCTTTTAAACCTTTACAACAATAATTTTATTTTCAGTGCAAATTTTGTTTAGCATGAGACTCAGGCATCCTATGAAATTCTTAGCCAAATAAAATAATAAATCTTTTTTTTTTTTGAGAAGGAGTCTCGCTCTGTCGCCTATGCTGGAGTGCAGTGGCGTGATCTCGGCTCACTGCAAGCTCTGCCTCCTGGGTTCATACCATTTTCCTGCCTCAGCCTCCCAAGTAGCTGGGACTACAGGCGCCCGCCACCATGCCTGGCTAATTTTTTGTATTTTTTTTTTTTTTTTTTTTTAGTAGAGATGGGGTTTCACCGTGTTAGCCAGGGTGGTCTCGATCTCCTGACCTCGTGATCTGCCCTCCTCAGCCTCCCAAAGTGCTGGGATTACAGGTGTGAGCCACCGTGCCCGGCCAATAAATCATTTTTAAAAAGTATTTTCTGGCAAATAGCTTACCCATTTGGTGTTGGCTTGAACTTGTGGAATTTCTTTAGTTTGACTTATTAAAGTAAATGAAACTTGGGTGAGGAAAATTCCTGTTTTACTCAGGCAGCCAACTCAATGCTCATGTTATTGAAATGTCTTCAGTCTCCTGTCTCCATGGCTGGTGAGCAGGAAATCTTCCATGCGTGCACTGCTCCGATGGACTTTATCCACACACCATCCCTGACACACTCACAGACACCATCGGCCCTGAGCTGGGCGCTGTGAGCCTCCCTCACGCTCCTGTGCTGCCTGATGGGATCCACAAACAATCTGGAGGCCTTGGATGGAGTCCACGTACCATTAGCTGTGCGAAATTCTGCATAGATGTGTGGAAAACATTCAGCCCTGGGCAGGATCAGCTATATAATTTGCAGACCTGGTGCAAAATGAGACTGCATGGCCTCTTGTTCAAATATTACTAAGCATTTCAAGATGGCGACAACATTTACTCAAGCACTGAGCCCAACCACGCTCTGGCTCAGCTCACCTGCCCGTGAAGCCAGCCACGCCCTGGGGGCTGCTGTTCTGCTTTCAGACCCCTGGTACTCTCCTTCTTCAACCTGTTATCTGGGCCCTCATTTTCACCTGCATTTGTCATCGATCTCCAAGCACTGCTGGGTCTGTGGCCTAGATCCCTCCCCACAACACACCCAGCGCTTCCCCTTCCGCTGCCTCTCCACACGGGCCTCCACCAAAAATCCTCCACATGGGCCTCCAGACCTGGCCCTTTCTGTCCCTTCCTTCCTCCCCTGACATCCCCAGCTCCAGCCAGGCCTTCTCCGGCCTTGGTGTGTCTACTGTGGCTTTCTCCCACACTGCCCTCGGGAGGGATGCTCCTGGCCCCTGAGCCTCCTTACAGGCGACCCCCTCTGCCTGAATCGCCCTTCCTCTCTATCTTTCGCTGGCTGATGCTTACTCAGCCTTCAGGTCTTGGCTTCAGCACAACGTCCCCTGTCCTCCAGGAGCTTTCCCTTCCTCCGCAGACCAGGAGAAATCCCCTGGCTGCCCGTGCCCCAGCGTGCTCTTCCTGCCGGTACAGTTCAGTGTACTTCCTGTCCCCGAAGAGAGGGGTGCCTGCGCCTGCATCAGAGTAGAACTCTGCAAAAATGTGTTGATTGTTGGTCGGATCGATGCCAGGGTCTCCGGTGAATTCAGTGTCACACACAGAGAGAACTGCTGTCACTTAGCAATGAGGGAAATGCAGTGCCTGCTGTTGCTGCTGCTGTTGTTGCATGGGAGGCCCGAGGAGCATCTTTGGAGCTGGTGGCTCTGCTGAAAGACAGCGTGGCTCATCTGAACAAGTACTGCTCACCAGAGTGTCCACTGCTTGTGTTGCTGTTGTGTATTTATTTATTTTTTTTGAAACAGAGTCTTGCTCTGTCGCCCAGGCTGGAGTGCAGTGGCATAATCTCAGCTCACTGCAACCTCCGCCTCCCGGGTTCAAGTGATTCTCCTGCTCCAGCCTCCCGAGCAGCTGGGATTACAGGCTCCTGCCACCACACCAAGCTAATTATTGTATTTTTGGTAGAGACGGGGTTTCCCCATGTTGGCCAGGCTGGTCTCAAACTCTTGACCTCAGGTGATCCGCCCACTTCAGCCTCCCAAAGTGCTGGGATTACAGGCTTGAGCCACTGCGCCCTGCCAAGTGTGTTTTTAAAAAGTGACTTCTGAGATGATATGGGTGTTTCAAAATTTTCTTCTCTGTTTTTCTGGTTTGCGACAATATGCGTATGGTACTTTGATAGTCATGAGGAACAACCCGTCCCCAGGAAATTTTACGTTAAAAAAAGTACCAGGCAAGAGCAATTTGCTGTTAGGGTTCATTTTAATTGCAAATGTATTTCCTCTGGCTGGAAAGGGGAAACATCTTTCCTGACCTGCTCTACACCCCACAGAAGAAAGGGTATGAAGAGGAAGTGAAGTACGGTGTCAATGGTGCCAGTTCATCTGCTTTTAAAAACATTTATGTAAAAGTAAGAAGACAAAACAGCCATCGCGCTACACCCAGGGTGCTGCTGAGCCCCAGGGTGGTGCTGACTGCTGCTGAGGTCCTGAGCTGGGAGGAGAGTGAGGGCCCGGCCTTCAACTCCAAGGCCGTGGCTGTAAGAAACAATCATTTCCAACCCCACTTAATTATCTCTCCCCAGTCACTTTTTTTCCTTCTGTTACATTTGTCTTCTGCCATGTAGGTAAAGGAAGGAAAAACAAAATTTAAGAAAAGTCTATGGAGTAGGTTAGGCGGGGGTTAGTGTAGACAGTGAGACTGAAGGGTCAGAGGAACATGAGACAGGTCAGACTGGGGTGGCCAACTGTCCCAGTTCACCTGGGACTGAGGAAGCACCTGGGCCTGAGACTCTTGTTTTAAAACTGGGATGGTCCTGGACAAACCTGGACAAACCAGGAAGAGTAGATCCCCCTACTCCCTGATGGCCTGTGAGGCCCGTTCCCCCAGGAGCCCCCACTCTGAGGTCACATGCCCTGCACCTCCCCATTGCACCCCCCGAGGGCCTCACAGCATTACCATTTACCAGGGCAGTTCTGGGAATCAATTCTGGCCTGACATTGGGAACCCACGCCATACTTTCATCTTCAACATGTCACTTTTTAAACAATTTTCTAGAATGAAACTCCTTTAACTTTTGTTTTAAAATGATTTGTGATTAAAGAGAAAACAGGATCCTTGTATGAACTGAGATTGTGGTACATTTGAACAGTCAAAATTGTTCCGTTTAACTTGCATTGAATGCAAATTTCAGTTCCTAAAAAACCCAAATAAAGTAATAAATGTTCAGGGAAGGAGGTTTGATTTATTTCCTTTCCCCAAATGATGACCTAGTAGGAAAATTGCTGATTGAGGAAAAACACATGGAAGGTTCGCGCTAACGCAGGGATAGACTTCATGGCTGCTAGAGGGTCGCCATGAAAATAATTAGTGTCGGGCCCCACTTTCCACATACTACCCTCAGTCTTTCTAGTGATCCCACGAAGTAGGTGCTGTCATCATCCTGGTTCTACAGATGAGAAAACTCGGACCAGTTAAGTGGCCTGAGGACAGGCATCCAGGCCTCACTGTCACCAGCGTTGACAGCATTCCCACCATGGCTTTGCTTCATCTCTTATTATTCAGAGAGAGAGAAAAGAAAGTCTATTTCTACTTCTGTATGGCCCTTGTGCTAGCTCAACTGCTCAGAGCAGGGGAGTTGAAGTGCCAGCAAGCGAAATACCTTCCAGCTGAGTACGAAAGATGAGACAGTCAGAGGCAGCTTCATATTGAAGGCAGATCCTCTGAGTATGTCTTTATTGGGGAACTGACATTTATAGATGACAAAGAACTTTCACATTCATTAGGACGAGGAGGAGAAGCAGTGCTAGTAACAGTTGAAGGAGTAATTAGTAATAGTAACAATAAAAGTACCTTTCATTTAGTACTTGTCACATACTGGGTGCATTTACCTATATATATTTCTAATTTTCAAAACAACCCAATGAAGAAACTGAGACCCTGAATGTGGCTTTATCCCAAGGCTAACCCCAATGTCCAAGCGTTTTTCACTTTATCATATTCACATTTTCAAACGAGTTTCTCTCATTTTACAGTTGAGGAAACAAAGATTTATTGGGGGTATAGGTTTCAGTGATTACACATCCTTAGAATCAAAGGGCCAGATTTCACACCCAAGTATCTAGAAGCCCCTCATACAGAACTCACGCTCAGTGCCTGGGAGAAGCCCTAAGGCTTGTCCAATCAGCTGGCATCCCGAGCCCCATAGAAGGATGGGATTCCAAGATAGTAGTTAGGAATCTTTTGGTTCTATGGAGTACAATCATCCAGAGTTAAGCAAACAAGGAAAACGTAATACCTGAGAAGTGTCCAGTAGAAGCAGGACCAGGCCTCCGCGGAGCTTGTGGAAGGGCAGGACTGAAGTCTGAGAAGCATTCAGGGCTCTGTCTCTCGTTGCTGTAAGCCAACTTCCACGCGCCTCAGTGCAAGGTGGGGAGCACGGAGCGTGGTCTAGGGAGCACCAAGTTACACATTGTGAGTCCAGCAATAGGAAAGGTTTCTTTGTTCCATTTTACATTCCAGGGGGAAGCGCCAGTGAGTGGCTAAGCCTGGGTAAGGTCGCCATCCTGGTCCACACTATTATAGACAGGAGGCAGGTGACCTGTGACAAGTTCATCCCTTTGGAATGGGGGACCAGAGTTACCAGAGAGCTGGGAATCATTGTGAGTGGACGGAAGACTCAGTAGGTGTCTATTGTTGTGTCCAGGTGTTTGAATTCAAAACAAGTTAAAATGAAGCATCATACTCACACCCAGACAAAGTTAAGCAAGGACTAAGTTAGTGACAAGATAGTTCACCAACTATTTATCAAAATCTGGAAAATATGTGTGTGCTGTAAATATTGTCTTGATGACAATGAGCTGTTTTTAAAATATTATTTTTTAAGGATAATTTAGTGGGGAAACATGCGCCCAGACAACAATGCTCATGGACCCGAGACCTTTTATTAGATTTTTGGTGCAAAGGAGTCTGCACGGATAGGCTTTCCTGACTCATACCCTACTTGTTTCCAAAGCTCCCCTGTGAATAAATATTAGAGCAGGAGGGTCAGGATGGAACATTTGCAGATGTGAATATTTTGGCTCTTGAGGGTGACACTGCTGAATCTATGCCAGGTCCTCTCTCTCTGGAAAATTACTAAACTACACTCAAACGATAAAACAAATACATTTCAGGCCGGGCGCGGTGGCTCACGCCTGTAATCCCAGCACTTTGGTAGGCCGAGGTGGGTGGATCACGAGGTCAGGAGATCGAGACCATCCTGGCTAACACAGTGAAACCCTGTCTCTACTAAAAATACAAAAAATTAGCCGGGCGTGGTGGCGGGCGCCTGTAGTCCCAGCTACTCGGGAGGCTGAGGCAGGAGAATGGTGTGAACCCGGGAAGCGGAGCTTGCAGTGAGCTGAGATCACGCCACTGCACTCCAGCCTGGGCGACAGAGCGAGACTCCATCTCAAAAAACAAACAAACAAACAAACAAACAAACAAATACATTTCAAAATGAACACCTGAAGCCCCCACAGTTGTAGCTGTGTGCCTCCATGCACCTCTGCAATGTGGTGGGAGCGGAATATCCATGCCCAAATACTTGCCCATAAATATCTCCCAGCTAATTCTTTGTGGAGGAGATCAGATCCCAGTGGAAGGGCTTGGTGTCCCTGAGGATAACGCCCATTGTCAAATCAAGTGGGGTCTCTTTCTAACCCTGATAGGCTTGTTAACTCTTGGCTTTCTTCCTGTTCCTTTTTAGATAATCTATTAGGTTGGCACAAAAGTAATTGCAATCTTTGCCATTAAAAGTAATGGTAAAAACTGCAGTTACTTTTGCACCAAAATAATACATCACAGGTTTATACTCAGCCTTTGTTACTATTTTAGATTGAGTTATTTCCGTGCAAAACCTCAGAGCACAGGTATCTGTAATTATACTTTGCAAGAGATGTTACGTGCTACCAGCAAATTTTCCAGCTCAGTGTTGCAAGGCAGCAGCTGTACATCTTCTGACAAGTGGTATTCATTCCATACAGTACTGAGAAAGAGCCTTAGTCACATTTGGCCTCCCTAAAGAAGTGTCAGGCCACAACACTGCAGCCACATTCCTGCACACAGCTTGCCTCAACCTCGCTCCTCCAGGCGAGCTCCATGCTGGCCACGTGATGGCCCCCGCCAGTGTTGAGAAGTGATTCATCGTCAGCTCCAGGGGAAAAACAGACTGTGTAGGAAGGTTCCATATGACAAAAACATCCGGATTTTTTTCTTTCTGCCTTCTACTGGACAATTCGGACCTTGTTATCATACATTTGAGGTGGAAGTGTGACGTAGTTAAACTGATTTACGAAAGTCACATACAGAAACCAGAGTCATTTTTTAAAGCCCCAGTGTGGTTAGTTTACTTCCTCTGTACATTTATAGCAAAGGCTTTTGAACATGGTTGAGGGCAGAGAGCCAGCTTCGGGTAGATTGGGAGAAGGTCTATTTGCTGGTTACTGCTGCTTCAATTTATATTTTCCCCTCAGTTTAACCAAGGAAAAGGCCTTAATGGACTGAATTCAATGTGAAGCTTGTGTTATTCTCTGTGGCCACCTCAATGTGAACGCCAATGATCATGAGCCGGGTAATGACTTGGAAATATACTAGACAGAGCACAGCCATGGGAAATACCACGGAAGACTATTTTAGCTCCAGAATAACATCATTAAAACTAGCTTAATTTAGTACAGCATCTGGATCAGAAATAGTCCTAAACATGCATACACAAAGCAAGCATACATTTGCATGATACGTACACACAGCTTTAAAAAGCATCCTGGATATAGTGTGTCAGTTTTCAGAAAGGGACCAAGATGAGATTAATGAACCTTGACACCTGCTTTGCTCTCTTCCGCTGCCATAGAAATCCTCTCTGCAGAGTCTGGCATACTTCATAGATACAGTATTTGGAGAAGCAGCAAGGCTGGATGGTTTGTGTAACACACTGGAAACGTCAGGAGGCTGATTCTAGACTTGCCAGTCATCAACTGGGAGCACTTGGCCACGTTTTCTAACTCACAAAGTTTTCCAGGATAACATTTCACACTACCTCCCCCTGGTGTTTTGAGGAATTGTCAATAGGACAGACAGGCAAGCACGTGAGAAACGTAAGCTGCTAGTTGGCACAGGTGGGTTGGGCTGCTGGAATCAGGCAGATGTATGGAGCCGGGTGACTCATGGAGGAGGAGGGGTTCCACCTGGGAGGGACGCTCCCCGGTCTCTCTCCACATAGGGAATGTGAGTCACCACATTCCAGGCTCTCTGCCTGACTTGCTTCTGGGTCAACCACGGAACCCCAGGGCCACCTAGGGTTGGGCCTGCTCCAGCTGTTCCCTTCGGAGCCTTGCCCTGCTTGCTTTGCATTTGTTAGAAGAGGCAGCAGGTACTTCCCCGCAGGGACCTGTCTCTGCCTTCAGCTGTCTAAATTCCATGGAAAAGGCCTGGAGATCCACGGGGAAAACTCCTTTGATTCTGGGATGGTCTGGCCGGGAAGCCCGGGGCAGCTTCCTCAACCCCACCGCCCTGCCCTTTTCCCTGCCTTGTACCCAAGGAGCCCCAGCCCCTACTCCACATCACAGAGGGCACAGGTGGAGCCCACCTAGGACGGTGGCCACCTATACCCTCATCTCCAGGCCTACTTCAGCACCCTCTAGGCGTGACTTCCCTCACTTTCTAGGTAATGAAGAAAAAGCTCGTGTTTTACATTGAGATGTATAATCTGTGTAGCTTGGAAGATGAGACTATGCAACCTCCAAATATGCATAAGGACTGTTGAGCTGAAGGCAATTAAGAAGCAGATGCAGGAGAGCTCTCTGCCCTCCCTCTGTTTGCCTAGAGCAGGGCACAAAGACAAAAGGTGTCCTGTCCCCCTTCTGTCAGGGAGAACACAGGTTAACCACGGAAGACAACTTCAAACCCTGACAGCCTGGGGATGGTACTGGAGGAACCCACATGGGCAAGCCTCACCGAGCAGCCTTCCTCTGCCAGTTACTTGCTTCTCCCCATGTTGCTGCCCCCTAGAGACTCGAAATCCTTTTCTGCTTTTATTTTTAAAATATTTTAAAAAATACTTCCCCCCTCCCCACCGCATCCTCCCTAGCCACAGCGGGCCCCGGGACACTCTCCAGAGTCCTTTTCCTTTTCCTTGTCACTTCTCTACATATTAGCTGTTCTTTGTTGAAGATACTGTCTAAGCTGGAATTCAAAGGCATCTCTTTGGAAGTTACTCACTCCCTGGGTATCTTCCATGTACATATTAAATACACATGATACTAAACTTCTGTTTGTTTTTCTCCTGTTCACCTGTCTTTTGTTACAGGGGTACATTCCAACTAAGAATTTATGAAAGCCGAAGAAAAAATTATTTTTCCTCCCCTACAGCAATGAACCAGAAAGAGGCCACAGGGCCACCTGCTTTGGAAGCTTTGGTGGGATTCGTAGGCTTTCTGCCACCTTCCTTCATAGAAGAAACTGCACTCTTGAAAACTGCAACGAACCCAGTGAAAAGAGAAGAGGCTTCTGGCTACAATCAAGTCTGCCAATTGGCAGGTGATGGTGGAGGCACTGCCCCCAGAGCGGCTTCTGGACCTACTCTGCCCCTTCCAGCCCCACGGGGCACCCTGAGCTTGTGAGAGGCACAGCCCCACCTGTGACCTCTCCCATCTTCTGGCCGTGCTCCCTGCAGTGCGCCCCACTCCAGAGAGCTCCAGCCTGGCTCCCTTCCTGCTGCGACGTTTACCCAGTCTCTCATGTTCTGATTTTCATTCTGATGCCCTCGAACTTTTCTCAGCACATTGTATCTGCAGTGAAAATGGAAATTCCAGACCTAAATCTATATTGAACCTCCCCAAACATGCTGGCCCTGGGCTCTCCTTCCCCCTTCTTGGATCCTGAGGAACTGAAGCCGGCTTAAGAGCTCACATGTGCGTCATCCCTTCCTGCACCTGCTTCCACTGGCCCTTGGTGGTAACCTGCGAACAGCTGCTCAGGTGCTATTAGCCCCATTCTACCAATGGAGAAACCGAGGCTCAGAACAGCTCAGTGGGATGTGCCTTCTAAGGTCACATGGTTCACGCGCACCAGAACTTTCTTCTAGGCCGCCTTTCCATATCCTGTGCTTTTTCAAAAGCCCCCTTTTAATGCTTACAACCCCTTTTTGCTGTGCAAGGTACAATGCTAGAATAGCAGGAAAGTGGTGACTCATAATCAACTTCTGACTTATTTGACCGCACACACAAAACAAGGCTCTCTACCAATTTTTCCAAAGCACAAATTGCGTCTTTAAGAATGCTCTTGAACTCCAAGTGCAATTGACAGACAGCACATCATAGACCGCTTGATACATGTTGTTGTCTGAATGGAAAAACAAGAATGCCTCCAATTCCCCCAAAATAAGCGATTCTATGAAACTAATG
This sequence comes from Nomascus leucogenys, assembly GCF_006542625.1. Classification (NCBI taxonomy): domain Eukaryota; kingdom Metazoa; phylum Chordata; class Mammalia; order Primates; family Hylobatidae; genus Nomascus; species Nomascus leucogenys. Next base: position 143,781,503 of record NC_044383.1, on the reverse strand, counting down.
CCACAAAAAGGAACGAAAGAAGAATGTGTCAGCTGTTCTAATACAATCAACTGATTACCTAGAACACAGGCAAAAATGCATGTCTGGGGTGTAACCAGTGGTGTGGGGGTGGGTCTGCCATTGTTTACAATCGCCACACACGGCGATAATAGAAAGCAGACCACTGCAGTGTTTTTCTTCCTATTTTTAAATTCTCTGCAGACAATGCACCCTGACTCCCACAGCTCTCTCCTTCTCCTTGGTACACCACCAAGTGTAACCAGTGATTCATAGGAGGGTGATTCATGTTATCCATCAGATGTTTTCAAAATTATTTTTATTAGTCTTCTTGTTGTTCTTGTAAAATAAATCTCATTTCTCCCGGCTGGGTTGCCAGACACTGCCTTCCCCAGCCTGCCCTCCCGCTCCCTACCTGCTTGCATCAGCCAGGCCTGGGGCAATGGGAAGGACCTGCAAAGGTGTTGAAGACCCTTCTCCATGAGGGAGTAGGAAGGGAGTCAGTCTGTGCAGCTCCCTGTCCCCCGCCCAGGCCAGTGTAGGTGATCAGGCCACCAGCTGGCATCTGCCCTGATCCTAGATTTCTTCTGGGCCCCAAATCCAGCCCTGAATGTCAGGCCAGGTAACCGGAAGCTACTTCCCCTCAGTCCCCACATCCTCTGTACCCTCACTGGCTGGTCCTGCACCTGCACCTGGACAGAGAGCTATCTGAAGCTGTGACACTGGCATCTCCTGAGGCTAAGAACTGTCCTTGTTTAAACGCCTGGCTGTCACCCCAGCTCTGCTATAGCAGCCTCACCAGACTGATTGAGATAGAGGCCACTCTGGCTCAGACTTGAGTTCCCTACTTTGTGATTTGAACCTTTGGACACTCTCTGGGGGAGAAATGTGGATGGTGACACCCTCTGGCCTGGTTTTAATGGTGTGCTGGTAAATGTGCACAGCAGGCTTTCTGGAAGAAGAGTCCTGAAATGTAAATTTGCCAATTTCTGTGGTGTAAATACTGCCCCCATGGCCAAGTTCCAGCTGTCAGTAGGATATCACTGAATGCGGAGGTGGAAAGAGATGTGCAGCAGAACAGGGTTGTATAATGCTTCCTCCACTCAGACACGCAGATGTAAATAATCTTGATGGCCCGGGCGTGGTGGCTCACGCCTGTAATCCCAGCATTTTGGGAGGCCAAGGCGGGCAGATCACGAGGTCAGGAGATCAAGACCATCCTGGCCAACATGGTGAAACCCCATCTGTACTAAAAAAAAGATAAAAAAAAAAATAGCCAGCGTGGTGGTGCATGCCTGTAGTCCCAGCTACTCGGGAGGCTGAGGCAGGGGAATTGCTTGAACCTGGGAGGCGGAAGCTGCAGTGAGCCACGTTCACACCACTGTACTCCAGCCGGGAAACACAGCAAGACTCCGTCTAAAAAAAACAACACAAAACAAACAAACAAAAACAAAAACAAAAAAACAAAAAAACTTTGATGGCATAGGTAATAGTAAAGTGTAAATCACTAGGAAGTGATGAGCTTTAAGTGTTTATTACTTTTGTTTTTAGTATAAGCTATTCAATTTGTAAGTTTATATCATTTAATTTTTATTTATTTTTCTTATTTATTTATTTATTTATTTTGAGACAGGGTCTCCCTCTGTTGCGCAGGCTGGAGTGCAGTGGCGCGATCACGGCTCGCTTCGGCCTCAACCACCTGGGCTCAAACAGAGCTCACACCTCAGCCTCCCAAAGCATTGGGATTACAGGCGTAAACCACTGCGCCTGACCCATTTAATTTTTAATAATGGCTGTGTTTAACAACCAGCTTGCAAGTTTCCTGCAAATTTAACCATGAGTGCTCCTGGGAACACCAGGGCCAGCTCTAGCACGTCACAGCCTGGCTTGGCTCTCAGGCCCCATCTTCGCGTAGCTTCAGCTAGATGTCATGGTCCCCTGCCCGCAGCCTGCATGACTCAGAATTCCTACCAGCCAGGGCCGTGTGACTTCTGACATCCTGGTTGCCAAATTCAATAGGTAAATTTCAGTCCTTATTCTACTTGGCCTCCCAGAGGCTCCTCTCTTTTGAAACTCTCAAGGCCATCGTTGTTCCTTGCCATGATTTCAAACGTTCTCTGAGGGCGCAGGTTCCTCTGCCAGCCCTTCAGCCGCTGGTGTTTTTCAGGACCTGAGGTCTTCCTCCACTGTCCTCACTGGGGACGTGAATGCCGCTGCTTCCCAGATCCCTGCCTTCAGTTCAGGTCTCCCTGTTGAACTCAGGTCTCATCTGTGCAACTTCCTGTGACCATCTCTCAGGCGTCTCCTACTCAACAGGTTCCATCATCCCTACCTGTCTTGCTCACGCAGGCACCCATGCTAGCGTTCACCCCATAAATACTTCTCAGACACCCATTACCTGCTAGTCACTACACCACGCGCTGACAATACAGCTGTGACTCAGCCACAGTCCCACCCCTCATGGGGCTTATCCAGGGGACATGGTGTCACCATGTGCCCAGTGACCCCAGCCAGAGCCTTCAGTCATCCTTACCCCTGACCTCTCCCACTTACCATTGTTTAGTCAGTAGATCTGATCTGTTTTTCTTCCTGCCAGGCTCTAGAAGCCTCCCATTCCTCTGCCCCGACCAGGACTGTCTTTTCCCCAGGCCCTTGTCATTTCGCTCTGGGATCATCAAGAAGCTCCTCACTACTCTCCTATCCCCAGACTTGCCGCTCTGGAATCCATTCTCCATGCTGCTAGAGTAATGATATTTCTGAAATCACATTTATGATATTGACATTTCCCTGTATAATATTCTCCCAAACACCCTCCTAGCATTCCATATAACATCTATGCTCCTTGGCATGGTAGAAAAGGCCTTTTAGGTGACCTGGTCCCATCTGCTTCTGTTTTCTTTTTTCCTTCCTTCCTTCCTCTCTCTCTTCTTTCTTTCTTTCTTTCTTTTCTTTCTTTCTTTCTCTTTCCTCCCTCCCTTCCTTCCTTCCTTCCTTCCTTCCTTCCTTCCTTCCTTCCTTCCTTCCTTCCTTCCTTCCTTCCTTCTTTCCTTCTTTTCTTTTTTTTCTTTTTTGACAGGGTCTTGCTCTGAAGACCCTGGAGGCTGGAGTGCAGCAGTGAGATCATAGCTCATTGTAACTTGGAACTCCTGGGCTCAAGTGATCCTCCTGCCTCAGCCTCCTGAGTAACTGGGACTACAGGCGTGCACCACCACAGCCGGCTAATTTTTAATTTCTTTTTGTGGAGACGAGGTCCTGCTATGTTGCCCACGCTGCTCGAACTCCTGGCCTCCCCATCTGCTTCATAGTCTTCTTGTTACCATTCCTCCTAAGACCTACACTCCAGCCGTGGGGACGTTTCTCAGGCCTACCCCCTATGCTGGTGCCAACCTCTTCGCCCAGAATCCCTCCACCTGACGCCAGCCCCAGCCCCCGTTCCCTTCTTTGATTGCCTGCTCCTTCTAGTTATCCTTCAAAGCTTGGTTCAGCTGCAGGCTTCCCAGTACGGCTGTGCAAGCGGGCATTGCAAAGAGGTGGAGGATGCCCCGTGCACATCTGTGGTCACTGTAGATTATGACAATTTTCTGGTACATAGTGATAAAACGAACGGTGTCACTGAGGTCATCAGCAGGGCGACTTCTGTCACTTCCTCCTGGAAATGTTCACTGGCCCTCCCAGTTTGCGTTGGGTGACTCTTCTCTGTCATGGCCATGTCATACCAAACTGTGACTGTTTATTAGTGTCCATGCTCTTTTGGAGGATGAGCTCTTGAAGGAGAGGACTGTGTCCTTCCCTTCTGGGTACCTGGCACAAGAACTGATGGGCAGTCAGTGAAGTTTTGTTGAGTGAATGAGCGTGTCCCTGGTAACAGAGTGCCGTGGATAAGGCCCCAGGATCCTGAGTTAGAATCCTGGTGCTGCCTCTCCCGTGCAGGGTGACTTAGACATGGCACTCCACAAATAGCCACCTCATACAAAGAGTACGGGGCTCAAGTGAGAAAGTGGCTGCCAAGCACTGAGGGAATGCAGGGTGACTCTTACAATGACTGAATATTTTCCAGTGCTGAAGCTGCTTCTGTGCTGTGCTTCCTAGTCCACTTTTCTGGACTCCCTCCCTCAGTTTGTTTATTATTATTTTAATCCTCCTGAGTTTTACTAGACAGGCAGCACCATCTTGGTAAATATCTTAACTGCCAGCTCCTGGTGGGGGGAGGGGGTGGAAGTTGAAGTGGAATTCAGTGCAGTGATGTGTGAGATAATGGAACACACACACACATTACAGCTAAAGTCCAAGGGAAAGGCTGTCAGAATTAGCTGGATTCTCTGGGCGTCCTCTCCGCACCGGGGCTTGCGATCTGGCCCTCAGCCGCAGGTTGGCACAGCCTGCTTTGTTGCTAAGATGCCCGGCTTCCTCTCGCTCCTGCCCTCTGCTGGCCGGAATCAGATCCTTTCCCGCCTATTTGACTCTGTTGCCTCTGGGGATCTGCCTGCGTCTCGGGGGCCTGGTTTTCTTTGCTTATTCACTTGCTTCCTGGAGTGTCTATTCCCTGCGTGCTGCATTAGAAGCTATGGGGTACACAAGTGATGCTGGTCCTGAAAGTCCACCTTCAAGGAGTAAGAAATTTGGACAATCTTGGAGAAGCAGAAGCGAGGACCTCAATCCAGAACTCTGTGCCTGGAGTGATGAAGGAGTTATTGTCCCCAGACATGGCACACCAGATCGCAAATTTAGAAAGACGGGGAATCATACTTATGTAGAGCTTTGCAATTTACAGACCACCGAGATATACATTTTCCAATTTAACTCTTTTTTTTTTTTTTAGACAGAGTCTCACTCTGTTGCCCAGGCTAGAGTGCAGAGGAGCAACTAGGCTCACTGCAACCTCCACCTCCTGGGTTCAAGCAATCTTCCTGCCTCAGCCCCCCAAGTACCTGGGTCTACAGGCACTTGCCACCACGCCCAGCCAATTTTTGTAATTTTTGTAGAGACAGGGTTTCACCATGTTGCCCAGGCTGGTCTTGAACTCCTGACCTCAAGTGATCTGCCCACCTCAGCCTCCCAAAGTGTAGGGATTACAGGCATGAGCCACCATGCCTGGCTAATTTAACCCTTTCAAGCACACCAGTGAGGATGGTATTAATGAAATAAAATAGAAATTGTGTTGGGAGACTGACGTTTACTGTCATCAAATGTGATTACTGGCAAACATCTTGTTAGTCAGCTGATGTTATTTCTCACCTCAAAGGACACACTTGAAAAGGAGTCTGGTTTCAAAGGAAAACTGTGTGGTCTGACCCACACTGTATTTCCATAGCACCTGAACTTTCTGTCCCTGCCTCTCCAGCAATGTCTGAGAAGATCAAAGTCTGAGGAGACAGATGTGACTCCTGGAGAGGCATCCAATGGGTAGTTCTCCACTTCTGCCTTGCAACCGTGATCCCAGAAATTCTGAAAGGGCACTTTTAGGATTAAAAGCATTTAGCTTCGTTTCTTCTTTTGTAGGAATGGAAAATCAAAATCATTCTGAAGTCGTGGTTTCTTTTAAGATGCAAAACAACTCCTTTCAAGCCATTGCTTTTAAATCTCTCACATTCAAGCTTAAATCAGTGAGTGACATTGTCACAGTATAATCTGAGTGAGTTAAATCGAATAGTGGGAAAGTGGCCTTTTCTTTCTTTAATCTTTGAGAAAATAAGGCAGATTCTAAAATTCTCCCCAACAGTCTATCAGTAGTCTTTGTTGTTCCACATGTTCAAAGAGAAATGTCTATAAACTCTCAGCTGGTGTTTTTCTAACCCGGACGCATTCTCTTCCCTACCAGGAAGGGAGGAGTGACTAACATATGATGCCGGGAGAGGTCACTAGGAAAGAGATGGCTGAGAGGGAGAACCTGTGTCAGAGGCATGTGAACCAGAGCAAGTCCATCTTGAATACAGAGCTGGGTAAAACGAGGCGGAGACCTACTGGGCTGCATTCCCAGACTGTTAAGGCATTCTAAATCACAGGATGAGATAAGAGGTCAGCACAAGATGCAGGTCATAAAAACCCTGCTGATAAAGCAGGGTGCAGTAAAGAAGCCGGCTCTATCTCACCAAGACCAAGATGGCCACGAGCGTGACCTCTGGTCGTCCTCACTGCTACACTCCCACCTGCACCGTGACAGCTTACAATTGCCATGGCAACGTCAGGAAGTTACCCTGCATAGTCTAAAAAAGGGAGACATGAAATTCACCCCTTGTTTAGCATATCATCAAGAAATAACCATAAAAATGAGCAACCAGCCGCCCTCGGGGCTGCTCTTCTATGGAGTAGCCATTCTTTATTCCTTTACTTTCTTAATACACTTGCTTTCACTTTATTCTATGGACTCACCCTGAATTATTTCTTGCACAAGATCCAAGAACCCTCTCTTGGGATCTGGATTGGGACCCCTTTCCTGTAACATCTGCACTCTTATTCCGACCATAGTCATGGATGCTTTGCGGTTGTGATAACTGCACAGGTGAGAGGGAGAGCCCTCACTCAGAAATTTTGCTCCCGAAACTCAGAGGCACAGAGCAGACTTAGGATGTGCTCATGGCCACCCTCACAACATGCATGTGTGCTCAGTTTACACAATGTGTGATGCACATCAGACCCACTTTCAAGAAAGCACTTTTATGTCTCAAAACGGGAAGCATCCAAAAAATGCAGACACTGTTAGTCGAGGACCCAACAGCCACCCAACTTCTTCCTTCCAATAGAATCCTCCTCTTGTCCAGGTTTCTGTCCTATCTGTGCTTCCCATTTTCTGTCCTAGAAGTGAAACTGCCTCTGCAAAATTATGACTGAGACAGTGAAAGAGACCTAACTTAACCGACTCCATCTTGCTTCTCACCTCCAAGCTGTCTGTGTTCATTCCTGGGCGTAAGCTGAACTAACTTTGGCGGAAACTTAGTTTATCGTTTAAACAAAGACACTAATAGCTCTTTGCCAAAGCAGACCTCCTTCTTGCCTGGGGACTAGATTGCCTTTGAAGGACTAACATTAGCCACAAGATTAGAAATCATGATTTAGGAGTCATGCAGCTGGAGGCTACAAGATTCTGACCCTCCCTAAACTGCTCCTAGAAATCAGTGCTTGAGATATTTTGCAGACCCTGCACTTGATGGATCAGCTGGCACCACCCCATCAATAAACTGGCTCATCTGATCTTGTGGCTCCCACCCAGGAACTGACTCAGCGCAAGACAGCTTCGACTCCCCGTGATTTCATCTCTGACCAATCAGCACTCCTGGCTGACTGGCTTCCCCCACCCACCAAGTTATCTTTAAAAACTCTGCTCCCCAGTGATCAGGGAGACTGATTTGAGTAATAATAAAACTCCAGTCTCCCACACAGCTGGCTCTGCGTGTATTACTCTTTCTCTATGGCAATTCCCGTGTCTTGACGAATTGGCTCTGTCTAGGCAGTGGGGCAAGATGAACCCCTTGGGCAGTTACAGAAGCAGAATCTTGACGACCCCAGGCAATTATGGTGGTCCCAGTGACTGGCTTAGGAGGGAATACGTGACCCGTTCTGGCCAATGAGACATTGGGGGAAATCTGGAGTCTTCTGGAAAGATTTTTTTCTCTTCCTTTGAAAATAGAGGGAAAAAAAGACACAGATCCTTGTTCTCCTCTGGACTTAACCATGGCTGTTTTTAATCTCGGGATTTGGCAACCATCTTGTGACGATGAAAGGAAACAGCCCAAGGCAAAATAAGTCTATTGAGTCTGGTAGACTGAAGAAATGTAAACAACTTGGGTCCTTGAAGAAATGGAAGCACCTTTTTGAGTTACTGAATTAGCCCTGAAACTGCTCTACCTGTGAACTTCTTTTTATATGAGACTAAATCCCCTTGGTTAGACGATAATGAGTTAAATCCGTAAGCATGCTAAACAAGAATCCATAATTATCTATAATCTCTATTTACAGCTGCTGTACTCCCTCTTTTTTTTTTTTTGCCACTAAAAAGAAAACTATGGCAAGAACACTTAACATAAGATCTACCCTGTGTGGGGAAAAGAAAGAGAGATCAGACTGTTACTTTGTCTGTGTAGAAAGAAGTAGACATAAGAGACTCCATTTTGTTCTGTACTAAGAAAAATTCTTCCGCCTTGAGATGCTGTTAATCTGTAACCCTACCCCTAACCCTGTGCTCGCAGAGACATGTGCTGTGTCCACTCAAGGTTTAATGGATTTAGGGCAATGCAGGATGTGCTTTGTTAAACAAATGCTTGAAGGCAGCATGCTTGTTAAAAGTCATCACCACTCCCTAATCTCAAGTACCCAGGGACACAAAACACTGTGGAAGCCTGCAGGGCCCTCTGCCTAGGAAAGCCAGGTATTGTCCAAGGTTTCTCCCCATGTGATAGTCTGAAATATGGCCTCGTGGGAAGGGAAAGACGTGACCGTCCCCCAGCCCGACACTCGTAAAGGGTCTGTGCTGAGGAGGATTAGTAGAAGAGGAAGGCCTCTTTGCAGTTGAGATAAGAGGAAGGCATCTGTCTCCTGTTGTCCCTGGGCAATGGAATGTCTCGGTGTAAATTCCATCTACTGAGATAGGAGAAAACCACCTTAGGGCTGGAGGTGAGACATGCTGGCGGCAATACTGCTCTTTAATGCACTGAGATGTTTATGTATGTGCACTTCAAAGCACAGCACCTTTTTCTTAGCCTTGTTTATGACACAGAGACCTTTGTTCACATGTTTTCCTGCTGACCCTCCCCCCACTATTACCCTATTGTCCTGCCACATCCCCCTCTCTGAGATGGTAGAGATAATGATCAATAAATACTGAGGGAACTCAGAGACTGGTGCCGGCGCAGATCCTCCGTGTGCTGAGCGCTGGTCCCCTGGGCCCACTTTTCTTTCTCTATACTTTGTCTCTGTGTCTCTTTCTTTTCTCAATCTCTCATCCCACTCGATGAGAAACACCCACAGGTGTGGAAGGGCAGGCCATCCCTTCAATCCTGTTAATTTTTTTTTTTTTTTTTTGAGACAAAGTCTCACTCTGTCACCCAGACTAGAGTGCAGTAGCGTGATCTCGGCTCACTGCAACCTCCGCCTCCTGGGTTCAAGCGATTCTCCTGCCTTAACCTCCAGAGCAGCTGGGATTACAGGCATGTGCCACCATGCCCAGCTAATTTTTGTAGTTTTAGTAGAGACGAGGTTTCACTGTGTTGGCCAGGCTGGTCTCGAACTCCTGACCTCAAGTGATCCACCCGCCTTGGCCTCCCAAAGTGCTGGGATTACAGGTGTGAACCACTGCAAACAAAGCCGGGTGGCTTTGTTAATTTTTTAAGTGTGCAATACAGTGTTAACTACAGGCACTGTGTTGTACAGGAGACCTCTAGAACTTATTCATCTAGTATAACTGAAACTATATTAATTGAATAACAAATTCCCACTTCCCCTCCCTGCAGACCCTGGCAACCACCGTTCTGCTCTTTGTTCCTATGAATTTGAATATTTTAGATACCTCCTTTAAGTAGAATCATGCAGCATTTGTCTTTCTGTGTCTGGCTTATTTCACTTGGCATTATGTTCCCAAGGTTTATCCATGTTGTCTCACATTGCAGGATTTCCTTCTTTTCTAAGGCAGAATAGTATTCCATTTATGTACACACCACATTTTCTTTACCCATTGTTGTGCATTTAGGTTGTTTCCACATCTTGGCTATTGTGAATGGTGCTGCAATGAACATGGGAATGACAATATTTGAGATTCGGATTTTAATTTTTTTGGATAAAGTCTAAATTGCTAGATTATATAGGAGTTCTAGTTTTAATTTTTTGAGAACCTCCTGATATGGTTTGGCTCTGTGTCCCCACCCAAATCTCCACTTGAACTGTACTCCCATAATTCCCATGTGTTGTGGGAGGGACCCAGTGGGAGATAATTTGAATCATGGGGGTGGTTTTCCCCAAACTGTTCTCATGGTAGTGAATAAGTCTCATGAGATCTGATGGATTTATCAGGGGTTTCTACTTTAGCATCTTCCTCATTTTCTCTTGCCACCGCCATGTAAGAAGTGCCTTTCACCTCCCACCATGATTCAGAGCCTCCCCAGCCATGTGGAACTGTAAATCCAATGAAACCTCTTTTTCTTCCCAGTCTCGGGTACGTCTTTATCAGCAGTGTGAAAATGGACTAATACACCTCCATACCATGTTCCATAGTGGCTGCACCATTTTGTATTCCTGCCAACAGCATACAGACCTTCCAATTTCTTCACATCCTTTCCAACACTTATTATCTTTTTAAAAAAATAACAGTCATTCTAACAGGTGTAAAGTGCTAGCTCATTGTGGTTTTGATTTGCATTTCCCTGATGATTAGTAGCATTGAACATCTTTCCATATGCCTGTTGGCCATTTGTGTGTCTTCCTTGGAGAAATGTCTATTCAAGTCCTTTGCCTATTTTTAAATTGTGTTATTAGGGTTTTTTTTTTCTGTTGAGTTGTAGAAGTCTCTTATATGTTTTGGATATTAATCCTTTATCAGATATATGGTTTGCAAACATTTTCTCCCATTCAACAGGTTGTCTCTTCACTCTGTTGATTATTTCCTTTGCTGTGCAGAAGCTTTCTAGTTGGATGTATTTTCACTTGTCTGTGTTTGCATTTGTTGCCATATTCATGAAATCATTGCCAAGACCATGTCACAAAACTTTTCCTCTTTCTTCTAGGAGTTTTACAGTTTTGGGTTTTACATTTAAGTTTTTAATCTATTTGCCTTGATTTTTGTGTATGGTGTAAGATAAGGATACAATTTGCATGTGGATATCCAGTTTTACAAAACACCATTTGTTGTAGAGACTATCCTTTCTCCATTGTGGATTCTTGGCACTCTCACTGAATATCAGTTGACTGCATATGCATGGGTTTATTTCTGGTCTTTTGGTCAACATGTCTGTGTTTATGCCAATACCATACTCTTTTAATTATCAGAACTTTGTAATACATTTTGAAATTAGGAAGTGTGATGTCTCCAGCTAACACAGCTGGAGTTCTCTTTCAAGATAGATTGGGGTATTCAGGGACTTTTGTATTTCCATATGAATTTTAAAATTTTTTTCTATTGTTGTAGAAAATGCATTGGAATTTTGACAGGGATTACATTAAATTTATAGATCATTGTGGGTAGTTATGGACATTTTGACAATGGTAACTCTTGCAATCCATGGACATGCGTTGTCTTTCCATTTATTTGTGCCTACTGTAATTTCTTTCATCAATGTTTTGTAGTTTTCAGTGTACAAGTCTTCCACCTCCTTAGTTAAGTTTATTCCTAAGTATTTTGTTCTTTTTGATGTTATAGTAAGTGGAATTTTTTCCCCTAATTTCCTTTTTTGGCCATATCAGTTCTTCTACCCTTCATCTTAGCAGGAGTTAGTGGCTGGGTGTGGTGGCTCATGCCTGTAATCCCAGTACTGTGGGAAGCCGAGGCAGGCGGATCACCTGAGGTCAGGAGTTTGAGGCCAGCCTGGCCAACATGATGAAACCCCATCTTTACTAAAAATACAAAAATTAGCCAGGCGTGGTGGCTGTAGTCCCAGCTACTCAGAAGGCAGAGGCAGGAGAATCGCTTGAACCCAGGTGGCAGAGGTTGCAGTAGCCAAGATCACGCCACTGCACTTCAGCCTGGGAGACAGAGAAAGACTGTGTTTCAAAAAAAAAAAAAAAAAGTTGGCACAATTGCCACTACTGACAGTAATACAGTAATTACTCCCATTACTTCAGCATATACTCTATGTGAGGTCAGTGCCAAGCCCTTGCATGTAATATCTTACTTAATTATTAAAATAATTCCATAAGGTAGGTTTCCTCATTCCATTTTATAGATGAGGATACTGAGGCCCACAAAAGGTAAGTAATTTTCCCAAGGTCTCAGACTAGTAAGTTTCAAATCTAAGAGCCAAACCAGACCCTGACTGCATCCCATCACCCATCTCCCCAAACTCACTCCCTGTCTAACCACGGGAACAGCAGATATGCATGGGATAGAGACCTCTTCATCCAATGGTTTTACGGAATCAATATGCGAGTTCCCTCGGGGTTGTGAAATCTAATTTAGAACCCAAAGGTAATTGACTATATAAAATTCACTGCTTGACATGAATTCTCTTGTGAGTTTTATTTAACCTCTTTGTACTTTAGATTCTGTGAGGTTGTGACAGAGATTTTCCGCTACCTACTTCCTCAGGATGTAAGAAGGTAATTGAGATAATGTCTCTGAAAGCACTTTTCAATATTGAGAGGAAAGATACTACGGAGAGCCATGCTATTGTTACTGTGATTTTAATAACTCTTCCCAATTCTTAGGATGTTGGTATTATAATGAAACATATTAATTTATTGAAAATATTCTGCACAGCTCCTTAAACTCTCAGGAGAAAAGACTCTTTGAGAATGAAACTGAGAAATCAGATAAATTATCAGCTATAGGTAAAATATTCTTTTTTTTTTTTTATATAGAGTCTCACTCTGTTGCCCAGGCTGGAGTACAGTGGCATGATCTCAGCTCACTGCAACCTCCACCTCCCAGGTTCAAGTGATTCTCTTGCCTCAGCTTCTCGAGTAGCTGGGACTACAGGCGCGCACCACCATGACCTGCTAATTTTTGTATTTTTAGTAGAGACGGGGTTTCACTATGTTGGCCAGGCTGGTCTCAAACTCCTGACCTTGTGATCCTCCCGCCTTGGTCTCCCAAAGTGCTGGGATTACAAGCGTGAGCCACCACGCCCAGCCTGGGTAAAATATTGTTTAGTGCTCAAAATGTTATATTGGACAGAAGATAAATTTGTTTTAAGTAAGGGGAAGTTCTCTTATTTTACATTGGCATTTGTAAAACAAGTAAGGTATAGACCCATTTTAAAGGAAATATTTCTCATAGATATCCAATGTTGACCTAAATTCTTTTTTATTATATTACTTAAATATGATCAAAACTAAAACTAGATACAGAGTCCTTATACTGGTAGATCTAATACAGTGATGAAACCAAGAAAAATCTACAAATTCTATAAAAACAAAATGAAAAAACTAATAAAATTCAGATTAATAACATGAATTTAATATGATGGATGATGTTTTGTATTTAACAGAATAAAGAACAAAATTCTTATTTGGTTCTATGTTTAAGACTTTTGATTCAATTCTCAGACTGCTTGGGTTCAAATCTCAACTCTGTCTCTTACCAGCTTGACAATGGGCAAGTTATTTAACCTCTCTTAGACTCAGTTTCCTAATTGGAAAATAATAATACAACTCATCTCAAAGAGCCCTAGTAAAGATTAACATTAATAACATCTATCGATTACTTGGCACAGTGCTTAGTACATAACAGGGGCTCAATAAACATTTGGTATTATTAATAATATTGTTTTATTTAAAACTAATAAAAATAATTCATATTTTCCAAAAGTATACTTTATATGGGATTAGTAATTTCATTGCTTTGTTTTTTAGTTCATGATGATTAAACATTACATTTAACCAAATTCTGTTATAAGCAATTCTTGATAGCAAGTGTTGATGAGGTGTCACTTAGTAACAGCACCAGGCTGCCTTATCACTTGAAGATAAGCTTATGTTGAGTCAGTATTACAATACGCCTTGAATGAGTAGTTAATACAATGATTGCCAGAATTAATAGAAGAATAACTTTTCAAAACATATTTACTCCTGTACTTATGGCAAGCTGATATGAATGAAGATGGAACAGAAAACTCGACTGCTCACACGGTTTGATAATCACTGAATTCTACTCTGTGCTTGTGGTATCTCAGTTCCTCAAGTGCTTTTTAAAAAATGTGAACTATTTCTGCAAGAGATGATTTGGTCAAGCATGGCTAAGAGAGTAGACTGTTTTCATTCAGTGAAAATGTCTTGTGTGTTTGTGTGTACAGGTACAGAGCCACATGCTTTGTCCAGGTCCCTCTGGCTCCTTCTGTTCTGTTCTGGTTTGTGTGGGGGCATTACTTTCTTGTAGGTGGGTTTTTATTCTTTGTCTTTGAGCAGGGGTCCTCAGTCTTGGGGCCACAGATCTGTACCAGTCCATGGCCTGTTAGGAACCAGGCTGCACAGCAGGAGGTGAGCAGTGGGCAAGCGAGCATTACCGCCTGAGCTCTGCCTTCTGTCAGATCAGTTGCGCCATTAGATTCTCATGGGAGTTTGAACCCTACTGGGAACTGCACATGTGAAGGATCTAGGCTGTGTGCTCCTTATGAGAATCTAATGCCTGATGATCTGAGGTGCAACAGTTTCATACCCTCTGACCCCACGACCCACCCTGTGGAAAAACAACCTTCCACAAAACCGGTCCCTGGTACCAAAAAGGTTGGGGACCACTGTCTTAGAGAATATACTTGCTCAGGCTTCATGCTTCAACTCACAGTCTTTCCTAATGTTTTTGTTGTTTTGAGACAAAGTCTTGCCTTGTCACACAGCCTGTCTTTCCTGATTTTAATTGTAACAGTCTGGCTCCCTCCAAAAGCTCTGCTGAAATGTCTACCACTTGTTCTGTACCCCCTGCAAAGACTCCTTCCTCTCTTTCTGGCCAGGCTCCCCCTCCATCTGTGTCTTGCCCCAGGATAAGGATGGGAGGGTGTCTGGTTGCTCTCCATTTGGCTGGAAGAGTAACTTCCTGAAAACAGAGTACTCCATTGGGCAGAAATGTGGCCCCTTGATACTTAATATTTAAGGACAGAAAGAAGTCTTCTACCTGGCAATGGAAGCGCAGGATCACTACCTGTTAACCACTTTATGCCCAGCATCCTGTAGGCTACAGGCCGCCCAACTTAACTGTTTTATACACTTACATTTTAATGTTTTTTTTTAAAGGGGAAACAAGTTGTGTCATAAATATATGCAAGCTCAATCTTTGAATACCTCAACTTTTAGGAAAAATGCTCTTCACATGTTGCAAGGCTTCACAAAAGAATTATGCAGAAATGGATAACTAATTGTAAATTTTAAGTAACTTCCAGTTCTTTTTGTATTCCCATTGGTCCACTTGACTGGTCCTACCAACAACAAAAAAGTCACTTCCAAGACATTTGATTCCTGGAGTTCTATCTGCAGGATGCCATTGATTAATTCCAACATGCTAAATGTTTTTTATTGATTCCTGTTTTGGATTCTATATTTGTCTTTTTGTGTTAATAGGTATATGAGAACCAAAATTCCAGCGATAGCGGATTTTAATACAGAATAACAGAGCATTTATGTAATGTGTTTACACAACAGGATTGAAATTTTTTCTCTAAATTTATTTCTTTCCACGCTTTCACATACATAACTGGAGAAGAGAAGAAGGACAATTTTGGATCCAGGTAGTACTTTCAGGAGCTCTTAGGGTGGAGCAGTTCTCAGTCTGAGAAGCCAGGATGGGCATCTGACCACGGACACACACACAGTGCCTGCGTTTTTCACCTGCTTTTCCCTTTAATAAGTAAAACTTTCATACTCTTGTCCTCGGGCTCATTAAAAGAAGAAAAACATGACGTCTTTCAGTGGTTTGCTCTTTCTTGGCTCAGAAAAGTGAAATTTAAGGCGAAAAATCACCCTGGGCAGAATGGAAATGCCAAACTTTCCAAGTCAACTTTTCCTGGGTTAAAATCAAACAGGGCCATGAAGGATCAAGTCTTCTTTTCTTGGCTCCACAAATTACAGAGGGGGCAATAACAATGTCATTTAATACGTGGGAAAGGGTTCCATGCCTGCAGGGGAGTTTATTAGGTTTGGATTTGAGAGAAGAGAATGAAGCAAAATACAAAAACCCAGGCCTGGACTTTCAGTGTAGCCATGAGTGACTTCTTTCCCCGCTGGTGCCACAGCCTTTATCAACACGTGGCTATTACGATGACGATCGCTGCTACTAACTGGGCACCTCTTGAATATCAGGTTCTTGACATGTAGAATTTCTACATCTCACAATAACCTAGCAAAAAAAAAGGTGATTTTATTGCTCTTTTGTAGATGAGTGTGACAGAGGCTCAGGGAGGTTTGTAGCTTACCCAAATCACATAGCCAGTAAATAGTAAAATTGGGCTTTGAATTTAGCTCTGCTTGACTCCAAAACATACTCTTTTCCTATCTACCCTTCTTCCTTTGCTTATTGTAGAGGTCCCCATCCTCCTTAAAGTTAGAAAGAAAGGGCTGGGCGCGGTGGCTCACCCTTGTAATCCCAGCACTTTGGGAGGCTGAGGTGGGTGGATCACAAGGTCAAGAGATCGAGATCATCCTGGCCAACATGGTGAAACCCCGTCTCTACTGAAAATACAAAAACTAGCCAGGTGTGGTGGCACGCACCTGTAGTCCCAGCTACTCGGGAGGCTGAGGCAGGAGAATTGCTTGAATTCGGCAGGCGGAGGTTGCAGTGAGCCGAGATCATGCCTCTGCATTCCAGCCTGCCAATAGAGCGAGACTCCGTCTCAGAAAAAAAAAAAAAAGAAAGAAAGAAAGACTAAGTCCAGAGAGAACCGGGAAAATGCCATCATCATCCCTGTTGGTTATAGCGAGGGCTGAAGTGCTGGGGGGCCGTCACAAGCCTTTCCGATTCCAAGGGTGGGGAGATGCATCTTCCATGGTGTGAGAGGGCTGGGTGAGGAGGAGTCAGGGTGTCAGAAAGAGTGGTTCCAGGGGGAAGTTGATTGCATTTGAGTGAATACTGGGAGCAGGAGAAAATGAATGTGCTTTCTGCTCATGGCTGTCTCCACTCATCTGCATGTGATCACTGGAATTAAATTATCTTACACATTTTATTATACATTCTATGAGTCATGTCTTAAAATTATATTGAAGATTATACCTGGAGATTGCATGATGTATTCAAGAGGCAAAAAGAGCCTCTTAAACTATGGCTCATTTGCGGTGAGGTCATGGGGCTCAATGGTGCATTCACAGAGGCATCAGCTGAAAGTCAGAAGATGGGTGGTCTCGTCCCTGCTCTACAACTCAGCTACTCAGCCACTAAACTGCTTAGGGCCAGCCGGGAGCACTCATGATCATATAAAAAGAATAGCTGCTGTCTTCAATATCGAGCATTTACCATATTATAGGCATTAGATTAGTTGTTTTATATACAATGCATCATTTAATTCTCATGACCACTTTTCCAACTCATTCTTAAAAGGACAAGATTTATGTATAATTTTTTTCTTTTCTTTTTTTTTTTTAAAGACAGAGTCTCTCTCTATCACCCAGGCTGGAGTACAGTGGTGCTGTCTCAGCTCACTGCAACCTCTGCATCCTGGGTTCAATGATTCTCCTGCCTCAGCCTCCCAAGTAGCTGGGACTTTAGGTATGCGCCACCACGCCTGGCTATTTTTTTTTTATTTTTAGTAGAGATGGGGTTTCACCATGTTGGCCAGGCTGGTCTTGAACTCCTGACCTCAAGTGAGCCACCAGCCTCGGCCTCCCAAAGTGCTGGGATTATAGGTGTGAGCCACCATGCCTGGCCTTATTTATGGTTAAAACAGGTAATTTTGGAAACCTATTTTCCAAAGCCCAATGGCGTTCAGAACACAGAGTCAAACACAGCTGCTTCTGCCTTTCCTTTCCCAAACCTCTCCCAACTCGTAATAGCGTCCTTCCCAAACACTCTTCCCCTGTCCTCTCCTCAGTCCATCACCCTTACATGGCCTCACTCTCAGATGCTGGCTGGGGGGTTTTTTCTCTTCCCTGCTCTTTTGTTCCAAGTCACACTGCCTGCAAAATGTTTTCTATTCTAGTTTTGCAATAACAGGCAGCAGCAGAGATTTCAGAGTTAGCAGTGCTATTACTGCTGGAGGCCAAGAGGCTGGAGAGAGGAAATAAGTAGTGTTATATCCTCCTGAGGCCACCAGCAGAGCCAGTTGTTGTGGTGAGGGGAGGAAGGGAGGGAAGTGAGAGATTCACCTTTGCTTTTCTGGGCACTTTCCTTGGGCAGAAAGTCTGTTGAATCGACAGAATGATGGGGCCAGGTGGGACCTGACTCTTCATTAATCCAGGCCGGAGGTTGCAAGGAAGTTCTCTGCCGGAAATGTGATGCTTTAGTAATTTTAGCAAGAGTCTTATTTTGGCTGCAGAGGTTGAGGAGGCTGCATTTCTTCCTTGAGGGAGGCCTTCGCCCCGTGAGGTTCATGTGCTTGGTGAATTTGTGCAAGGAGAATGCTGATGGAATTCAGCTTTTACCAGTGAGCCATTGGGTACCTCAAGCACTGCAGACTTAAGCATTTTTAATGGAACAAGGCTAATTAGAGATAGATAATTAAAATTAAGATGAATTTTCTTGTTGCATGAGAGATCCGCCATGCTCAGGTTTTGCCTGATAACAGCAGCAGCAGCCGTTTCCTGCAGTGTGGCTCAGTGTGCAGCCAGTGATCACTTACATCAGAATCATCTGGGGGCCATTGTTAAAAATGCGGATTCCTGGACCCAGATGCAGGTAAGCAGAATGTCTGGGGTGGGAGGCCCAGGCATCTGCATGTTTAACTAGATTCACAGTTGATTCTCTCTTTTTTTTTTTTTTTTGAGACAGAGTCTTGCTGTGTTACCCAGACTGGAGTGCAGTGGCACAATCTCGGCTCATTGCAACTCTACCTCCTGGGTTCCAGTGATTCTTGTGTTTCAGCCTCCCGAGTAGCTGGGATTACAGGTGCGTGCCACCACACCTGACTAATTTTTATATTTTTTAGTAGAGACGGGGTTTTGCCACGTTGGCCAGGCTGGTCTCGAACTCCTGGCCTCAAGTGATACCCCTGCCTCAGCCTCCCAAAGTGCCAGGATTACAGGCATGAGCCACGGCACCCGGCCAAGACTCTCAGGTGATTCTTAGAACACCAACGTTTAAGAATCATTGAGTGAGAACCTATTTTGTGCTGGAGATTTCATCTGACTAGGAAAAAAATCTTCATAGCAATTTATAAAGTAGATGTTATTCCATCCATTTTGGAACTGAAGCCTAGAGAAGTTGAATGACATTACTAAGGTCACACAGTTAGTAGATGGCAAAGCTAGGATTCCAGGCCCATCTAATTGGAAGGCCTGCACTCTTTCCATGTTACTTCCACAGATGCCTCCTGTCTGCCAGGTCACTGGGGCAGCCCTGAGCCAGTGCGGGAGGGGCTCCTGGCATAGGCCCTAACTGTGGGAAACCAATGGCAGTTGTGAGCTCTTTTCTTCAACAATTGTGGATTCATTCTCCTGTTGACTGTGGAGGGCTCACAGCTCCCCAGAGTCCATGCTCCTGACTCTACAGAGCTCTCCAGCCAATGGTGGACACCTATCTTTTTGGAAACTGATGATCAGAAGCAAAGTGTGGCAGATGCTGTTGGGGACCCAGTCATTTGCCCCCTCTGCTTTGGGGTGCTGTGTGCTTCAGGGAGGGGCTGGGCCCTCACTATCCCCGAGTGTGTCAATCCTGATTTGCTCAATTATCCTGGGATTCTAGTCCACTCGCCAATGAGGCAGCAGTGGGGAACTGAGCCACTTCCTGTCAATGAGATGTGAAAGTCTATTGGGAGGTTTCTGAGAGGCATTCCTTCCTTGTCAAGAGAGGTCCAAGTTGTTCTACTGCAAGACCTGGGCTGACGTATCACACAGCTCTAGGGGAAACCATTATATTAGATTCTGTGGGCACAGAGCCCCTTGGAGTTGGGCAATGTGGCCTTGCACAAAAGGGAGTTTCACCTGCACATACTGAAACACGTACCGCTTAGAATTTCCAATCTCACATTTACTTGTGAACATTGGTTAAATAAAGATTATTATTATTATTATACTTTAAGTTCTGGGATACACGTGCAGAATGTGCAGGTTTGTTACAGAGGTATACACGTGCCGTGGTGGTTTGCTGCACCCATCGACCCGTCACCTACATTAGGTATTTCTCCTAATGCTATCCTTCCCCTAGGCTCCCACCACCCAACAGGGCCCTGGTGTGTGATGTTCCCCTCCCTGTGTCCATGTGTTCTCATTGTTTAACTCCCACTTATGAGTGAGAACATGCGGTGTTTGGTTTTCTGTTCTTGTGTTAGTTTGCTGAGAATGATGGTTTTCAGCTACATGAACTCATCCTTTTTTATGGCTGCATGGTATTCCATGGTGTGTATGTGCCACATTTTCTTTATGCAGTCTATCATTGATGGGCATTTGGGTTGGTTCCAAGTGTTTGCTATTGTGCATAGTGCTTCAATAAACATACATGTGCATGTGTCTTTATAGTAGAATGATTTATAATCCTTTGGGTATATACCCAGTAATGGGATCGCTGGGTCAAATGGTATTTCCAGTTCTAGATCCTTGAGGAATTGCCACACTGTCTTCCAGAAAGGTTGAACTAATTTATACTCCCACCAACAGTGTAAAAGTGTTCCTATTTCTCCATATCCTCTCCGGCATCTGTTGTTTCCTGACTTTTTAATGACTGCCATTCTAAATGGCATAAGATGGTATCTCATTGTGGTTTTGATTTACATTTTTCTAGTGACCAGTGATGATGAGCTTTTTTTCATATGTTTGTTGGCCGCATAAATGTATTCTTTTGAGAAGTGTCTGTTCATATCATTTGCCCACTTTTTGATGGGGTTTTTTGTTTTTTTCTTGTAAATTTGTTTAAATTCCTTGTAGATTCTGGATATTAGCCCGTTGTTAGATGCATAGATTGCAAAAATTTTCTCCCATTCTGTAGGTTGCCTGTTCACTCTGATGATAGTTTCTTTTGCTGTGTAGAAGCTCTTTAGTTTAGTTAGATCCCATTTGTCAATTTTGGCTTTTGTTGCCACTGCTTTGGGCATTTTAGTCATGAAGTCCTTGCCCATGCCTCTACTGAATGGTATTACCTAGGTTTTCTTCTAGGGTTTTTATGGTTTTAGGTCTTATGTTTAAGTCTTTAATCCATCTTGAATTAATTTTTGTGTAAGGTGTAAGGAAGGGGTCCAGTTTCAGTTTTCTGCATATGGCTAGCCAGTTTTCCCAACACCATTTATTAAATAGAGAATCCTTTCCCCATTGCTTGTTTTTGCCAGGTTTGTCAAAGATCAGATGGTTGTAGATGTGTGGCATTATTTCTGAGGCCTCTGTTCTGTTCCATTGGTCTATATATCTGTTTTGGTACAAGTACCATGCTGTTTTGTTTACTGTAGCCTTGTAGTATAGTTTGAAGTCAGGTAGCATGATACCTCCAGCTTTGTTCTTTTTTCTTAGGGTTATCTTTACCATATGGGCTAATTGCCCCAATTAAAAGACACAGCCTGGCAAATGAGATAAAGAGTCAAGATCCATCACTGTGCTGTATTCAGGAGACCCACCTCATGTGCAAAGACACACGTAGGCTCAAAATAAAGGGATGGAGGAATATTTACCAAGCAAATGGAAAGAAAAAAAAAAAGCAGGGGTTGCAATCCTAGTCTCTGATAAAACAGACTTTAAACCAACAAAGATAAAAAAAGACAAAGAAGGGCATTACATAGGTAAAGGGATTGATGCAACAAGAAGAGCTAACTATCCTAAATATATATGCACCCAATACAAGAGCACCCAGATTCATAAAGCAAGTTCTTAGAGACCTACAAAGAGACTTAGACTTCCACACAATAATAGTAGGTGACTTTAACACCCCACTGTCAATATTAGACAGATCAACGAGACAGAAAATTAACAAAGATATTCAGGACTTGAACTCAGCTCTGGACCAAGTGGACCTAATAGACATCTACAGAACTCTCCACCCCTAATCATCAGAATATACATTCTTCTCAGCACTACATCCCACTTATTCTAAAATTGACCACATAATGGAAGTAAAGCACTCCTCAGCAAACCATAACAAACAGTCTCTCAGACCACAGTGCATCAAATTAGAACTCAGGATTAAGAAACTCACTCAAAACCTCACAACCACATGGAAACTGAACAACCTGCTCCTGAATGACTACTGGGTAAATAATGAAATTAAGGCAGAAGTAAATAAGTTATTTGAAACCAACGAGAACAAAGACACAACGTATGAGAATCTCTGGGACACAGCTCAAGCAGTGTTTAGAGGGAAATTTATAGCTGTAAATGCCCACAGGAGAAAGCGGGAAAGATCTAAAATCAACACCCTAACGTCACAATTAAAAGAACTAGAGAAGCAAGAGCAAACAAATTCAAAAGCTAGCAGAAGACAAGAAATAACTAAGATCAGAGCAGAACTGAAGGAGATAGAGACACGAAAAACCATTCAAAAAATCAATGAACTCAGGAGATGGTTTTTTGAAAAGATTAACAAAGTAGATAGACCACCAGCCAGACTAATAAAGAAGAAAAGAGAGAAGAATCAAACAGACACACAAAAAAATGATAAAGGGGATATCACCACTGATCCCACAGAAATACAAACTACCATCAGACAATACTATAAACACCTCAACACACATAAACTAGAAAGTCTAGAAGAAATGGATAAATTCCTGGACACATATACTCTCCCAAGACTAAACCAGGAAGAAGTCGAATCCTTGAATAGACCAATAACAAGTTCTGAAATTGAGGCAGTAATTAATAGCCTACCAACCAAAAAAAAAAAAAAAAAAAAAAACACGAGGACCAGATGGATTCACAGCCGAATTCTACCAGAGGTACAAGGAGGAGCTGGTACCATTCCTTCTGAAACTATTCCAAACAACAGAAAAAGAGGAACTCCTCCCTAACTCATTTTATGAGGCCAGCATCATCCTGATATCAAAACCTGGCAGAGACACAACAAAAAAAGAGAATTTCAGGCCAATATCACCGATGAACATCGATGTGAAAATTCGCAATAAAATACTGGCAAACCAAACCCAGCAGCACATCAAAAAGCTTATCCACCACAATCAAGTTGGCTTCATCCCTGGGATGCAAGGCTGGTTCAACATATGCAAATCAACAAATGCAATCCATCACATAAACAGAACCAATGGCAAAAACTACATGATTATCTCAATAGATGCACAAAAGGCCTTCGATAAAATTCAACACCCCTTCATGCTAAAAACTCTCAATAAACTAGGTATTGATGGAACGTGTCTCAAAATAATAAGAGCTATTTATGACAAAGCCACAGCCAATCATACCGAATGGACAAAAACTGGAAGCATTCCCTCTGAAAACTGGCACAGGACAAGGATGCCCTCTCTCACCACTCCTATTCAACACAGTATTGGAAGTTCTGGCCAGGGCAATCAGGCAAGAGAAAGAAATAAAGGGTACTCATATAGGAAGACAGGAAGTTAAATTGTCTCTGTTTGCAGATGACATGATTGTATATTTAGAAAACCCCATCGTCTCAACCCCAAATCTCCTTAAGCTGATAAGCAACTTCAGCAAAGTCTCAGGATACAAAATCAATGTGCAAAAATCACAAGCATTCCTATACACCAATAACAGACAAACAGAGAGCCAAATCATGAGTGAACTCCCATTCACAATTGCTTCAAATAGAATAAAATACCTCGGAATACCACTTAAAGGGATGTGAAGGACCTCTTCAAGGAGAACTACACACCATTGCTCAAGGAAATAAGAGAGGACACAAACAAATGGAAAAACATTCCATGCTCATGGATAGGAAGAATCAATACCGTGAAAATAGCCATACTGCCCAAAGTAATTTATAGATTCAATGCCATCCTCATCATGCTACCATTGACTTTCTTCACAGAATTAGAAAAAACTATTTTAAATTTCATATGGAACTCCATAAAGATTTTTAAAGAAAGAACTGTCTAGGCACAGTAGGCATTCCAGTTGTGTTCCTACCTACTTAACAAAATCCAAATACAAGTGTCTCTGGAAATTAGAGTTTATGCTGAAGCTCTCAGAAGATAAATATCTTCGGTCTGGAATCACTGAGAGGCTCAGGTAGGTTTTTTTTTTTTGTTTTGATATAGTCTCACTTTGCCCAGGCTA
Source organism: Nomascus leucogenys (assembly GCF_006542625.1). Classification (NCBI taxonomy): domain Eukaryota; kingdom Metazoa; phylum Chordata; class Mammalia; order Primates; family Hylobatidae; genus Nomascus; species Nomascus leucogenys. Next base: position 143,757,569 of record NC_044383.1, on the reverse strand, counting down.
GAGTGCAGTGGCATTATCTTAGCTCACTGCAACCTCCCCCTCCCAGGTTCAAGTGATTCTTGTGCCTCAACCTCCCGAGTAGCTGGGATTACAGGTGTGTGCCATCACACCCGGCTAATTTTCGTATTTTTAGTAGAGACATGGTTTCACTGTGTTGCTCAGGCTGGTCTTGAACCCCTGACCGCAAGTGATCTGCCCTCCTCGGCCTCCCAAAGTGCTGGGATTACAGGTGTGAACCACCGCGCTAGGCCCTCAGGTCAGATTTTGGTGGCCTTGATGGAGCAGTCACAGGCTGAGGGGACCTGAAGGCAGTGGCCCAGGCCCTGGGCTGACAGTAGCCCCTCTCTGGGAGCTGAGCTCAGCTTCTGCCTCAGACTTGCAAAGGTATGGGCTTTTATTTTATTTTTATTTTTTAGTAGAGATGGGGTTTCACCATGTTGGCCATGCTGGCCTCGAACTCCTGACCTCAAGTGATCTGCCCACTTCAGCCTCCCAAAGTGCTGGGATTACAGGCATGAGCCACCACGCCCGGCCAGGTCTGGGCTTTTAATTGTCAACTTCCACAGGATGTTCATTCTGAAGAGCCAGCTTCCTGCCTGGTCCAGCCCTGTTAGTTTGTCAGGATGGAGACAACCCTGGAATCAATCTCTGTCCCTCCTGGTTCCACTTGAATGAGGCCCTTCTTTTTTATTTATTTATTTATTTATTTTGAGCCAGAGTGTTGTTCTGTCACCCAGGCCGGAATGAAGTGGTGCGATCTCTGCTCACTGCAACTTCCACCTTCCGGGTTCCAGCGATTCTCGTGCCTCAGCCTTCCCAGTAGCTGGGATTAGAGGTGTGCACCACCATGCCTGGCTCATTTTTTGTATTTTTAGTAGAGACGGTGTTTTGCCGTATTTCCCAGGCTGGTCTCGAACTCCTGAGCTCAGGTGATCCGTCCCCCTCGGCCTCCCAAAGTGCTAGGATTACAGGCGTGAGCCACCCAGCCCAGCCAGGATGTCCTTCTTGACCTTGTGACAGAAGGACAACCCTCAGCTTCCGGTAGGCCTCAGCCAAACAGTTGGTAGCATCTTAGCCTGAATCCAGTTGGGAAATTCTTCTTAAAGGTGCTGGCTGTTTTCCTTGAACATAATAGTGTAGGGGAGAAAATATAATTTCTTTTCTTTCCCTCATGGGTTCTTAGTTGAAACACCTCCCTTGAAAACAAAAGCCAGATTAAAAAGGGAAAAACCAGCAGAAGTTTACTGACATGTGCTGTACCCATTACACTGGAGAGGCCTTTGTTCAAGAGCATTTCTCTCTGAAGGCAGTGGCCTTCGGACCTTGCTCAAATAGTATTTTAACAAAGAGCCATAAATCCTATAATGATAAGACAAAGAAGACAGCATCTTCAGGCTTCCAAAAAGCAGGAAAATGCAGGGACGATAAATTTATGGAAAGAGTAAAGTCTGCTCCTAGGTCCTTGGGTGCTGCTGCCTCCCAGCTGAGAAGCGAATGTTGTGGAGGGCCTTGTCTTTAGGTGGAAAAGGCAGGGAGGAGGACAAGGAGAACTTTGTCTTCGTAAATTGCCATCCTGCCATCCAATCCCCAGGATTTTAGAGAGGGATATTTTGGTTCCCTTCTCTAGAATAGAGCAAACAATTTAAAATAGCTTTGGAAAATATGCCATTCCTCTACAATTAGTGCAATCATATACACTCAATGCAGAGAATGAAGAAATCATGAAAGCACACACACATACACACACACAAATCCTAAACTGAGTGTAACCCCGACACTTGGAGATGACCCCTACCGACATTGATTTATGTATTTGTTTTCCATCTTCATTTATGTATTTCTATCATTCATTTACGTATTTATTTTTCATCTCCCTAGTTCAATATTATTATCCTAAAATATTATTATGTTATCTTAAAATAATACTATCTTTTACATTACGACGATCATCACCATTTCTATTGTTATTCATCGCCATTTTTACTTTTGTTCTTTCCAAGGGTGACGATTGTCATGTCGTTATACAACACTGAAGAGAGTTGGGACCCCTCACAAAGGCTGTCCCATCTCAGGACGATGACCAGAGGGTTGTCCTTAAGTCATAAATGCACACCACTGGTCTTGGGCTATGTCTGTACCGCCTGGGGTCCCTTCAGAGGTGAACCTTCTGAAATACTGTAAGTCATCTTTGGAGGCAGGGACCATCTCAAGCTTGCTGAGGAGATCTGGGGAGGACACCCCTCTTTCTGAGCCTATGGAAAGATTTAGAAGCGTCCCTCACCATGGTTTTAGCTGCCGTGTAGAGGCCTGCAAGCTGAAGCTGGGGCCTCCTAGGACAAGCCTGTCCAACACGAAGTTTTCTAAGTCAACTTGGAGGCCTTTCGACCTGGAATGGCAGTGAAAGCCTTCACCTTCCACCAGGCAAATTTTTCTTTCCTTTTTTTTTTTGAGACGGAGTCTTGCTCTGTCGTCCAGGCTGGAGTGCAGTGGCGCGATCTCAGCTCACTGCAAGCTCCGCCCCTTGGATTCATGCCATTCTCCTGCCTCAGCCTCCTGAGTAGCTAGGACTACAGGCATCCCCCACCATGTCCAGCTAATTTTTTTGTATTTTTAGTAGAGACGGGGTTTCACCATGTTTGCCAGGATGGTCTCGATCTCCTGACCTCGTGATCTGCTTGCCTCGGCCTCCCAAAGTGCTGGGATTACAGGCGTGAGCCACCGCGCCTGGCCCCACCAGGCAAATTTTTCTAAGCCAGTGTTGCAGCCTGGGCTCTGCCATTGCTCAAAACAATGTACTTGGAGAGTATCTTAGGACAGTCGGAGCCTTGGGAAACGCTGGAAGTCCCCTCAGGTGGCCACAGAAGGCTGGAGCTGTACCTGCCATTTTCAGCAACATAGATGAACCTAGAGGGCGTCAGGCCAAATAAAATAAGCCAGGCACAGAAAGACAAATACTGTACGATCTCACTTAAACGTAGAATCTGAAAAAGTCAAATAGCAGCAGAGAGTAGAATTGTGGTTGCCAAGGGCTGGGGCAAGGATGGCAGAAATGGAGAGATGTTGGGCCAAGGGTACAAAGAAGATGGGCACAGTGGCTCATGCGTGTAACCCCAGCTATTTGGAAGGCTGAGACAGGAAAATCACTTGAGTCCAGGAGTCCAAGAGTCCAAGGCCAGCCTGGTCAGCATACTGAGACCTCCTCTCTAAAAACAAACAAACAAACAAAACAAAACACCCACAAAGGGTAGGAAGGTTCAGTTAAACAGGATGAATACGTTCTGGAGATCTCATGTACAGCGATGTGACTACAGTTAACAATACACTACTGTATACTTGAAATTTGCTAAGAGAGTCAATCTAAAGTGTTAGCACCACACACCCAAAATGGTAATGGTGTGAAGTGAGGGATGTGTTAATTAACTTGACTGTAGCCATTGTTTCACAATGTAAATGTATATTGAGTAATCACATTCTATACCTTAGATATATACGATTTCCATTTGTCAAGTATACCTTAATAAAGACGAGGAAATAAATTAGGGGTCAAAAAAAGAAACAAGAGCCTCTTCAAACAGGGATTTATCCACAACCTGCTGGGGCTGAGCAGGTGACCCAGGCCTAAGCCAGCTGGGATGTGGTAGTAAATGCAGCCTGGAGTAGAATGTTAGAAGGTGTGGGGTGCTGCGAGAATGGCTCTGTGACATCCTGCATTCTTGGTGGGAGGAACTAGAGGCTTACAGCCAATGACCAGGTAGTGTCTGCAATCTGACCTCAAGGCTGGAACTACTAAGGGCCTCCCTCCCTGCCTCCAGGCTCTCCCACACCAGTTCCTTCCTACCTGGTAGCCAAGGTGGTCTTTCAGCTATCAATAGGCCTTTTGTGCCTCAAACCCCTCAACAGGGCTCTTCCCTGCCCTCTTGCCAAAGGAGGGAGTTCAAACTGTTGACCTTAGGACTTGGCCTTTGGTGATTGGGCTCCTGCTTCCCTGACTGGCATTCCCAGCAGTCCCATGATTTTCCCCAGCACTGTGCACTCCATGAGGACAGAGATCATTCCGATGAGACTGCCATCCATCAGACTGAGACCTCCAATAGGAAACCTAGTTGGGCTCCAAGCTGGAAGGGCCTAGTTTAATGCAGGACACAGCAAGAGGGTCTTTGAGAGGGGAATGATATCCTTTATAGATTTTTATAATAGATCAGCAGATTATCCTCCCACATAGAAGAGGGATTAAATATATTTAGTAGTTGAAGGGATCTGAACTTCAGGGGATCATCCCAAAGTTTCACTACTTGATCTGAGCAATTCCAGGTGAACTGCAGGAGGTCAGACGAAGACTTCACAAGCTGTAACTCATTCAGAGAGCAGACATCTTCTTAATCAACATGGAAACCAATCCAATCTCATGGAAGAACCAAGGAAAAGGCACGTTCTTCAACACAATGAGCAGGAGGTCATGGAGCCATGAGCAGACATAGATCATGGTTTCCACCTGTTGCATCTTAGGAAAAGAAACCAAATATTTCCTTCCTGCCTGCCTTCATTTCTTCCTTCCCTTCCTGCCTTCCTTTTTTCCTTCCTTCTTGCCTCCCATCCTTCCTGCCTGCCTTCTTTCCTTCTAATGTAACATTTGTTTATTAGAGGCTGGGCCCGGTGGTTCACATCTGTAATCCCAGCACTTCGGGAGAGAGGCAGGTGGATCACAAGGTCAGGAGTTTGAGAGCAGCCTGGCCAACACGGTGAAACTCTGTCTCTACTAAAAATACAAAAATTAGCTGGGTGTGATGGCACGCACTGTAATCTCAGCTATTCGGGAGGCTGAGGCAGGATAATTGCTTGAACCTGGGAGGTGGAGGTTGAAGTGAGCTGAGATCACACCACTGCACTTCAGCCTGGGCAACAGAGCAAGACTCTTTCTCAGAAATAATAATAATAATAATAATGATAAAGTAACATTTGTTTATTAGAGAAAAAGTTTGAAAATGTAGGTAAGGCCGGGCGCAGTGGCTAATGCCTGTAATCCCAGCACTTTGGGAGGCCGAGGCCAGCAAATCACATGAGGCTGGGAGTTCAAGACCAGCCTGGCCAACATGGCAAAACCCATCTCTACTAAAAATACAAAAATTAGCCAGGTGTGGTGGTGGGCACCTGTAATTCCAGCTCCTTGGGAGGCTGAGGCAGGGGAATCGCTTGAACCTGGAAGGCCGAGGTTGCAGTGAGCCGAGATTCCACCACTGCACTCCAGCCTAGGTGACAGAGCAAGACTCTGCCTCAAAAAGAAAAAAAAAAAAAAAGAACGAAGAAACATAAGTCAAATTTTCAATAGTGGCTACCTCTAGGTAGAGGGCTAACGGATGGTTTTTTTTGTTTTTTTGAGACAGAGTCTTGCTCTATCCCCTAGGCGGGAGTGCAGTGGCACGATCTCAGCTCACTGCAATCTCTGCCTCCCGGGTTCAAGCTATTCTTCTGCCTCAGCCTCCCAGAGTGGCTGGGACTACAGGCGCATACCACCACACCTGGCTAATTTTTGTATTTTTAGTAGAGACAGGATTTCACCATGCTGGCCAGGCTGGTCTTCGAACTCCTGACCTCAGGCGATCCACCTGCCTCGGCCTCCCAAAGTGCTGGGATTACAGGCATGAGCCACCGTGCCTGGCTCCTTCAGTCTTTTTTTTTTTTTTTTTTTTAACAGTTATACTAAGATATAATTCACACTGCATAGAGTTCACTCATTTAAAATGTATAATCCAATTGCTTTTAGTGTATTAACAGAGTTATGCATTTATCATCACAATACATTTTAGAATACTTTCATTACGCCAAAAAGAAACCGTGAATGCACCCCTTAGCTCTCAGCCCCAACTCCTCGCCCCACACCCATTCCAGCCCTGGGCAACAACTCATTTCCTATCTATCTCTACAGATGTGCCTGTTCTAGGTATTTCATGTCAGTGGTCCATACTTTATGTCTCTGGCTACTTTCACTTGGCTAAATGTGTGTGAGGCTTATCCACCTTGTAGCATAGGTCAGTGGGGGCAAGGGGAGTTAAGTTCCTCATGTTCAGTTTATTGAAAGAATCTATTATATTTTCTTCTTATCCTTTTATGGTTTAATTTTTAATGCTTTGTTTTGGCTAGTCTCGAACTCCTGAACTCAGGTGATCCACCCACCTCGGCCTCCTGAAGTGCTGGGATTACAGGCATGAGCCATCTCGCATGGCCCTGGATTTTATTTTGATATAAGCAAGAAGTGACTTAGGAATGCAACTTTGTTTTATTCTAACTCACCATCCATTTTTTCAGCACCTTTTAGTTTGCACTGTCAGAAATTCTATCTTTTTTTATATTCTACATTCCATTATATATGTCAGCGCTCTCTGCTGCCTACTCAAGAGAGTCCCCAACTTAAAACTATAAAGGCAAAGCAGGGAAGGATTCTGCAGTACCTTCTAGGACTGGGGTGCAGGGTTGCTGGGACTTGGACCCACATCCTAGTTTCACGCGGTGGGGGCAGTGGGAGGCGCAGCTACCCTCAACTGTGAATGCAGATTGCTCAAGGCTCAGTAAAAATTGGGAGTACCTAAAAGTTTTAACTTTAGGTTTCTAATAAAACATTTTAAAGAAACTACCTTTGAAGGAGGTGTGAAGGCAAGCCGGCAAGAAGAAATAGCCTCAACAGCCTTCATCTGCAACAGGGAAAACACCCAAGGGCAAAGTTTAAAATGCATTCCTAGGTTCACTGATGAATAGACAGAAAGGTCCTTTTTTTTTAATTTTTAATTTTTTTTTTTTTTTTTTTTTTTGAGACAGAGTCTTGCTCTGTCACCAAGGCTGGAGTGTAGTGGTGTGATCTCGGCTCACTGCAACCTCTGCCTCCTGGGTTCAAGCAATTCTCCTGCCTCAGCCTCCTGAGTAGCTGGGATTACAGGCACCTGCTACCACTATACCTGGCTAATTTTTTGTATTTTTAGTAGACATGGGGTTTCGCCATGTTGGCCAGGCTGGTCCTGAACTCCTGACCTCAAGTGACCCGCCCACCTTGCTCTCCCAAAGTGCAGGGATTACAGGCATGAGCCACTGTGCCCTGCCTAGAAAGGCTGCTTAAAGCCCAGTGTTATCTTTAAAGGCTGCTTAAAGCCCAGTGTCAACTGTGCTTCCCTAGGACACCAGTGGGCACTGGGGGAGATAACAGAGGTCCCTTTTGGAAGGAACTGTTTCGCCTGCTGTAAATAACAGTATGACACTTGAAGCAAACCTCAGCCAATCCCCCTGCAACTCTGCCACTGGAGCAAGGAATCGTAGGGACAATCTAACCTTGAGGGGGAAAAAGATAACATTGCTTCTGGGCTGGACCATGATGTCATATTTGTTGCGGAGAACAGATAACATCATGAATTTATACACTGGAGTACAAAAGCCCATTATCCCCAGGGGAGATGTGAAGGCAAAGGTTGAAGTCGATTTCTGACACATGTTTAAGGCAGCTGAACCAGGTCCTCCTCACAGACTCTCTTCTGAATGCTTACCACCCGTTGTTGGTGTCACTAGTTTGAGAATCAATCATACTTAATTGACATGTCAACTGAAGTTGACCCTGTCCTTTGGGTTTTGAGTGAAATTGACTTGAACCTCCGTCCCAGGTGTACCTGGAGACCTAGAGTTCCCTTCAAACTCTTTGGGGCATTCATAGGGTGAACGGCATACGTATTACGTTTTTCCAGGTCATCCCTAGCTCTGAAATTCTGATTCTGCAAAATCGATTCAGCTAATGGAACATCTCTTCATCCCAGCTCGCACCTCGCTGCCCTAACTGGCCATGACTTTGATAATTTCATTTTTTGACATGCCATCGACCAAGGCTGCATAAATAGCTGAATTTTACCGACAATTTGAGGCGATGGAGAGGTTTATACCACCACATCTGAATCTCAGTCTAAAGTTAAATATGAATCAAACCTAAAATTGAGTATTAGACACCCCTGCTTCGGTCTTTTGTCCATCTCATTAAGAGTTTCTATTTCACTGCCTATATCTCTCCCTGCTTCTGGGCCAGCTGCGGCAGGTCAATTCTCCCTGACAATCACACAGACAGGCCTGCAGAGCACCCCAGCTACACAGACACATTTCCACAGCACTGCCTCAACATTAAGCTAATAATTAAACCCAGGGAAATTGATGCCCAGACATCAAAGCCAGAAATGAAATACACGTCCTGCACGGGCTTCTCCCAAACCTGGAGCAAGCCAAGATAATGGAGACAGCCTTACATTCCTCGTGCCAGGACCCATCTTGGGTTAATGAAGTCTGAGATGAGTCAAGGTAACTGAGGCAGCTGTTTGAATAGATTTATGGGAGAGTTTAAGGCAGCTCTCTGGACCAAACTGCAAATGAGATAAGATAGCAATAATCACTCTGGTACCACAGTCCTCTTTAAATAGAATTTAGGAGACAGACCTTGAAGGTACTGGGGCACTCACAGCTTGATCAGACTTAGCATTTTTTGGCCTCTGACCTTCTAGTTGAAACAAAATTAGTTACCCACAGACTTAGGTGAATGCGATACGGCACATAGGCACATGACCCCAATCTATATAAGCACTAAGAAAATTGTAACACTTTGAGTTGGTCTAGTGGAATTATCTCTGACCTTCTCCCTGTATCTGGTTACTGCAAGAAATTCCCTTCTTTCCTAGTTTGTCTGCTTCTCGTTATTGGGCCACGAGAAAACACAGCCAGATCCTGCTTGGTTCCAGGAACAATCTGGCCTCCTGTCTCCCTTCCCTCGACCTTTTCCCCTTGATTAATTCACTTCCTTCCACCATATCCAGATTTCTCCTAACCTCTTATACAGACCATTTTGGCTCTCTTTTTTCACGGCCTCCTTCCAGACAAACTGTTGAAGCCTCACCTCCCAACTAGAGTGACCTCTCAAGGTATTTTCAAAACCAAAGTCCATCCTCTTCCTGAGTGGAACTCCAGTGTTAGCTGATGGCACATTTTATCAGATCCATGTGCAATTTCTAATTACGGCAACCTGTGACAGTTCTGAATTTCATTAAACTCCTGTGTTGTTTTTAAATATTTTAGTTAAACAGTGAGATAGGGCCAGGAGTAGCACCTGTTCCCATAAGCCAGACTAGAAAACTTTATGTTTCACCTTATTGGGCATTGGGTAGAGCACTCAGAAAGGTTTTACCTCAGTAATGAGGAGGATTGAGTCCTAGATTAATCATGGCTCAGTCCCACCTAAGATGTGTTCAAAGCAAGCAAGCAAAAATGAGACTGTTTCCAAGTCACTTAATTTGTTCAAGAATATTTATAAGAATACAAAAATATCCAGTATTCAACAAGGCAAAATCCCTAATGTCTGACATCTAATAAAAAATTACCAGGTATTCAAAGAAGCATAAAAATTCAATCTGTAATGAGGAGAAAACTAAATCAAAACCAAGTCAGAACTAGCACAGATGTTAGAATGAGCAGACAAGACTACTGAAATAATCACAATACCTGTATTCTGTATGTTCAAATAGTTAAGGAGAGACATGGAAGATATAAAAAGGACCCAAAATAAACTTTCAGAGATGAAAGCTACACTGGCTGAGATGAAAATTACATTGGATGGGATTAATGACCATAGCAGAGATTCCAGAAGAAAGATTCGTAAACTTCAAGACAATGGTGGAGATGACCCAAAAGGAAACACACAGAGAAAGAAGAATTTAATAAATGGACCATCACTGAGTGGTGGTGAGATGGGACAGTTCCTTTGTGGGTGGGAACTAGAGTGGCTTGTTTCCCTCAGCCTGCTGCTGGCCACTCCTCGTGAGAGGGAGCGTGTGAGCAAGTGAGCATGGGAAACAAAGGGAAAGAACGCTGGAACCAGCCGGTCACTCCTCTCTGGTGGGAGCAGGCTCTGTGCCGGCCTGCGGCAGCATTCAAACCCCTGTCCTCTCAGCACCCAGGTTCTTGTTTGGCGTCCAGGAAGAATCAGGTCACTCAAACAGATTGAAGGGTAGTGTATGTGGAGGATTTTCTTGGGTGATGGATGTGGCTCTCAGCAGAATGGGGAGTTGGAAAGGGGATGGTATGGGAAGAAGGGCACAGGAAGAAGTCGACCTTTCCCTGAAGCCGCACGGTCTGAAGTTATCTGCGTCTATCTGTAATCTCTGACACTCAGTTGCTGCCTTTCTGCTTGCCAGTCAGCCACTTGTATCCCCGACGCTCAGCGGCCTGCATCCCTGACTGCTTGTATCAGCTGCTTGTGTTGCTCTGCCAGCTGAAGTCTTTTTATGGGCACAGAATAGGGGTGTGGCAGGCCAAAAAGCAACATTTGGGTGGAAAAGCAGGGTCAGCTGTTTTCACTTAGGGCAACAGTTCCGAGCTCAAGGGTGGGGGTGTGGTGGGGGGGGTGTGGTGGGGGGGTTAGGGGGGGTGGGCGTTTAGCTGGGAGCCCAGCTGTTCTGTATCAGTGAGAAACTTTAATCAGCTTAATCCATAATTAAGGTCCCTGAAGTGGACGAGAGAGAGGAATGACAGAACAAATATTTGAAAAAATAAGAGTTGAAAAATGTGCAATTTTGTTGAAAACTAACCAACCCACAGATCTAAGTAGCTCCACACAAGGAAACCTCAAGCACAAGAAACATGAAGAAAACCACGAGACAGATCACAACCAAACTGTTCAGAACCTGTGATAAAAACGAAATCCTAAAAGCAACCAGAGAAAAAAGACACATTATATACAGAGAAACAAAGATGAGACTCATGGCAGATTTCCTGTCAGAAACAATGCAAGTGAGAAGTTAGTGGAGCAATATCTAAAGTATTGGGAAAAAAAAGTCAACCAGGAATCTTATGATATCGACTGAAAACATCTTTCAGAAATGAATGCTAAACTTTGTTGAAGATATAAAAGATGAAAGAATTTATCACCAGCTGACCTGAATTATCATGTCTCTCCATGTCCTCAGCAGTATTGGTTTCAGGACCCCCGAGGATACCAAAATCCTTGGATACTCACGTCCCTGATATAAAATGATATTGTCAACCTAAAGTAATCAAAAGGGTCAGAATCTAGTTTAAAGAAAGTTTATTCAAGCTCCAAGTTTCAAGATGGCTGCCCAGGAAACACAGATTCCAAAGAATGAAATTCAATGTTCCAAAGTGTGGAAGTTTGGAATTATTTATATAGACAAATTCAGGGGGCGCTTAGCAGAATGTCAACATCCTTCTATATAAGGCTTAATGCATAGTCACAAATGATCTGATTAGTCAAGGTGGTTTTTTTCTTTCAGGGAAGGTATATTTAACAATCCATATGGAAGATGTGTCACGGGGTCTTTTGCACCATCTAGTCTAAGTTAGGTACAAGACAGTAAAGGAGGCAGTTAATCTATAAGAAGGGTCCATGGTTGGAAGAGGGGAGGTCGGCCTCTGATCTCTCCTGGTCATTTACAGAACGAGAACAAGGAGGAAAAGAGTTGATCTACAATCTAAGAAGCTGAAGTTACAGCTACATGCTGCGGGACTCAGGTCTCCCTGGGTCTGGTACATTTTGCATACCTCGCATAGCTCAGACTGTTCCAAGCTATTTTGCTTCACTTACTCCCAAACAACAGCCTCGGGAGCTTCTGGGGTTGTGAACACTCTGAAGCGCTGGGCGGCTGTTCCGAGAGGCCATGGAAGCTCCACGCCCCCTCCCTTTTCCTATGCGTCCTTTGCATTTGTTTGTTCCTGAGTTAGATTCTTTATAATAAACTGCTAATAGTAAGTAAAGTACTTTCCTGAGTTCGTGAGCTGCTCCAGCAAATTATTGAACGTGCAGAGGGGATTGTGTGAACCCCTCCCCACTTTATAGCCAGTTGGTGAGAAGCACTGGTGGCTTGGAGTTGAGCCTGGTGCATGCAATCCAGGTGGGGTGCGTGCAATCCAGGTGGGGTGCGTGCAATCCAGGTGGGTGGTGCATCAGGGGGTGCGTGCAATCCAGGTGGGGTGCGTGCAATCCAGGTGGGGTGCGTGCAATCCAGGTGGGGTGCGTGCAATCCAGGTGGGGTGCGTGCAATCCAGGTGGGGTGCGTGCAATCCAGGTGGGGTGCGTGCAATCCAGGTGGGGTGCGTGCAATCCAGGTGGGGTGCGTGCAATCCAGGTGGGGTGTGTGCAATCCAGGTGGTCTTACAGGGCCGAGCCCCCAGCCGGTGGGGGCTGTGCTTACTCCAGAAGTTATCAGCAGAATGGAATTGAATTGCAGGACAACCAGTTGGTGTCTGAGAGATTGGGAACTGGTTTTCGAGGAAAAAATCCACATATTTGGTCTCAGAAGTATTGTGAGTCAAAATAGTTCCAAGAGAGGGACTGCTCAGCCTGGTCCCTTGTCCCTAATGCGGTCTGAGACTTCCCAAGACTAAAACGTGCTTGCTATTAGATTGTGTTGGGAGCTGAACCTCTTTCTCCCTTGATCTTGAGTCCCTGGGTTCAACTTTGGAAGGATATCCAGAGGTTTTTGTATAAAATATTCATCCAAACCCGAACAAGACAAGCCTGCCACGCTTCAGCAGTTTCTGTGAAGTTGGTTTTCTTGGAGCCTGAAGAAAACCTCCAAGGGCTGAGCCTGAATGATAGATTTGGCATGGGAGGGAAAGACCCAGAGCTTGAGAAACTTAAATGACAAGAAACCGAGTTTGCTGTGGAACAGACCTGAAGTTATTAGTTCACAGTGACAGTTTAGCTCTCTCAGGCTCAGGCATTTTTTTTTAAGTGATTCTGAACTACTCTGTTAAGAGAATGTTGTTTCCTAAGATTAAGGAAACTCTGACTATTAAGAAAAGATTTTTTTTTAATCACTTGTGCCTTGTCTACTTTTAAAAGAGTTTAGAGGTGGCTTAAAATACTAAAGTGTGTAGAAAGTAGGACAGCGAAAATAGAGGGTAGAAGGAGCGCAGAGGGGCCAAGGGTGAGATGGATAAATTTAATGCTCATTCTAGAAGTTACTAATTCAGGACATAAGGGTGGTTGGACAGATTATGCAGTTCATATTGCTTGATTAAAGAAAACTGGTTAGAGAGATGGATATTTTCAGGTGCTGAATTTTATGAGGATGTGTGTGTGTGTGTGTGTGTGTGTGTGTGTGTGTGTCCTCATATGAGGGGCTTGAAAAATGTCTATGTAGTAATTTTGTAAAAGATATAAAAGCTTCTTTTTTTTTTTTTTTTTTTTTTTGAGACAGAGTCTCGCTCTGTCACTGAGGCTGGAGTGCAGTGGCACCATCTCGGCTCACTGCAAACTCCACCTCCCAGGTTCAAGCAATTCTCGTGCCTCAGCCTCCCAAGGAGCTGGGATTACAGGCGCCTGCCATCACGCCCAGCTAATTTTTGTTTTTTTTTAGTAGACACAGGGTTTCACCATATTGGTCAGGCTGGTCTCCAACTCCTGACCTCAGGTGATCCACCCGCCTTGGCCTCCCAAAGTGCTGGGATTACAGGCATGAGCTACTGTGCCTGGCTCTGGATATAAAAACTTTTTTAAAAACAGGATAAAAACACTGAGTGAGGATCACTTGCAGGATACCTCGTCTTCTGCTTTACCCGAGCTCTGACTCATCCGCCTCCTGCCTATCCTTGAGGCGAGGAGGGACAAAGAGAAGCTTTTTGCTAAAAATGCTGTAGGCTGGAGCAAAATGGCTGTGGAGGCACAGACAGTCATCACTGGAGTCAGGAGAACATGGAGAGAAAAGTGAATGTGCACCGAAAATAATTCTAGAGGGTGTGGCATCCTGTGGCCACTGGAATACAGGCTTGAGATCATCTGTGACCACAGGCTGAGGCAAGACTTAAGGTTTTCCCTCACATTCAGTGTCTAGAGCACTTACACCAATATTACAAAAGAAATGGTGGTTAGAGGGCTTATTATCAGATGAGGATAACAAAAGAAGTGCTTTTTACCCTGCCAGCCAAAAAGAGAAGGCAATTACTGGAGAGGCAGATTTGACCTTTGGATGACAAAGAAGAAAAAATCACCTCATTTTCAGTTTAGGGTTTAGGAAGAAAACATGAAAACACTTCACCTCTATAGCCTGGAGCATCTGCATCAGACTCTAGGGTTTTACTGAATTCCGCTGGCACCCAGTTCCCCTTGCAGGAGAGCCTTAGAAACCGGGGACCCAGCAGGAACGGGCTTTATGCGGAAGTGCTAAGGATTCAGCCCCTGGACCCAAAGGAGGACTTAGGAGAGCTGGTTTCCCCTCCAGGACCCAGAAAGGCTCCCCTTCTGAGCCCACACACTTTGAACTTGGAAGACGGGTCTTGGAGGATTTCTGTTGCATTCCTGGGACTCCATCAATGCGTATGGTTTGAATATCTCTATGTGGCCAGGCACCGTGGAAGGTGCTAGCACCACCAAGAACAACAACAGACACATCCCTGGTCGCTTGCATCGCACTGAAGAGCAGGACGGGCGGGAAGGAGGGAAAGAACTTTGGTCCACAAAGTCCTCCAGCAAAGCAGTCTGACTCCGACAAAGGGCAGGCTTCCCTGAGGAGGTGCACCGAGGGGGAGGAGTGGACGGGAGGTCAGAGGAGAGAGCCGCGGCGGGGAAGAGCGTTCCCTGCAGAGTGTGCGCACAGGCCGGGCCACACAAAGGCAGCGAGGCTTTGTCCTAGAGAAATGCAGTGCCACTGTAGCGTTGGAAGCAGGGCAGACGACAATCAGATCTGCGTTTTGAGATCACTCTGGCCGCAGTGTGGAGGAGCAATTAGAGAAGGGCCTGAATCTGGTTATTTTATTCCTTTGAATAACTCTGATTTTATTTCTTCAAGTTTAAGGTGATTCACTTGGAGAATGCTGACGGTGCCTATCAGTTAAGATTAGCATGACACTGCATTCCGGTGTGCTTGGGGCAATCCTGGTTTATGTCTGTGGTCCTGCTACAATTTTTTTTTTTTTGAGACGGGGTCTCGCTCTGTCACCCAGTCTGCAGTGCAGTGGCGCAATCTTGGCTCACTGCAGCCTCCACTTCCCGGGTCCAAGCAATTCTCCCACCTAAGCCTCCCGAGTAGCTGGAATTGCAGGGGTGAGCCATCATGCCTGGCTAACTGTGTAGAAACGGGGTTTCACCATGTTGGCCAGGCCGGTCTCAAACTCCTGACCTCAAGTAATCCACTGGCCTCAGCCTCCTAAAGTGCTGGGACTACAGGCCTGAGCCACTGTGCCTGGCCCCTGCTATAATTATTAATAGTGCCACTTTCACTCAAAGGTGTCTGGGTTCGGGCAAGGAATTACATGATCACTGTAGTTAGAATGTTTTTGTTTTTGTAGAAACAAGGTCTTGCTATGTCAACCAGGCTGGTCTTGAACTCCTGGCCTCAAGCTGTCCTCTCGCCTCAGTATAATGTTAAACAACCCCAAACAAACTGGTTTGGCAGTAAGGGGATCTCCGGCTCACCTTCCTAAAGAGGCCACAGGCAGGGCAGCTTCACAGTCAGCTGTGTAATGGGCTCTGAGGTGTCTTCACAACCCTGGATTCTCCTTATTTCTCTGCTCTGCCTCTCAGAGGGTCAGCGTCACCCTTGGGCTGCCTTGTCTCGTGGTGACAATGTTGTCCCACAGTCCCAGAGCTTGTATCCACACTTCAGAGGGAGAGAGACTCCTCTAGCAAATCTATGCTTGTGTCTCATGAGCCCAGCTGGGTCCCAGGCCATTGCTGAACCAATGCTGTGATTTGTCTGAATGCCATACTCAACGCCTAAACCCATCACCGTAGACCCCTATGAGATACAATCGCTCCACTCTCTTTTTTAGATTAACCAGGGCCTTCCTGAGGGAGGGGCCTGCCTCTCCCAAAGCCATGGGCTGCATGAGGCAGGAGAGGCTACTTGAATGAAAATCTGAAACTCCTTAGGAAAGGGAAAGGGGAGGATGGATTCTAGTTGCAATCAACAAGGTGTACAACACCAGACATTAGGATATTAGGGTTCTTCTATTTGCGACTCTTAGGGATGTAGTGTTTTGGAAGGGGAGAGCTCTTTATTTTTAAAGGAGAACAACATCCTTCATTATTCATATAGCATTTCATATAGCAAACCTTGTGACCAGACATGCTAATGAATATTCAAGAACATCCAAGAATGAGGAGGCTCAAGTCTTGACTCTTTTTTTTTTTTCTTTGAGACAGAGTCTGGCTTTGTTGTCCAGGCTGGAGTGTAGTGGCTCAATCTCGGCTCACTGTGACCTTTGGCTCACTGCAACCTCCACCTGCCAGATTCAAGTGATTCTCCTGCCTCAGCCTCCAAAGTAGCTGGGGTTACAGGCATGCGCCACCACGCCTAGCTAATTTTGTATTTTTTAGCAGAGACGGGGTTTCACCATGTTGGTCAGGATGGTATCAAACTCCTGACCTCAGGTGATCCACCTGCCTTGGCCTCCCAAAGTGCTGGGATTACAGGTGTGAGCCACCATGCCCGGCCATCTTGACTCTTTTATATTCATTTTGGAAGCTCAAATTCACCTTCACACTGTCCTTCCTTTGAGCATCACTGAGCTACGGTGTGTGTGTGTCTCTCCTCTAATCGCGACTGCTGTCACAGCACTATCTTCGGTGAGTTCTCCTCTAAGCACATTTCACATCTAATTGAGTTATCGTCACTCAGTGCCAGGAAAGACTGAGACTGAGGCAGGGAAAGACACGCCTGAGTCAAATGTGTCTGCCAGAGTTTAAATGGGTTTGCTTCTGTCTTTAAATCCTTGGCTTAATTCCAAGATAATGTGTAAGTGCTCTGGATTGACTGTTATTTTGTATTTTCTGGCTTTTGGCTCTTCTCCATTAACATAATGGCTAACCCTGTAATTGTTATGAAAGAATGAGACCATTTTACCCTGAGCTTGGAAAAGGGTAGAGACAATGTCTATTTTCTTGCTTCTGGAGCCACTCTGGAAAAACATTATTTTATTATCATTCCACGGGTGCCCACTTGACACGGCAGAGGATGGGTCCATGGTGAAGCCACTGTGCTCTCACCTAGAAGTGAGCACAATGGTAGGTTGGGGACATTCTGGGAGGTTCAGGAGCTTTTCTGCCATTATCCTGGGAGCAAGAGGTACCCTGCGGTGGGATGCACCCTGCGGGCAGGACCTGGGCATGGGGTCAGATTGGGCCAGGCCAGAGCACACTGCCTCATCAGGGAGTTGTGGGTGGGGAGGCCCCTGAGAAACTTCCACAGAAAGGGCCCGCCACCCAGCAGGCAACAATGGCCAAGGAAGACCCCAGTGGCATTGCGTGAATAAAGATCTCCTCTGCCTCCCTTCTTCCCTTCACAGCACATTGGAGAAAAGGGAGGAGGAAGAAGGAGTTGGGCAGAGACTCTCACCCCTCCGCAAACCAAGTCTCTGAGGCTGGGACCTACTACTCCTGCTAGGAGGTGAGGATGTGCAATGGAAGTGGATTAAAATGGATTGGACAAGACTTTGAAAAAAAAAACAACCCTGTGTCATCCAAGAGATGGAATCATAATAGGATCCCTAAGGGACTAGACGTTTATGAGAAAAATAAAGCAATTTGATGTTTGTTTCACTTGTTCCATAAAGTAGTTGGCCACACATGTCTAAGATGAATTACACCAAGCCGATCTAGCTTTTATTTTTTAATTCAAGACTTCTAAACCCACCATATGAATTACACCAAACCAATCTAGCTCTTATTTTTTAATTCAAGACTTCTACACTCACCATAGACGGATAATTTCTCTATGCTGATAAAGCCTGTTGTATGTTTCTTGCCATGGTGTCTTTTTAGAATGCATAGAGAAAGAGGGATATAGGATCTGAGCTCAAAGAGGACCCTAAAGGATGTGGGAAAAATGAAACGCCCATACACTGTTGGTGAGAATGGAAGTTAGTACAACCTCTGTGGAAAATTGGAGATTTCTCAAAGAAAGAAAAATAGAACTACCCTTGGATCCGGCAGTCCCACTACTGGTTGTTATATACCCAAAGGAAAATAAATCATTATATAAAAAAGACACCTGGACTGTCAGCTGTAGCACTATTCACAATAGCAAAGTCCTGGAATCAACCCAAGTGCCCATCACCAGATGATTGGATTAAAAAGTGGTGCATACACACATCATGGAATATAACTCAGCCATAAAAAAGAATGAAATATTGTCTTTTGCAGCAACATGGATAGAACTGGGGGCCATTATCCTTAGTGAAATGGCCCAGAAACAGAAAATCCAAAACTTCACTTTCTTACATATGTGCAGGTACCCCCAGACATACAGAGGGAAATAATAGACACCAGAGACTCCAAATGGTGGGCAGGTGGGAGGGGTGAGGGACCACCTCTTGGGTTCGTTGTACACTATTTGGGTTATGAGCATACTGAAAGCCTCGATTTCACCACTGTGCAATATATTCATGTAAAACAACTGCATTTGTACCCCTAAATCCATAAAAATAAAACATTTAATAAAACTGAAAAAGACTTCGAAAAAAACAAGAGGCTCATGCCAAACCTGAGTGGCATTTCTATAGCTATGCTTTGAAGGTCCATCCTTAAACACACCCTGCTCAGCCTCAGTTCCTTGCACGTGACCTACTTTTTGAAGAAAACATTTATGGAGCACTTCCTGTGCGTAAGACCTTGGTGTTAGGAGCTGCAGAGGCAAGACTGTTCCTTACAACCTGGCTTCCTTCTGGATGCATCCCACCTAGTGAGAACCAGGCAGTAAATAAAATAACATAAGGATGGAGCCATGGCTCTGAGCAGGGGGTGGGCACTGTGGTGTGGGAGAAGGGGGTACTTCTCCTTCCTCAGGCTGGAAGAGAGGTAGAGCAGGCATGCACTCTGACCCGAGCAGGGCGGGCCAGCAGAGCACAAGCTTCTTTCGCTAAAGGAGCAGGAATGATAAAGAGTAACTTAGCTAGGTTGGGTGGGGTGGATCACACTTGTAATAGCAGCACTTTGGGAGTCTGAGGCCCAAGAGTTCTAGATCAGGCTGGGGAATATAGCCAGACCCTCATCTCTATAAAAAAATGAAAATTAGCTGGTGTGGTGGTGCACGCTTATAGTCCCAGCTACTTGGGGGACTGAGATGGGAGGATTGTTGAGCCAGGGAGTTTGAGGCTTCAGTGAGCTATGATCGCACCACTGCACTCCAGCCTCCGTGACAGAGCAAGACCCAGTCTCAAAACAAACAAACAAACAAACAAACAAACACCAAAAAAAACCAAGCAACTTAGCTAACTCCTGTTTAAACCTCTTGGATGAACGCTGGCTAGATGGATCAGGTGTCACAGCCATTGCTGTTTGGCCAGTAAAATGCAGCCCAGCAAGTGCAGAGATGACAGACAGGCAGGGGATCGTTGAGCGGGGGTTCGCAAAGGACAGAGGTACTGGACACTGAATTTGCTTTGTGTTGATATTGTTTCCCCTCTTCCCAAAAACAGGCGTGGGAAGCATGGCATGAATCACTTATGGGCAACGTGAGACAAATTTCTAAAATGGTTTGCTGCACGCAACCAATTTCACATTGAAAGCCACTTCTGCTAAATGATGAAAAGCCATAAATCATCCAGCCTAATGGATTTTGTCTCATCTATTCAGTATCTTCCAGGGCATTGAATTTAGAATGTAATGCACTAAGGAAAAAAAAAAAACCTCCCTAGAAAACCATATAAGCTTGAACATTTTCAAAGTAACATCCCTCATGCTAAAAGCACCCCTCCCTCCTTGTGACAAGACCTTGACCACTTCTCTCTTGCTGGTCTCCCCATAGCAGACAACGGCTCGCCTCCCAGTGCCACAGGAAGAATGTGGCTGCCTCAGCATAAGCCCAGCCCTGCCACTCCAGGTGTGAGACCTGGGCAAGCAACATCAGTCTTGCAGCCACAGCTTTCTTGTCCATCCAGTGGACCTAGGGCTATTGTGACTATAAATGAAAAAAGAACCTAAGACAGCCCTGGCCTTACAGTAGTTGCTTAAAACATGACGGCCAGCATGATGATTGTTCAAACATTTGGGTCCCCTGCTCTCTTCCCCCTTGTTTCCTAGTGTCTGGGTTGGAGGCAGCCTTAGCCACCTTCTTCTTACCTTGCCTTTCCTCTTTCCTACCTGTGTCCAGGACAAAATGCCTGAGGAATGTCTCTGCTTCATTAAGTAGCAAAACACACAATGACCCTTGTCGTTATAGCCGCTATTCCTGGTGGGCGAGGGTCCACCCAGCTCTGGCTTCAGTTAAGCTTCTGACTGGGGAGAGCCTGGGATCCTTTTTTGGGGAAATGGCTGACTAGCTCTTTGACTGGGTGGGGCTATTTTCCAGGCTGCACCAAAAGAGCCTCCCCCCTGCTGCTCCCTGCAGGGAGGCCAGGCTTCTCCCTGCAGAGCCTGGGTCAGGTCAGCTGGGATTCCAGGGCTGACCAATTTGGTCATGAGGGTTGCTCTAACTCACTGTTTGGGAAACTCAGCCCTGGAAAACAAAACTGTGTTGCAAGACTTTCTTCATTCCTTGGTTTGCACACCATCAAATTACTCATGAGTTTAATGTAATTTGAGCTTTTCTCTAAGATGAAACCCATGGCAAATACACAGAGGAGCCAAAATGCCTAATTTTTAGGCTTTATCTTGATTTTTTTTCTTTTTATAGGCCACGTATCCCAAATATTTATAGAAGAGAATAACAAAAAAACACACAAATAAAACTGATATCCTTTTTCTTTTCTTCTTTACTTTTTTTTTTCTTTTTTTTGAGGCAGGGTCTCACTCTTTCACCCTGGCTGGAGTGCAATGGCGTGATCGTTACAGCCTTGATTATAGCAGTGATACATCACTATAGCCTCGATCTCCCCAGCTCAAGCAATCCTCCCATGTCAGCCTCCCAAGGAGCTGGGACTACAGGTGTGTGCCACATCTGGCTAATTCTTTTGATTTTGGGTAGAGACCAGGTCTCACTATGTTTCCCAGGCTGGTCTTGAACTCCTGAGCTCATGTGATCCACCCGCCTTGGCCTCCCAAAGTGCTGGGATTACAGGCATGCGTCACTGTGCCCAGCCAAAACTGACATTCTTTATGCCATCAGTATCCAATTAGAAAGAAAGCTTAATTCAGAAAAGTGTTCTTGACTGTGTCCCTGAGCGTGAGGAAGGCATAGGGAGGGGGAATGTTTATTCATGGCTGCAGTTCTTTCAGCCTGGGTAAGGGCGAGTTCTGTGGAACTCTGTGTCCTTCTGGTAGATAGGTAACTGCTTCTTCTCCTTTTTTTTTTTTTTTTTTTTTTTTAGAGACAGAGTCTCGCTCTGTCGCCCAGACTGCCAGACTGGAGTGCAGTAGCATGATCTTGGCTCACTGCAACCTCTGCCTCCCGGGTTCTAGCAATTCTCCTGCCTCAGCCTCCCGAGTGGGTGGAACTACAGGTGCACGCTGTCATGCCCGGCTAATTTTTTGTATTTTAGTAGATACAGGGTTTCACCATGTTGCCCAGGCTGGTCTCGAACTCCTGAGCCCAGGAAATCCACCTGCCTCAGCCTCCCAAAGTGCTAGGATTACAGGCGTGAGCCACTGTGCCTGGCCAGTCCCTGCTTCTTGACCTTGGGATATATATGGTATATACTGAAGGCCTCACATGACCACTTCACCTTGGGATATCTAGTGTGTGGCATCTGTGCTATTTCTCTCCTCTGCACATGGCAGACATTGTGAATGACACACAGGGCTCTTTCTGGTGTGGCCTCAGAATGCCTCTCAGCTCAATACTCCAGAAAATTACCAACATCCATCAGTGTAGACAGAAGGGATCAATTCCAGTGGTCATCCTAGGGCCCAGGCTATCATGTGAGCCTGGATTTATGAGATGTTGGCAGCTACCTTAGGGCAGAGAATGAAAAGGACTTGTTCTCTCCTAAAACTCAAACCAGTAACTGCTTCTCACATACTGGTTGACCTGGAAAACAGTTTTAGAAAGAGCAGTTGGTGAAACTGCTTATTGAAGTCATGCATTCCCAATTAGTTAGGCCATTGTCATTCCAAAGATAATACAAGTCATGAGGTATTGCATTTCTGAGAAAGGAAAATTCACTCAGGCAGGAAGCAGACATCTGTGGTCATTTGGGATGCTGGTTGCTTAGGGCTCCCTCTGGGGACACCTCTGTCTTCTGGCACCTTTGCCAGATTGTGCATGAGCTGGTGGAGCTCCTAGCAGATAGAACACCTCTTCCAGGTTTGAGATTCCATAAGCAATAGGGGTAAATGGCTGGGCTAGAGAATGAGAGACAGGGAGAGGCCCAGGACACAGCTGATTCCCCGCCCCTCCTGGCAGGGCAGATATCCTGTGTCCCACCACAGCTATGGGTGATGACAATGGCCCTTGTCCATGAGCCGCTCCCCTCAGCCTGCCAGCCCACTCTCCAGCTCTGACATTGCATTCCCCGCTGTGGGTACAAAGAACCTGGACTGACATCCTTTATTGAGGCACAGGCCAGCCTCGTACAAGGGTCTTTTCTGGTCACACATGCTTCTGCTCCGCCATCAGGTGAAATCAATTCTCTTTAGATTTAAGATTTCCATGATGGCGTTGTGGACACCGTCAGCCACCTGCCCACCTTCCATCTGCTTCCTCCTTCCTAACAGAACCCTGTCTCAGGGAAGACTCCGATAAGCCTCGTGATTCGCAGACCCGGGTTGCTGGCCAGAGATCGGCTCGTCAATCCAGGCCAAGCCAGTCAGGGTGCCCCCGTCCAGGCAGCTGCCCTCTAAGGGGAATATTTGGGGCAAGAGAGTTTTGACCAGGGTTTCCCCACCATGCCTCATCCTTGCTTTGCTTTTCCCCCTCTATGGAGCAAGAAGCGGCCACCAGTTAGCCTGTTTCTGGCTTCCACGTTATGGGCGGCTCCCTGTCCTAGCTGACAACCCAGGCTCGAGGTCTCCGAGGTGCCATTAGAGCCTTATCAATCTGGAGGAGTTCAAGGGACACTTGTGGAGTCCAGCAGAGGTTAGGAAGGAATGCATATGAGAAATGCTGTTTCTCCCAGTCCCTTCCTCCCCCAGTGACCTCAATCATACCTGCTTGCTCTCCAGTGAAGGGACAAACAGAGGGACATCAGGGTGCCGAAAAGTCCCCTCTTCCTGAGGCAAATATGCTGACTGCAAAAGGAAACACATTGCCTGGCCACCATGCCTGCCTTGCTGGCCTGTTCTGTGTCTGTGACCAGGAATTTCGAGGAGGGGATTCTGTGTGGGGGAGGACCCTGTCGTCACGTGCTGGGAGATGCCAGCTCACAGGAGCCACATTTCCAGGTGTACTCAGCCCTCTTCCTCTGCACCCTGCAATTCTGCAGCATTCCAAGGGCTGGGCTCTAGTTCTCTTACACCTGCAGCCATCTCCAGGAGAGCTATAAGTGACATCACGATGGCAGAGATAATGGTAACTTCTACTTATTAAGAGCTACATATCACTATTAACCATGTGCTCTGCATGGACCATCTACTTCTTCTGTGATACTGCAGAAAATGTGGTATTGTGCCCAATTTACAGACAAGGAAAACTGAGGCCTATAGATACCCAGACACTCACCCAGGTACACAGAGCAGGAAGGAGAGCTCAACAGCTTCTGGGCCTTTTGGCTAAGATCAAGTGTAGTATCTGTTATCAGTTTAACATCTGATACTGAAGCGGTGTCGTCATCTCACACCAAGGAAATCAAGGATGCAGACACACAAGAAGAGAGGTTAAGAGTGGAGGTTTAATAGGTGAGAGAAAGAGAAAAAAGTGTCCTTTCCTGCAGTGAGAGGCTCCCGAGAGGGTCTTCCAGTTTCGTGGTGAAATGCACAGGGTTTTACAGACCAGCTGGAGGAGATGGTGTCTGATTTACATAGGGCCCAAAGATTGGTTGGAGCAGGTGTGCCATTTACATAGCACAAAGCTGGCTGCCCCATCCTAATATTTTATTAGGCAGATGGGTTCTCTACCTGGTTGGCGCCATGTGGCCTGTTCCTTTACTGTACACATGGTTGACAAAGAAGGGAACGTGGAGACTCCGTGTTGAACATGCCTGATCCCCAGGTAGCCTTTTCCTATTGGCACAGCTGCCGGTATCCACCCGTGCAAGCTTCCAGCTTGCTTTTCTATGTCTGCAGCTTGATTTTTCGGGCTGCTCTTTGTTAGAAAAGAAATGATTTGGGGACGGCTTTTTATTAAAAGGGAAACCTTACCAAGGACTCTCTTACCCTCACTAACTGCCTAAATAATTTCTTTTTTAGCTCCTGTATCAGTACATCCTCTACTAGAGGACAATATATCAGATGAGTTTTTGGAGGAGGGAGATGGGATAGGAGCGTGCTGAGTCTACTTCACACATTGACGTATGTGGCAGTACCTCCAGGATTGGAGCATGCCCTCAGGGGAACAGGTTAAACAAAAAGTAGAGCTTAGATTCCATCAGAGGCTGGTGGATCCGTAAGGGGCACCTCTTTTCGCTGGGCGGCACTGCCTTCCATACACCAGTGCCCATCCTGCCTGCCAGTCCCCCTCCAAGTCCTGCTCTTCCCTGGGGGCCGGCCTGGGCAGTGGGAAAGTGAAGCTGGCATTGATTAGTCTGTTGGCTCCCGGTCTGCTCTCAGATCGAGGAGGTGGGGGCAGTGTTTAGGCAACGCACGAAACCCTCATTCCCCCATGGGAGCCAAAGGTCTCAACATCATTTTAGAGCTGATGACACAGAAGCCCAGGGATGGAAATGGCTAGTTTTGAGCCTCTCAGGGTAGCAGTGGGACCTTCTGCTCTTAACCTGGGGCCAGTGCTGGCTCTCAGACCAGTCCAGTCAGATCAGGGCCTGCTTTTCAGGGGATGTGGCCTTTGTCCACCACCCTGCAGGTCCTGGAGGATGAATGAGGCTCTACGTTAACTGAATGTTGACAACAAAAGGTCTGCAAAATGGGCAGGGCAACGCCTTGGGGACCCTAAGGAGATGGTCCCCGCAGATGCTGCTGGGGCCTAATGTTTTCTGAATCCTTTTTAGGGTCACGTGCATTATAGAGCTGGCTCATCTACACCTCTGCCACAGCAACCCTGGGAGGGGCATCTTGGCATGGAAAAAGTGAGGCTCAGGAAGATTGCGTGACCTACCCACAGTCACGTGGCCTGCAGGCAACTGAACCAGTCCTTGAATTCAGAGCTGCCTGAATCAAGCTCCCACATTTTCAACATGTGACCACACTCCTCCATGCTGAGGACGTTTCTGCTTGCAAACTGGTGTTTTTCTGGAAGAACAAAGAAGGCCATCCCAGAAAAATCTGCCTAACAATGAAAAAACTACTCTATTCCATATAGGTAAGCCCGGGGACCAGATGCCTGGACCTGTGAGGTGAGTGTGACTCCGGGGAGGAGAGAAGCACAGCCAGGCTGCCTCACCTGCCTTCCCTAGGCAGCGGCCCCCGAGTGGATCCACACAAACTGCAAGGACTTTTGGAATGGACTGAATTGTGTCCCCCCTAGAATTCACAGGTTGAAACCCTGCCCACCAGTGTGACTGCATTAGGAAATGGCCTGTAAGGAGGTAATGAAGGTTAAACGAGGCCAGGCTGGGAGCAGTGGCTCATGCCTGTAATTCCAGCACTTTGGGATGCTGAGGTGGGTGAATCACTTGAGGTCAGGAGATCGAGACCATCCTGGCCAACATGGTGAAACCCTGTCTCCACTAAAAATACAAAAATTAGCTGGGCGTGGTGGTATGTGCCTGTAGTCCCAGCTACTTGGGAGGCTGAGGCAGGAGAATCACTTGAACCCAGGAGGCGGAGGTTGCAGTGAACTGAGATCGCGCCACTGCACTCTAGCCTGGGTGACAGAGTGAAACTCCATCTCTCTCTCTCTCTCTCTCTCTCACACACACACACACACACACACACACACAAATGTTTAAAAGAGGTCCTAAGGATGAGGCCTTAATTCACTGGATTGGTGTTCTGAGAAGTAGGGGAAGAGATGGCAGAGCTCACTCTCTCTCTGCAGGTGTACAGAGAAAAGGCCCCATGAGGACACAGCAAGAAAGTGGCCATGTACACACTAGGAATGTTACAGGAAAGGGGTCCCAATCCAGACCCAAAGAGAGGGTTCCTGGATCTTGCACAAGAAAGAATTCAGGGCAAGTCCATAGAGTAAAGTGAAAGCAAGTTTATTAGGAAAGTGAAGGAATAAAGAATGGCTACTCCATAGGCAGAGCAGCCCTGAGGGCTGCTGGTTGCCCATTTTTATGGTTATTTCTTGTACTAAATAAGGGGTGGATTATTCATGCCTCCCCTTTTTAGACCACATAGGGTAACTTCCTGATGTTGCCATGGCATTTGTAAGCTGTCAGGGTGCCTGTGGGAGTGTAGCAGTGAGGACGACCAGAGGTCACTGTCGTGGCCATCTTGGTCTTGGTGGGATTTAGCCGGCTTCTTCACTGCAACCTGTTTTATCAGCACGGTCTTTATGACCTGTATCTTGTGCCGACCTCCTGTCACATCCTGTGACTTAGAATGCCTTCACTGTCTGGGAATGCAGCCCAGTAGGTCTCTGCGTCATTTTACCCAGCTCCTATTCAAGATGGACTTGCTCTGGTTCACCTACCTCTGATAAAACTGCAAGGACTTTTGGAATGGGCTGAATTGTGTCCCTCCTCCCCCCCAAATTCATAGGTTGAAGCCTTACCCCCTAGTGTGACAGTATTTGGAAATAGGGCCTATAAAAAGGTTATTAAGGTTAAGCGAGGCCCTAAAAATGAGGCCTTAATCCACTGAACTGGTGTCCTTAGAAGAAGAGAAAGAGGCCAGGGGCGATGGCTCATGCCTGTAATCCCAGCACTTTGGGAGGCTGAGGCAGGCAGATCATGAGGTCAGGAGATGGAGACTATCCTGGCTAACACAGTGAAACCCCGTCTCTACTAAAAATACAAAAATTAGCTGGGCATGGTGGTGCGTGCCTGTAGTCCCAGCTACTCGGGAGGCTGAGGCAGGAGAATTGCTTGAATCTGGGAGGCAGAGGTTGCAGTGAGCCAAGATCACACGACTGCACTCCAGCCTGGTGACAGAGTAAGACTCCATCTCCAGAAAAAAAAAAAAAAAAAAGGGAAAGAGACACCGGAGCACGTGCTCTCTCTCTCTCTCTCTCTCTCTCTGCAGGTGCACAGAGAAAAGGCTGAGTGAGGACACAGCAAGAAGGCAGCCATGTACACACCAGGAAGAGAGGCCTCACCTGAAACCAACCCTGAGGGCACCTGCAGGGCCTGCAGACCTGTAAAAAGACCAATGTCTGTTTAAGCCACCCAGCTTGTGGCATTTTGTTATGCAGTCTGAGCATATTAATACAGGTTTTTTTTGTTTTTTTTTTTCCAGAAATCTTCAAAGTTCGCATTCCAACATTAACACAGGAGTGAAAGCACAGGCTTTGAAGTCAGAAAGGACTAAGTTCTCAACCTGGCTTCCCATTCAGCAGGACCTTGGCTTTCCTCTCTAGGATCTTGTTTCATAAGATTGATATGAAAATTAACTGAAGCAATGCATAGGAATTGCTTGTCATGGTATGTGGAACATGTAAGGATATTACTATTATCCTTATTGTAATTGCCTTTGCAAAAAATCATATCAGTGAGAAAATTATGGCTCTGGAGGAGATCTGATCTGGCCAATCCCCCTTTTTGCTTTTAGTCTTCAACTGCCCTTAATTATTCCTGGGCTTAGGCTAAGCTAACTTTGGGAGACATTTAGTTTATAGTTTAAATGATAATAGCCTTTCCCCCAAATTGAACCTCCTTTGTAAAGCTAATGAGAGACCACCAGGCTAGGAGGATAGAGGAAACTGAATTTGGCTAACCTGGAGACATAAACAATTGCCAGCCATTATTCCGGAGGTCACGAGATATGCAACTTCCCCAGTTATTCCTGCAGATAACATCACTACTGTAGAACGTTAAGACTGGCCTTTTGAGATGTCTTTTCAGGTTTTCCGCATGTCTCACACTGATAATGGCTCCACCTGATCCCCCAAGTGTTCCTGTGGCCCTACCCAGGAGCGACTCAGTTCAAGAGGACCATTTCCCACACCCCTCTGATTGCACACCCAACCAACTGGCAGCAAGCACCCATTGCCTAGCCACCCACACCCCTTTCCGCAAACTACCTTTGAAAAACCCTAGCCCCTGAATTCTTGGGGAGACTGATTTGGGTAATAGTAAGAGTCCAGTCTCCCATTCAGCTGGTTCTGTGTGAATTAAACTCTTTCTCTATTGCAATTCCCCTGCCTTAATTAATCGGCTCTACCTGGGCAGCAGGCAAGAAGAGCCCATTGGGTGGTTACATTATGAGGTTATCTTCACTTTTATGGAGCTGGCAGATGGTACTTGGGTTCAACTGCTCTGAGTTTTTCTAGCTGTGGTCCATTGTTCCAAAGCACACATCCTGACTCTAGGGTGTCACTGGGGTCTGTTACAGGTAGTTAGGCCTGAGCAGGGCAGGAGAGGGCTCTCCCCTACCCACCAGGAATGTCAGGTGATAGTGTCAGGTGATGGTGTGACAATGATCACAGTGCCCTTCTAAAAGTGATTATTCAGCAGCCGGCGCCAGAGAGGGACAATCTCCTGAAGACCCAGGGCTGTTAACATTAAAGCATTAATTTAATGCAGGTGCCAGGGAGAAGCAAAAAGGGCTTCCAATAAAGTCTCAGTTATTGGGCTAGTGAGCTCAGGCATTCGCGTTAAGAGACAAAATGGTGGAATATGACTTCCGGGGGCCTCCACTGGAAAAGGGAGCGTGCCGTGTATAACGTCGTAAACCCACTGTGCGTGCTCACTTCCCAGGCGTCAGGACCCCTCTGTAGATGTGGGCAGCCCACCCTAAGGGAAGAATTATGGGAAAGGGCTGCAAGATGCCAGAGGTGGGCCAGGCTATAAAGTCCTAGGATCAAGTTTAAATGCCACACTCGTTCAAGTTGCTCACTTGAGACTCTTCCAAGTAAGTGTACTTTCCTTTCTTTCCTGCTCTCTCCTGCTCTGAAACTTGCCTCGGTCTCTTTTTCTGCCTTGTGCCCCTCAGTCAAATTCTTTCTTCTGAGGAGGCAAGAATTGAGGTTGGTGCAGACCTGTATGGATTCACTGCCAGTAACTCGGACACCTTCCACCGGTAACAGGGTGAGTCCACGGGGTTTTGCGGCCTATTTTTAGCATATTACAAGTTTCTGAAGTGTCACCCATCAGCCTGCAATGATGCTACACAGGCTAACCAACACATCATGTTCCTTTGCTTTTAACTAGAATTAAACAGAGACACCATGGAAACACTGCTTATCTCTAATGACCAGAAGCTGAGATCAACGGGTATTAACGTCCTTGATTTATAAGAAAATTGGAGCATAAAATACCTATTATCTCATCATAGACCCTACAGGACCCATGGGGAGAAAAGAAAGAGAAGCAGTCCTATATGAACCAAAAATAAAATTCAAAGCTCCCTGCTCCCCACTTCAAGTTGTCCCACCCAGATCGAACCAATGTCAATCTTACATGTATTGATTGACATATTATGTCTCCCTAAAACGTATAAAAGCAAGCTATACCCCGACCCCCTTGGGCACATGTTGTCAAGCCCTCCTGAGGCTGTGTCACGGGCATGTCCTTAACCTTTGGCAAAATAAACTTTCTCAATTGAGTGAGACCCATCTCAGATATTTTGGGTTCACACCAAGTAGGTGAAAAGGTCAGGCACCCTGGCTGAAATTGCTACAGTAGTTTTGGGTATTTTTGTCAGGCCTCTGAGCCTAAGCCAAACCATTGCATCCTCTGTGACTTGCACCTATAAGCCCAGATGGCCTGAGGTAACTGAAGAATCACAAAAGAAGTGAAAATGCCCTGCCTCGCCTTAACTGATGACATTCCACCACAAAAGAAGTGACAATGGCCAGTCCTTGCCTTAACTGATGACATTACCTTGTGAAAGTCCTTTTCCTGGCTCATCCTGGCTCAAAAAGCTCCCCCACTGAGCACCTTGTGACCCCCACTCCTGCCCACCAGAGAACAAACCCCCTTTGACTGTAATTTTCCACTACCTACCCAAATCCTATAAAACGGCCCCACCCCTATCTCCCTTTGCTGACTCTCTTTTCGGACTCAGCCCGCCTGCACCCAGGTGAAATAAACAGTCTTGTTGCTCACACAAAGCCTGTTTGGTGGTCTCTTCACACGGACGCACGTGAAATTTGGTGCCGTGACTCGGATTGGGGGACCTCCCTTAGGAGATCAATCCCCTGTCTTCCTGCTCTTTGCTCCATGAGAAAGATCCACCTACGACCTCAGGTCCTCAGACCCACCAGCCCAAGAAACATCTCACCAATTTCAAATCCGGTAAGTGGCCTCTTTTTACTCTCTTCTCCAACCTCCCTCACTATCCCTCAACCTCTTTCTCCTTTCAATCTTGGCGCCACAGTTCAATCTCTCCCTTCTTTTAATTTCAATTCCTTTCATTTTCTGGTAGAGACAAAGGAGACACGTTTTATCCGTGGACCCAAAACTCTGGTGCCAGTCACGGACTGGGAAGGCAGCCTTCCCTTGGTGTTTAAGCATTGCAGGGACACCGCTCTGATTATTCACCCACGTTTCAGAGGTGTCAGACCACGCAACGACGCCTGCCTTGGTCCTTCACCCTTAGTGGCAAGTCCCACTTTTCTGGGGGGAGGGACAAGTACCCCAACCTCTTCTCTCCGTGTCTCTACCCCTTCTCCGCCTTTCTGGGGGGCAAGAAACCCCCAACCCCTTCTCCTTCACGCTTAGCGGCAAGTCCCGCTTTTCTAGGGGAGGGGCAAATACCCCAACCTTGTATCTCTGTGCCCCGATCCCTTATTTCCACACCCCAACCTCTTATATCTCTGTGCCCTGATCCCTTATTTCTGCGCCCCCGACCTCGTATCTCTGAGCCCCGACCCCTTGCCCACTTTTCTGGAGGGTAAGAACCCCTGAACCGCTTCCCTCTGTGTCTCTACTCTCCCTTTTCTTTAAACTTGCCTCTTTCTCTATAGGCAACCTTCCACCCTCCATTCCTCCTTCTTCTCCCTTAGCCTGTGTTCTTAAGAACATAAAACCTCTTCAACTCTCACCTGACCTAAAACCTAAATGCCTTATTTTCTTCTACAATGCCACTTGACCACAATACAAACTCAACAGTAGTTCTAAATGGCCAGAAAACAGCACTTTCGATTTCTCCATCCTACAAGACCTAAATAATTTTTGTTGAAAAATAAGAAAATGGTCTGAGGTGCCTGACGTCCAGGCACTGTTTTACACATCAGTCCCTCCCTAGTCTCTGTTCCCAATACAACTAGTCCCAAATCTTCCTTCTTTCCCTCCCGCCTGTCCCCTCAAGTCCCAACCACAAGCGTCGCTGAGTCTTTCTAATCTTCCTTTTCTATAGACCCATCTGACCTCTCCCCTCCTCGCCAGGCTGAGCTAGGTCCCAATTCTTCCTCAGCCTCCACTCCTCCACCCTATAATCCTTTTATCACCTCCCCTCCTCACACCCGGTCCAGTTTACAGTTTCGTTCCATGACTAGCCCTCCCCCACCTGCCCAGCAATTTCCTTTTAAAAAGGTGGCTGGAGCTAAAGGCACAGTCAAAGTTAATGCTCCTTTTTCTTTATCCGACCTCTCCCAAATCAGTTAGCATTTAGACTCTTTTTCATCAAATATAAAAAACCCAGCTCAGTTCATGGCTCATTTGGCAGCAACCCTGAGATGCTTTACAGTCCTAGACCCTAAAAGGTCAAAAGGCCGTCTTATTCTCAATATACATTTTATTACCCAATCTGTTCCCGACATTAAATAAAACTCCAAAAATTAAATTCCGGCCCTCAAACCCCACAACAGGACTTAATTAACCTCACCTTCAAGGTGTACAATAATAGAGTAGAGGCAGCCAAGTAGCAACATATTTCTAAGTTGCAATTCTTTGCCTCCACTGTGAGACAAACCCCAGCCACATCTCCAGCACACAAGAACTCCAAACACCTGAACCGCAGCTGCCAGGAGTTCCTCCAGAACCTCCTCCCCCAAGAGCTTGCTACAAGTGCTGGAAATCTGGCCACTAGGCCAAGGAATGCCTGCAGCCCAGGATTCCTCCTAAGCCATGTCCCATCTGTGCAGGACCCCACTGAAAATTGAACTGTTCAACTCACCTGGCAGCCACTTCTAGAGCCCCTGGAACTCTGGCCCAAGGCTCTCTGACTGACTCCTTCCCAGATCTTCTTGGCTTAGCAGCTGAAGACTGACACTGCCCGATTGCCTCAGAAGCCTGCAAGACCATCACAGACACTCTAGGTAACTCTCACAGTGAAGGGTAAGTTCCTCCCCTTCTTAATACAGAGGCTACTCACTCCACATTACCTTATTTTCAAGGGCCTGTTTCCCTTGCTTCCGTAACTATTGTGCATATTGACGGCCAGGCTTCTAAACTTCTTAAAACTCCCCAACTCTAGTGCCAACTTAGATAATACTCTTTTAAGCACTCCTTTTTAGTTATCCCCACCTGTCCAGTTCCCTTATTAGGCCGAGACACTTTAACTAAATTATCTGCTTCCCTGACTGTTCCTAGGCTACAGCCACACCTCATTGCCACCTTTTCCCCCAGTTCAAAGCCTCCTTCACATCCTCCCCTTGTATCTCCCCACCTTAACCCACAAGTATAAGACACCTCTACTCCCTCCTTAGTGACCGATCATGCACCCCTTACCATCCCATTAGAACCTAATCACTCTTACCCTGCTCAATGCCAATATCCCATCCCACAGCATGCTTTGAAAAGATTAAAGCCTGTTATCACTCGCCTGTTACAGCACGGCCTTTTAAAGCCTATAAACTCTTCTTACCATTCCCCCATTTTACCTGTCCTAAAACCAGACAAGGCTTACAGGTTAGTTCAGAATCTGCGCCTTATCAACCAAATTGTTTTGCCTATCCACCCCATGGTGCCAAACCCATATACTCTCCTATCCTCAATACCTCCCTCTACAACTCATTATTCTGTTCTAGATCTCAAACATGCTTTCTTTCCTATTCCTTTGCACCCTTCATCCCAGCCTCTCTTCGCTTTCACTTAGACTGACCCTGACACCCATTAGGCTCAGCAAATTACCTGGGCTGTACTGCCGCAAGGCTTCACAGGCAGCCCCCATTACTTCAGTCAAGCCCAAATTTCATCCTCATCTGTTACCTATCTCGGCATAATTCTCATAAAAACACACGTGCTCTCCCTGCTGATCGTGTCCGATTAATCTCCCAAACCTCAATCCCTTACAAAACAACTCCTTTCCTTCCTAGGCATAGTTAGTGCAGTCAGAATTCTTACACAAGAGCCAGGACCGCACCCTGTAGCCTTTCTGTCCAAACAACTTGACCTTACTGTTTTAGCCTAGCCCTCATGTCTCCGTGTAGCGGCTGCTGCCACCCTAATAATTTTAGAGGCCCTCAAAATCACAAACTATGCTCAACTCACTCTCTACATTTCTCATAACTTCCAAAATCTATTTTCTTCCTCATACCTGATGCATATACTTTCTGCTCCCCGGCTCCTTCAGCTGTACTCACTCTTTGTTAAGTCCCATAATTACCATTGTTCCTGGCCCACACTTCAATCCGGCCTCCCACATTATTCCTGACACCACACCTGACCCCCATGACTGTATCTCTCTGATCCACCTGACATTCACCCCGTTTCCCCACATTTCCTTCTTTCCTGTTCCTCACCCTGATCACACTTGATTTTAGAACCTCTCATTTTCTTTCCATCGTGGAAATCTATCCTCAAGGAAATAACTTCTCAGTGTTCCATCTGCTATTCTACTACTCCTCAGGGATTATTCAGGCCCCCTCCCTTCCCTACACATCAAGCTCGAGGATTTGCCCCCACCCAGGACTGGCAAATTAGCTTTATTCAACACGCCCCGAGTCAGAAAACTAAAATACCTCTTAGTCCAGGTAGACACTTTCACTGGATAGGTAGAGGCCTTTCCTACAGGGTCTGAGAAGGCCACCACAGTCATTTCTTCCCTTCTGTCAGACATAATTCCTCAGTTTAGCCTTCCCACCTCTACAGAGTCTGATAACAGACCAGCCTTTATTAGTCAAATCAGCCAAGCAGTTTTTCAGGCTCTTAGTATTCAGTGGAAACTTTATATCCCTTACAGTCTTCAGGAAAAGTAGAACAGACTAATAGTCTTTTAAAAACACACCGCACCAAGCTTAGCCACCAACTTAAAAAGGACTGGACAATACTTTTACCACTTTCCCTTCTCAGAAGTCAGACCTGTCCTCAGAATGCTACAAAGTACAGCCCATTTGAGCTCCTGTACAGATGCTCCTTTTTATTAGGCCCCAGTCTCATTCCAGACACCAGACCAACTTAGACTGTGCCCCCAAAAAACTTGTCATCCCTACCATCTTCTGTCTAGTCATACTCCTATTCACCATTCTCAACTACTCATACATGCCCTGCTCTTGTTTACACTGTCAGTTTACACTGTTTCTCCAAGCCATCACAGCTGATATCTCCTGGCGCTATCCCCAAACCGCCACTCTTAACTCTTGAAGTAAATAAATAATCTTTGCGGGCAGGACTATGCTGAATCTCCTTAGGCACTTTCTAATCAGATGTCCTGGGTCCTCCCAATTCTTAGACCTTTTATACCTGTTTTTCTCCTTCTCTTATTCCATTTAGTTTTTCAATTCATACAAAACCATATCCAGGCCATCACCAATAATTCTACACGACAAATGTTTCTTCTAACAGTCCCACAATATCACTGCTTACCACAAAATCTTCCTTCAGCTTAATCTCTCCCACTCTAGGTTCCCACACCACCCCAATCCCCCTCAAAGCAGCCCTGAGAAACCTCGCCCATTATCTCTACATACCACCGCCCAAAAATTTTCGCTGCCCCAAGACTTCAACACTATTTTGTTTTATTTTTCTTATTAATATAAGAAGGCAAGAATGTCAGGCCTCTGAGCCCAAGCCAAGCCATCGCATCCCCTGTGACTTGCACGTGTATGTCCAGATGGCCTGAAGTAACTGAAGAATCACAAAAGAAGTGAAAATGCCCTGCCCCGCCTTAACTGATGGCATTCCACCACAAAAGAAGTGAAAATGGCCGGTCCTTGCCTTAACTGATGACGTTACCTTGTGAAAGTCCTTTTCCTGGCTCATCCTGGCTCAAAGAGCTCCTCCACTGAGCACCTTGCGACCCCCACTCCTGCCCGCCAGAGAACAAACCCCCTTTGACTGTAATTTTCCTTTACCTACCCAAATCCTATAAAACGGCCCCACCCCTATCTCCCTTTGCTGACTCTCTTTTCAGACTCAGCCCGCCTGCGCCCAGGTGAAATAAACAGCCTTGTTGCTCACACAGCCTGTTTGGTGGTCTCTTCACACGGACGTGCATGAAGTTTTTCTCCTAGAAATTTTATAGCAATAATGCACTATAGCGTTCAAGACCTGCTTGCTTTTTAATTGTCTATGGCTGAAGCATGTACTATTCTTCTGCTACTCTGTTCTGATTTGCCTAAAACTAAGGCACGTAGAGAAGCTGTGAAGGCCGTGAAGGCATTCCTTACCTGCCATTGCGTGTCTGGGCATCGGCTCCACACCTGGTGAGTATGTGGTCCTCACACTGCCAGGTGGCAGCACAGAGCTGGAGGTGTCTTTAGTGATATGTGTTGCCTTTTATGTGCAGGGCATAATGGAGTCCTCCTGGGATGTCTCTTGATTAACCAGCTTTGTCATATTCAATAGCCCCAGGAAAGGCTCTGTCCTGGATGCCTGCAGGGCTCCATGTCACAGGGAGCAGAGGAGCCGTTTCTGCCCTGTCTCTCTGATGCTTCAGCATCCAGGGTCTCACTGACCCTGGGGCCAATTCCTGGAGATAGTAAACAACTCACCCAGGGTGTGCCTTTCTTATTCAAAGGAACTCGTCCAGCACCCGCACCCCAACCACCTCTTTCATTGGCCCTCACACTCCAGGCCACCATCCACCTGCCCTTATCTCAGGGCCAGGTGCCAGACAGCTAGGGACAGCCCCTATGCCCACAGCATGCTGAAATTATTCACTGTCCATCCCTCAGCCTGCTGCCACTGCCTGGCCCACACCTTCCTACAGATGGCACAGTGAAGGTTCTTGTTCACACCTCACCCACCCACTCCCATGCGTTTCGACCAAGCTGGTGCATCCCTGTGTGGTCCTGTCCAGTGTGCCCTGTCTCCTGTGTAAACCAAAAATAAAAAGCCCCACAACCGACTAAATGGATTTTTATAGAGACAGGGTCTCACTATTTTGCCCAGGCTGGTTTCAAACTCCTGGGCTCAAGCAATCCTGCCTCAGCCTCCTAAAGTGCTGGGATTACAGGTGTGAGCCACTGTACCCGGCCTCTTTGATGTATTTTGAAATGGCCCTGCAAAGCTACCTCTTGTAGGGAAAATCTATACTCTCTAGAGAATCCCCTTCCTTTTCTAGGTCTCTTCCTGATCCAGAAGAGGTTAAGAATCTGGTACTTTTTTAGGTTTGATAAGAGACATTTACCATCTATTCTCTCTGAAGCCTGCTACCTGGAAGCTTCAACTACATAATAAGAACCTTGGTCTCTACAACCCCTCTTTTAACCCAGAGACTCCCTTCTATTGATTCCAATTCTTTAGATAATAACTTTACTCTTTCTGAAACCACCTTTGCAAAATTATAACTGAGGAAATTATGCCAGTGAAAGAAATCAGACCTAACCGACTCCATCTTGCTTCTAACCTTTAAGCTGTTTTTGTTTATTGCTGGACATAGACCAACTTTGGGAAGGAATTCAGTTCATGGTTTTACTCTAAAACAAAACTGATAACAGCCCTTTCCTGAAAAGACCCTCTTCTTGTCTGGGGACCAGTCTGCCTTTGCAGGACTAACAAATTAGGTACAAGATAGAAATTATAGTTTAGGGGTCATGCAGCTTCTGGCTCCAAGAGTCTAAATCTCCCCAAATTGCTTCTGGGGATATCACTATTGTAAAACCTAAGATCAGTGCGTGAGATATTTTGCAGACCCTGCACTTGATGGATGAGCTGACACCACCCAGACCAGTAATGTGGCTCAACCAGTTCTGCCATCCCACCCAGGAACAGAAAATGGCAAGAAAAACTCACTTCAACTCCCTATGATTCCATCTCCAACCTGACCAATGAGCACTCCCCACTTCCCAAGCCTCTGCCTGCCAAATTATCTTTAAAAACTCTGATCCCCAAATGCTCAGAGAGACTGATTTGAGTAATAATAACACTCTAGTCTCCTGCACAGCTGGCTCTGCATGAATTACTCTTTCTCTATTGCAATTCCCATCTTAATAAATTGGCTCTGTCTAGGCAGCAGGCAAGACGAACCTATTGGGAGGTTACATTTCAACCAACTGTCAATCAGAAAATCTTGGAATCCACCTGGAAGTCCTCTTCACCCCGCACTGTGACTGCTTCAAGTTGTCTCGCCTTCCTGGACCAAACTAACACTCTACACCTTACACGTATTGATTGATGGCTGGGTTTAACTTCTGTCCCCCTAAAATGCATCAAACCAAGCTGTAACCCAACCACCTTGGGCACATGTTCTCAGGACATCTTGAGACTGTGCCTTGGGCCTTAGTCACTCATATTTGGCTCAGAATAACTCTCTTTATTATTATTTTTTTTCTCGAGACAGAGTCTCACTGTGTCGCCCAGACCCGAGTGCAGTGGTGCAATCTCGGCTCACTGCAAGCTCCGCCTCCCGGGTTCACGCCATTCTCCTGCCTCAGCCTCCTGTGTAGCTGGGATTACAGGTGCCCGCCACCACGCCTGGCTGATGTTTTGTGTTTTTAGTAGAGACGGGGTTTCACCATGTTAGCCAGGATGGTCTTGATCTCCTGACCTCGTGATCTACCCGCCTCAGCCTCCCAAAGTGCTGGGATTACAGGCGTGAGCCACCACACCCAGCCGGCTCAGAATAACTCTCTTTAAATATTTACAGAGTTGAACTCTTTTTATTGACACCTGCTTCCAGGGAACTGTGAGTAAACACTTCTTCATCCATGACAGTCATTTTTATATCTGCATGTCTTACCATACCTGACTTTAAAAAAATCCTGAGGACCCTTAAAACAAACCTCCAGGAGCTCCAAAGTTCAGTTCAGACACGCCATTCCTTGGCCAGGCTATACAGGGTCCACGCAGCCTCTGCTTGCAGATTCCAGATGGCAGCAACAGTTTTGCAAGGAGCAGCAACTCCTGGGAGAGTGTGCTGTTCACAGTCCAGGTGAAAGGTGCTCAGGAGCTGTGCTAAGACCCGTTCCTTCATGTCCCCAGGCTTGTAGACAAGCGCACATTTGAGAGTGCTCAACAGAAGCCATAAGTGGGGATGGAGGCAAGTTTTTTTTTTTTTTTTTTTTAATTATACTTTAGGGTTTTAGGGTACATGTGCACAATGTGCAGGTTTGTTACATATGTATCCATGTGCCATGTTGATTTCCTGCACCCACCAACTCGTCATTTAGCA
Organism: Nomascus leucogenys; assembly: GCF_006542625.1. Classification (NCBI taxonomy): domain Eukaryota; kingdom Metazoa; phylum Chordata; class Mammalia; order Primates; family Hylobatidae; genus Nomascus; species Nomascus leucogenys. The sequence goes on along the minus strand of NC_044383.1, from coordinate 143,719,018 downwards.
TTAGGTGTATCTCCTAATGCTGTCCCTCCCCCCTCCCCCCACCCCACAACAGTCCCCGGAGTGTGATGTTCCCCTTCCTGTGTCCATGAGTTCTCATTGTTCAACTCCCACCTATGAGAGAGAACATGCGGTGTTTGGTTTTTTGTCCTTGCGATAGTTTACTGAGAATGATGTTTTCCAGTTTCATCCATGTCCCTACAAAGGACACGAACTCATCATTTTTTATGGCTGCATAGTATTCCATGGTGTATATGTGCCACATTTTCTTAATCCAGTCTATCGTTGTTGGACATTTGGGTTGGTTCCAACTCTTTGCTATTGTGAATAGTGCCGCAATAAACATACGTGTGCATGTGTCTTTATAGCAGCATGATTTATAGTCCTTTGGGTATATACCCAGTAATGGGATGGCTGGGTCAAATGGTATTTCTAGTTCGAGATCCCTGAGGAATCGCCACACTGACTTCCACAATGGTTGAACTAGTTTACAGTCCCACCAACAGTGTAAAAGTGTTCCTATTTCTCCACATCCTCTCCAGCACCTGTTGTTTCCTGATTTTTTAATGATGGCCATTCTAACTGGTGTGAGATGGTATCTCACTGTGGTTTTGATTTGCATTTCTCTGATGGCCAGTGATGATGAGCATTTCTTCATGTGTTTTCTGGCTGCATAAATGTCTTCTTTTGAGAAGTGTTTGTTCATGTCCTCTGCCCACTTTTTGATGGGGTTGTTTTTTTCTTGTAAATTTGTTTGAGTTCATTGTAGATTCTGGATATTAGCCCTTTGTCAGATGAGTAGGTTGCAAAAATTTTCTCCCATTCTGTAGGTTGCCTGTTCATTCTGATGATAGTTTCTTTTGCTGTGCAGAAGCTCTTTAGTTTAATGAGATCCCATTTGTCAATTTTGGCTTTTGTTGCCATTGCTTTTGGTGTTTTAGACATGAAGTCCTTGCCCACGCCTATGTCCTGAATGGTATTGCCTAGGTTTTCTTGTAGGATTTTAATGGTTTTAGGTCTAACATATAAGTCTTTAATCCATGTTGAATTAATTTTTGTATAAGGTGTAAGGAAGGGATCCAGTTGCAGCTTTCTACATATGGCTAGCCAGTTTTCCCAGCACCATTTATTAAATAGGGAATCCTTTCCCCATTTCTTGTTTTTGTCAGGTTTGTCAAAGATCAGATAGTTGTAGCTATGCGGCATCATTTCTGAGGGCTCTGTTCTGTTCCATTGATCTATGTCTCTGTTGTGGTACCAGTACCATGCTGTTTTGGTTACTGTAGCCTTGTAGTATAGTTTAAAGTCAGGTAGCGTGATGGGAGGCAAGTTTTAAGACGTGCCTCCCTGCCTCCATCTAGACTCAGATGAGGGCTTGTAAAGAAACAACAATGTACTTTGTATTCCTTCATTTTCTTTCATATGTTTATTCATCCATTCTTTCAAATATATGTTGAGTATCTATCATGTACCAGGCACTTCGTCAGGAACTGGAGGTCCACAGATTAATAGGAGACCGTCTATGCTCTCACAGGACCACAGGCTAGTTAGTGGAGGCGGCCATGACAAAAGCAAAGAAAAAGCAAACTCTCTGTGAATGGAGGCTCTAATAAAGGAATGTTCCAAGGAACAGGTGGAAGAAGGGATTTCGGGGAGTGAGAGGGAGTGACTAGGGAGGACGTCAAAGGATGTGAAGGTTTCAGCTGGGTCTTGAGGGATGAGTAGGAGTTTGTCAGGCACATCAGGAGGAGGTGTTCAAGGGTGTGTGGATGGAGCCAAGGGTGTGGAGTGCCAGGAAGGGCATGAGGCTGGAGAAGTAGGATTTATATGCTGTCTCAGTTTCTATTGCTACATAACAAATCATCTCAAAAGTTGCTAGCATAAAATAATTATTATTTATTATATCTCAAATTTCTGTAAGCTCGCTGGGCTCGCGGGGGAGGTTCTTCTGCTCTGTGGGGTGTTAGCTAGAGCCATTGCTCCACAGGTGTTGACAGCATTCATCTGGGACCTCAGTTTGGAACTGGAACACCTCAGGTGGCCTCACTCATGTGTCTGGTGTCTCAGCCTGGGTGGCTGGATTGGCTGGGGACCTGCTGGGGCCTTGTTCCATCAGCCTCTCAGGAGGTGGCTCAGGGCTCCAAGAGAACTAAAACAGAGTTGCCGAGCCCCTTGAGCTCGAGGTCGGAGCTGGCCCAGCATCCCTTCTGCTATACTGCTGTTCCTCGACAGAACAAGGTTCGGCTGCTTGTTCTTACAGTCTAATAATGAGATGTAGACAGACTGGGAAAGAAAGGAGTTTATATTTGTGAAACCAGTTACAGGGATAAAGTTGGAGTAACTCACCAGACCAACTCAAAGTTACAAGTTTTTTTTCTAGTGCTTATGTTTATTTTAAGTTCCATGCTATGTGTGGAATTGCACCTACAAATAGCAGTGTTTCATTCAATCTATATCTAAACAGGAGTGTTTCATTCAATCTATATCTAATCTTTATTTTTATTTTTTATTTTTAGATGGCGTCTCACTCCGTCACCCAGGCTGGAGTATAGTGGCGTGATCTTGGCTCACTGCAGCCTCTGCCTCCCGGGCTCAAGCCATTCTCCTACCTCAGCCTCCCGAGTAGCTGGGATTACAGGCACCTGCCATCACGCTGGGCTAATTTTTGTGTTTTTAGTAGAGATGAGGCTTCACCATGTTAGTGTTGCCATGAAGTTCTGGCAAATGTATTTACTTCCTTTCTGTGCCGATTCACTGGAGAGAGGAATTGCGAATTCCGGGGAATGTGGCGCCCTGTACTGCATTGTTGGCTCTTTCCCCATTTTTCCATGTCTATAGTTGTCTTCTGTACACCCTTGGGGTGGGATTAGCCCAGTGGAATGTATTGGAATCACGGGAAAACCTTTCAAAGGTCCAGTTTCTTCACACCAACTTTTCAGTTAACCTCCACAACCACTGTATCACCTTTTAAAGTTGGCAGTTGAAGACCACAGAATAAATGTCCCTCAACACTTGCTGGCTGGTCGTGAATATGAATACAGGGCTCCCAGAGCAGAAACTACCAGAGGACATGATGGGAAGAACACAGCACCATAGGGTAAGAAGAATGCTCTACCTGGGACTCAAGGAAAAGCCAGTCGTTTATAAGAGAGATTGTATTTTGGTGACTGCAAAGGTTCTAGAAAAGCTGTTTTAAGGAGACACACGGGGCAGGAAGGCCTTTCTTCCCTTGCTCAGTCTTGAGGCAGATCACACACGAAGGGCATCAAGCCATCAAGCCTCGGGTATACTTCTTCCCGGTTAAGCAGTAAAACATTTCCTGTATCTTTCAAACACATTTTCTCTTAAGATCCCCTGAAGTCCTTCCGAACCAGTGGGGTGTGTGCAGCCCTAAATAGGGCTTTTACTCGGCAAAGGAAACTAAGCCACTGATACTGAGTCTAAAATAGCCACAGCCAGGATATCCTGAACTGATCTTCCTGACTGCCAGCTCACACTTGCGATGGACTTTAACATCACATCCCAACAGCCCTGTCTGCAGACAGGAACAGGCACTAACAAGGGGGGCTAATCTGTGGGAAAGAGAGCCTGCCAGTGCTGCCTGAGGCCAGGATCGGTGCCGGCCCATCCCATGGGACAGTCACACTTGTTGTGACTGTCTCATGGGTGAGGCACATGGGAATGTCCTTAGTTGGTTTCACGATTCATCCTTGGTGTGTATATATTTGCTTTAATCATTAATGTCGTATCATTACTTTCTTGAAGATGCGGCCAGTGTTTCTTGTTTTTAAATTAAAATATTTTTTAGAGCAGTTTGAGGTTCACAACAAAATGGAGTGGAAATCACAGAGAGTTCCCATACATCCCCTGCTGAGCCTCACACACAGCCTCCCCCACCATCTACATCCGGCACCAAGTGGCATATTTGTTACACTGATGATCCTACATGGACACATCACTATCACCCAAAGTCCACAGATATATCAGGGTTCACTCTTGGTGTTATACAAATGTATGACCTGTGTACACCACTGCAGTGTCATACAGAGTAGTTTCACTGCCCTAGAATTCCTCTGTGCCTGCCTGTTCACCCCTCCGTCCCTACAAACCCTGGCAACCACTGATCTTTTTATTGTCGCCATAATTTTGCCTTTCCCAGAGTGTTATATAGTTGGACTCATACAGTAGGTAACATTTTCAGATGGGCTTCTTTCACTTAGTAATATACATTTAAGTTTCCTCCATGTCTTTTCATGGCTTGAAAGCTCATTTCTTTTTAGCACTGAATAATCTCATCATCTAGCTGTATCACAGTTTATTTATCCGTTCACCTACAGAAGGACATCTTGGGTGCTCCTAAGTTTTGCCAATTATGAACAAAGCTGCTATAAACATCCGTGTGCAGGTTTTTGTGCAGACAGAAGTTTTCAATTCATTTGGGTAAATACCAAGGAGCACGACTGCTGGATCATATGGTAAGAATATGTTTCGTCTTGTAGGAAACTGACAAACTGTCTTCTGAGTGGCAGTACCATTTTGCATTCCCACCAGCAGTGAATGAGAGTTCCTATTGGTCCACACCCTCACCAGCATTGGTGCTGTTGGTGTTTTGGATTTTAGCCATTCTAATAGGTGCGTAGTGACCGGTGTTTCTTCATAATTATATTTTGGCCATTGTTTCAAGTATTGACTTCGGATATTGTGGTTCTATTATCTTGAATAAATGAAAAGTGTAACAAAGCCAACGCATACATTCATCATTCACTTACTGATTAAAAAAATACTTTTTGAGTGGCTATTATATGCCAGGAATGGGAGATTCTCAGATGAAAGATACTCTCTCTGTACCCTCAAAAAGCTCAGAGGCTACTGGAGGAGGACAGGTGAAGGGATTGACACAGAGTGCACAGGAGGAGAGCGCTGCATTTCCGTGAAGCAGAGCCTCAGGAGGGGGCTCCACCCCAGAGAGAAGGGGAGGCTGGACTGGGAGGCAGTGAGGAGATGGCCCAAGAGCCTCTCAGGAGGTTGGAATCATCGAAGGCCTGGGAGACATGAATGGGGCAAGGGCAGGGAGGGGACATGCAGTTCCAGGCAGACGGGGTGGATGTGTGAAGGCACGCGGCGGGGTGGGGGAAGCTGCATTTCAGGGTAATTGGACTCTAGGGTTTGAGGATGAATGATCAGGGATTCAAACAGGGAAGAGGCATGACTGGGTTTGCTTTTCAGGAGGACCCTGGCCAGTGGGGAGGAGAGATGGGACAGAGTGATGAGGAAGGGAGGGAACTGGTATGGCGGCAGGTGCGGGACGGAGTGTAAGCAAGGGAGGGAACTGGTAGGTGGCAGGTACTGGACGGAGTGACAAGGAAGGGAGGGAACTGGTAGGTGGCAGGTACAGGATGGGATGGAGTGACAAGGAAGGGGAGGGGAACTGGTAGGGTGGCAGGTGCAGGGATGGAGTGTAAGGAAGGGAGGGAACTGGTAGGGGCAGGTGCAGGAGAGTGTAAGAAGGGAGGACTGGAGGGTGGCAGGTACGGGACGGAGTGACAAGGAAGGGAGGGAACTGGTAGGTGGCAGGTACGGGACGGAGTGTAAGGAAGGGGGGAGGTGGGGGGACGGGGGGGGGAGGGAACTGGTAGGTGGCAGGTACGGGACGGAGTGTAAGGAAGGGAGGGAACTGGTAGGTGGCAGGTAGGGACGGAGTGAAGGAAGGGGGAGGGTAGGTACGGATGGAGTGTAAGGAAGGGAGGGACTGGAGGTGCAGGTAGGGGGGGGGGGGGGAGGGTGACAGGTGCAGGACAGAGTGTAAAGAAGGGAGAGAACTGGTAGGGTGGCAGGTACGGGACGGAGTGACAAGGAAGGGAGGGAACTGGTAGGTGGCAGGTACGGGACGGAGTGTAAGGAAGGGAGGGAACTGGTAGGTGGCAGGTACGGGACGGAGTGACAAGGAAGGGAGGGAACTGGTAGGTGACAGGTACGGGATGGAGTGACAAGGAAGGGAGGGAACTGGTAGGTGGCAGGTGCAGGATGGAGTGAAGGAAGGGAGGGAACTGGTAGGGTGGCAGGTAGGGACGGAGGTAAGGAAGGGAGGGAACTGGTAGGGTGGCAGGTGAGGGCCTGCACATGGGGAGGCTCATTCACTCCTTTGCATTCTGCAGATGTTTATGGAGCACAGATTCCTACCCAGAGAGAGCTTCTGGTCTAGCCAGGGATTATCCCAAATATCCTTTTAGGGAAAATGTCAACCTTGTCTCTTTATTTCTCATAGCTGGGACCACAGCTGCTGCCACGATCATTTTAAAAGGCAGTTTTAGGCCAGGTGTGGTGGCTCTTGCCTGTAATCCCAGCACTTTGGGAGGCTGAGGCAGACAGATTGCATGAGCTCAGGAGTTTGAGGCCAGCCTGGGCAACATGGTGAAACCCTGTCTCTACAAAAAATACAAAGATTAGCCAGATGTGGTGTTGTATGCCTGTAGTCCCAGCTCATTGGGAGGCTGAGGCGGGAGGATCACTTGAGCCTGGGAGGTCAAGGCTGCAGTTGTGCCACTGCACTCCAGCCTGGGCAACAGAGCAAGACCCTGTCAGAAATAAAAGGCTGATTTAAGGTTATTTATTCCCCTCTCCTTGAATGCCAGTGGACAATGAGTCATGAAAGGGCCTTAACCAGGTGGCAGAAGTCGAGAAGGGTGTGGGGGTGGAAGGGGACCCGAGGGCTGGGCTATCCCACCGTGCTGTCACTTCCCCTGAATCCTGGACAGATAGCAACTGTCTGTCACCACTGCGACTCCATGGTAACTGCAGTCTGCTCAGCATCTGGTGAATCGTCTGCTCAATATTTCCCCTTGTTGGGCGGCGGTGATGATGGCGAGCTCCTCCTGCTTTAAAATGGAGATGGAAGACAGCCATTTCTTTTCATTCTCCCACTGGCTGCTGCTTCTTTTTGGAGCTCAAATTAGCTAGCAGCATTTACACACCATTAGGCCCAAGCAATTATGATGACTGTGCTAAAAAAAAATCCATAAACTAGACAAAAGTAAGATCCTTCTCACAAACGCAGGATATTGGTATTTCTTGAACTGGGCTGAGCTCAGTAGGGAAATGACACCCTGATGGGCTTTCTCAAGTTGGAGCCAAGGCTGGCTGGACAAGAACAGCAAACACAGCTTCTGAATGATGGCAGGGAGCAGTCGGCTTGCCGCAATGTAGAGTTTCCTCTAAATTAAGATCTTCATCCATTCTGTAAACATTGAGCATCTACTCTGCACCAGGTAGTGCTCGAGGCACTGGGAAACATATCCCCACTGATTCAAGACAAAGTCCTTGTTTTCAAATGGAAGTGATGTATTCTATTAGGGAAGACAGAACATAAACAACTTCAACGTTGTATATAATATCAGCAAGCAAAAACTGCCATGAAGAGTCAAAAAGCAAAGCAAGGGGCTGGACGGTGCTCAGGACAGACAGTAACTTGGGCAGAGGGTGTGAGCATATGGCACTGGGAAGGGGGTTCCAGGCCCCAGGAGCAAGTTGGTGGGCAGGTGCATGTGAGGTGCAGAGGCTGGAGACGTGGGCAGCAGCCACTTTTGCCCTAGGATGGCCCCACAGACTACTGAGGTAGACACTCCACATGGCCAGGGACCAAGCGCCTCTTTATGACAATTATGAGCGTCACAGTCACACACATGGTGAGAAAAAGCTTGCTTTTGATAACTACTTGATTTCCAGCTCTGACTCCCCATGCTCCACGCTGTGTGGGAAGCAGCAGTGCAGGCATTTCTAGGTAACCTTGCCTAAGCCGTTTCCTTCATCGAGTTAGAGCTTCCCTCTCGCCCTGGGCTGTGTGTGTGCTTCCCTTCATCTGGGAAGACGCCTTGGTCCTTGATCACCTTCAGCTCGGTGGCCTCTGTGGAGAAGGGACCCCCCTGGCCCCCAGGAGCTGCTCACACAGTAGACATCATGGATCTGCGTGTTGGCTCAGAAGATTTTGTGCCTATGGCAGCAAAGTGCTGTCCTCTTACAAAAATCAGTATTAGGACATTTCCCCAAGAGAAGGAAGGAGCAGTGGGGAGGACCCTTTCCCTGATTTGTACCCGAGTGCACCTCTGGGCGCGGCTCAGGGCACAGGACATTTCCAGCTGCTCTTCTCTGCCTGTCTGGGGCTTTGGACTGAGCAGCTGGAATCTGGTGACGGGGCTCCCTCTGTTTCTTGGCCGTTACCTGGCCTGCCTTGATTTCCACCAGCTGCTCTCATGCCAGCTGGGAGACGAGCTGTGTCCTTAGACTCGACCCAAGAGGCACAGTCCCATCCCTTCACTCTCGGGTTCCTCCAAAACCCATGGAGGGGGCAGGCTTCCCTCTCTGGTTGCCATCTGCTGTTGGAAAATCTCCTTTCCTCAGTCCAGACAGAATTCTCAGCTCTTCTCTGGGTGGTGGAAGGAAACTGGCTGCTGGTATCCTTCCAGGTCTTTCTTTATACCCAGACTCAAAGGGGCTTTTCTCTTCCTGTTACTGTCTCTGCTCTGGCTTCACAAAAGCCTGCTGGCAGCTCCAGGTAAGAATCAGCTTCTATTTTCTGGGCTGTGCCAGGATCCCCAAGAGGGGCCCCAGACTCAGTGAGTGCAGGGTGGTGGCACAGCAAAGAATCGAGGGGGTACCTGGTGCGAATCCTGTAAGGATGACCATCTGTGACCGTGCTGTCAATCCTCCCAGGCCCAAGTGGTGCAGACTGTGTACGTCGTCAGTGTATATCCTGCGTTTCCAGCACTCGCCGACGGGCTGACTGCTGCCTGAGTAGCAACTGGCCACTGTTGGGTTATCTGCTGATTTGGGAACTTTATAATTTGAAGGCTGTTCAGCTCCTTGAGGAGTCAGGAGTCTGGGACTGGGTCAGGTTCACCTGTGGATTCTCAGCACCTGGCCAACACGTGGCCCACTGTGTTACTCAGTAGCCACTGAGAGAGACAGAAGTGGAGTCTTCCTCCTGCTTAGTTTCCCCATGGTGAGGTCTGGCTAGGCCAACAGCTACACAGCCACGGTGCAAAGCCCTGACATGGTGATGGATGTAAGTGGCCTTGGCATCCATCCCCCTTGTCTTCCTCCTCTTCCCAGGGACTCCATCACTCTGACTACCTGCCGTCTCTTTCCCTATCCACCGAAACAGACCAACCTGCCGCTCTTTATAGCAATGGTTCTCAAAGTATGTTCGCAAACCTGTGCCATTGATTTCACCTGGAGACTCATTAGAAATGCACATTCTCAGGCCTCACCCCAAACCTATGAATCAGAAACTCTGTGGGTGGGCCTAGCAACCTGTGTTCTCTCCAGTCCTCCGGGTGATTCTCATGCCCCAACATTTGAGACCTGCTGCTTTGAAGGACGTTGGAGGCATCGTCTCCGCTCTGCTGCCAACCGGCTTGGGCACAGGGGAGGTGGGAGAAGCAGAGAGTGATGGAGATCGGGGCCCACGGAAGCTACTTCCTTGTCATGTGGGGAGTTCTGAAATGCCCCCTGTGGTCCCGCCTCGCTGCCCATTCATAACCCACAGGATGTCTCTGGTTTCTTGTTGTTGGCACGTGACCTTCATGACAGTAGTTTTCAGATCCTGAAGAACCTGAGTTGGAAACAATTCCTCATGCAAGGGGAGCCACATAGGTGTGCACACAAGTCTCCTAGGTTTGCACAGCCACAGGGTTCCGAGGCTTCCTCCACTGAGTGTGGCTTAGCTCTTAGTTCACAACCAAGCAATCTGCCGTGTCTTCAAACAATGAGAAGACAAGGGTGGTTTTCAAGAAGTGGCATTGAGAGAATGGATATGTGGCTCCCACACCCAGCAGGCTGCAGGACCGCCTCCCTCCCCCACTCCAAGCTCAGGCTTTTACCCGAACCCAAGCACCTCTGCTTCTTGCTCTTAGTTAACATCTTAAATTGCTGAAGCCTGCAACGCCTCTTGAAATTTTTCAGCAACAATGTCTTTCTTTCCTTCTTTCCCTCCCTCCCTCCCTCCCTTCCTCTCTCTCTCTGTCTCTCTCTTTCTTTTTTGAGACAGAGTCTCCCTCTGTCGCGCAGGCTGGAGTGCAGTGGCGCGATCTCGGCTCACTGCAACCTCTTCCTCTTGGGTTCAAGCGATTCTCCTGCCTCAGCCTCCCAAGTAGATGGGATTACAGACACACACCACCCACGCCCAGCTATTTTTTGTAGTTTTTTTTTTTTTTTTTTGAGACAGAGTCTCCCTCTGACGCCAAGGCTGGAGTGCAGTGGCATGATCTTGGCTCAGGCTCACTGCAACCTCTGCCTCCCAGGTTCACGCCATTCTCCTGCCTCAGCCTCCCAAGTAGCTGGGACTACAGGTGCCCGCCACCACGCCCAGCTAATTTTTTGTATTTTTTTAGTAGAGACGGGGTTTCATCGTGTTGGCCAGGATGGTCTCCATCTCCTGACCTCATGATCTGCCTGCCTCGGCCTCCCAAAGTGCTGGGATTACAGGCATGAGCCACCGCACCCGGCCTTTTTTGTATTCTTGGTAGAGACGGGGTTTCACCGTGTTGGCCAGGATGGTCTGGATCTCTTGACCTTGTGATCCGCCTGCCTCGGCCTCCCAAAGACAACAATGTATTTCTTTAGCTAAGGATTTTATCATTTTCCCTAAAAAATTAGGAGGAAAAAATCCCAAACAACTCTCTTTATTACTCCTAATTTAAAATATTTCTGAGTATGTTAAATTTGCCAGTGTTCAGAGCAAACCAAAGTATAAGCCATATTTTCTTCTCTCTCTTTTTTTTTTAAAGCTAACAAATTGGTCTAGGTCTAGAATGGCACTTAAGGGAATTAGCTTTATGTTTACAGTGATTTATCCTGCCAGCTGTTCTTCATTTTCCTACTAAGACCTACTTGCCCTCTGCTTCTTGCTCTTTGCTGGTTAATACCATTTTTTAAAAAGGTTGCTAAAGTTGTAATGTCTGGCGACCCCCTGGCCCTCAGATAACACGCTTCTCTATGAGCAAGACCCTCAGTGTCTGCACCACAGCATTTTAGAGGCTCTGGCTTGTGGGTGGGAGAGATGACAGATTTGGGGAATCATTAGGGGACCCTCAGAACACAGTTTGGGAGCAGTTGCCTGTACCAGGGTGCAAAGTTCAGGAGTCCCCAAGGCCACCCTCAATTCTGACACCCAGTGTAAGGTTGGGGCTCCCCACAACCACCCTCAGTTTGATAATTGGCTAGTAGGACTCACAGAACTCCGAAGAGCCTTTCTATGCGCAGTTCTATTACGGTGAAAGGATCCAGATCAAAGTCAACCAAAGCAAGAAGCACACAGGGTGGAGTCTGAGATGCCGGTGCAGAGCCTCTGGCTGTCCTCTCTCAGAGGGGCTGTGTGGATGGGGCCCATCTCTGCCTGCAATGATGAGACAACAGGCATGGAATAGTGCCAACCAGGGAAGCTCACCCAAGCCTCAGGCCTGGAGTTTTCATTGGGGTGGGTCATGGGGACACGTTGGCTGTCTCCACTGCTGGCCTGGGCCTATAGCCCCTCCAGAGACCAAGCTGATCCTTGGGGCCATAACCCACATGGCCAGCACAGACTGCCTGGCCGGTCCAACCCCCCAGATAAGCAGAGAGACTCTTACCACGGAGACAGTTGCAAGGGCTTAAAGATGACTAGCAGAGGACAGAAGCCAGTCCTCTCTAAGGACACGGTTAATCCTCCACTGCACAAGAGGCTACTCAAAGCACGTGCAGCTCAGCACCATGCAACTGTTTGATGCTGGTCCCCAATGAGATAATACAGAGATGGCATATGTGTTTAGAAACAGCTACAGCAACTGCACAGAGTATGTCTAACACATCTAATCATGAAACAGTGGGGCTTTTCGTTATCTAAATTTTTTCTGCAGTAATTAAAAAATTATATTTTATACAAATACTAATGTGCAATGAATAGGAATTTTTTAAAATAGTAAATGCTCTTCCTTATCACTCATGGTTCAAGAAGGGCTGACCTCCACTCTGTGCCATCTCTGTCCCAGCCACCTCTGTGACTTTGGATATGACCTCTCAGCTCTCTGGTTTCCAGGGTTCTCTTTTGTAAGTTGGGGCAGGAATGGGTGAACTGAACAGTTTTTTCAGATTTTCTTTTTGACCGTGATAAGAAAATATATCTATGTCATGACCCAGGACCTGTTTCTCCTTGTTCCAGGCAAAGCAGTTTGGCATTTCCTATTCTCATCCTTCTGTTCTCACCCCTTCCATCTAGAAAGAAGACAGTGGTTTGCGCCCTCTACGCTGGTTTTGTGACCCGTGGAGGGCATGGATCTGAGGTGGGAGACCCAGTTAGGTGGTCTTTAAAGTGATTTCCTGACACTGGAGGGACCTTGAACAAGATTCCTGTGTGAGCATCCAGAGCCAGGGTGGGCTGGGCTGAGGTCTACAGATCATGAGCGTGTGCAGAAGTCATTATGCTCTTTCTGTGACTCGACTAAGCAGGGAGTTTTCTCCTTTTATTTCTTAGAATAAAAAATGTCAAAAACCTGAGATATTCACATGAGGGCGCCACTGCTTATCCTCCCCATCGTGGTGGATAGGAGCAACTCTCCACGTGGGATTCTCAGGGTGTGCCTGCGCCCCATGGCGGAGATTGCTCAGTCTGGGGTGACTTGAGGGCACGGTCCTGGCTTTGCAGCTCCCCTGCCTCTGCTCCAGGGCACCTTCATCCTCGCTTGCTACTGCAAACCACCTCAGCATCCAGTCTAGAGGCAAATCATATCTGGTGTCTTCTTGTGGGTTATATGGGCACTCATTGGCTTTTACATAAAATACTGAGCATTGAATGTAGTTCTGCTTGTTACCATGGGTTACAAAAATGGAAGCAGATTCTGTTTAAAAAAAAGAAAAAGCTCTTCTGCTCCCCTCTTAGAAAAAGCACCAACCCCCTAAACACTTCCAAGCGACTCGTCTTCTCCCTGGCAGGTGACGGGTGCTGAAGAAGGGGCCTGCGAAGACCTCTCAGAGCAGATGCTGCTCAGGATGAACTGACAAGGAGGTGTTTGGTGGGAACGAATGCCAGTCCCTTCTTTCTGATCATGCAGAATTTATAATAATGCAGAAATTAATAATGCAGAATTCAGCCGCATCAGCTGGAAGCTCATGTGTCAGTTCCTGAGAACATACAGAACCCCACTGGTCAGGAGGAAGTTCCCATCGCAGGGGAGCCGACATGTCCAGAGGTGACCGGCTCCCTTTCATGAGGTTCCTAGTTAACATCCTGTATGTTACGGAAGGGAGGGGTGTCTTGAGAAGAGCAGGGGACAGGCAGACAGATCCACAACAGCGTTGCAGGTGAACTGGAGGTGGGTTCTGTGCTTCATAAAAGGGCCCTTCACATTTACACCCTCAGTTACCGCCCATCATGCTCTGGGATTGCGTTTTATTGCAGAAAGTCAATGTTCACCTAGATCTTAGGAGGACAGCTGCAGAAGGCAAGGAACCAGGAGTCCCGATAGGTAGCAGAGCATCAGCTGACAGGGCCTCGCTGCGGCCTCAGCACTGCCGACCTGCGGTTGTTATCCAGGCACATGGCGAACCCGATTCGGCATTTCCATGAGAAGATGGGTTGGAAACAACCCTTGGTGCCCTCTGAAGCCATCTGTTCTCATTATCTCCAGAAAGTGTGTTTTCTCGCACAGCCGCCACACTGACCCAACTGATTAAATTTCAATCCCAGCTACTCGGGAGGCCAAGGCAGGAGAATTGCTTGAACCCGGGAGGTGGAGGTTGCAGTGAGCCGAGACGGTGCCTTTGCGCTTTAGCCTGGATGGCAAAAGGGAAACTCCATCATAAAAAAAAAAAAAAAAAAAAGTTTTTTTTCAATCCTCAGAGTAGATCTCAGAAAATACAGATGCCGCAGGCCAGGTGCAGTGGCTCACGCCTGTAATCCCAACTCTTTGTGAGGCCAAGGCTGGCAGATCACCTGAGATCAGGAGTTCAAGACCAGCCTGGCCAACATGGTGAAACCCTGTCTCTACTAAAAGTACAAAAATTAGCCGGTGTGGTGGCACGCGTCTGTAGTCCCAGCTACTTGGGAGGCTGAGGCAGGGGAATTGCTTGAACCCGGGAGGCAGAGGTTGCAATGAGCTGAGATTGCTCCATTGCACTCCAGCCTGGGCAACAGAGCGAGAGCGAGACTCTGTCTCAAAAAACAAAACAAAACAAAACAAAACCAAAAAACAAAACAAAACAAAAAAAACCTTTGCTTGTCATCATCTCCCTGGTACCTTTCCAGTGTGTTGAAGAGTTCAAGGAAAGCTTTCTAAAAGGCTTCACAAAATAATAATAATTGTTTTCAACATGTGTCACCTAGGCATATTTCAAAGCATACTGCATGTTTTGATCCAGGATATTAACAACAAAAATGTGTCAGTCCCCACTGAGTCATCCATGTTTACTCAAGTTGGATTTAGCTGCAGAGTTATCTAGAATTTCTGGCAGAAAATCATCTCAGCTGAAATTCCGATAGGCTTTCAAGAAAAAGGAAATGTTCATTCTTTAAGAGATCCTTAAATACATTGTAAGGGAGATCTGAAAGATTTTGAAACCTCTGGAATTAGAAAATCTAAGGATTTGTTTTCTTGTTTGTTTGTAGAGATTTTAAAGAAATCAAATGAGCTCCATGTTTCTTAAGATGGATTTAATCTATCTGGTAGTGAGGCAGAAATAGCAGCAGCTGGGGAGTCCATTCTCCAGGGGGTTCTGGGGCTAGAGGGTATTAGACCCAGGCTCAGGGCTCACAACTCAAAGAAGTTTAGGGGTTCAGGAATGCTTAGGGTTGCTTAGGTCCTAGGACTATTAATATTATTTCAGGTAAACTATTTTGTGAACTGGTGTAGGGTCTAAAAGCCATTTATGATTTTTGTTTCCATGGGAAAATATATTCCAAGTTCCAAGCCAATTTATGGAATGTAATCTGTTGGTGGAGAGTATGCGTCATCTATTTTGCCATAGAAAATGCAGTATGAACATTTCACATGTGTTATAAAACATATATGTATTACAGCTTATAGTACAAAGAGCAATGCCCATTACTCAGAACAAATACTATGTCACATGTCCAACAAGTGTTTGTTAATGGAACTGGCTAATAGGTTTTTATTTTAAAATTATTTTTAAGGCATGCAATCCGCAAATAATCCAAGTTATCCTACTATTGATTTTATATATATATATATATATATATATATATATATATTTTTTTTTTTTTTTTTTTTTTTTTTTTTTGAGACGGAGTCTCACTTTTGTCTCCCAGGCTGGAGTGCAGTGGTGTGATCTTGGCTCACTGCAACCTCCGCCTCCCAGGTTCAAGCGATTCTCTTGCCTCAGCCTCCCAAGTAGCTGGGACTACAGAGACATGCCACCACACCCAGCTAATTTTGGAATTTTTAGTAGAGACAGAGTTTCACCATGTTGGCCAGGCTGGTCTCGAACTCCTGACCTCAGGTGATCCGCCCACCTTGGCCTCCCAAAGTGCTGAAATTACAGGCGTGAGCCACTGTGCCCAGCCAGATAATATATTTTTGAAAGTTCCATTATTCTGTTTTTCTATTAGAATTACATGAAATCTTAATTGACTTAAGACCCCAATTTTATCCCAAATTATCCACAAGAAGGGACAGGGAGCGTCAGGTGGCGTGTAAAGGTGAGTGAGGAGGTCTCATAGCACCGGGTAGCACTGGCTCCTGGCTCAGCTGAACCCCACACAGGGACTCACGTCACAGCAGGAGCCTTTCCTCACAGTTGGACATAGAGGGGAGTAAAAGCCGGGGCGGGGGGGGGGGGCTTTTCTCTGAGGCCCTTAGGTGTCAGCATGAGGTCCCTGGGGGAGTTTGGGTCCTCAGTGCCTTAGACATTGTCTCTGTTACCCTGGTCACCTCCACCTCCCCCTTCCCGAGCTCCCGAGCACTGATGATCCCCGGTGATGCAGGAGCCTGCCTGGCACTGTGCCACAGCCAAAACCCTCCAGCCATTACGGCGCTCTCAGGCATTACTGGGAGACAGGACATTCACATGAAGACAGAAACTACAGTAGGTGGTCTAGAAAAAGGATGAAATGTGTGAGGGAAATGTTCTGGGTGAGTGGTGATGTTTGCACAACCTTGCGATTATACTAAAAACACGGAATTGTACATTTTAAAGGGCTAATCGCATGGTATGTGAATTATATCTCAATTTTAAAGAAACATGTGATGGAGCAAGTATTTGAGGGATTCAGAGGAAAGGGGGCCCTCAGCTCCTATGAAATGTGTTGGCAATGGGGAGGTAGGAAGGACTTAGACAAGCAGAGAGAGGCAGAGAGGGGCAGAGGGAGACGTGGAGGGTGGGAAGCGCCTGGCGGGTTCTGCCAGGGAGGGAGGAGGCTGAATTGCCAGAGAGGGAGACAGGCAGAAGGGAAAAGAAGAACGGAAACCATTTGGGGCCAGATTATGGAGGCTTTAGATGCTGGTCTGAGGGGCACCTGGGGAAGAAAAAGCTGTGGATGGTCTGACACCTGGGATCTGATACGGGCCTGGCGATGGCTGGGAAGACACGTGCCTGGGTTGTATGGGATGGGCAGGAACAGGAACATTCGGCAGGAGGAGAGCTCTTCACAGCCATCATAACATTTTGGGTTAGATGGTGAAGGTGGCGATAAAGTGAAGAAGAAGGAAAGATTTTGTGCATCCTGTAGAGGAAGAGTGACAGGGCTTGAGGCCCGATTGGATCTACAGAGTAAGGAAGTCAGAGGCCTCTCCAGAGTTGTAAGCTTGGGGCTCTCCTGGGGAAGCTTCAACTAAAATAAAGGCCTGTGTGGGGAGAAAGATGTTGAATCCAATCTCAAGCATTTGGGTTTGGGGCAGTGATGGGATATGTAAGTGGGAACATGGAGCCAAGCATACCATGGCGAGCCCAGAAGTGGTCGCATTTGTGGCCAAGGAAACTAAGGCCCATGGGCTCTGTGACCTGCCTGAGGTTACAGAACTAGCTGCAGGCAAGCCGGAGCCAGATTCCTGGCTAAACCTCCTTCTGCCTAGCAAGCAGCTGGTTCAGCTGTGGGGCTAGCCCTTGGGAGGGTGATGGGCGCTGGAGAGTTGAGTCCACAGAAGAGGCAGGAGTAGAAGGCACTGGAGTGGTGAAGTCTCTGCAGGGGAATAGAGGAGAGAGCAAAGGCCAAAGGGCAGGGAAACAAGCCTTGCCATGTGTCCTCATTTGTGGGATGTGAGAAGGAAGGAGAATGCAAGCAGATGTCAGCTGGAATAAAGATAGCAGTGTCACCAAGGCCAAAGGGAGAGAGCATTGCTCAGAAGCATTAGAGACGACCAACTGCATGCTTGTCTGCCTCCTGCAATACAGCCAGTCACACGGATCCAGGGGCACGGGGTGCTCAACCATGTCAGATGCTTCAGGGATGTTAAAGAGAATGCAACCAGGCTACAGGATTTGCCACTGGAGATCATGGAGAGCGCATTTCAGAAGCATGCAGTGAAGGGAAGCTGACAGAGTGGGAAGTGAGGAAATGGAAGATGGGAGGGCAGGCCACTCTTGAGACATTTGGCAATGAGAAGAATGAGCGCTTAAAGATGAAGAGAGACAAGCCAATGAGAGGAATGAGCGCTTAAAGATGAACAGAGAGACAAGCCAATGAGAGGAATGAGTGCTTGAAGATGAACAGAGAGACAAGCCAATGAGAGGAATGAGCGCTTAACAATGAACAGAGAGACAAGGAAGATGAGTTTTTTTGTTGTTTTCAAAGTAGCAGTATGGTATGGTCGCCTACAGAAACAAACGGTGGGAAGAAATTGAAGATGCAAGAGATCATAAAAGAACTGGGTCCTGGGTCATGGAGGAGAGAAGGGGCTGGGTCCTGGGACCTGGGTCCTGGAGGAGAGAATGGCCTAAGTGCTGGGTCCTGGGTCATGGAGGAGAGAAGGGGCTGGATCCTGGGGTCATGGAGTAGAGAAGGGCTGGATCCTGGGGTCATGGAGGAGAGAAGGGGCTCGGTCCTGGGTCATGGAGGAGAGAAGGGGCTGGATCCTGGGTCATGCAGGAGATGGGGTCAAGCCTACTTTAGCGGGTAGGAATGCTCTCTAAAGGGAGAGAACAGTAGATGGATGAGGCAGAACTTTTTAGTGGAGAGGAGAAGGATGACAGAGCTCTAGCTGGAGGGTGTCACTCTTGCACTAATGGAGGAGATGGAATTTTCTATTGTGATTATCTAGTGAATGCTCATTTTCTCCTTCTTCCTGACCAACAGAACTCCAATATTATTTGGAGCAGGAATGTGCCCAGCTAAAACATCATGCTTCCCACCCTCCTTTTTAGCCAGCAGTGGTTATGTGACTTAATTTCAATCATGGAAAAATCATAGATTGGGATTTCTGGGAATGCTCTTTAAAGGGAGCAGTCATAAGTGTCTCTACTCATTTTCCTCCTCCCTGTTTCTCCTTCTTTCAGCATACAATGCCACACAGACCTACGGAATAGGTAGAGGGAACCAGGAGGAACAGAAATTCATTTGAAAGTCTCTTTTGGACAAGAATATGCTAGACTCATATGTACAGCTCATACGTACTTAATTGAAAACCTAAGGATATGGTTTTGATGGCTGGTGCTGTAGCAGCTGTACTGTGACCATGAAGTGACTTGAGGTTGAGAGCCAGTGCTAAGAATGGCAGAACAGAGAGAAGGAAGCCAGGACATTGATGACACTGCAGAGCCACCACAATGTCCTGGGATTGCCTTACCTCTGCACTTGTTTTGCACACAGAAAAGACATTTCTTTTCCTAAGCTGCTGTTATTTGGGGATTTTGTTATGAGTAGCCAAACACAATTCCTATCTGGTGAGGCTGATGTTTGTGTGTGTGTGCACTCATGCGTGTGTTAAAAGGTGGCATATAGAACATGCTGGATTAGGGACTTCAAATTTCTGCATTGCTCTAAAGTAGAACTGAAACAGTTGAGAACCACAGCTGAGGAAAGCAATCTGGATATCTATGATCAGAAAACCCTCATTCTTATACAGACGGGTGTCCACACCGTGCATATTCACTGAGTGCAAGTCGATTCCCCCTTCCCTACATCTTGTTGACCAAGATGATATCTACCTTTTTTGTTTTTTTTTGAGACGGAGTCTCGCTCTGTCGCCCAGGCTGGAGTGCAGTGGCACAATCTCGGCTCACTGCAAGCTTCGCCTCCCGGGTTCACGCCATTCTCCTGCCTCAGCCTCTCCGAGTAGCTGGGACTACAGGCGCCCGCCACCATGCCCGGCTAATTTTTTGTATTTTTTAGTAGAGACGGGGTTTCACCGTGGTCTCGATCTCCTGACCTCGTGATCCGCCCGCCTCGGCCTCCCAAAGTGCTGGGATTACAAGCGTGAGCCACCGCGCCCGGCTGATATCTACCTTATAAAGACTGAAATTTACATTTTATGCCATTAGCAGTTTTTATTGAAGGAGAAAAATGGTTTTTTAAATTCATCTCAGGTTTAAGATAAATTCTGCAAACATTGATTAAAACATGAAAGGCACTTAAATAAGCATACATATCTCTGAAAACATGAAATGTTATGTACATGTGTTCACCATTGTTTGGATTTAGAGCTCTGAATTCACTAAGAGTTTAAAATGCTTTTTTTTTTTTCTTTTCATGCCAAAATGTTTGACTGTGAAATATCAACCCAGACTGCTCTGGGAAAAAGTTAGCAAGGCTTCAATCGTTTTTTTTTTTTTTTTTTTTTTTTTTTTAATTGCAGGCTAAAACCATCTCTATTCATATAGAACCCAGAAAACATGTCTCCTTGGACATGCCATGTGGCCTCTCAGTTTCACCAGGCATCTTGAAACATCGAGGGCAAGTAAGAGAGTTGTTCATTCATATCTTCATCACCAATATCAAGTTTCTTTTAAAAATTCAATACTTCCTGGGTAGAAAAGTCTCTGCAATAGCACAAGATGCTTGTCTGCTTTTCAATCCATTCTGTGTGTAATTCCTGGGGTTTATGAGATCGAAAAATAACTCCAGTTGTGGCTATTTATCTAGTTTTGTGGCAGCTGCAAATTCGGTTGCTCCAGAAACCGTCTAATCTTCAATCTCCCAACTTTTAATGGCTGGATTAATGGACTAACCACTTACATGTGAAAATCCATCTTGGCTCTATTATCAGGACCATGGACAATGGGCAGATGGACAGAGGATTTACTGATTTACAAACTATTACCATCTTTGACATTTATTTGAAAAAAAAAAAAAGATGCTTCAGATCGTTTAATATTACAATGATAGTTTTATGAGAGAGAGAGAGAGAGAGAGAGAGAGAGAGAGAGAGAGAGAGAGACGTTTTAAGGGAACAAATGAGAGGCAGTTTTTTTTTTTTAATGAGGTACCTTGGAAAACAGCATACAACACCACACGCAGATCTCCAGAATAGGTGGAGGGGACCGGGAGGAATACGAATTCACTTGAAAGTCTCTCTTTTGGACAAGAATATGCTAGACTCCCACAGCTCATGTGTACTTGATAGAAAATGTAAACATCGGTTTGATTTCGGCTCAGCTTCAAAACAGTAGTAAGGCATTAATTAGAAAAGAGTATTTAATATTTGTTCTCCTCTATTCTTTTCTTACCTGGTCAAGAACTAAATGAACTCAATGTATTCTTGTGGATGAATGAAGGGCAACTCCTTCTAGGAAGATTCCTTATAATATTAATGCAAATCCCTGATCCCTTCCAGTGAACTCAAGACCCTAAGCCGAGGCTGAGAAGCAGTTGGTTCCTGGCACGAAGAGGATGGTTGTAGGCTGAGGTCTGAAGCGAGAAGTCAGGTTACAGAGAAGCGTTTGCTGCAGGGTAGTGGGGTGGGCAGAGACCTGAGACCCTCGGGGAGTAGCCTGCCAGGCTGTGCCCTTCAAAGCCTCTGACCAGTTCTGGTTCCAGCATTTTCTGGGTGATGCCATCACAAGCCCCTGTGTCAAGGACACCTACTGCCAATTTTGGCAAGTTCATTTTTCTTGCTGTTGAGTCAGACAAGAAGGCCCAGGCAGTGAAGAGCTTGGGAGTTTTCAAAGCCACAGAGGGCCTGGCCCATCAGGTCTCCACAGGAACAGGGCTCATAAAATGGGTTTGCTCCTCACTTGGAACCACAGCTGGCAATCCTAGACAGAGCAGGTGAAGGCCGCAGTAAGCTGGGGGGTGGTGTGGAACTCTGAAAAGACTCCTCCCTTGTGCCATTCTGGGCCAGAACAGAGATTTCGCATTTTGCTGGCTTAGGGTGGGGACATGGCATTGTCCTCACAGGCTGAAATCATCACATTTGAAAGCTGGAATGAGCCTCTTTTGATTGGGCATAACGCAATTGCTGGGCCAATTTCTGCAGAACAGAGTGACAGGTCACTGTGCCCTCCTGGATGCAGGCTGTCTGCCGCCTTCCTGCAGCATCCCCCTGCTTCCTGGGGCCCTCCCGGATGCAGGCTGTGTGCTGCCTTCCTGCAGCATCCCCCTGCTTCCTGGGGCCCTCCCGGATGCAGGCTGTGTGATGCCTTCCTGCAGCATCCCCCTGCTTCCTGGGGACCAGGGCACTCACGCTCAGTTCAGCCTTCAAGTGCCCGGAAGCCTGTGGTTCCCTGGAGCACTCCTGGGAGAATGAACGCAGATGAATTTTTAAACAGCAGAATGAGTGTGTGTTTGTGTGTGTTTGATAATGCTCCAAGCTTTAATAGCATGGTAAAATATTTATTTTACTTTTTATAGCTAGCATGTAATCAATCGCTAACACACTGAGAGAAGTTAGAAACACCAACGTCTACTCAGCCACAGCTAGAAGGAACCATTCAACATTTATAAACATAAGTATATATATTTATGTACATGTCACATATATGTTCATGGGAAATGCAGAGCCATCACCTCGCCAGGTGAGCCGCCCCTCTGACCATCCCTCCTGCCTAACAGAAGTGGGCGCCCCGGGGGACATCATTGCTCATTCCTCTGACGCTGGGTTTCTTTTTCGAGCCACAGAGGACAGGGCTGTCGGCTTCTCTCTGGTTTTGGTTTTTAAGACATTAATTATCTAGCAAATTGACCCATTCAAGTTAATCTCCCTCTTGACACTGAATAGCCTTGATTCATTTCACCAAAATTCCCAATCCCCTATTGGATAAATGATGCCAAGTGTGTACCAGGGACAGGGTTGGAGGTGGGGAAATTGATAATAAATATTAAGTAAATATCCATTATGTGAAGACAAATGAGTCGTGATCCCGGCTTCTGGGAAATTTTCATAGTGAGGTGGGAAGAAGGGCTGGTCACAGGAAAGCAGCAACCACTGAGTTAGGAAATGTTAGAAGCGGGAGGCCTTTGAAGACCATGATCTTGCTTTCCAGGGGAACGAGCTGGGAATGGACTGGGCCACACGTGGGACCGGAGTGAGGGCTGAGCCGGATTCGCGGTCACCCATGGAGCACCGTTCTCATCAGGGCCAACTCCTTCCTGGGGCCTCTGAGGAGCAGGTGGAAGGAGGCAAGGAGCAGAGATGGTTTGGGAAGTTGTGGAAGCTCCTTTGTGGGGCTGTCACTTTGGGCTCACAGGTAGCGTGGATGAGGAGAATTCCTGTGAGTTGGTGCCTGTGAGCGTGTGCGGTTGTGTAAGGAGGGCACTGCCTCATGAATTACAAATTGCAGGTGGGTACCAGTAGTTAGGTGGTTCAGAAAATCAAAAATGGCTACATAGAATGGACCTATTCCATTTTCTATACGTGCACGCAGCGTGACAATAAAGATGGCTCGAAGATGTCACAGTGCAAGAACTCTGCAGGCCTTTTCAGCATGAATTATTTTGTGACCTGTGAATTGCCTTCATTCCAAATAAAACTTGTGTGCTTTTCTGTTTCCTATCTTCTTTTCTTTCATGTAAAATGGCAACTCTTTCTCAGGAGAAAGTCTTTTTCCATAAATGCAAATCATTTGGGGTTACTTGTATCAGTGGTCAGTGTGCCTTGTCTTTCATATGGTTATAAGGAGCAAGGCCATGGCTTTGAACTTGAGTAGCTTTAGCTGTTAGATTTATGGTCTGGAAAGAAGTCAGGAGAGGAGTTGCTGTGTCCCCTGCGGCTGCCTCCATAGTGACACGCTCCCTAAGTCCAGAGCCAGTTCGTTCCCTTCTAGGTGACCAGTGAAAGTGAACAAAGTGGTCATTTTCTTAATTTCATTCTGATTAGTGTCTAGGGAAGGATGATGACCTACATAATCTCCGCCTAAACTGTAAGCCGATTTCTCCTCCTCATTTTCTGATACCTTTACTAGGACCTCAAGTTGCACTTCTGGGATTGAGTGACACATTAACACGGAAGGAAGCCCGGAAGACGCCCGACAGAACCCCTTCTCCCTGAGTGTCCCCTCCCCTCTCCCTACTTCCGATCAACTGTTGTGCGACAAACCGCAAACGTATAGCAAATTCCACTAAGATGGTGTCAAAAAGAGATAAAGAAAAAAAAATGATGGAAAGCTCGCCTCTCATCTAAGAAATCATTCTATAAATATCTCCCAGTTCAAAGATTTGACTTTTGGTTATTTGGGGACCATTCCTCACTACGGATATTTCAAGAAAAACTCTCCCCATCCCGATGGTTTTGTTTTCATTTATGCTATTAAGGATAACCGTACACAGATCCAAAATAACAGAGGACGTCATTTTATTGGCTGTCCACGGGAAGTTTCATCACACACGGAGGTGAAGACTGTGGGGGGGCGCCACACAATACCTCAACACGAGACCTCATCGAGTGGCCAAACAGAAGGTGAAGTGACACCTGACACGACGGAACCCCAGCCGCCCTCTGCAGCCCCAGTGCCACCTCTCCACAGACGCCTCAGCCCAGTAAGCTGAGTGATGACACTGTCCATTAGTCTCGGTTCGTTGCACTGTCTTCCAACAAAACAGCACTTAAAAATTCACAAAATTAAAAAATTAAAGAAAAAGAAAGCAGCACTTCCTTGGAAATAGCAACACCACTGTAACACAGATGGCAGCGTGGCATGCAGATCCACACCTGGTCGGTTTTTTCCCTTTAGGATTTTTTTTTTTTAATTAACAAATGGAATGGCAGGTCTGTTTCAAATATTAGTAGCATAACACGTAAGTGCAATTGCAGTCTGGCCACAAGCATCAGAAGCCTTCCGTGTGTCTGTCACAAGGGCGGGCAGATACATTCCGATTCCACCCCTGGAGGGTCACCAAAAGAAAGCAGCCACTTCTCTATTTCCATTGTTGTCAAAGCACTCAGGTTGGGGAAGAAAATTCAAATGAAACCAAGCTCTCAGCATCCGGGGCCGGCTGCCCTGTGCCATCCTAAGTGGTCTCTGTACCCCAGACCTGGGGCTGTCATCTCCACCATGGCATTGGCTGGGAAAGTCGCTGTGGGGCACACCCCTCCGCTCACTCCTGCTGCCCGTGGAGGAGCCTCTGGTGCCCGCCGGCCCGGGGCCACGCGAGTCACACGGAGCTGAGCTTCACCAGGCCGCGCACAGAGTCCTCGTGCAGGGAGTCCTGGCTGGCCAGGCCCAGCACGTGCATGGTGCGGCTGTGCGCCAGGGGGCTGCCCGCCGCCAGCAGCCTGGGGGGCGAAGGCGCCTCATCAGGCGTCAGGAACTGGTGGCCCATGTGCTCATCTTTCCGGGGCATCACGTCCGCGAGCGTGGCCTCGGCGAGGTTGGGCATGGAGGCGGGCGGTGTGGGCGGGCCCAGTGTGAGGCTGGCGCAGGGCGTGCCCAGGCCGGGCTTCCCGGGCAGGTGCAGCTCGTCGCTGGTGAGGCTGGGCTCGCTCTGCAGCAGGGGCGTGGCCGCGGCCTGCAAAACGAATTTGGTGCTCTGAATGCACTGGTCTTGGTCGCACTGGAGAGCGGGAGGCGCCAGCAAAGAGAAGGTGGAGAGGAGGGGGCAGAGGTGGGGAGGGACGGGGACAGGGCATGGGCGGGGAGGGCGGGGTGTGAGAAGAGAGAAACCGTTAGTGACACCTCAGTCAGCCAGGCAGGGAGCGCTTACAGTGGCCCAGGTGCATTGGGAGAGACACCCAGCGCCTGGCGCTGCAATCACCTCTGCTCAAATGAAGTCACCACAGGTGCCCGGTCATAACATGCAGCCACTGGTCATGAAGCCAGTGGCCTTGGTTCCCAATTTAAAGGACATAATTAAAAAAATCTCTTGGACAGAGTCACAGGCCATCTACAGCAGTGGGTGGCTGTTTCTTGTATGCTGAAAACCATTTTTTAAACCACATTGTTTTAAAAATACAGGGGTTGTACACCCATGTTCATAGCAATGTTACTGATAGTAAGTCAAAAGTCCAAAGCAGCTCAAGTGTCCACTGATGGACGACAGCAGGGACAAGGTGTGGTGCAGACATACAGTGTTACTGATTCAGCCTTAAAAAGGAAGTGTAGACACATCCACGAGATGGGTGGACCTTGAGGACAGCATGCTAAGTGAAACAAGCCAGTCACAAAAAGACGAATAACCGTGTGATTCCACTCATACGAGGTCCCTGGAGGGTCATGTTCTTAGAGAGGAGGAAGAATGGTGGCTGCCGGGGCGGGCGGCGGGAGGAAGAGGGAGCTGGTGTTTAAGGCATGCAGAGTTCCAGCAGGGGAAGATGAAGAAGCCCTGGAGATGGGTGGTAGTGGTGGTTGCAGAACATCATCAGTGGACTTAATACCACTGAACTTATACTTACAAATGGTTAAAGTGGCAAATATTATGCTATGTCTATTTTACCACCAAAAAAAGAAAAGAGTGTTTGGTAAAAGCCTAGAATTCCCTACTGCTAAATTTCCAACAGCTTCAAGAGCCATTCCCGAAGGCTCTGCGGTCTGAGCATGCCCACATTTGAGAAGACATTTCCTATTCTTCCACACGTTCTTAAGTCACATGACATCTGCTCGTGTCCTCTGTTTCCCTTCGCTCAATGGGCAAAGAAGATGGTGTAAGCACATTTCCAGCCTATGCGATGGGCACCCCTGCTAGCTCTGCAAACCCTCTCCTCGAACTACGGGGCAAGTTTCAGAACAGCTAGAAGAGACTTCACAGGACTTGGAAATCTTCAACTTGAGCCCGTGCAGTACCTTCTCAGTGAGATTCAGGAGCAGTGTTTTGATGGGAAGGAGGAGGAACAGGCATGGATATTAGGTGAGCAAATCGGGATTCTGTGCTCAAGCTATAAAGTGGCTGCTCCACTCCATTTCTGCAGGAGTTCTTAGAACGAGCCTGCTTCCCCTCTTCACAAATGAAGACCCTGGGGCACAGATGGGTTGGACAGCTCGATCAAGACCTTACAGATGAAAGTAAGGGATGGATCCAGGATTTGGAGCTGGGGTAGACCTCTTTCCACTATTCCACATTGGACACAGCAGATGCTTAATAAATGTAATTTGGCTTTTTATCTCCTCCTCTTTATCAGAAGGCTAGAGTTACTGAAGAACCACTCACCAATGGCTTTGTGATTTAGGTGCTCCGACCTCTTCTTGATAAGAGGCTCGCACAGAACTGCCATTGCTCATACCTCTGAAGCCACAGAGCGGTGCAGAGCCAACATGCACAACGCCGCCTTGAGGGGAGGGAGGAAGTTCATCCAAAGCTGCTGATCCTAAGGCGCTTATTTCATGCAGTGCACACTTCCTTCCCAGCCTCATGGGTTTCTTTCTAAGATCACAAGTACTAGGCAGGCCACCCCCGAGCCACCCTCCAGCCTAGAAGAGAAGGTTGAGGGGCTGCAGTCTTCAAGAATCTGCAGGCTTTAGATGCTCAGAGATTAGGTCCTAGGCAAGAGTAAAGCTCATAGTGGAGCTATGAAGAGGACAAGCAAGTCTCACGGAAGATCCTTGCTTTTCTGTGGCTTTAGCCCAGGCAGTGGAATTGCAAAACACTGAGAAGCTGGGGAAGGCTTGGGAAAGAAAGGTGCCAAAGTGCGGGGGAGGGGAGGGGAGTGGGGTTATTCGGAGGAAAGGAAAGGCCATTAGAAAGTACTTGGAAAGCCGGGCGTGGTGGCTCACGCCTATAATCCCAGCACTTCGGGAGGCTGAGGCAGGCAGGATCACCTGAGCTCAGGAGTTCAAGACCAGCTTGGGCAACATGGCAAAACCTCATCTCTACAAAAAATACAAAAATTAGCTGGGCATGGTGGCACACAAATATAGTACCAGCTTCTCAGGAGGCTGAGGTAGGAGAATCACTGGAGCCCAGAAGGCAGAGGTTCCAGTGAGCTGAGACTGCGCCACTGTAGTCCAGTCTGGGCGACAGAGCGAGACCCTGTCTCTAAATAAATAAATAAATAAATAAAAAGTACTTGGACGGGGCTGACTGCAGCGTTAACAATCCTTTAATGCATTCATTTTCCCCCTCATCACCAAAATCATTTGTGCCACAGTGGTGCTTCTCCAAGCTGTCAGGTGGGCAACAGAGTAGCTGTCTCTGCTCTTGCAGGGAATTTCAGCTCAGGGTGCAGGTCCCTTCTGGTGGGGGCTACTGAGCAGGAGGCCGTCAGGCTGCAGACAGCTGTGGCCTGTGTAGCTGCGAGCGCTCTCCCATGCTGTCAGCTCTGCTCAGGACATAGGCTCAGTCTTGACAGGGCAGAGGCGGAGGCAGGGCAGCCTCACTGATTAAACATCGTCTTCTGGAAACTATACCAGGGTTTGGACAGACTGTGCTTTGCAAAGAATGTTTTATGAACATCACCGTTTCGTATTCTTACTGACAGAGGCAGCTGAGCCGCAGCGGCACTCCCATTTCCTGTAACTCCACACAGCCTCCAGCAGGCCGGGCCTGGGAAGGAGCCCAGGGCGGAGCTGCCGCTTCAGAGAGCTCGGCTGGCAAGCCAGCGCCCTTGCTGGACCAAGGCATCTTGTTTTCAAGCTTCCCCTCTAGAGCCCTCACTCATCCTAATGCTTTCTGTCCACACAATACCCCCTGGCTCTAAGGAATAAGGAAATTGCAAATTAGATTTGTTTGTCTCTGTTGACCTGAAGAAAGCCTTTTCCACTGAAGGCTAATTGGCGAGTTCTGTTTTAGGGTTCAGCCCAAGTACTTCTGACTGACTCTCACAGACTCACAGAAAAATATGTTCGAGGGTGGAGCTGGAAGAGATGGTCAAGGTCACACAGTAGGAGCCTGAGGGCAGAGGCGGGCTCCTCTCCTCCCAACCCTCTCTGTCTCTTTCACCTTCCCTCTGGGAAGAGGTGGGCTCGCCTCAACCCTCTGTTTCTTTCAACTTCCCTCTCTGGGGAGAGGTGGGCTCTCCTCCATGCTCTGTCTTCCCCCCCTCCGCCCCCTCTCTTGTGCATTCTTCTACTGTGCACTACTCCAGCAGCTGCTGGCCCTTTTCCTCTCCCCTGATCACCTCTCTGCCACCTAAGCCTGCAAAGAGCTCCCGCACACCCATGAGAACCTTCTCGGATAAGATGGCTGTCAGCAGTGGTCGGCTAAGCTCCTGAGAGCCTGTGTTCCCTGTTGGGGTTGATGCAGAGATGTGTGCACCTTCGGAGACTTCCATTTGCAAACATCCCTTTGCTAACTTAAAACAAAGATAACAGCCCTAGAGGCGGCTTTACTGGGAAGCTAATGATGCTTCAGGCTCCTTTACTTACACAGCCTCTTTCCAAGGCCTGGTTCTCTGCATATTGTTTGTTTTTTCTTAAAGGGGGTCTCCTATGGCACGGTTCAGACCGCTCCAACCCTGGCCCACTCCAGCACATACCTACTGGTGCTTTGCCATGCTCTACCTACGACTCGTTAAGAACTGTAGCAAACACTGTGTGGGCCTCACTGGCCAGGACCTTGTTGGAAATGCTCTTAAGTTTGTCAAGGGTAAAGCTTAAGGACTTGAAGAAGGTGTGAAATAATATTTGTGGAAGAAAAAGTTTAGCCTAAGCTGTTTAATTTTTTTGTTTTGTTTTTTTGAGATGGAGTCTCACTCTGTCACCCAGGCTGGAGTGCAGTGGCATGATCTTGGCTCACTGCAGCCTCTGCCTCCCGGGTTCAAGCGATTCTCCTACCTCAGCCTCCCGAGTAGCTGGGACTACAGGCATGCACCACCATGCCTGGCTAATTTTTGTATTTTTTTTTTTTCGTGGAGATGGGGTTTTACCATGTTGGCCAGGCTGGTCTCAAACTCCTGACCTCAAGTGATCTGCCTTCCTCGGCCTCCCAAAGTGCTGGGATTACAGGTGTGAGCCACCATGCCCAGCCCGTAAGCCATTTAATTTAAAACATCTATATAGAAGTCACTCAGAAATGTTTTCCAAATGACTCTTTGGAACCCTGACTTATCTGATGATAAGCACCTCTTCTACAAAGATTTGTTTAAACATCTTAAAAGATGACTGTCTCTCTAAGTCTAGCTATGGGTGTTTCCCCCGATAGAGGGACTGCTTTTGTATTAATAATGAACCTACTCTGTGCCCTCCCCAGCTTTCCTGCTGGGGTGACAGCAGGGGGCAGGGGCACTGGCACCAGGCACCTAAGTATCTAAGTCCTGCGTGTAGTTCACAGCTTTGAAAACACTTTGCCACATTCAAACTGATTTCCATTTAGAAGGCAAATCTCAGTTGGGGCACACCGGGACCAGGCTCCGTTCTGCAGGGTGTCACCCAGCTAAATCTCCTGTTGGCTCAGAAGAGAGCGCTGGCGTGGACAGAGCAGAATTTTGTCAGATTCCAACCAAGGGTAGTGCAATGACTCTACTGACTGGAATTTACAATTCTCATTAAACACTTTCAAAACGTCGCCTGTTTTGAACATATGCTTCTTAGAAAAAACTTAGATAACAAATGTCTCAGGGATACCTGATTTTTTTAAAAGAGCTTTTCCTAATTTTCCACTCTGCCAGAATTCCAAGGACGATGGGTTCATAAACCTTCATGGCTGTGATTCTCATTTGAGAAAGTCATGGGGGAAAATGGCCAATATTTTCAGGGTTACTGTGGAGATGACCATGACAAATATTCTTACACTTCTCTCTCTTTTTTTTTTTTTTTAAACCTTTGCTTCTAATTCTTATTTGCCCATTTCTTGTTGACTTTTCTACTTAACTTTCTTGCTCTCTGGACTCACCAACTCTCTTCCCCTCTATCCTTTTTCCCCATTGATTTCTCTCCCATTTCTCCTTTTTCCGTCTTCTCTTTTTCTTCTTTGTCTCTTCCTTTCTACCTCTCTCCTTTTTACTTTGACCCTTTTTCCCTCCACTACCCAGCCTTCCGGGCTGTTCATTTGAGGACCCTTTTATCTTCCACCAGTAGAGGGAGACATCACTGCTCGCTTTTTTCTCTTACAATTTGGTGGCTGTGCACACATCCCGGCTAACATCAAGAAGCCGCTGGTTATGTTTGAATTGATCTAACCAGTTATATAATCCTAAGGAAAAACAGCTGATTACTTAGATATCTGACAGTGACAGTCCATCTACTCTGAACAGCAAACTGAGATACTCATGTTTTTATTCCAAAACAACCTTTTAAAAGTTCATATGTATCAAGTATTAGGTTGAATCATATGACATTACCAATTTTTAAGGTCAAAAATTGGTCGAATGCTGGATACTAATAGAATAGAATCTTGATTTCTTGTAAGAGTGTCTATGAAAAGACCTTTCTGCTGGCAGCATAAAATTCCCACTGTCTGGAGTGCTGGAGCTTTTGCTGTCATTGCAGTAAGTCACTGTGACAGCTGATTTACTGCCCAAATGAAGTGTCAGCATTTAACTTGCAAAGAAGTTTATGGCTTCAGATGTCTGGAAGTCACACACATTAGCACTTAATGTTACAATTTAAAAATGCCATAGAGATCATTCCTGTTTCTGCAGATTCTCAAATAAAATTGCTCATGTAGGAATACATTTTATTTTACCCTAGCTGACTTCTTGTCTGAAAAAAACGAGTGTACCGATGCTACTAAAAGCAAAACTAGGAGCTTTCTAGATGGTCTGTGTACAAATTAAGTATGAGTGAAATTATTTATTTCTTTTGCTCCAATTCTGTCAAAAGCATTAGAGTTAGGCATCATTTATTTCTGCTTGGCTGTGAAGCTCTGTTCTGGGGTCTTATGAATGCTTATTTACAGTTACAGAAACACCACACTATTCTAAAGTCCACCTAAAATGCAGGTGCAGGTTGGAAGGAGAGCTTTTTTTGTATTCTTTTATTTAACATTATCATTTACGTTTGCCTAAGTTATTTTTTTTCCTACTACATTTGATTTTTCAGATTACATGGAGAGTTCTTCTGCAATACTAGCTTAATAAATCATGCAACTGCTGGTTTAATCTTGTTTTGATACTGGATTGGGGTATTTAAAATGTTAGGTTAAGTAAATGTAGTAAATGATTTTGTAAAAACGAAATTGTAGCAATTATGTACAATGTTACCATCTTTGCATTTAGCATGTGATCCCAAAGGACCTTTGCAGCAACAAGTGCCAGATATAAGCATAAATGATGACACCAATGCTATACAAAAGTTATATTATTTGACAATCAAATGAGGTGTGCACACTAAAAAGTGGATCGTAACTGTATGTCATGAGTATGTCATGCATATACATTGTTTTAGATAGAACTTCAATGTTAGCTAATAATAAAAGCCAATAATGAGGGAAGCAGGAATAATGAAAATGTGGTCCCCAGCTTGCTCTGGGTTATCTGCACATACTTCCAGTATGGCTCCTTGGAATTTCATAGGAGTTCAGATGGCAAGAGACACCTGTGGTCACACCCATCATCTTATTGCTTTAGATGTCGCATTGTTGCTTCTCTAACATTTTCTTCCTTGAGAATTTATAGTAGAGAGAAAATCTCATAGGCACTGACTAACCACCCCCGTCCCCCACTGGTGAGAGAGGGTACACTAATACTGAATTTTCCCATTTTTGAGATAATAAATAAGACCTCAATAGGTACTTTGATGCCAGCTTTCTATCAATATTTATCTAATTTTTTTGACCTGCAATATCAGGGTGCTTATCTAGACGTAAAATTATAAAGCATTTATCTCTAATTTCTAAAGTATGGCATATTTCCTTAGGAGCACTTTTTCTATCATTCAAGAAATACCTTTCTTATCCGGCTGCTGGTCCTAAAATAAAATGGCAGGCAAAAATTTGACCAAAGATACCTAGGGCCTCTTTCCCACCAGGCTTTCTCTCCTCTGCAAATGAACATGCTGAGTCTGATGCTAAATCTGTCTCCAGAGGCAACTCCTTCAAAGTAAACACTGGAAACGGCTTTAGGTCAGAGTAGTCACACCCCAAGGCTAATTCAGTGTTTATTGTTGGTAGAGTGAGTAGCAAACAACCCATGCCTGGAACATATGGCAACATGGGTTGTAACATGTCCTCTAATTATAGAGACAAAGCTTCTACTCCCAGGAATGATGGAGAACTGACACCAGACCAGCATTCAGCCTGTATATAAGGGAGTATATGAAACTGGCCAAAGTACAGGAGACAAATGGTTTCTGGTAGTGCACAACAGGCAATGCAAGATTGTAATCCCCGAGGAAAGGGAAACTCACAAGGTAAGCCCCACAACCAACCAGTTCTTTTCTTGGGGAAAGTTCCCCAACCATTGCACAGAGCAGGAGTCTGAGCAAACCATAGTCATTCAGCTATAGAGAAAACAGAGGTCAGAGTACGAGAAAGCTAAAGTGGCTGGATCTCCAGGGCAAGAAACTGGAGAAGAGGATGCCGTTCAGAGAGGGAGGACCAGAAGTCCTAGTGGGGGTTCCAAGGGCTGTAGCCAAGGGCTGTGCTGGGCATGTGCAGGGTGAGAATCCCCTGCCCCAAGGCTTATAAGATAGCAGCTGCAATGCGGTTGAAAGAGAAATAGAGATACTCGAGGTTGAGAAAAGTAGTGCATTAGGGACAGTAATGTCATGAACACCTCCAACACATTGTTAACATCCCTGGGATCCCAAAGGCATCGGAAAGGCTGTGCCTTAGGAGTAAGAATCATGCCCTAAAGTAAGACCCTAGGCCCATCCTAACAGAGCTTGAAACCAATCTTCAGAGAAGACAGAATTTGGAGGTTGAGTTCCAACAAATTAAAGAAGTCTGGAAAACACTTTGAACTTTCCACAGATCTGTACTAACAAAACACAATACAAACCCGCACACATTCAAGGTGACTAGCCAGTAACTGAACTGCTTGATGTAACAGGGGCAACATTCTTTGGTGTAAGATAACAAAATCCAGAGTCTCTATACCACATATCTAAAATGTCCTGTAGTCAATAAAATATTAACAGACATACAAAGAAATGGGGAAATACGATAGAACCAAATCAAAATTTTATAACTAAAAAGTACAATAAGCAAAATGAAAAATTATCTGGATGAGGTCAGCAGTAGATTGGATATGGAAGAAGAATCAGTGAACATGAAGAGAGATCCAAAGAAATTATCCAGTCTGAAGAGCTGAGAGAGAGATATTGAAGGAAAAAGCACAGAGCCTCAGGGGCCTATCCTTTGGGCAGATTTTCACAGGGGAGCGTGGGTAAGGATAATGGGTTGTGGGGACTGAAAGGGTGTGGTTGAAAATCACTTTACACACAGTCAGCCCCTGTAGATGTTTCTTTATTGACGTGCATAGCATAGGGTTAAAAGCATGGGCTCTGGGGTCAAATTAGGATGTTTCTGTTAGAAAATTGTACTTAAGCTCTCCCTCCTCCGGTTTTGTTAATCTATAAAATGGAGATGGAGATAATATTAGTAGCATGCTCAGAGGGGTGCTGTGAGGGTTAGCAGAAGTTACGTACATGGAAGGCTTGGAACAGCACGTGGTATGTCCATGTGGTATAGTCTGGGAAGTGCTGAGCCCCGTGTGGGTGTGAAGGTGGATGAACTGCAAAGAGGAGAGTCGGGAAAGAGCATCGGGCCTCATGTTCTGTTTAGCGCCAGCTCTGCTTGTGTGCTTTCCACAGTCCTGTGAGCACGGTCCCCACACCACAGAAGCCCATAAAGAACCAAAGCAACAGAAAGGCCTGTTCGCCAGGTGCCTGAATGGCCGGTAAATGTACAGTCCAGTAGAACACTATCTGCTGGTGATATTGGCCTGTTGATTAGACACAATGGGCTCAAAGCCCTGATGACAGAGAAGAGTCTGCTGGAGGGGACCTCCACTGGGCAGGACCCTGAAGGTCGATGTTCGGCCCTTGCCACCAATGCTGAAGTCCTCTGTCCAGCATTGCTAGGAGATGCTCCCTGACCCAAGTCTGACATCTCTGGGTGGGGACTCCTGTCCACTAGGAGCTCTGGGTCCTGGGCTGTTCCCTCTTGGATTGAGTAGAGTCTGAATCCCAGGTACACTCTCTGGTCCTAGTTGTGACCTGTGGGGCCACACAGAACACATCTCATCCTCTCCCGCAGATGTTCTCACGGCACTTGGGGTACTCCCACAGGGAGTAGAAGCCTTGAGACCAAAAGGACTTCTTCCAGAAGCAACCTGGGTTTCTCACAGCAAAGGCAGTGTGGGGAGGGCATGGGACTCCAAGCAAATTAGACTTTTAAATTTATCCATCTATGAGCAACTTACTTTGTAATTGGTAATGATTTCCATGTAATCATATGTGTGCTTGGGGATTCTGACGAAGTAAGAAAAACCCAACCT
The DNA here is from genome assembly GCF_006542625.1 of Nomascus leucogenys. NCBI lineage: Eukaryota > Metazoa > Chordata > Mammalia > Primates > Hylobatidae > Nomascus > Nomascus leucogenys. The sequence continues at coordinate 143,684,363 of NC_044383.1, read as the reverse complement.
ACAAATCATTTCTAAACTGTCATAAGATTTTCATGAGTGCTAAATTTAACAATTAATGAAGTTAACATATTCATGTGTCTTATAGACATTACACATTTATCAATTTTGATTTTGCAGTTTTCTTTTCATGTTTTAGAGCTTGTAATTTTTTTCCAGGTCTTAAAATTTTTTATAGTTCCTGGAAAAGTGCATAGGCACTTGCCTACAGTGCCTGATGGCTTGAATGACCATGACATCCGTCTCTTGGTTCACAGATTAATTTCATCCCACCATGGCCATAACTTCACAGAACCATGACATGTCACTACATCAAAGAGAACTCCTTCCCTCTAGCTCCTAGTTCCACATCCTGGGTGGAGGTCTTTGGAGATGTGGCAAAGTTGGAGGATGGAAGGAATGAGGAAAAGAAGTTGGAACAAATTAATATTTGTTATGAGCCTCCTGTGGGCGAGCCCCTGTGAGGGGAATTTGCACATACATTCAACTAAACGTTTAAAAACCACCTCTAGGCTGGGCGCGGGGGCACATACCTGTAATCCCAGCGCTTTGGGAGGCCAGGGCGAGCGGATTACTTGAGGTCAGGAGGTCAAGACCAGCCTGACCAACATGGTGAAACCGTCTCTACTAAAAATACAAAAATTAGCCAGGCAAGGTGGCGCGCACCTGTAATCCCAGCCATGTGGGGGGCTGAGGCAGGAGAATCGCTTGAACCCGGGAGGTCAAGAGTGCAGTGAGCAGAGATCGTGCTACTGCACTACAGCTTGGGCAACAGAGTGAGACTCTGTCTCAAAAAAATAATAAAATAAAATAAAGGGGTAAGTTAGAAAATGTATGTCTCAGCGCTCTGTAAATTGCAAAGCTCTATATAAATATCATTCTCTTTGTCTTTATTAATTTGCCATCTGGTGTGCCATGTCTGGGGACAAATAACTCCTTCATTACTCCATGCACAGAGTTCTGATTTGGGGTCCTGGTTTATGCTTTTCCAAGATTATCAAAAATTAGCCAGGCATGGTGGTGCATGCCTGCAGTCCAGCTACCTGGGAGACTGAGGCAGGAGAATTGCTTGAGCCCAGGAGACAGATGTGACAGTGAGCCAAGATTGCACCACTGCACTCCAGCCTGGGCGACACAGCAAGATTCTGTCTCAAAAAAACAAAACAAAAAAAGCACCTCCAGTTTATTAGGTCATAAACTGGTGATGGCAAGAGGAAATAGAATCTCAGTCAATCCTCATCACAGGCCAGGGAGGTGAACATCAGTATAACCTTCGTCATTTTACAGTTTAGGAATTTAAGGCTCTTGGGATTAAGTGACTTGCCCAAGCTCACCCAGCCCCAAAGTGTCAGGGCCAGCAAAGGTCAGAGGCAGCCCAGGTGCTCTGACCCCACAGCTGTTCTCTGCCACTCCCCACTGCATAAGCTATTTGCAAAGCTTTTCCTTCCATTATCTTTCAGGATTATCTTATTCTGTTGTTCTTACTGGTGTCCAATTAGACCAAGAAGAAACTTCCCTTGAATGGGTGGGGACACAGCTGGCAGAGGTGGGCACAGAGAAAGGAAAATATAATGAATGCTGATTTCAAAAAATAATCTTCCAGCATGTAAGATGAAATTGGATTAGTATCTCAGATGACAAACATGAGTAAGTCTTACAGGTTTTTTGACGATACTTCTAGGCTAGCTGACAAAACGGATTCACGTCCCCACTGTTTCCAAGTGACTTTCTATCAACCAGACCATTTCTCCATCAACACGGGAAGCAAACCTTCCCTGAGTGTTCCATCCAGCTACCTAGTGGGCTGTTCCCCACCACCCCCAGGTATCCATGGGCACCCACATTCCACATGCCTAAGTCAACTTTCCCCCAACTTGCACCCCCTCTTCAAACACCAGGATGCTTCGCCCTACACATGCCTGTGCTTTGTTTGCTTGGAACATCCCTTCCACCTTTGGGTGGCAAATTCTCAGATGTTGTCTCCTCCAGGAAGCTTTGCCTGAAACCTAAGGGCTCTTTGTCAAAGCTCCCCCGCCCCTCCCCCAACAGTCTGTCACATTCTAGCACATTCTGTTCAAATCCTCCATATACCCATTTCTCTGAACAGACCATGTGTTACTTGAATGAAACTGACCTAAGGATTTTCAAGATAAAAGAAACTTATTTGTGCCAAAGCAAATAATGGCTCAAAATCATTCCATTTAACCGAAACTTTTGGAGAGAACAAGAGAATTTGAAGGCTGTGTCGATGGTTCTCGATACTGGCTGCCAATTAAAGTCATCTCCAGGCCCATAGAACTACCAAGGCCTGGCTGCCCACCCTGGGATTCTGACTTAACTGGATGCAGAGATCAGTACTGTGATTTTAATGTGTGTCCTGGGCTGAGGAGCGACAGATTGTAATAAATTATCCCTCAGCTCCTAGACATAGGGCCAGGTCTGAAGAGGGTCAGCTGGTTCCAACTTGAGGGCTTTTCAGATGGAAATATGACATGTAATAGAAAGCACCCGGGGCCAGACCTGGTGGTTCATGCCTGTAATCCCAGCACTTTGGGAGGCCAAGGCGGGTGGATCTCCTGAGGTCAGGAGTTCGAGACCAGCCTGGCCAACATGGTGAAACACCGTCTCTACTAAAAATACAAAAATTAGCCTGGTGTGGTGGCGCATGCCTGTAATCCCAGCTATTCGGGAGGCTGAGACAGGAGAATCGCTTGAACTCGGGAGGTGAGGTTGCAGTGAGCCGAGATTGTGCCACTGCACTCTAGCCTGGGCGACAAGAGTGAGACTCCGTCTAAAAAAAAAAAAAAAAAAGAAAGTAAGAAAGCACACGGGCCTTGCATCTCTAGCTGTGTGACTGTGAGCAAGTTACTCAACACATCCACGTCTCAGTTTCATCCTTTGTAAAAGGAGGTTATCTTGCAGGTTGCTGTGGGGATTAAGTGAGGCAACTCTTGCAATGATAGTATCAATATTAGCAACGCTCTGTCCATTCTAGAGCACTAAACCTCAGCAGAGACCCACCTGGCCACAGTATGGTTCTAGAGCAAATAAACTTGGTGCCGTTCTTAGAATGGCTTGAAGTTCTGCTCGTGATTCTGCCTAATTCAACACTAAAGGATTTGTGTATTTGTTTTCCCATCTGTCTAATTGGGGATTGGAACACAAGAACTTTTTTATTGATTTTGAGCTCTAACTATATCCAAAACAGGAAATAAGTAAAAAGGAAGATGATGGATTGCTTGGCAAGTTGCCAGACCACTTGCTCTTAGCGATGGTGCTGCAGGCTTTCCAAGGCGCAGAGGGTGGGTGCCCTGGATGTCTATCACTGCATCAGAGACCAGAAAACCGTAGGGCTTCGGGACCCTTTCGGCCAGGCACTGCTGGTCATGATGTGCTGGCTCAGTCTGTGATGGTCTTTGTTGCCTGGAATGTCTGTTACCAGCAAACGAAGCAAATCAAAGGAGAGGAACGTTACGGTGGCCCCAGAGAATTTGTATTGCAATCAGTCTTGAAATATTTCGGCTCATTTGTCCGTGTTTTGATAATTCCTGGAAATTAATTGGTATGCGTATTTCTCATGGCCCTAACATGATGCAAAGAAAGCAAAGCAACAGTGCGAGGTCCGCAGCCCACGCTGGAACTCGCTGTGCTAGAGGTTCCCAGGTCTCTCAGCTGGCGTGTGCATTTCACAGAATGTTTAAAAAATACAAAATACCAATTTCTCCCCTTCAGGGCTTACTCCAAGTGCCTCCTGACTTTCACTGAAGTCTTTGACTGCTTCTTCTCTTCCCCTCCAGTTTTACAAATTATTCTCATTTTCAATGTAACTTTTTCAGTCCTTAAGCTTCCCTCCTTTCATCTATTTTCATAATAAAACAATATTGACAGATGAGACAACGGTAACAAATTAGATAACTTAGATGAAATGGATAAATTCCTAGAAAGACACATACCACTGAAACTGACCCAAGGGAAAAATAAAAAATCTGAATAGACCCATAATAAGTAGAGTGAATTAGTAATCAAAACAATACCCACGGAGAAAGCTCAAGACCAAATGGCTTTCCTGGCAAATTGTTCCAAATCTTTAAAGATGAATTAACAGCAGTTCTTCACAAACTTTCCAAGAGACGGGAGAGTAAGAAGCACTTCTCAACTCCTTCCATGAAGCCGGTATTACCCCGATACCAACACCAGACAAAGACTTCACGAGAAAAGAAAACTACAGACAATTCCCTTATGAATACAGACAGAACAATCCTTAACAAAATACTAGCAAACTGAATTTAGCAACATATAAAAAGGATTATATACCATGGCCAAGTGGGATTTATCCCATAAATTCAAGAAATAGGAGACAAATAAGAAAAGCAACACACATTCCTACTCTCAGGGAAGTTCTGGTATGACGGCCAGACTGTGCATAGCCCCACAGTACACCCCCAATCCTGTGTCAAGTGCGGGCTTAGTCAGTTTGGGGGCTGCTGGTCAGAGTGGGTGGGAGGAGAGGAGGAGCTGAGAGACACGGTGTTCACCTTCTTCTGGGGGTTGCAGAGCTCTTTCCTGCATGTGTGGACTGAGATGTTGTCTCTGCCCTCCTGATCTCCTGGTGGAGCTAAAAGGATCGGAGACTCACAAAAGGCTCACAGCTACAAGGGGGCTTTCGGTACAAATTAATCCCACCTCCTATTTTGCAGATGAGGAAAACCGAGAGCCAGTGAGGCAAGAGTGACCTGCCAATCGTCAGGGAACTAACTGGCAGGAGCCAGAATGGGAGCTCTCGTTCCCTGGTTCCCATCCTGGGCTCCTTCCCTCATGCCAGTCATCTCTATTGTCTTCCGGTTGCTCCAAGAGGGTGCAGTTGAGCTCGCTCATCTTGCCACTCATGGGTCTCAGGGAGATAATAATAATAATAGCTGACACTTAAATAGTACTTCTCTTCTACTAGGCAAGGTTTTAAGTGCTTTACGTGTCTTAACTTAATCCTCATAGAAACCCTACAAGGTAAGAATATCAATATTCCCATTTTACAGATGAAAACACTGAGGCAGAGAGAGGTTAAGCAATTCATCAAGGTCATGCTTCTAGTAAGTGGCAGCAGTCTGGTCTCCACACAACGAATCCCCATCTCCAGTGTTCCTCTTCCAGATGGGGATAAAAAGGCATCTTAAAGCCTGCTGGCTGACTTGAAAGCATTTAGCATGTGGAACAAATGTCTCTGTACGGCTTTTATCACTGGCTGGAACATCCTGCTTAAGGGACTTGACTATAAAATTCTGTGCTATTACCAAATCTGGAGTAGTGCTCGTATGCGTATGACTCCCAGGATGTTGAGATTTCTTACAGTTTTGTTTCCATCTTGGAGGCGGTAGACCATGGTATTTACTGATGTAGGGCTTCTTTACCATGGGGTCCATGGGCTTTAAAGGGAGACCTTGATCCTGAAATTTCATGCACATATCATGTGCCTGAGCCTACACTCATGGGGCATGGATTCACTAGGGCTGTGACGCTGGAGTGTTTTGTACTGTACAGCTCCCAGGTGCACATGAGCCTTGTTCATTTCTTTACACCCGACAGTGCTTTCAAGCCTTCCCCTGGAAGCTCTCTGGAAAGATTTGTGCATGCCTGAGTAAAGGAATGAATGGCCATGTGTGGTGGCTTACACTTGTAATCTCGACACTTTGGGAGGCTGAGGCAGGTGGATCGCTTGAGGTCAGGAGTTCGAGACCAGCCTGGGCAACATGGCAAAACTGTCTCTACAAAAAATGCAAAAATTAGCCAGGTATGGTGGCGCATGCCTGTGGTCCCATCTACTCAGGAGGCTGAGGTGGGAGGATCACCTTGAGACCAGGAGGTGAAGGTTGCAGTGAGCTGAGATTTCACCACTGCACTTCAGCCTGGGCAACAGAGCAAGACCCTGTCTTAAAAAAAAATGATACTCTCTCCCCTTTGTGTGTATGGATGGCAAGAAGATGCTGCAGGAGATGTGAAGCCACCTACACTGAGGTGTGCATGGCAGAGAGGGCACTGTCAGCCTGGGCAGGTGACCAGGGCTGCAGGTCCTCACTCAATCCCGCCATGATTCTGTATGCCATCAGCCTGAGGCCAGCAGTGAAGAGGCTCTGCTTCTGGGTCCAGAGCTCCTCCTGATCTGCCTGGTGCTCAGTGGCATGGTGACGTCGCATGCAGCTCTTTGCTAGGGTGTTCAGACTGTCTCATCCTCAGTCACAGTGAAGAATAGGAGGGCAAGGAGCCTTGGTTTTTTTTTTCTTTTGGTATCTTCAAGCTTCCTGACACAGTGCTCAAGCCCACAGATGAACAGATGCCTTAATAAGTAGCCTTACAGGCTGGGCGTGGTGACTCATGCCTGTAATCCTATCACTTTGGGAGGCAGAGGCTGGTGGATCATTTGAGGCCAGGAGCTTCAGACCAGCCTGGCCAACATGGTGATGAAACCCCCTCTCCACTAAAAAATACAAAAATTAGCTGGGTGTGGTGGCGGGCGCCTGTAATCTCAGCTACTCAGGAAGCTGAGGCAGGAGAATGGCTTGAATCTGGGAGACGGAGGTTACAGTGAGTGGAGATCATGCCACTGCATTCCAGCCTGGGCGGCAGAGTGAGACACTGTTTTTTTTTAAAAAAAAAAAAAAAAAAAAAGAAAAGAAAAGAAAAGTAGCCTTACGCTGAATTGAGTGATAAGGGGTGACCAAGAGGCAGCTGCTGCACTGCGACAGGCTTCTTAACCTTTGCAGTGTCCTCTTCCAATAACCCTCACAACATCACAGCCCGGTGCCTTCAGCAGTACTAGTTAGTTGGAAGGTGACTCCTAAAGGAATAGGCAAATGAACCCTAGCATTTCTGCCATGTCCAGAGTCTTGGTGCAGGTGTAGAATGAATGGACTCCAGAGGGGAATCTGATTTGCCATATGGAGTAAAATGACCTCCCCATTTCCATGGTTAAAGCCACCTTCTCTGTCACAGAGGCACAGGGTAGGTGCTCAATAACTGTTTGCTGAATTGATGAATTATGTCCCATCTGGTCTTGACCTGAAGTGGCTTCCTGGTGAGACAGTACCTTTAAACAGCCTTTGTTAATTTTCTTAATCTCAACAAAGTGTAGAGCTTGGTGAGATCAGCACCCTGCGGAACCTGGTGAGCCCAGTATTATGGGGGTCACAGGGTAAGAAGAACGTAAGTCCACTGGTTTTGACAAGGACATTTGCCATCGGTGGTCAATTCTACTGAAGGTTCTTAATGTTTTCTTCATGTATCTGCTCACATACTGCCCCCTGACTGCTGACCCCTTTGAAGGTGAATGAGCCGTACCCCACAACCTTTGTATCCCTAGCTCCTAGTCTAGTCCTCAACACACAGAGGGAACCCAGGTAGAGTGGCTGATTGAATGAGAGGTTATTGTGTGTAGACACATGCACACATCAGAGAAATGATCAACGTATGCTGTGGCCAGAATTCTGGTGAGCTCTGTCCTTACAGGGCACTTCTTGTGCACCTGCGAATCGTGCAGAAAGCCTCTGAGCACAGATCTCCTGGTCTTTAACGCCCGTGCACTTGCGGGCATGCAGTAGAAGAAGTGAACGTGGGCACTGGAGTCACTGGCCTAGTTCTGAACCCACACATTAGTGTCTGTGTGCCCTTGGGCAGATGGATGATCAATCTCTCCTACTTAAAAAGGTGGGGACAAGTGTCCCCTTTTCCCACTGTTGCTTTAGGGTTAAATGAGGTGCTGACCACCACGCGCCCTGAACACAGCTGATCTCCGTGAATGTAATCCCCTTTCCTGCGAGGCTGTCTCCTCCTCCCTCTGTTCTCAGTTTCCTTTTCTGGAAAATACGGGGGAGTGACCCTTAAAGCGTCCCTTGAGTGTATGAGTTATGACCAAATAAGCTGTTTCCCCAAATCCCTTACACAGTGGAGCGGCAAGGACCTTGAAGTAAATATATTTGCTTTGAAAGAAAACACGCCAGGCACAGTGGCTCACGCCTGTCATCCCAGCACTTTGGGAGGCCAAGGCAGGTGGATCACCTGAGGCAAGGAGTTCAAGACCAGCCTGGCCAACATAGCGAAGCCCTGTCTCTACTAAAACTACAAAAATTAGCCTGCATGGTGGCATGCACCTGTAGTCCCAGCTACTTGGAAGGCTGAGGCAGGAGAATCACTTGAACCTGGGAGGCAGAGGTTGCAGTGAGCTGACATCATGCCATTGCACTCCAGCCTGGGCGACAGAGCGAGACTCTGTCTCCAAAAAAAAAAGAGAGAGAGAGAAAATGCTTTATTAGTAAAGCAGAGCAAAGCAATACAAACAAGACACCACCACCACCAACACGTAAACCCCAGTCACCTCTGCTGGGGGCTGAGTCTAGTTCACGCAGCTGTGGAAGTTGGCAGCCTCAGGACTGTCTTGAGGCTGCCAACTTCCACCCTGCAGTTCTCTGCACCCAGAAACAAGGTGTTCTGGGCTGCTGCCCACGTCCAGTCTACCTGAAAGTCAGGTCTCTGATCTGTCATGGACGCTCTGGAGTGGGTGATTCAGCTATAGAAAGAGCACATAGCACAGGACCACCACAAGACAAGGTCCTCTGCAGGAACATGGAACTTCTAACTTTAGGGAGATTTGTTCCAAATAAAGAGAGGCCATTGCCTTCCAGACACCTAGGGAATCTTAAGACACTGATGGTCAGGACCAGGCCAGGCTGGGATTCCTGGTGTCCATGAGCGACTCCTGCCCCCTCCCCCAGATCTCCACTTGCACGCTAGAAACCTACACACTGGAAGCAAAGCATGTCCACCCGTCGAAGAAAGCATTAGACATGCACACGCTCTGGAGACGTACTGGTCAGTTTTGAGGCGAGTGAACATACACCTGGTTTGATCATTTGCACTATTTTACACAGGGCTGATCCCAGACTTTGGGTAGAAGCAGGGGAACTGGCAGCACCAGCCACTACACGCTTCAGGAAGCAGAAGAGGGGTCAGTACAGATGGGGACCAAGGGACGGAAAGGGAAATGGAAGATCATGAGCCCAGCCCTGCCTGGGATGTGTGTCTCATCCCTCAAACAACAGCCTGATCCTGTATAAGAGGGTTTCCACCCACGTGCCTCAGGCTGTTTTGACAGAGGGATCGCGTGTGTGGACTTCCCCTGCGCAACTGTGAACAAGCACACCAAACTCAGTGGCCATACGCTTCCTTGGCTACTGCCTTAGTTTAACGCCTTGCCTCCTGTCTGAGCGCGGTAGTCATGGAGTGGGCGGCTGTGGGCTGCCCCCGCTCCTGGGGAGGTTTGCTAGGAAGGCTGCTTGGTGGCCTGTTAGTGAGCACACAAGCAAAAGGGAAGCCCTCGCAGGGAGCGGTGGCCCCCCCTCCTACCATGTCACTCTGTGACTGCGTGGCCCCGTACATCGTGATGCCATTGGAGGGTGCTGCTGGCTGCGGTGTGTCGGGCTGGATGTACCCTCTTCTGTCAATTAGGCTGCGAGAGAGAAGAAAACACAGGAGGAAGAGAGTGAATAAAAAGCCAGAGACGCAGCAGCACTATTTCAGGTTCCGTATTGGGGCTCCCTCTTCCCGTGACAGGCTCACCTCAGGCACCTTAGACTACGCCTCTCCTCACTTTTGTGTATAATCAGTGACCAAATTCTGTCCCTTCTCCCTTTAAACATGACTGCAGCATGGCCTGCCTCGTCAGGCCAAGGGCGTGCTGCCTGCTCAGATGCCAGCATCTCCCTCTTGTCCACTAACTGCGGGAGCCTCTAAGCTGGTCTCACCCCACCTGTCACCATCTGTCTCCAGCGCTCCTCTCCAGCCTCAACTGCACGTCTTCTTACTACATTCACTCAGCAAACGTGTTTCGAGTACCTGCTAGTGCCAGCGTAGCACGTGGGAAATGACCGCCTGCCACGTGGGAACACAGCCGCAGCCCCGCCGGCATGCACTCTGCTTTGCTATCTCTGTGCTTTTGTTTGGACTCTTCCCCCTTCTCTCCCAAAGTCACTTTTCCTTCCCCTCTGCTCTCCATTCTTCAAGGCCAGGTTCAAAAGCCCCTGCTCTTGCCCCTAGCCCCCTCCCCCCTCTCTCCTCTTCTCTGATTCTCTCAGCCCCACACATCGCTTTCCGCCTGCAATCAAGCTCTCAAGGGCAGAGTCTTCATCTTGTGGCCCCCCATGGTACCTGGCCCTGTGCCTGGCACACAGAGATGGGGATTAGAGCCCCTCGTCCACATCTGTCACAGCGTGGAGGGCAAGGACCGGCAGGCCGTCTCAATATCTGTATCTCTGAGACTGATACCCAGCAGGTGCTGCGCAAAATTCTTCTTGATGGAATGAATAAAAACGGGTCCCTCGTCCCACAGACAAGTTTCTGAGTAGTGCTTCTAAAGGCATCTGTTTCTGTACTCCATGGTGCTGGGCTCATTAGAAGGTGGGATAAAGTTGCCTTTTTTTTCTCCCCAGTGAAGGCTCAGCATTGACCTTGAGTCTAAGTGCAGAAGTGTAAGGAGCAACAGGAGGTTCAGCTAATAAGTGAGTATCCCTGGAGCAGCCCCCACAGTGTGGGACCAGGCACACCCACAGCGCAGAATCCTCCCCAGGGGCTCCGCATTTTGCAAACTACAAAAGTGTATCCAGAGGCCACGCCCATCCCCGCCTCTGAGGACTGACTACCTGGGCTGCTTTTCTCAGAAAGCAGGGCCTCCTACGTGTCAGTCCAGCCTGTGGAATGCGGGAGTTAACCTCATGACTACTGCCTTCAGGTCTTCAAGTGGCAGAACAATAAGCCAGAAAAACCACTTGTGACGGGATTCTCAAATGGGACTCTCTGCCTCAGTTCCAGCTGAACACTCCATAGGTTTAGAAAAAACAACAGGCAACAAGAATCTCCACCTTTCAAAGAAAAGTGCCTGACCTCCTCTGCAGGATGTCAAAGGGGGTTCTCAAACCAGCTTTGCAACCCTCCCTTCAAAGGTACAAAGGGTCCGAGGAGAAAAGAGCAGAGAAGACTGTCTTGGAGAAAGGCGTTCTGCCCTCTAGTGCGGGTGACAGCCAGGGATGGGGCTGGGAGGGACCTGGGGTTGGGTGAAGGTCCAGGTGTGGATCTCATGGGAGAGAGCCAGTGTCATGATGTCTTGAGGGACCGGGCGCAGTGGCTCACGCCCTGTAATCCTAGCACTTTGGGAGGCCAAGGCGGGCAGATCACTGGAGGTCAGGAGCTCGAGACCAGCCTGGTCAACATGGTGAAACCCCATCTCTACTAAAAATACAAAAAAATTAGCCGGGCGTGGTGGCACATGCCTGTAACCCCAGCTACTTGGGAGGCTGAGGCAGGAGAATTGCTTGAACCTGGGAGGCAGAAGTTGCAGTGAGCCAAGATCATGCCATTGCACTCCAGCCTGGGCAACAGAGTGAGACTCCATCTCCAAAAAAAAAAAAAGGTCTTGAGGGAACGTCACGGGTTGAACTGTGCAGAAAGATATGAAGTCCTAACCTGGTACCTGCGAGTGTGACCTTACTTGCAAGTAGGGTCTCTGCAGATGCAACCAAGTTAGGATGAGGTCACATTTGATTGGGGTGGGCCTTTGTCCAATGTGGGTGGTGTCCTTATAAGAAGAGAAAGAGGTGGGAAGAGAATGCCAGGTGAGGGTACAGAGACACACAGGGAGAACACCATGGGCCGACAGAGGCTACCCTGCGGTGAAGCATATGCCAGCCAAGGAACGTGGAGGGCTGATGGCCCCACCAGGTGCCGGGAAGAGGCAAGGAAGGGTTCTCCCCAGCCTCAGGGCAGGCGCAACCCTGCCGGCACCTGATTTAAGGCTTCGAGCCTCCGACTGTAACAGAACAACTTTCTGTTGTTTTAACCCTCCCATTTCATGGCACTTGTTGGACTGCAGTGCCCTAAGAAACCACTACAGGACTCAGCCCAAGAGAGCCGCAGAGGGAGCCCTACAGAGAGGCCTGTGCACGGCTCATGGCCGCGGGCCCACCCGGGGCTGCAGTGGCGGGTGTGAGTGACTCTCGGGAGAAAAGGCTCTGCCTCCATCAGGGAACTGCGATGGGGGGTCCTCAGAGGAAACTCTCAGTCAGGCGCTCTCAGACCCCACCAGGTTAGAGCATTGGTGGGGGACCAACAGCACGGACCCCCTGCCCCAAATCCCCTCCTCACTCTTGGCCAGCAAGCTGGTGGGGAGACGGGACTAGCTGGGGGCGGGGGTGGGGGCAGAGTTCAAGGGGAACAGAGATCCCCACAGTCCTCCCAACCAGGGTTGGGTAAAGGGATGGGAAGTGTTAACTGTCAATGAACTTGGCAGTTCTGATGCACTGAAATGACACTATTTTGGAGGCAAAGTGCCCTGACGTGCTCTCTCTTGCTCTCTTTTTTAAAAAAGAAAAAAAATGACAAGAGAAATTAAGGGGCTTGCAGGGGATTTTATCCAGGAGCGGAAAAAGAACTAGGTCATCAAAAGAGTCTGAAGGGACAGCAGGGAGAAAAAAATCAAGCGTTCTCGGCCAGCATCCCATCGCGTCCAGCCTGTTTAATGTAGCAGCTGGGCTCCCAGGGCTGTGATGCTCTGGACACAGCCCAATGAGGCTTTGCCCGTCCTTCTCCTCCTCACCTGGCCTCGCCCCTTGTCTTGTCTCACCTCTCAGCCCGGCTCCCCTCGCCCCCAACTCCTGACACTAACCTCCTCAGCCCTTCCTCTTATGAGCCAGGACCCTCACCCTCGGATCCCTGCACAGGCTGCCCCCTTTGTCTTTCAAAACCCTGCTCCTCCCCACCCCTTCCTCCTCCAAACTCCTTCTCACACTTAGGAGAGATCACAGCTTAGATCTACTCTTGGGCGGCCCACGCACCTCACTGTGCTCCAGGCCCTGCTGCCCAGGAGCCGGCCCCTCTCCTGTGCAACCCCAGCGCCTGGCACAGAGCCAGCCCCTCTCCTGTGCAACCCCAGCGCCTGGCCCGGAGCCGGCTCCACAGCACGTGTGCAGTCAATGGTGGCCACATGACCCACAGAACCGGCCCAAGTCTGGTGTGACACTGACCATTCCTTGGGCCTTTCTGTGTTCCCAATTTTCCATTCCTCCTGCCAGGCTTATATGAGGACTCCTTCCCCCAAACCTGGCCATACCCAGCCAGCTGCCATCCCTGCCTCTGGTGACACTGCAGGAACCGAATGTGGGTCTCTGAACTCTTGCTAAGCAGACTCCCAAAGGGGAACACAAGGACTCTCTCTGCCTTATTTGCATGGCATAGCACCGTTTAAGAACCCATGAGGGGCAACTCAAGCACAGGGGTCTGGGCACGTGGGTCTGAGGCAGGGCACACTCTCAGCGGGTAGGCCTGGCTGGGATGCCCGGGAAGGCCCTGGCCCACTTAAGGGCACAGGGGCTGGGGCGAGGTAGCACAGAGGGAGGGGAAGGCAAGAGGGGACGAGAGGGAGGGGCAAAGGTAGGTATCACCCCCTCACATCTGCCTGGGGCCAGCCCGGAAGCCTATGAGTGGCCTATGTCCCTGCTCGAGCGCCAGAATGACCCAAGGAAAGCTACGGCCCCACTTTAACAAAGCAAATGTCTTATTTGCCTTGCTCTACCTTCACCCAATAAAAGCCTCCCCCGGTGCCCCTTCAGTGCGGCCCCAAACCGCTTCAAGTCTGGAGCTGCCAGATTCATGAATTGCCGTCTGTTTAAATACACTCTTCAATATTTAATGTCCTTCAGTTTACCTTTTAACAAATGATTCAAACACTTCTCAGGGTAGGACCATTCTCAAGAAATGCCCCACCCAAAGGAATGTGGATTTTGGAAAAGATACAGCCCAAATCCAGCCAAAACAGCACATTTAACCCAGTGGTGGAAATAATTTTGGTTGTGACAGTTTGTGGTCTCTAAACAACATAAAGCCGTGCCATATGCAGATGAAGGACTCAGGAACAAGAAGGGAGGTTTGGGCAGAACTGAGGCCTCGGCATCCTCTCTTAGAGCCACACATGCACTGCAGGCGGGGGAAAGAGGCCAGCTCTCCCTGGCTCTTACTGTTTCCTGGCCTGCCCTGCTAGTCACAAACATGCCAGTGGGAAGCACCATGGACACTGTGACAAATCAAGCCATTGACTGAGAGACTTTCTGCCTAAAGAGCTCCCAGAAGCATCCCTGGGTGAGTCAGGAGGTTTCTTCAAGAGGAGCTGGCACCTGCCCAGGCATGTCTGACCCCTGTGGCCTGAGCAGCTCCTCCAACCCAGTATCCTCGCGTGCCCTAAGCCTCTGAGGAGGTCAGGGGTGCCCTGAGGACCCCTAGTTCAGGAGGACAGTGGCATGCTGGGCTCCCAACTTTCTAGGCTAAAGCTAGAAAATGATCAAGTTCTAGTTTTGCAGTAGCACCACGATGACTCAAAGTAATAACTCAATGCCAGTGCACAGGTGGCCTTGGAATATATGCTTGGATTTTTTTTTCTTGAATTCTTTTTACCTCTCTAATGAGGACTCATTGAGGCTGATAATCAAATGAAGTTTGCATTCCACAAGCGCACATCAGTAAGATCTGGGTGCACAGGGGGTCTGACCTGGACACAGTCACGGTGGCTTTTGTCGTTTCTCCCTGTTTTACACATTTAGAGACCAAAAGGTAGGAAGCAGTAATAAGTTGGAAACTCATTCTAGAGACCAGGTAGATTTGCTCAATATCTATTTGTTGATCATGGTTTGATTTATCAGTTGAGAATATTCTCCATAGGTGTAACTCACAAAGAATCTGTATTTTGAACTTGTACACTCTGACTTGGAGGCAGCGTGCCTCAGTGGGCACACACTGGCTCTGACGTTGGGTGGCCTGGGTGTGCGTCCTGACTAGCCGGCATTTACTTGCTGTGTGATCTTGGGCACATTATTTAAACTCTGTGCCTCACTTTCCTCATCCACAGAATGGGATATAACGGTGCCTACCCATAGGTACAGAGTGAGCTTGTAAAAGGCTAATGCAGGTACAGAACTTAGAGCAGAGCTTAACACAGATTCAGTAAAGGTCAGCTACTGCCATGGTTCGTGTCATCGTCATTATTACCATAACCACAGTCTCAATGACTGTGGCCCATGTGGGTTTCTCCCTGTGAACATTTCTATTGTGTGCAAATCAACTTTCAAAACTGGTTTCCTCAGGCTTCCTGGCTGCTTCCTTCCTGCACATGTGTCCTGTCTCCTTGACGATGCTAACCACAGCTCCCTGCATGCACCTTCAGTCATTAGCAGGGCCACAGGCATCTGTCTTTCTATTTTGGGCTTTAGGAAATTTCCCCCAAATCAGACACAGATTCAATTGAAGATCAAAAAAGGTGTGAAGTGTGACACGACAAACAGCCAGATCTCGATTTCATGAAGGCCATGTCCACGCGGCACAAAGCGGTCACGTGGTGGCGGCGACCCATTCCACCAGGGCGGGGGGCCTGTGCTAACGGCCGAGGCATTTGGTTTTACAAAGTCTGTTAAAGAGCACGATGCGTCCTGAGTCTTACCTTGGTGAGATGGGCCCACACAGGGCAACACAGCAGTTGGTAAAGATATTTCCGTAGCTGTAGGGATTGTAATTTTCTTTACCTCTTTTATTTGACCAGGATCCTTTAATCTGAAAGAAAAGGAAACTCAGTAACAAGCAATATCCTTCACACCAACGCACAGTTGAGGTGAGCTGGACCATGAGAGGCTCATAAGGAATGCAAATCATCTTTAATCCAAATAAATGGAGGTATTTTTCTTAAAGAAAACGGGCATTTACTCCAAACTTGGAAATGTCCTAAAACAGATTAGATTAGGGAAAGAATAACATTCTCGGGGACAATGATCTTTTATTTTACCACATGGTACTAAAACGCCATCTCATATAAGCCAGCAGAGATTTCTTTCATACTCACATTTAGTGCCCTAAATAATAATTAAATGAATGGCAGGTGAAATGGTTCCCCTAATTGCTAATTTACAGACTGAAATAATTCAGCCTCTTCTTGTGACCCAAATGGTCTGTTTTGCATATTCTAATATTCGTAGCTACCAAGTACAAATAAGTGTATTAATATTCTCTTATCTCATGTGTCTTATCACGACCTATTTTCTCAAGCTTTTGTTTAAGGTAACTGGACCTATCCTGAGACATTTAATTCACGTGTGGATAGAGACTTCTATCGAAATCTAAGTATAGAGAGCAAAGAAGACCACGCTGCTCTGGAAACATTCTCTAACATTTTGTTTCCTCTTTTTTTTTTTTTTTTTGAGATGGAGTGTCACTCTGTCACCCAGGCTGGAGTGCAGTGGTGCGATCTCAGCTCACTGCAACCTCTGCCTCCCAGGTTCAAGCAATTCTCTGGTCTCAGCCTCCCGAATAGCTGGGATTACAGGTGCCTGCCACCACAACTGGCTAATTTTTTTGTATTTTTAGTGGAGACGGGGTTTCACTGTGTTAGCCAGGATGGCCTCGATCTCCTGACCTCGTGATCCGCCTGCCTCGGCCTCCCAAAGTGCTGGGATTACAGGCGTGAGCCACCGCGCCCGGCCTTGTTTCCTATTTTCATACTTCCTCTCCATCTGTATTAAGTACAGGCAGATAATCCTGGATAAAAAAGTTAAATTTGGGGTCAGGGCAATTTCCTCCCACAGAGACATTAAATATGAAAGGCAGACTCGAACGTTCACTCCAAGATGTTGGCCCGCCATGGTCTCTACCAGGGGAAGTGTGATAAGAAGCTTACGAAACCATTTCAAAGGAATAGAAAGAACACTCTCTTCAGGGCCAGAAATGGGTGTTGCTTGGCCAATCTTAGTATCTAATGGATGTGGTTGGAAAAACAGAGAACGTAGAGATTCCCAGTAGAGAAACGTGCAGAACGGCATGTGGAGAAGTTTCCACGGCACCGTCTCTGTTCCCGAGGGCTCACATCTGGAACGGGATGTATGGGAGAAGCTGGGCTCAACCTTTTCTTTCCTTCTGCTCCTCCATTGCCCAAAACCCAAGAACACGCCCTTGTCCCGTGTCGTCAGGAACTTACGTCCTCATTTGTCGTCTGGTTGGAGCTGATCAAGTAGGTGTGGAATCCTGAGAGGCCAACGATGGACCAGACAGAGAAGAAGCACACCACAGCCTCCAGGACAGTGACGCGAGTCAAGGAGGCAAGCGGAAGTGAGGGACCGCGCAAGCGGTGGACGTGATGGAGGCCTGGAACCGACACACCCCCGGGCACAGGCCTCTCTCTAGCTGCTGGCCTCTCTCTCACCCGGCCTTGCCTTGCTTCCTGCTTTCCCGGGAATCTTGTCTCACCAGATGGAGGCCTCCGTCAGGGCAGGGCGTGTCACCTGCCCCGGCGTGGAGCAGCCTCTGTGGCTCCGTGATGACTGGCGGGTTCCCTGGGCATCACCTACCCACTTCTTTCCTCTGACTTCTACTTGAACTTCACCTTTTTCTGTGCCTCACTGTGGAGCCAGTGACTGGCATCCTGATCAGGAAATACACTAGTTTGAGTTGGCTGCAGCTCAGGCTCGGGGTGAAAGGATGACATATTGACTCGCACATCAATCACAGACTCTAATTTTAGCTTCTGAATGCTGAGGACTGCAGTGCCAGTCTCCCCTGAGGAGAATGGCTTCTGAGGCCCAGAAAGCCCTCTGCTTTAGTGGACGGCCTCTTCTCTGCTTACAGAGAAGGGGAAGAAGGAGAAAATAAGCCCCTGAACCGGCGGTGGCATTTCTCGGAGTGACATCAGGGTGAGGGGCATTTTTACCTGGGGGAGTTTTCTCAGCCCTTCAGCCAACCCCTGACCTATAAGGCCATCCTCAGCTGCTTGATAGGCAGCTGGGAACCACGAGTTCTCGCAGGACATAGAGAGAGAGGAAGTCAAGAGTTCCACAAGACGTGTCCAACACAAAGGGAAAAAGCTTGGTGCTCTTCAGCAGATCAGATCCATCACCCGAGAGTGTGGCAATGTGAAAAGGCCAGAGACTTTTTCTGTCCCACAAATGTTTATAACATTCTATTTACAGGATATAGATATTTCTCAGGGGGAAAATCCATTCATCTTGGGTCTGGGAGTTTACACATACATCTGGCATCCGCTATTGATACATTACAGGCTGGAGAAAGAAACACGCCTGCTCTCCTAATGTTTCCAAGGATGAATGCCATATAGATCATGCCGGAACATGTCAGTGATGATCTTCTCCAGGCTGGAGATAATTCATCTTTAGACCAGAGGGCTGAGCACATTACCCAGTGCGGTGCCATGGTCTGCTGTGCCATGGTTAACCAATGCCACCATCTGGGCACACAGGGCTGCACATAAAACAGGAGTGAATGGGCTTCTACCTGTTGACTGACTTTCAACATCGCACTAAACCACTGGGTCTGCTCTAGAAGGAGACAGTAGCGGGGAGTGGTAGGGGACCAGAGAGACACAGGAAAGCCGACCCCTACCCACAGCTGCTGCCAGCCTAGGCAACCCCTGCTGGGCAACTGGCTATGGTGGGGGCTCTGTGTGCACATGAGGACACATGGATGGTGGCCCAGGGAGCAAAGATGGTCTCATTCTCAACTGCCTTCCCACAGAACGGGGCTAAAGAGGCCCCACTCTCTACCCACATCTCCCCTGCCAGGAGGGGACAGACTTGGGAGGCAACTCCCCTGGGATTCAGGTCATGCACTGGCTGGAAAGAAGAGGTGAAGTAGAGTCCAGGGAACACGATAAGGGAGCCAGTGGGAAGACTGAGTCAGGAAAGCTGGGTTGTGTGAGAGGGAGATGACACTAGACACTAGTGATGGGTTTGGACCAGCTACAAGGAAAAGATAAGAGACAGAAAGAGCAGGGGACACATGGAATGGAAACAAGAAATAGCCAAGGTAGAAAAGAATCAAGAACAGAACAAGATTTATTTACTGAATAATACATGAAGAGCCAAACTGCAATCCCAGAAATACTTATGTGTCACCAAGAGTTTATGATCCAGGTAGAATGATGGCAAAGTCAAAATGCATATAACATTCCTATGTATGAGCCATATGAAACCTGGCATGTACAAACAGTGAGGATCCCAGACTGAAAGTGGCTGCAGCTCCTTTGACATGTCAGCTATGCTCATTACCCTCATCGGCAGCTATCATAGCCAGTGGATATAGAATTCTAAACGTTTATAGTCATAATAAAAAAATGCAGCATACATATATGTATATATTTGAGATGAAGTTTCGCTTTTGTTGCCCAGGCTGGAGTGCAATGGCATGATCTCAGCTCACTGCAACCTCTGCCTCCCAGGTTCAAGTGATTCTGCTGCCTCAGCCTCCCGAGTAGCTGGGATTACAGGTGCCCACCACCATGCCTGGCTAAGTTTTGTATTTTTAGTAGAGATGGGGTTTCACCATGTTGGCCAGGCTGGTCTCAGACTCCCAACCTCAGGTGATCCTCCCAAGGTGCTGGGATTACAGGTGTGAGCCACCATGCCCGGCCAGCCTTTCTATTAATATCTCATGTGCTTTAGACACATTTTGTAAATTGCCGAATGCAGTTCCACTGTCAGCTTGCAGCTGTGTCAAAATGACATGAATCCAAAGTAGGAAGTGAGATGCAAGATGCAGCCTGCTGGCACTACCCACACCCTGGGACCCACCTGACTCAGGAGGTCTCAAGGAACCATCAGCATCATCATTCTTAACAATGGCTGGCATCACTGGGGTGTGTCAGGTCCTGTTCTGCTTAAACCCAGAGAGAAGTGTGACCCAGGGAGACTCAGGGAGAAGCGTGACTCCCCCTTAACACACAGGGAAACTGAGGCAGAAAGCAATGAAGTAATTTGCTTGAGAAATAGCAGAGCTAGGACTTGAGTGCTGGAAGTCTGCTCTGCTGGGATGACAGAAGAGTCTTAGGCTGGTCCCTTTCCTAATTCTTGCCAAGGGGCAGGTGGCCCTAGACCTACCCCAACCTCCTGCTTCTCCAGGATTCGTGAACCTGTGGCAGCTTACATGGTTTGTACCCTTTCACATCCACTCTCAGACTCAGATACAAATATACAGACACACATTCCTTACTGGCCCACTGGCTATATGCTGAAAATATCTATGCCATAATAAGATCAAGAAATAGAAATTTCTTTTAAAGGTATCGAAACCCATTTACCGTCTCTTTTTTAGAAAGAGAAAGGAGATGATGAAACAACCCAACTTTACTGGGAGCCAATTTCATAAGCAGCTGGGACTCTGTTTACTGCATCAAGGATGGGTTTCTTTTTTTTTTTTTTTTTTTTGAGACGGAGTCTTGCTCCGTCTCCCAGGCTGGAGTGCAGTGGCGCGATCTCGGCTCACTGCAAGCTCCGCCTCCCGGGTTCCCGCCATTCTCCTGCCTCAGCCTCTCCGAGTAGCTGGGACTACAGGCGCCCGCCACCACGCCCGGCTAATTTTTTGTTTGTATTTTTAGTAGAGACGGGGTTTCACCGTGGTCTCGATCTGCTGACCTCGTGATCCGCCCGCCTCGGCCTCCCAAAGTGCTGGGATTACAAGCGTGAGCCACCGCGCCCGGCAAGGATGGGTTTCAAATCATAGCAGCTACCGCTGCCCCTCTGTCTCCCCCACAACCCCTGCTAAGAGAGTTTGTCCCCATTGTGGCCAGAAGGACGGCTTTACATTCCCCACAGCCCTAGCCTAAGAGGTTGCACACTGCGGTACTCACTAAACGTTTATGGAATTGAAAAACTCTGACAAGCACTGCTCTGCAGAGACCCTTCTCTCGAGTTCCTGCCTAATCCCAGAAGTGCAGGCTCTGTGTCCGTCTATGCACCCAGCCCTGCACTGGGGACAAGACAGGGCAGGGAAGGACCAGCTTCCTGCCCTAAGGGAATAGGGGCTCTGTTTGCAGCAGGAAGGTACACAAGGGAAGAAGGTTGTGCAGGGGGCAGAATGGTTAGGATGTGTCAGTATTTGGAGGATCATAAAAGGTGAGGGATCATGGGACCACATATGTTACATGTCCAGAATTCCCAGATTCCAGAATGGCCAAGGAGATGATGTCCTTACTCTCGTTCAAATACGATGCGGGTTTGTGCATTCTTGTGTTTTAAAATTTTTTGAGTTGTAATTTCCAACATGATAAGTAACTCACTCTATCTATCTATCTATCTATCTATCTATCTATCTATCTATCTATCTATCTATCTATCATCTATCTATCTTCAAAATATACACAAACAAAAGCTCTTTGGGGGGTCTTAATAATTTTTCAATGTGTAAAGGAGTCTTGAGACCAAAAAGTTCGAGACCTGCTAGAACAGAATAGTAAAATAGTAAGTGGTGTTGGGACACTTCATTAAACATTTAGAAAAAATAAAGCTAGAACTTCAGCTTGCACCACATCCACAAAATTATCTGATAGATAAATTACTGCACCAAACGTAAGAAACACAATATAAAGGTATTTGAGGAAAATTAAGGAAACATTCATGTAACTTTGGGGTAAGGATATAAGACACAAACCGAGGAGCCATGTAATATGAGATTGACAGATTGTGTTCATTAATAAACACTTTCGTGTAAAAAAGTAAAGTTAAAAGGTAAATGTTGGATTTGGAGATTGGCAAAGGATACTTAAAGAGACTATTATTATTATTGAGAAACATAAAGAACCCCTACATGTTCATAGAAAAAGAACAAATAACTCAATTGCTACATGGACATGTACTGGCATATATTGTGATAAGAAAAAAAAAAGGCCCATAAGCATAAAGAGAGGTGCAATCTATTATCCAGAAAATGGAAATTAAAACAATGTAATTTTTTTCCTTGTCATCAAATTGGCCAAAATGACAAGACTGTTCACAGCCAGTGCCATAAAGGTGTGGGGACACAGGAGCACAGACTTGTCCAGTCTCTTAGGGGGAGCATTTGGCATCCCTATCGACTTTTAAACGTGCTTCCCTTCAACTCAGAGATGGCACATCCATTGTCAATCCTAGAGACACAGTAATATGTGCACATAGAGATACACAGAAGAAAATTCACTTCATTTCTTGAACAGTAAAAAAAAATTAAGAAATCTAATATCCATCAACAGAAGACTAAACTATAGTTCACCTACACTGTGGAATTATATGAAATAGTTAAAAAAAAATGAGGCAGATCTATGTATCATCATGGAAACATCTCCAGGAAATATTTTAAAAAATCAAATTTTGGGACCATGCAAAAAGAAGGGTCTTTTTTAGGTAAAGTCCTCCCACCCCCATATCAGCATACGTGTATGATGCACACGGATGTGTTCAAACTCTAAGACCATCTGGAAGGATACACCAAAGCCGGCAAGGGTTCCTACAGCACAATGGAGGAAGGGTCAAGAGAAACACTTTCTTTTCGCTCTTGTATTTCTGGACCATTGGGGATTTTTTACAATGAGAATATATTCTCGTAGGACTTGGGTGCTTTGAAAAAACAAACAACCTCCTTCCCACCTTGTGGTCTTATGAGACACAATCTGATGCTTTTTCTTCCTGACTCTCCCTCAGTCGGGCTGGCTAGGGGCAGCAGGAAGTATCTCAGTCCCCTGGAGGGAGGCAGGGTGGTATTCGGGAGAACTGGGCTCCAGCTCCGGACACCCCTGAGTAAGTCATTAACTTCTCAGCACAGCTGCAGCTGGAAGCAGCCTAAGGACGCCTGTCCTACCTACTTTCTGGGATCCCTCTGAGGATCAGTAGGTATCAGGATGGACAGGTTAGAAAAGACCTGTGCTGCCTTCGTGATTTTCCCGTTGTGGTGTCCTTTCTGTGGGCCAACCTGGAGCCTCCTACCAAATTCCATTAAAACAGACGATGCATATTAGGCCACTGTGCCTTTCAGATGGGTCAGTGTCCAGTGAATGCAACTTGGGGATGAAAACGCTTTCTGTCACAGCCTCTGCAAATGGAGAATCAATCAACATTTGATTTACCAACCACAGAAAACCCTCCACATTTTAAGAGAGCTGAACAATAAGTCATGATTAAAAATGGCTGTAATCCCTTTAATTGGATGTTAATGCTATGTTACATTGAAATGAGTGTTGATGGGCAGGGCTTTCCCTTTTGGGGTCTTCCTCAGGGAGGCCCAGGGCCCCTGTGGCTCCCCAGCAGGTGTTTCTGAGGGTTTCGGCCTCCGCGAATCGGAGAAGCCAAGGCGGCATCACCACGTGGCTTCCCCGACAGGCACCTGACGGGTAACATTTCCTATGAGGCTGAGACATTCTCATTGACAAGCAGCTGATTTTTCCCTCCTTCCATATTACATGCAGGTAACTAAAGAGAGGACCTTCAGGTCACTCTAGGCCAATGGGGAGACTCATGTGTGTTATCTTTTAGGTTCTTTTTGTAAACATATCTTAGACAGAACTCACCACTGCTTCCCAAATTGGCACTAGCTGTATCCCCCTTCCAGTGCAACCCTTTCCCCCAGGCACTCTTGGCAGAACGCTCCTACTCCTCCGCTCTCACTCCTCCCGAGGCGGATCCCACTGCCCTGCTTCTCCCTACTGAGCTGTCCCTCTGCCACCGATTTCCCCCGCGGGGGCCTTTCCTCTGCAAACATCTGTTCCGCTCTGTTGTGTCCCCGATGCAAGATAAATGTTCCTGCTGGGCGCGGTGGTTCATGCCTGTAATCCCAGCACTTTGGGAGGCCGAGGTGGGTGGATGACTTGAGGTCAGGGGTTCGAGACCAGCCTGGCCAACATGGTGAAACCCCATCTCTACTAAAAATATAAAAAATTAGCCGGGCTTGGTGGCGAGCGCCTGTAATCCCAGTTACTTGGGAGGGAGAGGCAGGAGAATAGCTTGCACCTGGGAGGTGGAGGTTGCAGTGAGCCAAGGTCTCGCCACTGCACTCCAGCCTGGGCAAAAGAGTGAGACGCCATCTCAACAACAACAACAAAAGAAAAAAAATGTTCTTTAAAACAAGCATCAAAACCCAGCACTGATGATGTCATTTACCTGCCAGCATGCAGGGGATGAAGGGACCCCACCCCCTTAGTCTTCAACACTGTCACGCCTGCCCCCACCCCATCTGGGTTTAGCTATCACAGCCCGTCCCAGTTTTCTGTCGCACGCTTGGGTGTGTTAAGTGCACCTGTGTGCTCACATGATGCAGGGCAGACCACATGTTGATGGGGAGCCCTACCTCCTTTTGATGCCCAGCCAAAGCGGGCACCCTGCCCAATGTGGAGCGGGTGGGCACAACACCAGGATGCCAGGCAAGGCCCTGCAGATGGGCTGCCCCTTCTTGATAGCCCCTGGCACCATCCTCTGGGCCTTGCTCAGGCTGTGGGCGCTGCCTGGGACCTCTCCCTCCATGTCCCCCACTAGAACCCACCCATCTCCCACAGCCCTGCACGGAGGTCCCTGCCACTGCCTCTCCTGATGTCGCTGCAGGACGCCCCACCCCAAGCACAGGCTATGTCTTTTTCATGGCACCCAAGCCTTATTCTGCATAAGGAATCCTAGTGAGAACCCAGATCTGGGCAGCAGCAGATGCTGGCAGAAGAGGGCGAGCCGGTGCGTTTGTGCGCTTGCTCCGTCTCCCCGCTCTCATCCTTCCAGGGCCCAGGCGGAGGGTTCTCGACCTTGTGACCTGGCAGCTTTTGCCCATGGTGGCTGTTGAGTAGAACGGTTTTACAGGAAGTAGTTGCTGAGTGGATCTCCTTTGTTTGAACATGCCTGGCTGTGTGGACAGAGGGCCCAGTCTCCCTTTTTTTTTTTTGAGAAGTCTCTCCATTAATCTGTGTCCCTGGGGAAGGCCAGAGGGCTCTTGTCCGTGGTACGGGGCAGCCATCTCACGGCCACAGGCCCTGAGAGGCCCCTCCCCACTCCCTCTGCTTCTCTGATACAAAGAAGAGGAGGAAATGGAGTTTGGTGCAGGCAATGGGAGGTGGAAGGAAGGAGTAGGAGGCGGAGGGAGGGAGGGACAACCGACTATGGACTCTGAGCCAGAAGTGCACCCTCCAAGGCTGCATCCCAGCATCAGGCACCCTGCCCTATCCCTCACCCCTGCGAGGGCTGATGGTGCAGACTGGGAAGGGGCCTGCTGAGCACCTGAAAATGAGTCAGACATTCTGTCACAGCCATCTAGGGCCTCCTCTACTCCCCTGACTCCATCTCCCTCTCCTCCCTCCCTCTCCTCCAGGGCTGGCCACACTCTGGCACTAGATACCACTCAGTCCGGGCTTACTTACAGTAGAAGCTACTCGGTTCCTTTCTCCTAAAGTTCTGCTGGGTTTTATGTGGGCCTGATGAAGAGCTTTCAGTGTATCAATATTTCCATCATTGACACTGATATTTCTGCCAAGGTGTCTTGGATGGTTGTCTATTAGCCATTTTTGTTTCTAATCTCTCTCGCTTCCTCAATGACACTGTTTTTAGTTGGATATTTTTCAGAGTAAATTTGCTGTGAGAAACCTTTGCCTGTGCCCTTATTTCTCATCAAAATATTTTTATTGCATGGTCAGGAAATTAGATATGAGGTCACTGAAAATGTGAAAATACAAGTTATTGTCTTGCCCAAGAAAACCTGCAGAGGTCACTTGCAGAGGTTCCACTAGACTCCAGTCCTGTGCTCAGGCAAGTCAGCTGGGAAACTTCCTTCAGTTTTAAAAACTAGGGACTTTACAGATTCTTGCTCTGGATGGAGTACAGATTTGGAGAGGACAAAGCGTGGGCAGCTCTGCCATCAGTCAAAGGACAGCTTTTATGAGTGTGCCCCAGACCAAACTCATCTGTCATAAACCAGCCACCCCAACAGACACTCTCAAGCTCTCAAGAACTCAGCAGTGGAAGGGGCTGGGAGGTCTTGAGTTTAGCATTTCTCTAATGCTAGAATCCCCCACCACACTGACAAGCAGGACCCATCTTCCTTTCTAGCACTCCCAGTCACTGTGATCCAGAGCTTCTGCGGGCCAGACCCCTGAGTGGCCCTTGAGTTTGGCACACTCTTCCTCAGGAGCTGCAGGGCTTCACCACATAAGCTCCCGCTGGCATCCCCATGCCATCTCCAAAGCCACAGGTGTCCAGAGGAAAGAGAGGCACCAAAAATACCAACAGGTATGCTGATGGGATCCAGCCCTACTCAGCACATGGTTCTCTAATAACCAGAACTAATGCTTTTTCAGAAACACACGGCAATCCAGCAGCACCCAACACATGCTTACTCTTCCGGAACACAAACTTAGGATAAATCCATCTGCGCAATACTTCTTAATAGACTCACTGGAGGAGGAACTCTTCTCCAAAGCACATATTTCAAACAGAAAGCACCGTGTCGGAACACAGAACCTTTAGGCAATCACAGCATCGATGAGGGGAGGGGCATCAGTGGCACACAAGAAATGTCTCTGCGCTTTACACGTTAAAGCACCCAGCACCTTGCTTCGCAGTGTGGGCATGTGTCTGATGTTCTTGAAATTCACTCCTGCTTCCAGAAAGGATTAAGGAGACCCAGGCTGGGGTGCTGCCCACACTGCTCACTTCTCCCACGCTAGGAACAGCTTTGCTGGCTCTTCCTGGACCTTGCTTTTAGACCCTGCTTTTCTCCAGGGGGAATGGGGTTTTGTCAGGGTCTTTTTGTTGGCTGCCCTGGGATATTTTGGTTTTAGAGTTAAGTCTCCCTTTCCCAGGGAGGAGCCCAGCAGGACCTCGGGTCCATAATGGAGGTGCCACAAGACCAAGCAGGGAGCGAATCAGCAGGAGGGAAGTGAGGATGGGCAGCCTCCCTGTGAGCGGTGTGGGCCAGCAAAGGCCTTCGGGGCATCCCGCGAGCATTTCCAACCTGAACTCTGGGGAGGACATGTCTGTCTACATCTGTACCTGTTGATAGACATAAAGATACAGATGCGTGGACACACGCACACTTATATATCCCTATATAATCCTTATATATATGTGTGTGTGTGCGTCTATGGCTATATACACATGTATATATGAGGGCTTAAAAATACATACATACACACACATCTAAGGATAGACAGCGCTGTGTGTGTGTGTGTGTGTGTGTGTGTGTGTGTGTCTGTTTAAATCCATCAAGTGACCTGTGCGATGAGGGATGTGTGTTGCTTTCAGGCGCTACGCCCTGGCTGACATTTTGGAAGGCCTTGGCTGGAGGTGCAGGTGTGGCCTGCGTCTGGGTTTTTAGGACCTGCGTGCGGTCAGCAGGCTGTGGCTGCCCCGCCCCTGAGTGTGGAGGAGGTGCCGGGAACTCCTGCAAGGGGGAGCGTCTGGCTGTGGGAGGAAAGAGTCAGCACCCAGATGAGGAAACACTATTTGGAAAGGCAGCGGCTGAGACTTCTACGCGTTTTCAAAAACTGGGCCAATAGGGAAAACTCTTCACCTCCATCTGAGAATGATTTTTAGGGGAAAATAAAGTTTGCTCTGGCCCGAATAAGTAAGAGCATCTCTCTTCCTCCCTTCCCTTCCCGCATTCCTTCCCGCTGTGGGCTCCGGGCATGGCCAGCACGATACTGCCATGCTTGCTTCCTAACAGCAGCACCGGTCTGTGCCCCTACGGGGCATGGCGTGTTCCTGGTTCTGCAGACTGTCAGCCCAGCCACACCATGCAGCATGCTGCAGCCACACCATGCAGTGTGCAGACGTGTGGCAGAGTCTCTTTGAAATCCCTCTGGCCACACCTGGAAGCCATGCTTTGGAGCTGAGTCTTTCCTGTATTTCCTGAATAACTGACTTTGTCAGCATATCACTGTCAAGTACATAGTGGTTGACTATTGCGGGTCAAAAAATTGAGACACAAAAGGGTTAAGACATGACTCCAGACCTCATAATTAATTGCCATGGAGCAGGTATTAAAAGATTTGACCCCAGTCCAGGACTGCCTACTTGGTCTCTAATGAGAACCCTTCTGGGATCTTGATGGGATAAGATGCATGACTTGGGAGGTCTGTCAGGAGCTCTAATAAAGACCAGACAGTGGCCAGGCGCGGTGGCTCACGCCTGTAATCCCAACACTTTGGGAGGCCGAGGGAGGCAGATCACGAGGTTAGGAGTTCAAGACCAGCCTGACCAACATGGTGAAACCCCGTCTCTACTTAAAATACAAAAATTAGCCAAGCGTGGTGGTACAGCGCCTGTAATCCCAGCTACTCAGGAGGCTGAAGCAGGAGAATCGCTTGAACCCGGGAGGCGAAGGTTGCAGTGAGCCGAGATCGTGCCAGTGCACTCCAGCCTGGGCGACAGAGTGAGACTCCATTTAAGGAAAAAAAAAAAAAAAAAAAAGACCAGGTAGCAACAAGGCCACTTCACACACAGCCCCTCTACGCTCCACCTGAAGGGTGGCGCCCAGGGGACACGCATGGAGCA
This sequence comes from Nomascus leucogenys, assembly GCF_006542625.1. NCBI lineage: Eukaryota > Metazoa > Chordata > Mammalia > Primates > Hylobatidae > Nomascus > Nomascus leucogenys. The sequence goes on along the minus strand of NC_044383.1, from coordinate 143,656,017 downwards.
GAAGGTTGCCAGTGGGCCGGACACAAGGCAGTTGGAATGACCAGGCTTTGAGGTCGGTCTTTCTCAGCAGCGAGGAAGTGCTTCCCCCTCGCAGCCGAGAGGCACTCCTGTCATGGATATTTGTGTCTGAAACATGCACCAGGCCTCCTGCACACGCACAGGGCCTCAGGGAGGCACAGGTGCCAGGACAGAATTGGGGAGAGTTGGCTGAAGCTGCCACATATGTGAGGCTTCAGAAAATCTTCCAGCTGGCAGCCCGGGCCCCAGTGCCAGTTCTGAGGCACATTTTAAAAACTTAATGTGACCAGCATGCCTTCATGACACAAACGGTTCCTTGTAAGACTTAGGCAAGCCTTTTCTTTAGGAAGGGAGAGGTGGCTTGGCTATGAGCTTTGCGGAAGCAATGTTCCCTGAAAACAGAAGGGCACAGAGAGGTGACAGTGGGGGGATGTCACCCCTGGTAGAGTTGGGGAGAGGAACGGAGGAGGACTTTTCTCGCTGGACCTGATCCTAACAGCACAGGTATTGAAGATTTCATTCATTCCCTGGGCCACCTTTCCTTCCAGTCAACTTCCTCCCAAATCATTAACAGAAGACAGGACCTATCTGTTGAATTTATCCCCCAAGTCCCCTTTGTACATCTTCCTTATGTCCCAGGCCCCATCCACAGTACAGATCTGAGTTTAAAAAGTATTAGTCGACGATAGAATCTGGACCTGTAACCAACATCCTATGCTGCCCACAAACACAGAGGTACTGGAGAAAGAGATACCGTCTATTATGGAAACATATATACATATATATATATGAACACATTTGTTTTTAGATGTATCCAAATCCCTCCCCTGCTCAAACACACATACCAGTTCTCAGGGACATGGCAGGTTGACTTTAAGAAGAACATGATACATACATAAGTCATATTAAAGTTCTTCATTCTTTAAGAATTCCCTACCTCGCTGGGTGTGGTGGCTGATGCCTGTAATCCCAACACCTGGGGAGGCCCAGGCGGGCAGATCACTTGAGGTCAGCAGTTTGAGACCAGCCTGGCCAACATGGTGAAACCCCGTCTCTACTAAAAATACAAAAATTAGCCGGGCATAGAGGGGATACCTGTAATCCCAGCTACTTGGGAGGCCGAGGTTGAAGTGAACCGAGATCGTGCCACTGCACTCCAGCCTGGGTGGGTGATGGGGTAAGACTTGGTCTCAAACAAAACAAAACAAACAAAAACGAATAATTCTGTACCTCAAGACGGAAATTACTCTGAAGAGTAATGAGAAGTTCAAGTCCAGTCTACCTGATTATATGAGGAAGAAAGAGAACTGGGTCACTGACGAGCCAGGTCAGGGGGTCCCATCTGTATTAAAGCCTGGGGCCCCTGGGAGGGATGGGACCTCATTCAAGCACTTAATGGGCACACGCTTTTCTTTCAAGATTCAAAATACTATGGTGCATCCCCATATTTATGCTTGGGAGGATGGGAAACCATCCTCATTAATCCAAATGACTTGAGACTGACCATCTTTAATCTATTCAGGGTTATAAAAGGGTGTTCTGTTCCTGGAAATAATATAGTGATCCGAATGGCAAACTGTAACCCCCGACAAAATCAATACAGAGGGGTCTGAGGACTCTCACCTGGTGACTGCATACCAGGACGCAACCCCACACGTGGGCATCCCTACATGTTCTGCGTGGACCACCTGCCAATCAAAATGAGATCAGTTGCAGCTCACAGCCCTACTTCTCCCCAAACCAACCTGACTGAACACAAATCCACGCTGATTTCTGGGGGTGGATAAGAATTCATACTTGGCTTCCTAGCCCTCGATTTAAACAGGCTGAGTCACTCAGGGATGGAAGTAGTCAGAAGCTACTACTCCTGCCAGTGAATCTGAGGGAGTTCTTTGGAATAAGATACATGAGAAGCAAGGCCAGGGCAGAAGATGAGGAGGTGTGCGCATAGAAGGTCAGCCAGATACTCAACACATTAGCAGCGTCAAAACAGAACCATCACAAAGGATATCTTGCAGGACTGTCCTTAATGGCATTTAGGAATCCTGTTTGCTGTGAACCTGTGGGAATGAAACCAACATTTAGTATTCAGATATAAACAGCCTTCATGCTGAATGCTCTCTCATCTACATAAAAATAATAGATGGCTAAAGATCAATGAAATAATTCTATTCTGTAAGTGCTACGACACCCAGTTTACTGATCAGAGATTGAGACGCCACTAAAGTTTTTCATCAAGAAAATGGAGGATTCATAATTAGGCCCAACATCTGCAGGGTATTTTTTCAATAAAAGCAGATGGATGTCTGCACACTTTCCCATAAATTATAGTTCTGATGACTCCTTTGTTTTCCTCATTTTAATAGGAAAACAGAATACTGTATGCTATCTTTTCTCTTCTGTTTTCCCCAAATTTGTTAACTTTTGACCCTGGAAGTTCTGGAAACTAGGTTACATATAAAAGACTTCTTTTTCTACACCCAGAGTAAACAAAGTCATAAAGCTGAAATTTATTAGACTTCTTTTGGGCTTTAGACATTTTAATATGAGCTGTCTTAGGCAAGAACACGTTTCTTTAGGGGCTTGAATAAAGAAGCATCTGACAGAAAGCAATTTTTATTTTATGCATTGACATCATACTTTTAAAAATAAAATGGGGGTAGTTTTAACAGTTCCATCTTGGGGTAGCAGTGCCAGGTCCCTCTGTGCTGTGGGAAGCCAATGAGCCTCTGGGGACATCATCCGGCCTTCGTGTAGCAAGCAAATGACACAATCGACGGGTGCTATGGTGTCCCTGTGACATCTGACCACAGGTGCAGCTGCACTGTGGGACTTAGTGGCAGGGGGTGAGTAGCCACCGTGTCCCCATGTGCCCCACTATGGGCGACCACCTGGGAGGGTGAAGAGTGGCTTGGCTCCCTATTCTTCCCAAGGTCCCTTTCCCTCTGTGCCCACAGCCCATGTGTCTGAGTATGGGACACAGTGGGTGGGAGGGGCTGTGGAGAGGAGCTGCGTGGAGCGCTAATCAGGAGAGACGGTGCTTAAGGCTTCCTCCTCCATCTCTGCCAGCCCCAAAGGGCACAGACGCAAGTGCCTGTGCGGCCACGTGGAGCAAACGCAGCCTTGAGGCAGATGAGGCACCAACAGAAATGATTTCTCTTTCTCTACTGCACCCTAATTATGTGGCTGGCCTACACCCTCCTTCCTCTCCAAGGAAATCCAGACTTCGCCTTCCCAGGAATCTTGGAGGCCACAGAAATCTCTCCCACCCCTCCCTGTCTAGCCTTTCCCTAAGAGCCCAGGATCCCACAGAGAGACTCAGATGACAGCTCTCCTCTCTGCCTGTGCCAATGTTTTCTGAGGCTTAGAGGGTAACAGGAGCCATGTAAACCCCGTGCCCTTCCCGAAGCATCACATGCCAAGCCAGATAGGGTGGTGGGGTCGTGTTGTGGGGGTCACTGATGAGGGGGTGTCGAATAAGGGAAAAGGAAAAGTTTTATTTGCTTTTGCCCAGGATAGTCCAATAACTTACAGGCAGGTAAATTCTTAATACTTTTGTGTAGAAGAAGAGATGAACAATATTTAAGTATAGACTATAGTAAAATCCAGTTTGGTGGAGCCAGGGTCAGTAAAACCTTAGAGGAGCTGAAAGTGAAACACACATCGTAACCTGAGTGTGGTGGCGGGTGCAGATTTCACCGTGAGAGTGTGTGAGAGCATGTGAGTGTGCAATGGTGTGAGTGTGAGCGAGCATGACAGCATGTGAGTGCAAGAGAGTGTGTGAGCGTATTGTGACTATATGAGTGTGGGTGTAGCTAGAGTGAGTGTGGGTGTATAAGGGTATGTGTGTGGGTGTGTATGGGTATGTGTGAGTGTGGGTGTGTAAAGGTGTGTGTGTGAGTGTGGGTGTGTACGGGGTGTGAGAGTGGGTGTGTAAGGGTACGTGTGACTGGCAGTGTAAGGGTATGAGTGTGTGTGAATGTGGGTAAGGGTGTGTGAGTGTGTAAGGCTACACGTGTGTGAGCTTATTGGTGAGTATATGAGTGGCTAGAGTGAGTGTGGGTGTGTAAGGGTATGTGTGTGGGCGTGTAAAAGTATGTGTGAGTGCGCAAGGGTATGTGTGAGTGTGGGTAAGAGTGTGTGTGTGAGTCCATGAGCATGCGTGTGTGTGTTCCCTGAGTTTATGTATATGACTAAGCACGTGGCAACTGGCCCTTGACATCCACAATGCAGGGACAAGGCCATAAATACAATCCTATAATACACACAAAAGCATCTTGAGGTTGTTAAAGGTGATATAAAAATACAACGTCTAAGCCGGGTGGAGTGGCTCACGCCTGTAATCCCAGCACTTTGGGAGGCCGAAGCAGGCGGATCACCTGAGGTCAGGAGTTTGAGACCAGTCTGGCCAAGATGGTGAAACCCCATCTCTACTAAAAATACAAAAATTAGCCGGGTGCTGTGGCCCACGCCTATAATCCCAGCTACTCGAGGCAGGAGAATTGCTTGAACCTGGGAGGCAGGGGCTGCAGTGAGCCGAAATCCCGCCACTGCACTCCAGCTGGGGCAACAGAGTGACACTCCATCTCAAAAATAAAAATAAAAATAAATAATGTCTAAATACTGCTTTTCAGTGTCACGTGTGTGCTGGAGGATCGGTTCGTATTTCTTCCCTAGTTGTGTCAACAACTGCTTCTTTGAAAATAACATATAATGCCCTAGTCGTTCTCTCTGCTTCTTTTGTCTATTAATGCACAGATAGGACCCTAGCCACATTTTTGCCATTTTGAGGACTCTGAAAATAGAGGGAGAGGGTGCCCCTGTCTGCATCCTGCCCAGCTGATGTGGAAAAGGCGGGTGTCCATTGTCCTCTTGCAAGCCCACCAAGTTATGGCTCTCAAGCACATATTACACATTTGTGTCACGTTTGGATGAAAGATTATAGTCAGAAAGAATGGGAACTAGGATTGAAAGTACCTATGAAAATTTGGGATGGTCCATTTAACGGCCCAATTTGACTAATATTCAAAAACAATGAATGCAAAACATTCCTTCCCACCCACTTCCCCACCCCCTTCCGAACCCACCAGAAGAGAAAGGGAGGAAGCTGTGCTCCTAACGTGAGCCTGAGCCCAGCCCACGCCATTTGTGGTTTGAGCACTGCGGCCTGGGAAGGAAGTGAAGCCCTTGTGCAGATACTTACAGAAACATTCCAGAAAGAAGCTAGGGACTTGCTAATGAGGGCTTATGCTTCAGGAATGCAGACAAGAGGCAAGGCTAGTGCTTACTGTTGCTGTTGGTACTGTAATGGAAGTTCAAAGGCCTAAATTTATAACTCAATGCAAATTCACTTCCTTCTCATCACTTTCTATTGTAGGAAAGTGAATGACCAAGAGACAAAAGAAATTCAAAGTTATAACCCTCAGAATGGAAAATGAAAAAATGCCATTTGCTTAGGCAAATAGATATTAAAATCATTGATTTCCAAATCTAATTTTTAATCAAAGTTGCTTCCTTTATATATATGCCAGGGGTAGTTCGCTCATGTTCTAGCAGATACTTAAACATCTTGTCAAATGTGTGTTTTTAACATATATAGATTTGTGTGCAAGAAAACCTAGTCTTTCTCCCCAGACATCTTTTCTAGGGAGGGTGACTGGTGACTGTTCTTGCATAAGGAGGTATCACATTAAGGAAGAAAAGTCTGCTCTTCAATGCTCATCACTGCAGCACATTGTCCTTTGTGCAAAATGTGGGGATGAGTCCTCCAGGGAACCCCTTAGCAGGATAAAAAGTGAGGTCCCTCAGGTTGGAATGGGACATGCCTATCAAGGAGGAGGTATTGTTTGGTGAAAGCGCAGCCTGGCCCAGGTGTGACCCCTGGAAAGTGCTGTGAAAGATGGGGTGGGGAGTGGGGGATGACAGGGGACGGAGGAGGGATGGAGGAGGGTGAGAAACAAAAGCGAGGCAGGCTGGAAGTGAGGAGGGGAAAGGGAGAAAGAAAGGGAAAGAGAGAGCCCGAAATGACCAAAATATTAAATCAAAATCAAATCGGAAAATCAAAGTCAGGCAAATGGTTACATACGTAATCTGATTTCGCCAGCATACTTACGAAGAATGACGTGGGTGATAACGAATGCAAATATAAAGACTGTCAGAAAAGACAGAGATAAAATAAACATATAAAAAAATCTGTAGTTTCTTTTCCCCACACAGTTGCCTACCCAGGGACAGTGGTGATCAAACCGTTCTGAAATGAGAGGCAGAAAAAAAAAAAGTGGAAATCAATTAATAAAATGTCTTTTTACTTGCAGGAGCCCCGCCCCTCCCACCCAATACTCTGATAATATAACACAATGATATTATTCTGCATATTTCCAAATTAACCACTCAGAGAAATGTTTCACATCAAGACAGTTCAAGGACACCGTCATTCTTTCAACAGAACGTAGCTGTTTTGAAAAAACAAAGCGTATGCGTTCTTCTCAAACGGCAACTTAAAGAAACAGGAGGGCAAATTCTCATTTCTTTTGGAAAGTCAAGATTCCTCTCTTTGGTAAAAGAAACTTCTTTACATTCACTGAACAACCTTCCCTTAAGAGGGAACCAACACCACGTGATGGTAAGTTCTGGCCTGGGGCTGGATGTCGATTAAGTAACCTGCTTTGCATAGTAAATGGCCATAGAGAGAGGCCACAAGGGGCCTGGGACAGGACAGAGGGACAATCTTTTGTCCTCAGTTACAACTGTTCAGCAGATATCAGTCACATTTATTAATGCATTGGGCCTCAAAACATTCCTATGAAGAAAATGATGGTGTTACCCTATTTTACACATGGGCAAACTGAGGCTTACAGAGATGGGAGACTGCCCGCACGGGGCCATTCAGCTCAGAAGCAGTGGAACTAGAACTTGAGGTCAGGCCTTTCAGAGCGGCTCCCATCTTCTTACTGTACATGCTGCTTCTGGCACTTTGTAAATGACAGGGAGTCCGATATGGGCATCATTACATGGTTACCCATGGTGCCCTAAGTGCAGACCCCAGGCCTCTCACCTGGACATCTGCACACAAAGTCTGTAATGCATTTGAGATTTGTTCTTCCCCTTGCAAGTAATGGCAAAGGGCTTCTCTTGACTACTCAGCTGATCTTCTATTGAGAACACCATTCTAACACACCTGCTCATACAAGACTGCCTGTGGCGGCCGGGGAGGACACCGCTGGGCATATGACTTAGCTTTCTCCTCCGGCTCTTTTCTAAGCTGAACTTGTATCCAGTTTTCATATTTTATCTATCTCTATGTGCTTGAAATTATACGGGGAGTGCTATATGAGGTGTGACCCTATAAATAAAACATTACAAAGTTAGGCAAGGCAGTCAGTTTCATGACTTTCTGGTCATGTATCATAAATTGGTCATCTTGCGTTTTTGGTCAAATGCAAGCTTGTTTCTTGAAAAGGGCATGAGGACACCTGAATGATAGTGGCAGCAGAGGAACTGCAAGAGGATTATTGCTGCCTGCAAGTGGCAGTAATAAGAAACAGCCAATCTGAGCAGAGGACTTGAGGAGAGATTTCAGAGCTCCCTGGCCTGGTGATAAGCTGATGGCCTATAAGATGCTGACACTCAGGGAAAATAATTTGAGCCTACCCATGTGAGTTACATGTTAACACGTGTTGCTGGCCACCCCATCCCCATGGCTGGAAAAGCAAACCCTGCGTAAAAACAACCTCCCTGGGGCTGGGGAGGGCCGCACAGGTGTATCAGGTGTATCACAGAGAATACCCGGGGCCAGGGAAATACTCTGTGTGATACTGGAATGACAGAAACACGCAATCATACATTTGCCCAAAGCCACAGAATGTACCACACCTACAGCGAACCCTAATGTAAACTGTGGACATTGGATGATAATGATGTATCAATGCACATTCATCAATCCTGACAAATTTATCCACTATGATGGGAGATGTTGATAATGGGGGAGGCTGTGCATGTGGAGGGGAGGGGTAGATGAGAACTCTCTGGACCTGCCTCTCAATTTTGCTGTGAACCTAAAACAGCTCTAAAAAAAATTAAGTGTTTAAATATTAACAACAAACAAACCTGATTTCCCCAAGTTACTGATCTACACAGTCTGTATAATGAGAGCTCTATCTATGTGACGAAGTGCACATAGAGAAAAAAAATCTGAATCAGCCAGAATTTCCTAAGACTTGGAGGCCATCATTTTGAGAAACCACTTTTCTTCTCAATGTATGACTAGAGAAAATGGGCATGAGAGTGAAAACTGGGGGCATAAAAGCACATGCTGGGATGGAATCTCCTATTCACTCTAGGAAAGCTGATCTCTCAATCCCACATGCGGTGGGTTTGAGCCTCTTAACTGAAGTGAAAATTGCCTATCAGCAAAGAAGGACGTAGGGCCTAGGCGGCATCGTTAACACCAGGGACACCCCATCTGAAGCATGAAGGTCTTGCAGCGCACTACAGACCGTTTCTACCATAGCAGGCAGGTCGTATTTTTAGCTTAGAAAGTTTAATAACAGCTAAGCTGTGACACTGTGCTTTTCCGACGGAGGCAGAGTAACTACCAAAATGAAAGCGACAGATGATGCGGACGAGACAGTTGCTCGTGGAGTCTGGGAGCTTCTTGGGAAACCAGCGCCGTCTTAGAGATGGGTGTGAACTCCTGGCTCTCCGGTAGCCCTGAGCTAAAGGCAGTTCCTGTCTAGGAACTTGTATTGAAAACTTTTTCTGGCAAACTTTTTCTGGGATTTTAGTGGCAGGAATCCCACTAAAAATCTAGGCTCACTGAGAAATTATCCTACTGAATATTTTTCATGTCCTCTGTTGTGTTTGTTGAGTTTATGGTGGTAATGAGTCTGAGAGGCTCGGCGGGTGCCTCCAGGCAGTCAGAAAGCATCACAGTCCTTGCGGGGGAGTTCTTACCGGCCTAATCCCCACCCCACATTCTTGCACCTCGGGCCTAATCCCCACCCCACATTCTTGCACCTCGAGCCTGCGTGCTCTCCCACGTCCCTTTCTGTGCTTTCCTCTCTGCCCAACATCTGATGATCAGTTGCACCCAGGGTCTCTTTTCCATGGACTGTCTTTCTCTCTCACTGGCAATCCCTTTTCATCCCAAGGTCCAAATGCCACTCTACACTGATGACTCCAGAACGGCGGCCTCTCACCTTCAGCAACAGACTCCTGCTGAATGGCCTGGCTGGCCCTCAAACTTGACTTGTCCCAGAGAGGACATCCTGTCCTCCCTCCCCAAACACGTGCCTCTTCAGACTCTCTATCTGACCAGTTGCTCAACTCAGAACCCCAGGCATCGTTCCTGACCCCACCCTTTCTCTCACCCCCACATCCAAACCATGAACAAGTCCTATCGGCTTTACCCTGGCTGCATCTGAAATCATCTGCTATGGTCTAAATGTGTCTCCCGAAGTTCGTGTGTTGGAAACTCAGTCCCCAGTGCAACAGCGTTGAGAGGTGGGGCACTGAAGAGGGGATGAGGTCATGAGGGCTCTGCTCTCATGAATGGTTTAGGATTAATGCTGTTATTGTGGGAGCGGGCTCCTGATAAAGGAATGATCCCCCTCTGCCTCTCACACTCTCTTGCCCTCCCGCCTTCTGCCATGAAAGGACACAGCAAGAAGACCCTTCCCAGATGCAGGCCCCGTGGCCGTGGACTTCCCAGCCTCCAGAACTGTAAGGACTAAATCTCTGCTCTTTATAAGTTACCCGGTCTGTAGTACTCTGTTATAGCAGCACAAAATAGACTTAAGACATCCTCACATTTGTTTTTCACTTGTGCTTATCTGCCAACCCTACTCTAAGCCTAACACATATTTGTCAAGTAACTGAATACACTCTCATCCTATCAAAAGGACATCTGCAGGAGTAAGTGCATTGCCCAAGGTCACACAGTTAATGTATCGCAAAGCTGGGATGGGGGCCCAGCTCTATCTGTCTCCTAACCTGAGCTCCTGTCCATTAAATGCTACATTGCCTTTACTGAGTATTTTCCATGTACCCGGCACTGTATCAGGTGCTCGGAATACTAAGAAGAAACAGCCACAACATAGGACACCATGGCGTCAAAGAGTTCCTTGTGTTATTTGGTGAGGACACAATTTTCAGACACTAAAATATTCCTCAGATCCAAGGAACGAACTCCTAATTTAGCTTCCATGTTAGTCAGCTTGATTGCCATTGTTGGCAGCAGACAGCATTCTTCCTTTTCGGGTCAAGGATGAGAACAGGCCACGGAAAAGCAGGGAGACCTCACATCGTGGCCCATCCTGTCCTGCTGGGAGAGCCACCCTCCTGCCTCCAGCTCTGAATGTGCTCAGAGGAGCGGAAGCTAAAGAGCTTCTAAGTTGTACCTTCCAATGGGGAGGCTGGTGTCATTCAGTGTCCAGGATAGAAAGTTGGCAAGAATTAGGCACAAGCTGAGCTGGGAAGAGAGCAAGTGACTGCAACCAACACATGACATAGCTCTCAGGGGCCCAAGTGAACACATCTGAGAAGCTCCACACAGCCATATTTAGAGTATTATTTCTATACTTTCTGTGTGGAAAAATTGAATGGCTGTCCTGTGTGCCAGGGTAGGGTTAGGGGCACATGTGATGGGAAGTTCTTTAAACAAACACTTTGAAGTTGTTGCCACATTCCTTGATTCTAAAGTTTGGGTCCTGCCAGAAGGGAGTGGTCTTTATACCACAGTATCACTAGAGGAGTCCTTTATTTAAAAGATGTATTAGGGCTGGGCACGGTGGCTCACGCCTGCAACCCCAGCACTTTGGGAGGCTGAGGTGGGCAGATTACGAGGTCAGGAGATCGAGAATATCCTGGCCAACATGGTGAAACCCTGTCTCTACTAAAAATACACAAATTAGCTGGGTGTGGTGGCGTGTGCCTATAGTCCCAGGTACTCAGGAGGCTGAGGCAGGAGAATTGCTTGAACCCAGGAGATGGAGGCTGCAAGCTGCAGTGAGCTGAGATCATGCCACTGCACTACAGCCTGAGCGACAGAGCGAGACTCTGTCTCAAAAAAAAAAAAAAAAAAAAATGTACGAGTCTGTTCTCATGCTGCTATAAGGGCATACCTGAGACTGGGTAATTTATAAAGGAAAGAGGTTTAATTGATTCACAGTTCCGCAGGGCTGGCGAGGCCTCAGGAAACTTATAATCATGGTGGAAGGGGACGCAAAGACGTCCTTCTTCACAAGGCAGCAGGAGAGAGAAGAATGAGAGGTGGGTGAAGGGGGAAGTCCCTTATAAAACCATCAGATCTCATGAGAACTCACTCACTATCATGAGAATAGCATGGGGGAAACTGCCCCCTTGATTCAGTTACCTCCCACCGGGTCCTCCCACCACATGTGGGGATTATGGGAACTACAATTAAGGATGAGATTTGGGTGGGGACACAAAGCCTAACCATATCAAGACTCCATCTCAAAAAAAAAAAAAAAAAAAGATGAGAAGTTACTCCCTAAGAGCCAGCTGGTGAATGGAACACTGAGGGTGGGAGAAGGCTGTAAAATCTGGAAGGTTCTAGAAAATAACAAGATTGAGTTAGCTAGCCCAGGGATCCTGGCCATGCCTCTGGTGGCACCGAGCTGCCTGCAGTGACCTGTGGACCTGCTCTCCTCTTTCATCCAGCCGACTCCCAGAGGGGAGGAATCATTTCTAGTCACCCTCAGAGCCCTAGCACCTAAGTGCCTGGCATGCAGTAAACACCCAGTAACTATGGATTAAGTAAAGGCAGAAATGTCTTCAATCTCATTTAGTAGGTTTATGAGCAATCACTACTCCAGGTTGCCAGGTGAAGACTTGACAAATGCGGGCAAAACATGAGATTCTAGGCATGCCAAGCACAAGACAAAACAGGGGTCCAGGATTTCTGAATATGTTCTGAGAAGGCTGAGAGCTGGGAGATACTGACTAAGTGCTAAGAGCTGACAACAGTTCGCCTGGATCAGCTCATGCAGAAAGAGTGGGAGGAGAGAGATGGTGGGAGGCAGGGGTGCTTTTACTTAAGCTCCATGGGGTACCAGTGAGAGCCCCAGAGGCTACAGTGGAATGCAAGTCACCTGCCCTCAGATCCTAAGTGGGCAAAGAAGGTTCCATTAAAGTGGCCAGTGGGAACATAGTTCAGGAAAAAGAGCTATGGTCCTATTTTGTGAACCTAAAACTCTAAATAATGATGAAAACAATTTTATTTATTGATTTATATTTTGAGATGGAGGCTTGCTCTGTTGCCCAGGCCGGAGTGCAATGGCATGATCTTGGCTCATTGCAGCCTCTGCCTCCCGGGTTCAAGGGATATCTCCTGCCTCAGCCTCCAGAGTAGCTGGGACTATAGGCATGCATGCCGCCACATTTGGCTATTTTTTTTTTTTTTTTTTTGTATTTTTAGTGGAGATGGGATTTTGACATGTTGGCCAGGCTGGTCTCGAACTCCTGACCTCAGGTGATCCACCTGCCTCAGCCTCCCAAAGTTCTGGGATTACAGGCATGAATACCATGTCCAGCCGAAAACAATATTATTAAGGATTAAGGAAAGCTACCAGTTACTGAGTATCTGCTGGAAGCACCATTTCATTTAACTTGACAGCAGCCCTGTGGGTAGGCGCTATAATCCATATCTGACAGCGGAGGAAATCAGTGAGAAACGTTAGGACACTGGCCCCATCCTGAGCTTAGTCAGCTGTGCCTTTCCTCAGATTAGAGGAAGATTTAATTTCTGGAAGGGAACAAATATGAAAAAGGGGCCTTAAAAATATGGAGAAGCAGAGAATTATTACAATAGGACAGGGACCAAAAACTCCACTGAAATATTGAGGGGAAAGTATTTGCAAAAGTTGTATCTGAAGGCTGCTGGAGATCGAATGAAATGTTTGGCAAGAAATATTAAGAATTTGAACTCTCCCAGAAGTCGGGTTCTAACACAGGCCCCTCAAGAGTGGATCCAGAGTTCAATAAAAATTATGTCCTGTGGCCAGGCATGGGCAATGGAGAGGGGACCCAGAGCCAGGATTCTGCATTTTCCATGCAGCGGTCACAGGCTCTTGGCAGATGGTGGCTCAGCTTGGTCAGGATGTGGGGAATAAGAATCTCAGCCTCGTTCCCCAAGAGCATCTTGAGAATCTGGTGGAAAATAGATGGAAATGTGCAATTGAAGTTTAAATTTCTAATTTAAATTAAGTTGCATGTTTTTAAAGGTCTGAAGTAGAAAATACTTTTCTTTAAACGTAGGGATTTTTTACCTCCAAAATTAGAAAAATTTTGCCTTATGAGGTATATTCCATTTGTTGTTTAGAAAGACGAATGATGAGATCCCGTGGTACATATTGTATCTGGCCTCTATGGTCACCACATAATTCATAAAATTATGCAATAGGAATATTTAAATATTAAACTAGCTGAAGGATTAGAGGACCAAGCCCTTCCTTAGACTGTAAGTGATTTATGCAGCTCTATGTCTTTTGGTAAGATCTAAGTTATAATAGCTTTGCTGCTGTGGCCGATGACTCAGGAGAGTTCTGAAAAGCAACCTCACCTGCCTTACTCCACCTTCCCCTGTTTTTATCTAATCTTTCTACACAGTTGGGCACTGTGCTAAGAATTTTACATGGCCTGTATCATTTAATTCTCATGAAACTGGATGAACTCAATGTTATTATTCCCATTTTACAGGTAAGAAAACTGCAGATGGAGGAGTCAGCACTGGAACCCACATGTTCATCTGCACCTGAGCCACCACCTGTGACTGCCTCCCACTTCAATTCTCTGCTGGTGGCTGTGCCAGAGTGCCCTGAGGACCCAAAGCGAATCTGCTGGAGCAGACACTCAGGCTGATCGGGTGATGGGTACCCAAAGCCCAGCATGGCAGCAGGAATGGGGCCACAATGGGACCTGCCACACCAGACCTGGCCTTTGTGTCCAGGGTCCCCTGGGACTCTGCAGCACAAGAAAAGAACCCGCCCATGTGTGGAGATATCCACCCTCAGTCAAGTCAAGGTGGCCTCATCCTCAGCAAAGTTGGAAGAAGCAGAAACTTCTTATAGAGACGTGGATTTGATAAAGCTGCTTGGCAAACATTATTGTTCAGATTGTGGAGCTTGGGGGGGGTGCTAGGGTTTGAATATTTGTCCCCTCTGAAACTCACATTGAAACTTAATCCACATTGTAGCTGTATTAAGAGGATAAGAAATCTGACTATGGTATTTGAGAGGTAATTAGGGGCAGCTGAGGCCATCAGGGTGAGGCCTTCGTGGCTTCATAAGAGGAGGAAGGGAGATCTGAGCCAGCATGCCCAGCTCCCTCACCATATGTGATGCGTTGGGCCACCTTGAGACTCTGCAGCATCCACATCAGGAAGAAGGCCCTCATCAGATGCATTCCCTCGATCTTGGACTTTCCAGCCTCCAGAACCCTAAGAAATAAATCCCTTTTCTTTGTACATTACATAGCCTCAGGTATTCAGTTATAGCAACAGAAAATGGACTAAGACAAAGGGTTCTCTTGGGTAAAGCAATGTGTCAGGTACGGTTTCTTCCCCCACCCTCTCTTCTCAGCTCCTTTTGTGAAAATAAGTCCTATCTGCTTAACTGTATGAAGAAACAAAATCAAGAAATCATATTAACTAATTCTGTGTCCTTAAAGTATTATTATAGCACTTCCACACGGGGACTAAATTTCTTCACAGGTAAAATGTTCAATTAAATAAGCTCTAAGATGCCTTTGAGCGGGAAAATTTAATGCACAACGACTCTGTTTTATTAGTATCTGCGTGAATTCTTCTGGTTTTGAGTCCTTGCCAGTGTTTTATTAATTAACATTCTGCAGCATTTAGCTCCATTTGTTAAAAAAAAAACCCTAAAACTAAAACATTTCAGTGTAAAACCAATTAGTAAAATGTAGCCCTGCTGTGACTTTTATGCTACAATGTAAAGTAACCTTGGACAGCGATGTGGCTGACTCTAAGGTGTCCCTCCTCTCCCCACCCAGGTCTCACTGCCTCCTGCCCTGGCCTTGCCACCACCTGGCAGGTGGCTAAGTCTCTGTGGGCATGAAATGACGGAGCTTGACTAGTAGACAACAGAGGTCCCTTCAGCTCCCCAAATAGGCAATTTTACACATTTCTATTTTCTCATGTTTTCCAAGTTTGTTTAAATTCTGTTTTTGTTTTTGTTTTTGAGGTGGGGTCTCGCTCTGCCGCCCAGGCTGGAGTACAGTGGTGCAATCTTGGCTCATTGCAACCTCTGCCTCCCGGGTTCAAGTGATTTTCTTGCCTCAGGCTCCTGAGTAGCTGGTATTACAGGCATGCAACACCATGCCCGGCTATTTTTTTTTTTTAATTTTTAGTAGAGATGGGGTTTCACCATGTTGGCCAGGCTGGTCTCGAACTCCTGACCTCAAGTGATCCACCTACCTCAGCCTCCCCATAAATCCTGTTTTTTAACCCTGCTTTCCAATATTGGGTGAATTTTGTGATTCAAGGAGGAGGACAAGTGTGCACTGCAGAGGCCGGCATTATGAAGCAGGTGACACCCTGAGTAAGCTCTGCTGGGTAGAAACAAAGATGATTATGAAGCCATTGAGAAGAGAAAGAAAGGCCTTGAGAGAGTGAGGAAGAAGGTGAAGAAAGATGGTTTCATCTGTAATGTAAATAATTCTCAAAAAGAGATGTAAACAAGTGAGTAGAAATGAGGATAATTTAAAAAGTGAATTGGCCAGTTAGAATCTGAAAGGAAATCCCACAATTCCCCAAAAATAGTGTGTGGAGGGTTGTCATATGAAATGAGAAATTTTAACTAGGTGGGAAGGATTGAGATCCCCCACCCAGCACTCTCCTATTTGCTAAGAATTGGAATAAGAGCTCACTGGAGAGGTCTCTGAGCTTCCTAGAATCTAGGAGCTGAATCAGGGCTCTGCATCACCATGGTAAAATCCGTCATGTGGCCAGGCGCGGGGGCTCATGCCTGTAATCCCAGCACTTTGGGAGGCCGAGGTGGGTGGATCATTTGAGGTCAGGAGTTGGAGACCACCCTGGCCAACATGGTGAAACCCCGTCTGTATTAAAAATACAAAAATTAGCTGGGCGTGGTGGAAGGCGCCTGTAATCCCAGCTACTTAAGAGGCCGAGGCACAAAAATCACTTGAACCTGGAAGGCGGAGGTTGCAGTGAGCCAAGATAGCACCACTGCACTGCAGCCTGGGTGACAGAGTGAGATTCGGTCTCAAAATAAAAAAATTCAGTCATGTGAGTTCAAATTCGTATAGCCTCAAAAATGGTCTTTGTATGCTAGTGGTCTTCGGTCATTCTCCACCTGTAGTTTGTGAAACTCTGAGATAAGCTCCACATGAGCAGTGCTTAGTCCTCAGTAAGTCCACGCCACTCCTGTCCCACCCAAGCCCCTCAGCGTTGACCTTTCTCCATCTTTGGGTTTGCAGGGCCAGAAACGATGCCTAGGAGTTCTCCTTAATTCTCCACGGAATAAAACAAATCATCTTACAAAATTGAAAAACAAACTCGTGCTATCATCCAACACCCCTCAGAAACTTCTCAATGCCTCTCTAGAAATTATGGGCCTTGAAATCAATAGTGCCACCTTAGACCGGAATGGCTGATGCATTTGTAAGGCTTTCTGGTTTTCAATATTCATTCACATTCTTTATTTCACTCACTCGATCTCTACCCTGTGACAGAGGTGGCACAGATTCCCAGAGGACAGGCGAGGAAAGCAGCTTGGAGTGAAATGGAATTGCCATCTAGAACCAGCTTCTGATGTCTGCCCACTGCCTTTTCCACTTCCCCCACCCTCGTGACTCTTATGTTCTTTCATGTCCAGTTATTAAGATTTTTTGAACCCTCGGTCAATTTATCCTCAAAATAAAGATTTCAGAATAGAGTTGTCTCATGGGCATATTACGCACAGAAAGCTAGCAATTCTCAGGCTCTTCAAAACCTTCTGACTACATGTATACACGGTGAGAAAGTTGTTTTCCCAATCGGCATGCTTCTCCAAAGTAAATACGTTTCTGGGATCTTATAGCAGAGTCCACATCGTCTGGGCACAGAGGGCTGTGTCTATGAGCAGGACCTAATGGCTTCATGGATTGATGCCAGTTCCCTTGAGAAGCCAACTATGATGAGTCCAAGTAGAATCCATTTTTTAAAAAATTCAAAAAGAACAAGGATCCTCTGCAAAACTTCAGAGACATTTCATTTTTCTGAGTTGAAACTGAAGACGCAACCTTGTTACTATTATTGTGAAGATATAAAGCCATATATATCTGTGTTTCTTTCCTCAGGGAACCTTCAAGGAAAGAAATGCAAATATGTACTACCGTACTGTGTACTTTTCAAGGGCTTTTTCACATAATATCTCATCTGGTAATAAAAAGATATACATACTGTGGTGTCTTCTGACTGTCACTAATGCCTGTTATATGAGGTAAGAGGAACAGGTGTTCCCCTGTATATGCTCAGATTCACCTGGAGGGTTCGTTCCATGAGGCCGCCATTCATGCTTGTAATATTCACAATGGTGCTTGGCTTTCCGCCTCTAAAAGGTGGGTGATGGTCAGAAGACCCCTAGGGCATTCCTGCACTGAGGGTCCATAATCTGAGATCTGGGGGCCAAGGGAACCCCAGGGTCCAGCACTCCCCATCAGAGGTCCTTGTGGCTCAGTCTGGTTCTCTTGGGACAAGTCCTGACCATCCCGATTTGCCTAATATGGAACAGAAGCAAAGCCACTCTCAGGTGTGCAGAAGGGGCGTTTGACACCCAGACATCATCTGTAGGGTCTCCCAACATTCTCGTGGCACACTGTCCCTGCACCTGGACGTCTGATCCCCCCGAAGTATCTGCTCCTCCTGCCTCATGTGTGGTTGGGATTTTAGGGCATACATCTGAGATTCCACAATCCCTCTGTCCCTTCAGTTCGAGGTCTGGTCTACGGTACATGCTCAGATCAGGGAGGGCGCACCTGGGAGTGGAGTGGCCTGGCAGCCCTTCCTGCTGGGCACAGGGCCGCTCGTCCTCTAGGGTGCCTGTGGGCTCTGTAGTGTCCAGCTCCAGCCTTGGGCCTGGCATCTCCCTGGGGTCAGCTAACCCCCTGGACACTTGTGGACCTAATTGTTCCACGGGCCCTCCCCTTCCGCAGGTCCCCAGCTCTGGTCATCAAGCTCCCTGCAATCTCTCCTCCTCACAGGCTGCCTCTTCTTTGCTAGTGGTGTCCTCTTCTTTGCATGGGTGCCCCATGGGGGCATGGTGAACCCATTTATTTTATGCCCTCTGCCCCCTCATCCCTCACATCCAGGTGGTCAGCAGGAGGTGGTCATGGTCTCTCTGATCTCTCCTGTCCTGCTCCCTGGTGTCTGAAGGCCACTGCACTGTGCCGGCTCTTGTCCCCTCTTGCAGGAACCGCTGTCACATCTTCCTGGACACCCCCCTTATGTGCCCCCCACACTGTTGCCAACGGGGCCTTCCGGTGCAAATGACATCTCAGGAGCCTCTTGCCTGAAGTCTCTGGGTGGTTCCTAATGCTGCTGGCGCCCCACTCTCCCGTCACTGCCTGCACCCCAAATGCGTCTGCAGAGCCGAGTGCTCTGAGGTCTGGGTTTCCAAGCTGAGCTCCTTGGGTGCTGGGCAGGCCTCTGGCCCCCTCTCTCACCTCTTCTTCCTTCCCCTTGAACTACAGCAGTTAGACCTATGTCTGTTTTATACACTGAGTTTCCTCATTATTTTTCATTTTCTAAAATGGATCGCTGCTTATAACGACCAAATAAAAAAAAATGCAGTCAGCTAGTAAATGTGGCAAATGTTGACTGTAATTATTGTGAGCAGCTCTGAGTGAAGTTCCTAGGGTGCGATGCTGCCCCCTTATGAAACAGCACATGGTGGGCACTGTTGGCAGGATGTAGGACTCTACGGCAGAGGACTTGAACTCGGGTCCTGGCCTTTTGCCTACTTAGTGATGTGATGTGCACAGTTTCTGGGCCTCGGCAAGTCAGATATGCTATAAAAGGTTATTTCCAACTCAAATACTATGATTCCATAGCTAAATAAAACTTTTCAAGAATTGAAGTCAATTTGTGTCTACACATTTCACAGAATGAGGAAGTGCTGGCCAGCCCAGCAGCAGGAACTCTACAAATAAAGTATTTATGAGAACAGGGGCGCTTACAGACCCAGGCTAGGCCCAGACAGATTGGTGGCTCTAATGGCACTCAGAAATGACAAAGTACGACATCAATACCCCTGCCAGCAGACTTGGGTCCGCACAGACGTCTGGAGCTCTAAATATAGTGTGCTGTTTTTGTTTCTTATTGTTCACATAAAGCTGCAAGCACTTCACTGAGTCACTGCAGTCCAGTCAGCAGGTCCTTAATTACTTTTCTCAACAAAGGCACTCAGAAGAACAGGCAAAGTTCTACCAGTTAGGACTGGCTATGGAATGTCAGGGGCCCGTGGCAAAAGGAAAATTTGGGGCAGCTGCTTAAAAATCATTAAGAATTGGCCGGGCACAGTGGCTCATGCTTGTAATCCCAGCACTTCGGGAGGTGGAGGTGGGTGGATCCCCTGAGGTCAGGAGTTTGAGAAGAGCTTGGCCAACATAATAAAATCCTGTCTACTAAAAATACAAAAATTAGCTGGGCGTGGTGGCGGGCACCTGTAATCCCAGCTAGCTGGGAGGCTGAGGCATGAGAATCGTTTGAACCCGGGAGGCAGAGGTTGCAGTGAGCCAAGACTGCGCCATTGCACTCCAGCATGGGTGACAGAGTGAGACTCTGTCTCAAAAAAAAAAATAAATAAAGAAGAATTTCAAGCTGGAGACAGCAGAACATGAAGTCCATCTGGGGCCCTGTGCGAGGAAGCAGGTTACACACCGGTGCCCCCGGCCCTGCTAACTGCCATAGTGTTATGGCTTGGGAATGTGATTTTCCCATTTGTGGCAGATCTATGTCTAGTGATTCCATGGGGTTTTCTGAGAGGATTTATAGAGAGTTTTTCTAAGAACATCACACAGTGAGGAAGTTGTGATTTCCTCGGAGTTAAGGCCTAGTCAGCAGCCCCTTCTCTATGGAGAGCCTTGGGGCTTTTCTTCCCCTTGAACTACAGCAGTTAGACCTATGTCTGTTTTATACATTGAGTTTCCTCATTACTTTTCATTTTCTAAAACGGATCACTGCTTACATCAACCAAAAAAAAAAAGAATCAGCTAGTAAATGTGGTAAAGTTGACTGTAATTATTGTGAGCAGCTGTGAGTGAAGTTCCTGGAGGTGGGGCTGCTCCCTTATGAAACACCACACAGTGGGGCACTGTGGATGGGATGTAGGACTCTATGGCAGAGGACTTGAACTTGGGTCCTGGCCTTTTGCACTCCCCCCCGGCCCCCCCAACAAGAGCTGCGTTGTCTTCACCCAGGTGCACCAGCCAGTGGTGGAGGGGCTTTCCAAGAGCTGCCGTTTTCTAGCCTGGGCGATGCTGACTGGGCGAAGGTGTGATGGGAACAAGTTTACCAAGGAAGAAGGATATAATATCAGGGAGACCATGAGAGGAAGAGTCAGCAAACATTAAAACTGTCAGCCCTTTCAATACTATTTTCCAAGAATATCAGAAACTGTTTATAACCTCCAGGGCAACCGTTCTTAGACTTTTTTTTCATTCCCTACTGGTTTAAAACTCTGATGACAGCTATGGATCCCTTCACTCTCGTGCACTCACACATTTTAGGTACAATTTCCTGAAGCCTGTTCTTAGGCCCCAGGTTAAGAATGGTTGACCTATCAGGTTAGTTCACAGAAATTGAAATAACTTATTTCAGATGATGAGACGGATGTGCTGCCTACTGCTCCAACAAGGCTGCTTAAAATGATTTATTTCAACCAGTAATTTAAAACTGAGCTGTTCTAAGAAGGCAGGCCAACAGGTGCCTATCGGGTGGCATGCTAAATGTGCCATCCCCAGGGTCCTGGAGGTATACAACCTAAAATCCCAGCCACAGGCAGGCTGGCACCCTGGGCTAACCCTGGCATAAGTCAATGCAATCCTTGGCCTATTCAGAAGGAGCTACTCTAATTACGCTTTATTCCAGGGCTTCTTAAACTAAGGGTTGTGATCAAATAGTGAGTCATGAAATTGATTTAGCTGGTCATGACCAGCACTAAAATCAAACAATAAAACAGAAAGTATCAAGGCATCTTCTGTTGAGAAGGGCAAGCACTGCTTCATGCCTTTTATGTGCATATCTCTGTGCACTGGATCCCAGTAGAAAACGTATTTCCTACTGTGAGTTGCTGTAAAACACAAAAAGTTTGAAAGCTACTGTTTTATTCGAATTTGTAGGAGGCACACGTGAGGCCCTCCGATATCTGTTGAGTAGATAAATACACGTGTAAGTTGCGTCAGTCACAGACCTAAAGACACCATGAGTCATTTTCAGTGATGGCATTTCCACCCTCCCAGAACTGCGTAAGGATTACTAGCTCTTGATCAGACTTAATTTTTTTTTAAATGATCATTTCTCTTGGAGTCTGACATTTTTAAATTTGTGCTTCTGGTAGGTTTGAGCTTGAGGGATACGGGTTTCATTTAGTTTAGATTGGGTGCCGGAGGCTTTTTTTTTCCCCAGTTGAGAACACTAACCTCATCATAGGGCCAAAAAAGCAATATACTTTTTTTTTTTTCTAAGAGAGAAGACTACAATAGAGACATGAAGGTAGATACAGCAAGAGGAGCATCTAATTCTCTTTTTCTTCTTCCCTCCCTTCTCTCCTTCAGTAAATACTAAGCAGCTGCATGCCAGTCAAGGAGTTGGCTGCTGGGAATACAGTGAGGGAAACTGACACAGGCCTGGCCTCTTGAAGCTTACCCACCTGTGGGCAGAGACATTGGCCACTTGAGTCCACACATCCCCAGTGTATACCATGACAACCCTGGTGAGAGCTGTGAAGGAAGCATACGGAGAGCTATGGGAAGTGTGTGCAGTGGCAGGCTTCCCTGAGGAGCCCACGCCTGCACCTCTCCCTGAAAGATGAGCAGGAATTAACAGAGGAGGCCTGGGGGCTGGAGCCCAGGTGGCATGCAGGACTGCGGTGCAAGCTGAGAGAGGTGGGTCTCGCACACTAGGTTAAGGATTTTGGCCTCCTTCCCATAGTGATGAGATTCTGTTTGGAAATGGTCACTCTGATGTCAGTGTAGAGGCTGGATTAGATGAGGAGCAGGAGTGGATGGTGGGGTCCTCCAAGAGACCTTTGCACAGTTAAGGTGAGAGATGACGGCGGCTTGCAGCTGGCCGAGGCAGTGCACAGAAGGAAAGGGATGAAGTGGGTTAAGCTGGGATCCACCTAGTAAGCAAACTGTACAGAGCCCGGTGATGGATTAGGTGAGCAGGGTGTGGCACAGAAAGGAGTCAGTAGGACCCTCATGTCTGTGCAGCCTGTGAATGGGGCTGGCCTTCAGCAAGGTGGGGGTCACTGGGGAAAGATGATTTGGGGTGTTTTTATCTCCCCAAGTGGACATTTCCAGCGGGAAGCTGCATATGCAAGTCTGGAGCTCTGAGGAGAGGTCTGAGCTAGAGACACAAGCCTGGCAGAAAGAGCAATTCCGGAAGGCAAAAGGAGCAAGACACAGATATGAACACACACTCCTCAGAGCCACAAAGCCAAGAACCACACGCACACAAAAGGGACGGAGTCGGTCAAAAAGATGCACAGACAGGGAAAGTCAGATGAACAGAGACAGACTTCCATGAAGCAATCGCTTGTGGCTTTTCTGGGTATGGAAGAAATACATTTTTCAAGCTGAGTTGCAGTTTGACAATTCCAGGCAGAAATTAGGTGAGCACTTGGCCAGAGGCCACCCTCCCCTGCTGGATCGGCTCCAACCTGCAGGCACACATCTACCTTTGCCTCGGAAGAAGGCCTCTTTGCACTGGGCACTGACACCGTGATTGAGTATCACTGACAAAGCCAGAACAGGATGAAAATGTGCCCGGGAGGCCCCAGAAATTCTGTTGTTGAAGCTTTCCTATTGGCCAGGGATGCTCTCTCCAAAAAACCGTATTAGACATGTAGCCTCATTCTTTTGTCATAAACGGTTTTTAAATAAATGCACAGAATAAAAAAGACATGATACATTAAAAATTTTATGTTAGATGCATTATTTTACATTATCAGAATCGTCTATCAAAGCACTTTTTAAAAGTACACATATTGGCCAGGTGTGGGGGCTCATGCCTGTAATCCCAGCACTTTGGGAGGCCGAGGTGGGCAGATCACCTGAGGTCAGGAGTTTGAGACCAACCTGGCCAATATGGTGAAACCCCGTCTCTACTAAAAATACAAAAATTAGCTGGGCGTGGTGGCACGTGCCTGTAGCCCCAGCTACTCGGGGAGGCTGAGGCAGAAGGATGGCTTGAACCCGGGAGGTGGAGGTTGCAGTAAGCCGAGATTGCATCACCGCACTCCAGCAGACAGAGCAAGACCCTGTCTCAAAAAAAAAAAACAAAAATAAACAAACAAACAAAAACGTGCATTTATTCATGGCTCCCACTCTTACACGAGCATATTTGACAGAAGTCTCCAGAAAGTCCCACAGGGCCGACCAGGCAGTGATTCTCCTTCCTGTGGCAGTTCTATTTCTCATTCTACACTTATAAATTGGCACTCTGATTATGAATTGGCTGCCCAAGCAGCTTGATACCAGGCAGAGAAGCAGCTGGCTTTGCCTGGTGAAAGAATGCTGGCCCCTGTGACAACGCTGGTCCTGCAGTCATCTGTTGAAAATGAACAAATCTGCATTCTGGCTTTCTGCATTCAGGGTGAGAGCTCGGACAACATGGGTCTGTCCACAAGCTCCAGTCCTCCAAGTCCAAGGTCTGAGACCAAGGCCGCTCTGTGGGCCAACGCTGCCTCTCCTTCTTGGAATGTGTAGCCCCTCCCTCCATCCTGACCTCCAGGGGCTGTTGAGACACTCAGGAGTGACTGACAGGAAGCTGAAATGTGGAGCCTGTTGAGATAAAAGGAGGCTCAGTAGAACTTCATGGCGGAAGGGTAGTTAGTTTCTACTTCAGGTGTAGATTCTTTTTTTTTTTTTTTTGAGACTGAGTCTCGCTGTGTCACCCAGGCTGGAGTGCAGTAGCATGATCTTGGCTCACTGCAAGCTCCGCCTCCCGGGTTCACGCTATTCTCCTGCCTCAGCCTCCTGAGGAGCTGGGACTACAGGCGCCTGCCACCGTGCCCGGCTAATTTTTTGTATTTTTAGTAGAGATGGGGTTTCACCGTGGTCTCAATCTCCTGACCTCGTGATCCACCTGCCTCGGCCTCGCAAAGTGCTGGGATTACAGGCGTGGGCCACCGTGCCCGGCCCAGGTGTAGATTCTTGACTCAGGTCGTGGGAGGGATCTGCCCAGTTCAGCTGTCTGTGAATACCCGTATTTAAGGCAGTTGGGGGTTACTGCTTGGGCCTCTGTGATGCCAACAAAGGACTCCCCTGGGATGGCCTGCAGCCCCCTCTGTGATGAACTTCAATGATTCACCCCACAAAGTTATAGGCAAAATTTCCAAAAAGCATGTTCCGAGATTACTTCCCAGTTCTTTGTCCCCAAGGAGTTGTTGCTACTTTAAGGCAGGCCTGGGTGAGCAGACCCTGATCCAGCCTGGATCTGCCTCTGGGTCCCACTGCTTGTTTCCCTTGACACTTTGGGCTCTTCTTCCAACTCCATTGGCTTCAGCCCCTGCACAGAGCCCCTTCAAGCCTCCCAGTGATGTCCACTGGCTCTCCTGAAGGGCTTGCTTCCTCCTTGGGGCACCATCTCCAATCCCAGTGCCTGGCCACCTCCTCTGGTCCCTATTCTGTGGCCCCACAAGACAGGGAAAGACACTCACTGCTCAGAGCAGAATGGAAGATGGACTCCCCACTTGTGGCACATGATGGCACTTCTTATTTAAGACCCTCAAACAACCTACCTCACTCAACACAAAACTCTTCCTGCTCTTTATGATGTTGCTTTGTAACTTGTAGATCACTGGGCAAAAGAGAGGGATGATGATGGGAAGACATTCTGGATAAAGGGAGCACCCTGAGTGTCCTGGCAAGCGTCCTCAGCTGCTCCTGGAGGGGCCACCACCCTACACAAAGGAGCTTCTCCTTCAGAGCCAGCCATGGACTTCTCTGCCCAGTGCGAGCTGCCCTCAGCTCCTTCTAAGGCCTCTCCTGTCCAGTGCCGTTGCTGCTACATCCATTTCCCACCTCTCGCTTTCCCTCCAGGTGCGCACCTTTTGACACAGGCAGTGCTCAGCTCTGACTCTTTGGAGCTGATCCCACTGTTTCGAGGTCCTCATGTTGATTTTCGGCTGCCACAGATCAAGTTCTGGACCAAGAACCCGAGGGGTCCAGGTAGTTACACCGAATTATATACTTTATAGACTCAGGTCACCAAGTCATGATCCACTTAAAATATGTGAACTCTACTTTTCCTTAAAAGCATTACTTGGTAGCATGGGGAAAAAAACCATGCTCTCAGGAACCAGAGGGGTCAAGCACTCTCCTTTGCCCCAACTCCAGGAATTTAATGAAGTATCAAGTCCTGCCAGTTCTTTGGCTGAAATTTTTCCGGAATCATCCACATCTTTCTGTCTCCTCGGCCACTGCCCTGGCCTGGACTCCAGTGCCCTGTCCTGCCCTGTGGGGACAGCCCTCCCTCTTGGCTCTGTCGTGCCACCATCCAGTTTGTTCTCTGCCGGAGAGACAGAGGACACTTTTTGAAGCATGCATTGGATAAGGCCACTTTCGTCTCTTGTCCTCAGATAAGATCAACACTCCTTTGCTTGGCTTATAAGGTGCCTGCCTACCTCCTGGCCTGTTGCAGCCCTCTCTGCCACACTGACTCACTCTGACCTGAGTCTCCATGTCAGCCACACCTCTAGTCCCTCGGGCAGGCCCACCTTCTCCTGCCTGGGCTCAGCACAGGCGTCCTCCCACTTGTGCAGCAGCGTCTTCCTGCTAGCTCTCCTCTCTCTGCCTGGCTAACCAGAGCTCAGCCCAGATGGGACGCTGCTTCCTCCAGGTTGGGCATCTCTCCCGTATGCTCCCATGTGAGCTGGACTTTCCTGTTGTGTCACTCACCTCCCTGTACCACCGGTGCCTCCTAATCCACCTGTGCTCCTTGGTGGGTACCTCTGAGCTCTTTGCAGGCAGAGCCATGTTGATCACATTCACGACTGTCTCCCAGAGCTCCTGAGCACGGAGCCCGCATATAATCAACCGTCAATGGATATTTCTTAAGTAGGGTGAATGAATGACGTGCTTCCCGCTCTGGGTACAGCTCTGAGGACTCCCCCTGAGCACACACTGCATGACGGCAAATCCATGCACGCACAGCGTGACTTCCTGTCCTCCAGCGAAGTGTCAGCATGAGCAGAGGTGGAAAAAAATGCATGTTTTTCAATTCATTGGTGAAAAACAAACCCATAAATCAGTAGTAATAAGCAGTGGATTTTCAGGCACAAACCGGGTAGACACTGGTAACTTTTATCATATAATGGCACATCGCATTGTTAGGAATTTAACTTGTGAGAGCCAAGAAGACATTCTGCAATACGATCTTGTTTTTGTCAACTTTCAATGGAAATGGATGTGATACAAGCCCTCAGCCCATGTGGAGCTTGGAAAGAATCGCTGCTTCAAATTTAAGATGGCACTGTCAATATTCTATTCTCTCTTGTGAACAGGTTTTAATCTCTTTAACTACACTGAGGGTTCTTTTCTTCCCAATATTTCTCGGTGGCTAAAAGGGACTGAAGCAAGCATGAACAACGAGAGGGAACGAAGGCTCTCCAACGTTTACACAGCCATGAAGATGGGTTCTGTTTACCCAGACGAAAGGGCAGGGGGCACCTGCACAGACTTCACCCTGCCACTGCCCGTTCTCTTGCTTCTTTGCAATGAAAGGGTTAAACACCCTTTGCTCCCAGAAAACCCCAGGCCAGGCAGGCCACACTGTGGGTGGTCCTTCCTCCCCACCCTCAGGAAACTGCATGCTGCACACCTGTGTTTGGGTTGCGAGAGGAAAAGAGGAAGAAAGAGAGGAAGCGGAATGAGCCCACTGTAGTTTGTTTGTTTTAAAAAAAGAGCCTTTAAACGCGACATTCTTGAAAGAAATGGTTTCGTATACTATTTGAAAAAAAATCTACACAAACCCCTTCCTTGGTCGGGCGGAGAGATAATGTGACTTGTCATCTTAGGGAGTCTATTTTCTAACAATTTAAGAGCCTCAACAAGAGTGAACCAGGGATTCTGAGCTTTCTTGTGTGTGTCATGAAGTCCTCAGCATTCAGCTGAGGCCCGTGAACCCCTTCCCAGCATGTTTCTAAATACATAAATACGTGAGATGACAAAAGAAAGCAATAACAAAAACAATGTTTCTAACATAATTTTGACATCGTGATATAGAAAAATACATGCTTACTTATGAATATGCTAACTAGTAAGATCTACGGTTTATCAACTTCCACAATTTTGAAGTAGTAGCAAGTGTAAATGTTATGCTGAGCTATCTGCGATAACCGTGACACCACATAAAATAGCTGCAGTTTCTAGTGGTGACAAACACCACTAGTGTGATGTGTTTCCCATATTCATTAAAGGAAATATTCAATTTCATTTAGACGTTAGTGGAAATAAAGATGTAATTGTTTTCCTCTCCAAGTTCGTGGATCCCTGAATTCCATTCATGTCACCCAGGTCAGGAATCCCCACTCTAAACAAATCCTAGAAGCAAAGTCCTTGACCCCGGGTCAGGCCATGCCCTGGGAGGTGACGGGGTCCCAGGGGTAAGCTGCACTTCTGCACCAGGGCCATGAGCCTGCTCTGACTGCCCTCACAGCAAGTGATCACCCATCCCGGCTTCTTGGCGACCTCACTCTCTCGAGGCCATGGAGCAGACCACTGGACGTTTCCATCCAAGTTGCTGCATTCCATCATATTTCTGGCATCTCCTAATCCAAGCATGCAGCTCACCTCATTAAACTCTCTCCTCAGATTTTTCTTTTTTTTTTTTTTTGAGGTGGAGTTTTGCTCTTGACCCCCAGGCTGGAATGCAGTGGCACAATCTCTGCTCACTGTAACCTCCGCCTCCTGGGTTCAAGCAATACTCCTGCCTCAGCCTCCTGAGTAGCTGGGATTACAGGCAGCTACCACCATGCCCAGCTAATTTTTGTATTTTTAGCAGACACAGGGTTTTACCATGTTGGCCATGGCTAGTCTCGAACTCCTGACCTCAGCTGATCCACCCACCTCGGCCTCCCAAAGTACTTGGATTACAGGTATGAGCCACCGCTTCCAGCCTCTCCTCAGATCTTAAGGGGCTCATGGGAGCCTTGAAGGGGAAAATGCCCAGTCTGAGGCATAGAGAGCCTGTGTTATCCTGAAAACTGAAATGTGCAGGTAGTAAAATTTCAGGAGAGTAATGCAATCTTCATATACACATATGAGAGAATTTTTAAACATGTAAAGTACTCAGCACATATATCTTGTCTTGTTAACTTCATGATAATCCTGGGGGAAGAACTAGCAAGTTGAGCTTATTTATGACTTTGCCTGGGCTCAGCTGGGTTATAACAGATGGTTACATTCTCTACTCCTCCTGGAGTCTTCAAAAGCCTTCACAGGCTGGTGACCACATGTGATTCATCCTTCTCTCCTCTCCTGCACGCCCCCCGCCCCCCACCCGCTGTGCCCACGCAGAGTCTCACTCACGGTTGACACCAATTGTTGGACACACTACAACGTTCCTGCTGGGCTGGGGTAGAAGTCATGGCCTTCCTCACATGTTAAAATCTGACTTGTCCACCTGCTGCTTGCCTGCTTTCAGGCCCACTGAGTGGCTGTCTGCTCTAAGTCCATGAACCATTATGAACCTTCACACAGGGCCTGGGATGCTGCCTTCCAGTTCTCACCTTGCTGTCTGATCGGAGTCAAGTCTCTGCCCTCTCTGAACCTGAGTTCCACAGCAAATGGGGGTGACACTTTCCAGCCCATTGCTTGGTAACATAGGGAAGACTTCCTTCAAATCTAAGAATCCATGCATAAATAAAGGATGGTATTATGAAAATGGAAGAGCTATCTTAGTACAAATAGTTTCTAAGTATTCATTTCACTTATCTAATTAAAAAAAGATAATCATTACATTTCCAAAGGCACATTACTGGATTTTAAAATACACTTTCTTCTTGCTTCTCCCAAAATATAATCTTTCCATTTCAATTAGTATTTTATTTAAAATACTTTTCAACCTTTTTTAAAACAAAGTAAAACTTAACCTGTTCCAGCAAACCAAATTATTTCATAGCTCTTTTTTAAAAAATGCGCAAATACATATTAAGCTTTCAAAACTAAGGCACATGGGTTATTATTCACTATCGAAGTTTCTAGGCTTTAACAGCTCAGTTCTGCCCAACTCCTACAAATAGTGGGTAGAATTTGGTGAAACATTTATTGCCAACATCCAACAGAGAGCAGCTGGATCAGCTGACACAACCACAAATATCTTGGAAGAAGAAACTTCAGGGCTGGTAAGGTATGTTTCATCTTCTGCTTCCCTAACTCCAATATCCATTGCTGGAAGCCAATTTCAATTCTGGGCAACTCACGTCAACAACAGATCACTGCGCACCTAGCAAGGCACTGTGTAGGGCTGGGCACGGTGGCTCACGCCTGTAATTCCAGCACTTTGGGAGGCCGAGGCGGGTGGATCACCTGAGGTCAGGAGTTCGAGACCAGCCTGACCAATATGGTAAAACCCTGTATCTACTAAAATTACAAAAATTAGCCGGGTGTGGTGGCACATGCCTGTAGTTCCAGCTACTTGGGAGGCTGAGGCAAGAGAATCGCTTGAACCCAGGAGGCAGAGGTTGCAGTGAGCCGAGATCGTGCCACTGCACTTCAGCCTGGGTGACAGAGCAAGACTCCGTCTCAAAAAAAAAAAAAAAGTAACAAATACACAACTGCTTTTTAGAAAATAACTGGTCTTGGGTCTTTAAGTCTCCGCTCATGTGAGAGGCTGTATTGTTCTAGTAAACACAGTCATCCCTCTGTATCCAAGGGGGATTGCTTCTGGGACCTCCCTCAGATATCAAAACCCACAGATGCTCAAATCCCTGCTAAGAAATGGAGTAGTGTTTGCATATAGCCTATGCATAGCCTCCAGTATCCTTCAGGTCAACTCTGGATTACATTTTTTTTTTTTTTTTTTTTTTAAAGACAGGATTTCACTCCATCACCCAGGCTGGAGTGCAGAGGCCTGATCAAGGCTCACTGTAGCCTCAACCTCCCTGGTTCAGGTGATCCACCTGCCTCAGCCTCCTGGGTAGCTGGGCTTACAGGCACCCGCCACCACGCCTAGCTAATTTTTGTATTTTTTGTAGAGATGGAGTTTTGCCATGTTGCCCAGGCTGGTCTTGAACTCCGGGGCTCAAGCCATCTGCACACCTCAGCCTCCCCTGTACCCGTTCAGTACAGGCATAATTTTTTCTCTTAGTATATTTGATTTGAGGTTGGTTGAATCCATGGATGTGGAACCCATGAATACAGAGAGCCAAATGTATTCACTTCTCTCCCTCTTGAGGTGGCGTGCCCTTCCCTGTGCCACTGACATGTTGTGTGCCTTCCTTGGGCAATGGAGTCTTCGCCACAGGCAGAGGTTGTAAGGGATACTGCATGTCTCAGCTCTAGGCCATGGCGGCCAGTACCATAGGTAGCTGCCCTCCCTTCAGCCTGGGTCCTGGAAAAACATTTGAGGAGACCTGAACCTGAATCAACACCCAGGGCCGAGCCTTGCCCAATCCCCAGAGCTGCCCCAGATGTCCCACAGCCACATGAGAAAAAGAAATGCTGCTTGTTAAGAGCCACAGAGGTTTTTGAGGGTGCTTATAATACGGCATCATCAGACCACAGCTACCTACTACCTGTCATCAACTCACTTTATACTCGGATGCCAGATCAGTCCTCCTAGGGCTGAATTCCAGCCCTCTCAATCTCCTGTTCAAACATCGTGCTTCAGCGGCTGAGTCAAGTCCCTCTTTCCTAGATGGGCATCCAAGGACCTCTCAGTGTGGCTGCCAGCTAATTTCTTCAGCCTTTCCTCTCATTTCTCCCCTTTATGGGAATTGGTCTAAAATGACCATCCTGAGTGCTACAACCTTGTCAAATACTTCTTTATGATGTTAGTTAACTTTTCATAACTACGTGGAAAACTCGTTAAGGGCAGGGAACGAACCTGTGTGAGATTTCTTTGCCCTCTACTTGCACATAGCAGCCACTCCATAAATGCCTCTGGATTCATTGTAAACGCTTGCTTCACAAAGCGTTCCATAGAGACGGCTGGATTCCCCACCTGACTCTCCATGTCCAGCCCTGGGCCCTGGCACTGCCATGAAGCACTGTGGATGTCCCACCCTGCGGTGAGCCACGGCAACATCCACTGCAGACACCCAGGGGGACGATGGCCCCACAGTCTGGGGTGTGCAGGTACTTTTCAGAGAGCTCAGTGACTAGCAGAGGGTGCAGACATGACTGGTGGCTTGGACCCAAAAGCATGGATTAGATTGTTTGATCGATTTTTAAGTTTAGTTACAGGACCTGTTGCTTAAACCATAAAGAAAGGACTCAACTCCAGACATTAAGATAAAACTGACAGGCTAGCATGAAGGGGCTGGTGCCCTCAGCAGCAGCAGAACCCAGCCTGGGTACGGAGCATTCCAGAAAGCTCAGAGGAAGCATCCTCCTGGCGGGTAAAGAGTAAGCAGCTCCCTGTATGCTCAGGAGCCCGGCCTTCCTGACGCTTTCACACATCCCGCCAGGCTGGATGCCCTGCCTCCCCTGAACATCCCTGAGCTTCTGTCCTACCGTTCAGTGCCCCGGGTAGCCTACACACTCTAACTCCTACTTAGCCTTGGCAACTCAGCATAGGGACCAACTGGGGAATCTGCGCTCTCCCAGAACCTGCACACAGCTCCCGGTGGCACTGAATGCATTCTTTTTTTTTTGAAACGGAGTCTTGCTCTGTCACCCAAGCTGGAGTACAGTGGTGCCATCTCGGCTCACTGCAACCTCTGCCTCCCAGGTTCAAGCGATTCTCCTGCCTCAGCCCTCCTAGTAGCTGGGATTACAGGTGCTAATTTTTGGATTTTTAGTAGAGACGGGGTTTCACCATGTTGGCCATGCTGGTCTCGAACACCTGACCTCAAGTGACTGGCCCACCTTGGCCTCCCAAAGTGCTGGGATTACAGGCGTGAGCCACCATGACCAGCCTGAATGTATTTTTTTTTTTTTTTTGAGACAGAGTCTCGCTCTGTCCCCAGGCTGGAGTGCAGTGGTACAATCTCAGCTCACTGCAACCTCAGCCTCCTGGGTTCAAGCAATTCTCCTGCCTCAGCCTCCCTAGTAGCTGGGATTACAGGGGTGCACTACCATGCCCAGCTAATTTTTGTATTTTTAGTAGAGACGGGGTTTCACCATGTTGGCCAGGATAGTCTCGATCTCTTGACCTTGTGATCTGCCCGCCTTGGCCTCCCAAAGTGCTGGGATTACAGGTGTGAGCCACCGTGCCTGGCCCTGAATGCATTCTTTATCTCCGCCTTCCCCAGCCAGAATGAAGACGCTGCCTACCAAGAATAGTGCATTTTAATGGTCACTTTGGAGATCTGGAAAATACAGATATGGGCAATGAAGAAATCACTTACACACATGCACATACACACAAGAGCATGTGCGTGGGCCCTGAAGTCACTTTCTGTAACTCATCTTTGGACTTCACAGGACTTCATAATATCAAATACTGCATGTTTCCTTGCATCGTTCTAGGTTTGAAATGTTATTGTTTGTTGTTTGTATATTCTTCTAATTACATTTCACAGCTATTTTATCTTGCCCCGACTCATAATTCATTAAATTTAAATAAATTTGTGAAGAGTACATGTCTTGATTTTTATTACAAATCCTAACTGATACACAGTATGCTATTTTAATGTATTTATCAGGTAACTGATAAACCTACTAAACATAAAAAAATAGTTCTAATGTTTGTTGGTACTGTTATTATTGTTCTTGTCAGCTACAAAATATGGTGATTTTGTTTCTTCTTTTTTGATAGTTACATATTTGTGTTTATTTTCCCACATTACCACATTAATTAGAAAAGATATTGTAAAATATTAGTAATGATACTAGGCATCCTAATTTGTTCCTAATTTTAATGTAAATCATGCCAGTGTTTTGCTATAGAGAAAATGTTAGCTTTTTTCCTTTTTAACATAATGTTAAAGAAATATTCTTCTGTATTAGTTTTTAATCACATAGCAATAGTTTTAGACAGCAAATTACCACAAATGACGGTCCTTCAAACAACACAAACTCATTGTCTCGTGATTTTTGTGGGTCAGGAGCCCAGCGCGCCAAGGCCAGGGGGAGCCTCTCTATCTGCAGTCAGGGCCTCTCCTGAGCTCTGTGCTGGAGGACAGGATTCACTGCCGTCCATCCTGCTCTGAAAGGGCACCGAGGCCTCCTGCACAGCATCTCTCCAGCTCTGCTCTTGAGGGCTCTTAGAATCACACTGGGCCCCTTGGATAATCCAGGATAAACTCTCTCAAGTCAGCTGATTAGTCACCTTTTATGACATCTACAAAGTCCCTTTTGCCAAGCAAGGTGACATAACAATTGGAGCAACCCGGGGGGGGTGTGAGGGTAAGGGGCAGTCATGGAGTCATGGGGGCCAGAATGCTGCCTACCATACCTCCCAATCTTGATACACTGAGTTCTACAGCTAGAAATGAATGTCTCGGCCAGGTGCGGTGGCTCACGCCTGTCATCCCAACACTTTGGGAGGTCAAGGTGGGCCAATCACTTGAGGTCAGGAGTTCAAGACCAGCCTGGCCAACATAATGAAACCCCATCTCCACTAAAAACACAAACATTAGCCAGGCGTGGTGGTGCACACATGTAATCCCAGCTACTCGGGAGGCTGAGGCAGGAGAATCACTTGAACCCGGGAGGCGGAGGTTGCAGTGAGCCGACATTGCACTACTGCACTCCAGCCTGGGCGACAGAGCAAGACTCTGTCACAAAAAATACGAAACAAATGTCGCATTTTATCAAATCCCTTTTTAGTATCTATTATCATGATCATATATACCTTTTATCTTTTGATCTATTGATATACTAATAGTTTTATTAACATTAAAAAATAATCACATTCCTGGAATACATCCTTCCATGTCATGACTAATTCTTTATTATACTGGTAGATTAAGTTTGCTATGTCTTCATGTTGGCTTGTTGTAATGTTTATAAATAAGGGTGGGGGTTTTATTTTGCATATTATTTTTGTAAGGTTTTGGTGTTAGGGTTATACTATTTTGGTGAAATGAACTGAAAAACCATTCAACCTTTCCAAAGCTCTCAGACACTACTCAGAACATAGGAAGTAAGCTGTCTGGGCCCAGCACCTTTCTCACATGGTTCTTCATCAAACTTTTCAGTTTTTCATGGCTAGTAATCAATTCCCGTTTTCTACTCATTCCTTGTCCCATTTTCCTATACAATCATGTTTCACTGAGATTTTTCAAATCAATTGGCATAGAGTTAACACAACAGGCAAAATAATGTATTTCCCAATAACTATAGAAAACAATCTCACCTATATTGGTTTCATTTGAATCTGTTACTCGCACTTTGTTAATTTCTTTGTCTTACCAGACGTTAATCCCTTGGCTGGTTGTTTTCTAAAGAATTAGATTCGGCATGCTATTGGTTGTTGTTTTCTAAGTCATTGTTTTCTTATAGTTGCCCTTAAGTTTATTTGCTGCTCTTTTTCTGCCTTCTGGAGATGGATGCTTTGTTCAGTTATTTGCTTCTAAGTTCAGTTTTTTGTACTAGACTTTTTGAACTATTTTTATTTCGTTGGCCATCCACCATTAAAGTAAACTTCCTGTTTGGGGAGAACCCCAAATAGGTGGGAGGCAGGGCCCCACCCTCCCATCCTCATTATAGATGCTGAGTGTGGGGCAGTCGCCACCTTCGCCTGGCTGTCTGCTTGGACATGGAAACAAAACAGGCCAGGGGCTCCCACCCAGGTGTCTGACTCCAGAGTTGTGGTCTTTGAAGACAGTCAGAGTTTCGAGTCGAGAGCTGCAGCAGAGGGAACTCAGTGGTGGTGCCACAAACGTCCTACCTGTGGCACTTGCCTCCTGCAACATCCTGCTGCAGATGCAACTGGCAGTGCAGGGCTGCCCAGCCTCCTCCACTGTTCCTGGTTTCTGAGCCTCATTCTCCAGCCTCCTTGTTGATTCTACCGGCAACCCGACAGTCTTCTGGTTAATTCCTCTTCTGCTTAGATTAACTATTTCTCATGTTTAAAATGTAGAATTCTGAATGGCATGGTTTTCTTTTGCATTGTTCTTACTGCCATTTTCTAAATATTTTACAACTGCAGTTTTGAAGTTTCTGTCACCCAAGATTTATGAAAAGCCTCTTTAAAAAGCTTCTTTATAAAGATTTATAAAAATTTTTTAAAGTTGTTTTTTAAAAGCATTACAATTGGGTAAGTTTGTGCATTTCTATCTTTGTGATTCATTTCTAGTTTTATTGTTTCATCAGATGACATTTTCAGTGTGATATCTGCCTTTAGAACGTTGGAAAGTGTTTTGGGCTTAATATGATTAATTTTTGTAAATGTCTCATGAATGGTTGAACATGGTAAGTACACTTTGTAAAAACGAAGTTCAACATACATTTATTATACTTATACACTGGCATACTCTACTTAGAGCTTGTTGACCTGAGCCATCAAAAACAGACGTATGCTATTGTTTCTCACTAGCATTACGTGTATAACAAATTACCTTTGCATTTTCTAACAACTTTTACTTTATATATTGTGATACAATGTTATTTGGTGCATAAATGTTGGTGACTTAATTCTACTCTTAACCAATATAAAATTACTCTTTAACCTGTGTAATATGATAAATACAATACTGTCTGCCTTGAGTTCTCCTTGGTCTGCTCTTAATAATGATCCCTGGGGACTGGCTCGTATTTTCACATACCTAGCTATTGTCACAGTGCCTAACACATAGATGCTTATTCAATGTTGGTGAAATGAAGAGATACTGGAAACCAGGATGATCAGTAAAGTCCTGTTTGTTTTGGTTCCAACAAGGATACAAATCTCAGCTCCCTCCATTCCCCTCCAATGACCTGCTTTCCTATGGGAAACTAACGGCCCCCTCATCATACCCAAATAGGTACAAAGTCATTCCCAAGTGCTAATCCACACCAGAAGGCAGCTGCAGGGCCAAATCTCTGCCATGTCCAACCTCTTAATGCACAACTGTGAAGCAGTGGCTGGGTTGCTGAGGGCAGCGCACAGCAGAGTGTATGCAACACACAAGGTATCTGCAGTCTGAGTTCAGACTCACACACAGAGGAAGCAGTGAGAGCAACAAGGGGGAGACACTGTGGGACAGAAGGCAGAGTGTGCAGTAAGATGCAGTCAAGTGCCCGGGAGAGGAAGAGCACAGCCGGAAAGAGGCGAGGGAATGAGAAAGGGAGCTTGTAAGGATTTAAAAGAGGAGGGGAAAGTCCTGCCAGAAATAAAAGCGACTGGACATTGAGTCCCTGCAGAGGGCGCCTGGAGGTTCTTTGTGGCACCCACACCAAAAATGACAGGACAGAAGACAAGGGACCAGGCCATGTCCTGGATGTGGGAGGAGGCTGGTGCTGCTCGGTGCCCCCCAGGGGCTAGCATGGCCTGAGGGCTCCATGTACTACTTCCTTCGTCTTGACAGCCCCTCCAGATGTGGCATCGCAGGTGCAGAGACAGTCCCAGTGCCCAGACAGGACAGCAGGGCTGGGACCCAGGCTGCAGCTGCCTCCAGAGGCCACCTCTGAGCCTCTAGGCTAAGCTGCCTGGGTCTGGGCAGAGTTAGGCAGACTCTTGTATAACGGGTTTGCAAATGCTGGCAGTGTTTCATCTTACTGTCTAGCAAACTTTCTTATTAGTTTGTCCACAGTGTGTGATTAAAATCTAGTACATGTAAATCCCTTTATATTACAGGTTTAGGCTGTACTAAAAATACCCATTCCAGCGAAAGCTGCTAGCTATTCTGACGCTGGACTAGGGCCCACCAAACGACAGACATCCCTCATAGGGCCTACCCCGTCAGAAAAACGAGGGCAGCATGCATCTGGGGCTTTAGAACATACACAGTGAGCCTGAAAGGGTCTCACAGGCCCATGTTTTGCCTCTTCAGCTCCTTCAGTTTCTCTCGCTTTAATGATTTGAGGGATATGAGGATCTGAGAGAGAAGAGGTGGCTCCCTGGCCCCAGCTGTTGGTTGTTTAAAAATATTCCGTAACCTCAAAGCCCGCCTGGATAAATAAACAACCCAAAATGCTGTGTTCCACATGTGCAGAAGCAACGCGATGGCAAGACTCAGAACCAGAGAGACGGTCAAGGATTCCAGAGAAACAGACAGACGGAAACAGGCAACAGGGACAAAGTCAGAGAGAGACAGAAAATATATTCACATCGATCATGGCAGATCATCTAAATCCTTCCAGATTACGGAGAAACAAGGCGATTCCTACTACTTTGTAAAGACACTTCTTGTTGTAATCAGTTACTTGGGAGCACTGACGGCGGCATTCCCATCACTGATGAGAACATCAATGGCCACAGCCATGCGCTTACTGGCCCCTCAGTGTGCCACAGGTCTGTCTGTGCTGGGTGCTGTGGCGGGCACTATCTCAGTTAATCTTCAAAAGAAACCGAGGGAGTGGCATTAGGATCACATCCATTTTACAGATGTGGTAACAGCTGGGAGCATTCGGACAACTTGCCAGGTTCCAGTATTGCTCAATGAGAGGACCAGGATTCAGCCCTGGCCTGTGTGTCCTCAGAGCCAGGTCCCCAACCACTGGGGATCTGCCAACTAACTCTGTGTTTGACCAGAGAAAGTTCTTTCCTCAGTCCTCAACTAAAAAGGCCCCTATGACTTTCAAACTTATTTAACAAAGAAAACTGCTCTTCTGAACGGCCTGGGAAGCTGCATTTTTCTTCTCTTCTCTCCCATGCAAAGTGACATTTATTTACTGTGCTTGGGAAGGACCAGCTCAAACCTGCTCGTTACAAGGTAAGGGAAGCCACAAGTTCCCACCTCAGCTTTCAGCATACCACTGTGCTATTTCCCTTGCTGCAAAAATAACTCTTTCAGTAAAAACTTTCCATCTAAAAATAAGATCATGGCTAACTCTGCAGCTACCCTTCTCAGGGGGAGACACTTGCCTTCCACTCTATTTTCCTGAATGCAGAAGGTCCAATCTGCTGTCCTGCTCATCAGTCAACCAAAGGCCCAAGTGTCCCATAATTAACCGGAAAACCGAAGCTATGCAGGTTTCAATCACTGGGTGGTGTTTTGAGGAGACCTGTGGGCAGCTTTATTTTAGATCACTCATATGCTACTTCTTCACCTGTCCCCCACGGAGCTGGCCCTGAGCACCACTCAGAGGCCCCGGCTTGCGGTGTGCTCCTGGGCTCCAGCCTTTCTCCTCTAGATCCCGCCCCAAACTTCCCCACTTCCTCTCCTTTCCCTTTCTCTTTCCTGTTCTGGGTCTCCCATACATAGACCACCACCATGTTTGGATGTGGATGCTGGGTGGCCACTGTGACTTTGATTTACCAGAAAGGTGGAGGCCTGGCTCCTGGCCTATTATAGCCTGGTGGCTCCTAGGTTCACGGCTGGTAGAGTGCACAGGAGAGGATCCTATTGGAAACACTCACACATGCAGAAGTACACCGTCACTGGGGAAAGGCACAGTTGTGATAAGGGGCTTTTACATCTCATTCATCAGGGTTCTTTAAGGGACACATACACCTGTGGGCAATGGGCGGGAACAAATGTGATTATACTAACTTTCAGAGCAGTGTCTGATAATAATCCAAAAGGAATTTTAAAATAGTAAGTTATAGGAGATTGAGAAGAAAATTTTGACTGTGATTAAAAATCTAGCCTAGGCCAGGAGCAGTGGCTCACATCTGTAATCCCAGCACTTCGGGAGGCCAAGGCAGGTGGATCACTTGAGGCCAGGAGTTCAAGACCAGCCTGGCCAACATGGTGAAACCTCGTCTCTAAGAAAAATACAAAAAAATTAGCCGGGCATGGTGGCATAAGCCTGTAGTCCAGCTACTCAGGAGGCTGAGGCAGGAGAATTGTTTGAACCCGGGAGGTGGAGGTTGCAATGAGCTGAGATCGTGCCACTGCACTCCAGCCTGGATGACAGAGCAAGACTCCATAAAAGAAAAAAAAAAAATCTAGCCTAGAGACAAGAAACAGAGGATAAATGAGTGGACACACTGGGGGTGTTTAGAAATGAGTAAAAAGTTTTATAAATGATAAAGAGAAGGAAGTACCCAGTAAGACCTTTAGTTTTATAGATAACAACACCCTATCTACCAAAATACAGTCTGGAATAAGGCATTAGACCTCCAGAAGGCATGCAGAATGACAGAAGAGTTTATGTGCACGAGTGTAAGACACACACTGTCCCATCATGTCACAGGCCTGGAGGTCAAAATTACAACCCAAGAAAGCGTGTTGAGAACTCCTACAGGTAGACGGTTCCCCCAAAGATATTTAAGATGCTGTGCTCCTTCAGCTTAAATTGTCCCCAAGATAGGTGTGGAATGCACACTGGGGCTGGTGTCACCAGGAAGGGTATTGGTAATCAAACAAAGGCTGACGTGTGTCCTTGTAGAAACCCTGGTGTGCCCCCACATGGAGAACTAGGTGTAGTTTTGGCCACTGCATCTACGGAAGGTCAAGACATTGTCCAGAGAAAGCTGATCGAAACTATCAAGAGAGGAGGAGTAACAAGAGCACAGCAGCTGACAATTACAGAGCGTTTGCTAGATGCCAGGCATTTTCCACCTGTTCATTCATTTATTCTCTCCACCATCCCATGCGGCAGGCAGTTATCAACCCCACCGCAGAGACGAGGAAACTGAGGCACACAGCGTTTCAGTACCTTGCCTGTCACGCAGCTGGTATTTGAACCCAGGCCGTGCAGTGCCAGATCCCGTGCTCTTAACTATCAGCTACTTCCTACATGGGAGAAACAGAACACATTCCATACTGTGCTGTTGGGGAGGCAAGGCTGAAAGTAATTTATCTATATTAAGAAAACCAAGACGAGGCCTGATAGAGAAAACATGAGCTTTGTGGCAAACTGTAGATGATTAAAGTTAGGGTAAAGTTAATTTAAGACAAATAAACGGAAGACTGCTTTGCACAGCAGGACGTACATTATAAAATGTTATTTTTCTCAAGAAGAATTGAGACTACAAATTCTAAGACTCACGAAGAGTGTTGGCAATCAATGCTGTGTTACTAAGGGAAGCTAGGTTTGTTCTGAGGTGCACTCCCATCCTTTCAGTTATGAGGTAACAGGGTTTCCATCGCTTATTCTCCCAAGAATACCCCTGGTCACTTCTGCTAGAGGCAGGCCATGAGTCTTCCCCACTGTGGCAAAGCTTTTATCCTCTCCTTGCTTCCCTTCCTGTCACTTGGGTGTTCTGCCATCTCCTTGCCAACCTCATCTCTAGGCAGCTCCAGCCACAGAGAGAAGAGAGTCTGTGGGTGTGGGGAGCAGCTCTCAGTCTGCAGTGACAACAGGCGCTTGCCAAATAATCCCAGGGGCTAGGCTCGGGTCACTTGTAGAAGGCCCGTGCTGGGCCAGTGGTAGGGCCCAGCCTTACAGCTGCAGACCTCTGAGCTCTCAGTTCCCTTTGCCTGTTTCCCTAGCCTGTCCTGGAGAAAGCTGGGAGGCAGAGAGGGGAGGCCTTGGTCGTCTCCGGCAAGAATACAGATCCTAACTCCAGCCCCTGGAGGAGAGGTCTCCTGGACCCTGCCTCTTTTCCTGTCCCCAGAAGGACTGGGGATTGAACGCCCCCAGCTCCTCTGAGGAGCTGGGACAAACAACTGCACAAGGGTGCCTCCCGTGGGTGTGTGGCCAGCCCTGCGGCAATCGAGGGGCCTGGGGGCGACATGACTTTATTTCAAGTGCCTGCTGACCTGGCAGCCTTGGGAGACAGAGGACCCCATTCTGGTGCCTGTGCTGGGGGAGGCGCAGCCTAGGGCGGTGCAGGGTGTAAAGAGAATAAAAAAGAGATTTGGTGACTCTAGGCCCGGTGAACTCAATCAGTGGCAAGATGCAAATGCGCTGAAATAGTAACCATTACTGAGTGTTCCGTGGCGCGGGGCTGGAGAGGCGCAGAGCCCACCCGGAGGACCCGGGCTCCCGCCAGGCTCCGCCCAGGCACTACTCACCTACGCAGTTATCACAAAGGCTGCAATGGGAGGCGCGAGGGGGCCGGAAAATCTTGCAGGTGAAACAGTATTTAAGTTTCACGGTCTGGCCATTGATGATGACTTCTTTGGTTCTGGGAGGCGGGCGGTACCCCCCTGAACTGGTGCCGTTTGCGATATCTGTGGAGAAAAGAAGAGAAAGAGCGCACACACTTCAGAGCCTCCCTCGGCCTCGGCGGGACCCATCCGCCTGGAGTGGAAGCTCTAGGGCAGCAGGCACAGTGGCTGGCAGGGCCCCCGGTGCCCATGCTTTACTCAGGCAGGGGCTGTGGGACTCACCCTCCACTGGGGCCCAGGCCTGCTTCGTTGCACACGTGCAGGGGCCACGTGACTGAGCTCTGGCCAATGGAGCACAGCACACATGGCCCCGCCCAGCCAGGCCGTCCCTATGGAGCCCCACCCCTTTCCTCCTTCCCCCTCCCCTCCCTGTAGGCGGCAGGAGAGGCTCCAGGACACCTTGGGAGCCACAGCTGGGGAGTCGCCTGATTGCACAGAGGAGGGCCACCCTGACCTCTTCCCGCCTGCACAGGTCTATGAGCACCAAACTCCTGCCTTAAACCTGGGAAGGCTAGGGTGTTACTTGTTAGTGCTAGCCTTGCCCTCATTAACATACCACCCTAATTCGCTCTCCTGGAATGCTGGACTCCAAATCCAGCTCCAGGGTCCCTTCACCTTGCCCATTGGCTACCTCAAAAATGCCAAGTATAGAATGGGAGGGGGAGAATCCAGATTGTAAAAAATACATTTTAAAAAATCATTAAATGTATATTTTGAAAATCATGTCTACATTTCATCATCTCAATAGCACCTTTGATTTTTAGAACCAGTTCTAAAAATGTCAATGAAAATACAAACATGTAGAATTTTTAAATTTCCATTTTATCTTATCATCTCTGATTTCACATTGGGATCACATGGGAGCT
Source organism: Nomascus leucogenys (assembly GCF_006542625.1). Taxonomy (NCBI): domain Eukaryota; kingdom Metazoa; phylum Chordata; class Mammalia; order Primates; family Hylobatidae; genus Nomascus; species Nomascus leucogenys. The sequence goes on along the minus strand of NC_044383.1, from coordinate 143,613,620 downwards.
TTTAAAACTCCCCTAAGGTGTGAACCCTGTCCCAGATTTATTAAATCAGAATGACCCGGGTTGTTCTCATGTGGGCAAGGGTTGAGAACCCCTGCTCTCTGGGAAGATAAAACTTCCAGTTTTATTTCACCTAGACTCCTCACAGCCCTATTAGCCTTGCCAAGAAGAAGTCAGGGCAGCTGGCTGTGCAGTCAAGAACAGGAGCACAGGGTGGATGGAGAAGATCAAGAACTTCCATGAGGGCTTCAGCTGAGACTCTGTGGCTGACAGATGCAAGCCAGACCTAAGGGACTGGATCAGTCCTGGGGAGCATCAGAGTTGGTAACATTAAAGATAACTGTTCATTTTAATTCTCACCCTCTTAAAGCACATACTATCAGAGATGGTATGCAATATTTTGGTTGATTTCCAAAGTGGTAGGAATTGGCCCCATCACCCACTCAGTCAACTCACACCACACCAACTCATCCTGGGCAATAATCATTGAGCAGAACTGCTGAGATCCTGGTCCTGCTGTCAGAGATTCTTTCATTGGTGTGGGACATTGTATTAGTCTGTTCTCATGCTGCTAATAAAGACATACCGGAGACTGGATAATTGATAAAGAGGTTTAGTTGACTCACAGTTCTGTAGGGCTGGGGAGGTCTCAGGAAATGTATAATCATGACAGAAAGGGAAGCAAACATGTCCTTCACATGGAAGCAGGGAGGAGAGGTGCCAAGCAAAGGGGAAAAAGCCTCTTATAAAAGAAACAGATCTCGTGAGATCACTATCACAAGAACAGCATGGGGGTAACTGCCTCCATGATTCAATTACCTCCCACTGGGTCCCTCCCATGACATGTAGAGATTATGGGAACCATAACTCAAGATGAGATTTAGGTGGGGACACAGCCAAACCATATCATTCTGCCCCTGGCCCCTCCCAAATCTCATGTCCTCACATTTTAAAACACAATCATGCCTTTCCAACAGTCCCCCAAAGTCTTAGCTCATTCCAGCATTAACCCAAAAGTCCAAGTCCAAGTCCAAAGACAAGGCAAGTTTCTTCTGTCTACAAGCCTGTAAAATCAAAAGCAAGTTAGCTATTTCCTAGATACAATGGGGGTACAGGCACTGGGTAAAATACACCTGTTCCAAATGGGAAACATTGGCCAAAAGAAATAGGCTACAGGCCCCATGCAAGTCTGAAATCTAATAGGTCAGTCATTAAAGCTTAAAGTTCCAAAATAATCTCCTTTGACTCCATGTCTCACATCCAGGTCATGCTGATGCAAGAGGTAGGCTCCCACAGCCTTGGGCAGCTCCGTCCTGTGACTTTGCAGGGTACAACCCCCCTCCCAACTGCTTTCATGGCTGGTGTTGAATGTCTTCAGCTTTTCTGGGCACACAGTGCAAGCTGTCAGTGGATCTACCATTCTGGGGTCTGGAAGATGGTGGTCCTCTTCTCACAGCTCCACAAGGCAGTGCCCCAGTGGGGACTCTATGTAGGTGCTCTGACCCCACATTTCCCTTCTGCACCGCCCTAACAGAGGTACTCCATGAGGGCTCCACCCCTGCAGAAAACTTCTGCCTAGACAGGCAGGCATTTCCATACATCCTCTGAAATCTAGGTGGAGATTCCCAAACCTCAATTATTGTCTTCTGTGCACCTATAGGACCAACACCACGTGGAAGCTACCAAGGCTTGGGGCTTACACCCTCTGAAGCCACGGCCTGAACTGAACCTTGGCCCCTTTTAGCCACGGCTGGAGTGGCTGGGTTAGAGTCCATAGGCTGCACACAGCAGGGGGGCCCTGGACCTGACCCAGGAAACCATTTTTTCCTTCTAGACCTCTGAGCCTGTGATGGGAGGGGCTACCATGAAGGTCTCTGACATGCCCTGGAGACATTTTCCCCATTGTCTTGGTGATTGACATTCAGCTCGTTGTTTCTTATGCAAATTTCTGCTGTCAGCTTGAATTTCTCCCCAGAAAATGGGTTTTTCTTTTCTACTGCATGATCAGGCTACAAATTTTCCAAACTTTTATGCTCTGTCACCTCTCAAATGCTTTGCTGCTTAGAAATTTCTTCCACCAGTACCGTAAATCATCTTTGAACTTGAGAAAGTTCAAAGTTCCACAGATCTCTAGGGCGGGGCAGAATGCCACCAGTCTCTTTGCTATATCATAACAAGAGTCACCTTTATTCCTGTTTCCAGGAAGTTTATCATCTCCACCTGAGACCACCTCAGCCTGGACTTCATTGTCCACATCACTATCAGCATTTTGGTCAAAGCCATTCAACAAGTCTCTAGGAAGTTCCAAACTTTCCCACATCTTCCTATCTTCTTCTGAGCCTTCCAAACTGTTCCAGCCTCTCCCTGTTACCCACTTTCAAAGTCGCTTCCACATTTTCAGGTATCTTTATAGCAGTGCCCCACTACCCAATACCAATTTACTGTATTAGTCCATTCTCATGCTACTATAAGGACATATCTGAGACTGGGTAATTTATAAAGGAAAGAGGTTTAAATGACTCACAGTTCTGAAGAGCTGGGGAGGCCTCAGGAAACTCACAATCCTGGCAGAAGGGGAAGCAAACACATCCTTCTTCACATGGTGGCAGGAAGGAGAAGTGCCGAGCAAATATCTCGTGAGAACTCACTCACTATCATGAGAATAGCATGGAGGTAACCACCCCCATGATTCAATTACCTCCCACTGTGTCCCTCCCATGACACATGGGGATTATGGGAACCACAATTCAAGATGAGATTTGGATGGGGACACAGCCAAACCATATCAGGCATTGAGATGTCTAAAAACTCCTCAGAGATGTTGATATGGTTTGGTTTTGTGTCCTTGCCCAGATCTCATGTTGAATTGTAATCCCCAATGTCAGAGGAGGGGCCTGGTGGGAGGTTACTGGATCATGCAGGTGGATTTCCCCCTTGCTGTTCTTCTGATAGTGAGTTCTCATGAGATCTGGTTGTTTAAAAGTGTGTAGCACCTCCCCTTGCACCCTCTTCCTCCTGCTCTGGCCATTTAAGACCTTCCTCTTTTCCTTCCTCCATGATTGTAAGTTTCCTGAGGCCTCCCCAGCCACGCTTCCTGTACAGTCTGTGGAACCATGAGCCAATAAAACCTCTTTTCTTTATAAATTACCCAGCCTCAGGTAGTTCTTAATAGCAATGTGAAAATAGACTAATACAGATGGGAATCTGCAGCTACAGATGGGAATCTGCAGCCAAAGATGAGAAGGCCTGCTCCAGGAGTGGTCCACCAGCATCCATACCATCTGACAGCCTAGCACAGAAGCAGATTCTTGGCTTGTCCAAACTATGGAATGGGAATCTGCATTTCACCAAGATTCCCCAGTGATTGAAACTTTCAGGTTTGAGAATCCCACTGTGGGGTGCCAGCAAATACTCTCCAGTCCACACATTCCTACGTGCCTCTTTATTATGTACTCAAATACACTCACTTGCATGATAAAGAGCTAAACTTAGAGAACACAGCTTAGCCAGATGAGGGGCCACGTCACAGAACACATTTTCACGCAGAGCACTTGGTGGTTTAGAATGGCTCAGTGTATCTGGAAAGCTGTGCCATTCTGCCCCCAAGCAGGGCTGCTGTCACTCACTGACAGTACCTACGACTCACATGTCATGATTCAGGGCGTCCAAAAGGTATGCCCCTCCCTGCAATCTTCTTTAAAAATATATATTTTTTTTAATTTTTAGAAATAGTCTCACTCTGTTACCCTGGCTGGAGTGCAGTGGCACTATCATAGCTCACTGCAGCCTTGACCTCCCAGGCTCAGGTGATCCTCCCACCTCAGCCTCCCAAGCTGCTTGGACTACAGGTATTCACCACCATGCCTGGCTAATTTTTAAATTTTTAAAATTATTTATTTATTTGAGAAACGGAATCTTGCTCTGTCACCCAGGCTGGAGTGCAGTGGTGTGACCTTGGCTCACTGCACCCTCTGCCTCCCAGGTTCAAGCCATTCTCCTGTCTCAGCTTCCCAAGTAGCTGGGACTATAGGCATGCACCACCATGCCCAGCTAATTTTTGTATTTTTTTTTAGTAGAGATGGGGTTTCACTATATGTTGGCCAGGCTGGTCTGAAACTCCTGACCTCAGGTGATCCACCTGCCTTCGCCTCCCAAAGTGCTGGGATTACAGGCATGAGTCACCATGCCCAGCCTAATTTTTAAATTTTTTTGAGAGACAGGGTCTCACACTGTTGCCCAGGGGGGTCTCGCGCAACTGGCCTCAAGCTAGTGATCCTCCCACCTTGGCCTCCCAAAGTGGTTACAGGCATGAGCCACTGTGCCCAGCCTCGGTCTTCCTTAAATGGCTGTCAGAGGTCTGGAAATCTGCCATAGCCTTCTAGCCTAAGGCTTTGGTGTTTGTGAAAGTATAATCCCAGAGTTAAGGAGAGTGCTTTGAACTGCTACTGGCCATGAATTATTCATGGAAAATTAAAGTTCCAGGTGGAGGGAGAGCAGGCAATGTGGAGGGCAGCGTGGGGCAATGGCAGTAAGAAGAAGCCAGTCTCCTACTTCTCTCTTCCTGAGGCCCAAACCTTCTGCTTAGAATAATTGAACAGCTGTGGAGCCAGTCCAAGGACTCTGGGTGGCCTTGCCCTGCCAAGTAGGATACCCTCTTTTGGCAGGTGCCCCGTCTGCCTGGCACTCCAGGTGGCTGCCCCATCAAATGGCACTAACGTCACAGGCATCTGGAGAGGCGCTGAGCTCCAAAAGCAGGGGCCTTAAGAAGAGGGAGGCCTTGCAACTGATTCTGCAATAAGGCGAGAACAAAGAGATGGCATGACTGTGTGCTTCCCCTGAGCATTGGATAGAAATCACTGGCTTTGAATCTATCAAAGAGAAGGTCAGGCCTCTATGGGTGCCAGCTGGATGCCACTGAGGCCTAGATTAATAATAATCCTTATGTCAGCTGTGAAATCTATTGCCTCTATTTACTCCTGCAAACATGGGTAGAAAAACTAGACCTGATATCTTTTTAAAAAATACTAAATCAAACATTTGTGTTAATTTCAGCAGAAAAGTTTAGAAACTGAATTGTGAAGGTGAATATTTTAAAATGCAGGAATGACAAACGTATCAACACTACAACTATTTAAATAGCCTAGTTCTGAGTAGCAATGACTTGATAAAGCGAGTATTTGCTGGCACTCCTGAAGATAAACTCTATTGATCTTTAGTTCCAAAGTGCATTTTTTTTAAAAGATTGAACCTCTGTTACAAAGAGGTGAAATGCTAAAAGCTAGAATTCAAAAGACATAGTAAACTGAAGCTTAAGAATTAAACCCAAACCCAAAACTCTTTAACTATTTGTAGAGCTCTTTATGTAAAAGATATGGAAGGATCAGAAGACCTGGATTCAGGGCCCAGTGATGCCACGAAAAAAGTCAACCAATATTTATGAAGGATTTACTATAAGCCAGTGCTGCACCAGGGGTTGCGGAGGGCTGCTGGGGTGCTGGGAGGGCTCTGCTGGGCTGTCTGATGAGCACAGCAAGTCTCGGGCCCGTCTTGCCACTCGTTCTGATCTGATCTGTTCTCCTGGCCCTTAAAGAGTCAGCTTTCTAAATGCAAGTCCCACCAAGAAACTCAGGCCCTCCCATGCAGCACACAATCCGTGAACCTTCTCTCTCCTTGCACGATCTTCCACGGAGCCTGTGCTCAAAACACAGTGGCCTCCTTGGGTTTCCCTGAGTGGGCAATGCTGGTTTCTACTTCCAGGCATTTGCACGTGATATTTTCTCTGCTCAGGATTCCCTCGCCTGCTGTCTGCGCAGATAATCCTATCCTTTGAGGACCAGTTCCAGCTTCTCTTGTGAAAACACTTTGCAAGCAAAGTTACTTGTTTCCTCCTTTGGGCTGTCACTGCGCCTGCCTTGTTTATTTATCCAGCCACTAGATCTGTATTGCGCTTCTACTGGGGCCAGCCCTGGGCTCTGAGCTGGGGACACAGCAGGAACTCAGACTTCTTCTCTGCTGGTGGTGTTTACAGGCCAGAGGGAAGACCCAGTACTGATGATGTCAGGAGGATGTTTCCAGATCTTCCTGCTGCTCCAGAGCAGCGACCATGGCCTATCCACTTTCAAGTCCCCATCGTCCAGCAGAGGGTCTAGCACACAGGAGATGCCCAAGATGGAGGACTGCCATGCTCCCGCACCTCCACCCTGCCTGGGAATCACAGCCGCAGGCCCTCAAGTGCTGCAATGCTGTCCACCAGGCAGGCCACTCTTGTGCCTACAGCCCCTCACTTGCAGAGGACACCTTTCCAAGGTGCTCTGTGGATCTGACTCTTTCAAAACTTGTCCACAAGCTGCTGCTGATTCAGAGCCAACCTCGCATGGCCAGGCAGCACCCCCAAAAAGGGCCAGCTGAGATGGCCAGCTGTGTACCTCAGGGAGCCCCGCCGTTCTTTCTTCCGCACAATGCATCCAACAGCTGCCTAGGCCCATGGCTTTCAGGCACGCTTGCATCCAGGACAGATGGGAACAAGGGGGCTTGAAACCCAGGGCTTCACGTACCAACCTTAGCACAAAGAAACTTTTTCTTCAGTGTTCTAGCCTGAGGCCAGTGGCCAATCATGAAGTCTTTCTGTCATCTCTGGAGATCACAAACACCTGTAGCCTGTGTCATGTGGCACAAAGAGAGAAGTAGAGGGAGGGTTCCTGCTGTACTCAATTTTTCTGGTTTTGGGTGGTTTTTTTTTGTATTTTTGGTTTCCTTTGGTTGTTGGTAACAATTGTGCCTCTGCCTCTTTGGGCTGCGCTTTGTGGCTTAAGTACAGCAATTGAAAAAGGAATAATGGGCATTTGCAATAGCTAGTGGGTCAAACACTGGAATTTTTGGGGGAAAACCTCTAGCAGTTAGGCAAGTGTATATCAGTCAGTATTTTTATTTATTTATTTATTTATTGAGATGGAGTTTTGCTCTTGTCACCTAGGCTGGAGTGCAATGGCATGGTCTCGGCTCACTGCAATCTCTGCCTCCTGGGTTCAAGCAATTCTCCTGCCTCAGCCTCCCGAGTAGCTGGGACTACAAGCTCCTGCCACCACACCCAGCTAATTTTTTTTGTATTTTTAGTAGAAACAGGGTTTTGCCATGTTGGCCAGGCTGGTCTCGAACTCCTGACCTTAGGTGATCCACCCGCCTCGGCCTCCCATAGGGCTGGGATTACAGCCATGAACCACTGTGCCCATCCCAAGTCAGTATTTTTCAAGGAGATTTTTACACACAAGCATTTTGAAAGAGTATGTAAAATGGTCTCTTCCTTCATATAGTCCCCCAACCAATTGGTGGACGCTGTTGGCATGGAGACAGAAATAACAACAGCACTTACATCTAGTGTTACCCTTGCAACCAGCCTGTGGGCAAAAATTAGGGGAGCTGGGATGAAGAAATTGGGGCTGTGCAGCATGTGGGCTCAAGGATGGGAAGCTGCCTGTTGACTAAATTGTTTCACACAGAATTCCTGGGCCTGCCGGAGGCCTTCTATCAGCTGTTTAACTTCTGCCTGTGACTTCAAGCAAGTCATCTTTTCTTCCTGAAGGAATAGCAGAGCACTTCCATCCTGATAGATCCATTTGTCTCCCATCGGATTTATTCCTGCCCCAAATTCAGGGATCAAATGTCTATGTGTTACCATATAAAGTAACTGGACTCTGCTTTCTTACAATGCAAAAGGAAAAATCCCAAATTATAAAAGATGTAGATTAAGGTTCTTTCCTGCCATTGCAGCTGTAGTGGTACTGCCCTAACTGCCCTTGGGCTGGGGAAGGGACAAAGGGCCTAGTCACTATGCTGGCACCTCCAGCACACCACAGCCACTATACAGAGAGGAGTCCCGTCTCTTCCCTGTGAGCCCCCATGCCCCACTCCTCAACAAGCAGAGTCCCCGGCTCAGGCCAGCCGTGCAGCCTCCCTGCCCCTCTGGCTGAACACTCCCAGTGTTCACTCCCATCCAGACCAGTAGCTCAGCAGTTCTCTGAGGTGCAGCTCCTAGAGGCAACCGAGAGCTCCTCGGCCACTGCCATTGCAAGGGTGCTGCCTTGCTGCCCTTGGACTGGGAAAGGAGCAAAGACCCTGAGTGCTTCAACCATACTGCCAGCAAGCTGCAGTTGCCCTAAGGAGAAGAGGCCAGGCTGTCTCCCCTGGGACCCACCCACCCACCCTGCTCATCACTGGAAAGGGTCCCCTCCACTTAGGTCTACAGCACAGCTGCCCCATCCCAGGCCAATCGCAATGATTGATCATGGCTCTGCATCTCTTGGTGGGTGGAACCCCATGACAGAAGTGAAAGGCCCTCCGCCACAACCACTGCTAAGGGCCCTTCCTCTGCTGCCTCCAAGCTGAGGACAGAATATAAAGCCTGAGCTTACCCCAGAGCTGCAGTGGGCATCCTGGGAGTGCCAAGCCGAGATCTGCAGCCAGCACCTAAGTGGGAGAGGAGCCTACACCTCAGAACACTGAGAGGGCACACAGCTGCAAATGTGTGGAAACGCTGGGGAGCCGCATGGCTGAGGAAGAGCCTACCTGCTGGCCCTGACGCTTAAGTGCCATCTACTGTATCAAAGCCCAAAACTTAACACTAAAAACAAAACAAAACAAAACAACAACAAAACAAACAAACAAACAAAAACCACCTTTGCTAATATACTCCCCATGTGAAACCAAGGACAATAATTAACTATAAATAAAGACCTTGCAAAAAGCCTTGGTCCTCTGAAAACATCCAGAAAAGTCTACTGACCATACTCAACTTACACCACAGTTAAAGCACCACCAGCCCACGCAGATGAGAAAGAGCCAGCCCAAGAACTCTGGCAACTCAAATAGCCAGAGTGTCTTCTTTCCAAACAATTGCACTAGTTCCCCAGCAAGGGTTCTTAACCAGGCTGAAATGGCTGAAAGACAGAAATAGAATTCAGAGTATGGATAGCAGCAAAGATTATTGAGATTTAGGAGAAAGTTGAAACCCAATCTAGGGGATCTAAGAATTGCAATAAAATGATACAGAAGCTGACAGATGAAACAGTCATTATAAAAAAGGACCAAACTGATCTGAAAAAGATGAAAAACGTACTATAAGAATTTCATAATGAAATCACAAGTATTAACAGCAGAACATACCAAGCCGAAGAAGGAATCTCACAGCTTAAAGACTGGCTCTGAAATAACTCAGTCAGACAAAAATAAAGAAAGGAGAATGAATAAAACCTCTGAGAAATATGGACTTATGTAAAGAGACCAAATCAACGACTCACTGGTGTTCCTGAAAGAGACAGGGAAAAAGCAAGCAACTTGGAAAACTATTTCAGGATATCATACATGAAAACTTCCCCAACCTTGCTAGAGAGGCTGACATTCAAATCAGGAAATGAAGAGAACTCCTGCAAAATAATACACAAGAAGAATATCCCCAAGACACATAATCATCAGATTCTCCAAGTTGAAAATGAGAGAAACAATGTTAAAGAAATGTAGAGAGAAGAGGCAGTTCACTTACAAAGGGAACCCTTCAGGCTAACAGCAGATCTTTCAGCAGAAACCCTAAAAGCCAGAAGAGATTGGGCTATATTCAGCATTCTTAAAGAAAAGAATTTCCAACCAAGAATTTCATATCCAGCCAAACTAAGCTTCATAAGTGAGGGATAAATAAGATCCTTTTCAAAGCAAATGTTGAGGAATTCCTTGCCACCAGACCTACCTTAAAAGAGGTCCTGAAAAGAGCACTAAATATGGAAAGGAAGGACCATTACCAGCCACTACAAAAGCACACTTAAGTACACAGACCAGTGACTCTATAAAGCAACCACACAAACAAGCCTGCATAATAACCAGCTAACAATGTGATGACAAGATCAAATCCACACATATCAATACTAACTTTAAATGTAAATAGGAAATGCCCCAATTAAAAGGCACAGTGTGGGCTGGGCATGGTGGCTCACACCTGTAATCCCAGCACTTTGGGAGGCCCAGGTGAGCAGATCACTTGAGGCCAGGAGTTTGAGACCAGCCTGGCCAACATGGAGAAAGCCCAAATCTACTAAAAATACAAAAAATTAGCTGGGCATGGTGGCGTGTGCCTGTAGTTCCAGCTACTCAGGAGGCTGAGGTGGGTGAATCGCTTGAACCTGGGAGCCAGAGGTTGCACTGAACTGAGATTGTGCCACTGCACTCCAGCCTAGATGACAGTACAAGACCCTGTTTAAAAAAAAAAAAAAAAAAGGCACAGAGTGGCAACCTGGATAAAGAAGCAAGACCCAATGACCCAATAGTATGCTGTCTTCAAGGGACCCATCTCACATGCAGTGACACTCATAGGCTCAAAATGAAGGGATGGAGAAAAATCTACCAAGCAAATGGAAAACAGAATAAAAGCAGGGGTTGCTATCCTAATTTCAGACAAAACAGACTTTAAGCCAACAGAGATCAAAAAAGACAAAAAGGGCATTACATAAGCAAAGCATTCAATTCAATAAGAAGACCTAAATATCCCAAATATATATGCACCTAACACAGGAGCACCTAGATTTATAAAGCAAGCTATTAGAGACCTACAAAGAGACTTAGACTCCCACACAATAATAGTGAGAGATCTCAACACCCCACTGACAGTATTAGATCATTGAGGCAGAAAATTAACAGATACTCAGGACCTGAATTCAATGCTGGACCAAATGGACCTAGCACAAACATCTACAGAACTCCCTACCCCAAAACAAGAGAATATACATTCTTCTGATTGCCAAATGGCACATACTCTTAAATTGACCACACTATCAGACATAAAACAATCCTCAGCAAATTTAAAAAAAGACATACAACTACACTTTCAGGCCATAGCACAAGAAAAATAAAAAATCAATACTAAAAAAATTGCTCAAAACCATACAATTACATTGAAAATTAAACAACCTGTTCCTGAATGACTTTGGGGTAAATAATGAAATCAAGGCAGAAATCAAGAAGTTCTTTGAAACTAATGAGAACAAAGATACAACATACCGGAATCTCTGGGACACAGCTAAGGTAGTGTTAAGATCGAACTTTATAGCACTAAATGGCCACATGAAAAAGTAAGAAGGATCTCCAATTAACAACCTAACATCATAACTACAGGAATTAGAGAAGCAAGGGAAAACCAATCCTAAAGCTACTAGAAGACAGAAATAACCAAAATCAGTGCTGAACTGAAGGGAATTAAGAAACAAACAAAAAACATACAAAACATCAACAAATCCAGGAGTTGGTTCTTTGAAAAAATTAATTAGACCGCTAATAAAAAAAAGGAGGGAAATCCAAATTAACACAATTAGAAATGGCAAAGGGGGCATTACCACTTACCCCCAGAGAAATACAAAAAAAAAAAAACAAAAAACACATAAAACACAAAAAACCCAGACAGTACTATGAACACCTCTATGCAGACAAACTAGAAAATCTAGAAGAAATGGATAAATTCCTGGACACATACAACCTCCCAAGACTGAACTAGGAAGAAACTGAATCCCTGAACAGATTAGTAATGAGTTCCAAAATTGAAGCCGTAATAAAAAGCTTACTAACCAAGAAAACCCCAGGACCAGATGGATTCACAGCCGAATTCTACCAGATATATAAAGAGCTGGTACCATTCCTACTGAAACTGTTCCAAAAAAATGAGGAGGGACTCTTCCCCAACTCATTCTGAGGCCAGCATCATCCTGATACAAAACCAGGCAGAGATGCAACAAAAAAAGAAAACCCCAGGCCAATATCCCAAATGAATACAGAAGCAAAAATCCTCAAGAAAATACTAATAAACTGAATCTAGCAGCACATCAAAAAGCTAATCCACCAAGATCAAGCAGACTTTATCCTTGGGATGCAAGGCTGGTTCAACATACACAGATCAGTAAATGTGATTAATCACATAAACAGAACTAAAAAATTTCCTAAAAACCACATAATTATCTCAATAGATGCAGAAATAAAAGAGATGTGAATAAAATTCAACATCTCTTCATGTTAAAAACCTTCAATAAACTAGGCATTGAAGGAACATACTTCAAAATAACAAGAGCCATCTATGACAAACCCACAGCTGACATCATACTGAATGGGCAAAAGCTAGAAGCATTCGCCTTGAAAGCTGGCACAAGACAAGGATGCCCTCTCTTACCACTCCTATTCAATATAGTACTGGAAGTCCTGTCCAGAGCAGTCAGGAGGAAGAAATAAAAGGCATTCAAATAAGAAGAGAGGAGGAAGTCAAACTCTCCCTGTTTGCGGATGACATAATTCTATATCTGGAAAACCCCAGAGTCTCTGCCCAAAAGCTCCTTGATCTGATAAACAGTTTCAGCAAAGTTTCAGGATATAAAATTAATGTATGGAAATCAGTAGCATTCCTATATACCAACAACATCCAAACCAAGAGCCAAATCAGGAACACAATCCCATTCACAGTTGCCACAAAAATAATTAAAAACCTAGGCATACAGCTAACCAGGGAGGTGAAAGATTTCTACGATAAGAGTTACAAAACACTGCCAGAAATCAGAGATGACACATACAAATGGAAAAACATTCCATGTTTATGGGTAGAAAGAATAAATATCGGCCAGGCACGGTGGCTCATGCCTGTAATCCCAGCACTTTGGGAGGCTGAGGCGGGCAGATCACGAGGTCAGGAGATCAAGACCAATCAGCTAACATGGTGGAACCCCCTGTCTACTAAAAATACAAAAAACTAGCTGGGCGTGGTGGCGGGCACCTGTAGTCCCAGCTACTCGGGAGGCTGAGGCAGGAGAATGGCATGAACCCGGGAGGCAGAGCTTGCAGTGAGCCAAAATCACGCCACTGCACTCCAGCCTGGGTGACAGAGCGAGACTCCATCTCAAAAAAAAAAAAAAAAAAAAAAAAAGAATCAATATCATTAAAATGGCCATACTGCCAAAAGCAATTTACAGATTCAATGCTATTTCTATCAAAGTACCAATGACATTCTTCACAAAATTCAAAAACTATTTTAAAATTCATATGGAACCAAAAAAAAAAGCCAGAATAGTCAAGGCAATCCTAAGCAAAAAGAACAAAGCTGGAAGCATCACATTAACTGACTTCAAACTATACTACAAGGCTATTGTATCCAAAACAACATGGTACTGGTATAAAAACAGACACATTGTATTAATCCATTCTCACACTGCTAGGAAGAAATAACCAAGACTAGGTAATTTATAAAGGAAAGAGGTTTAATTGACTCACAGTTCCACATGACTGGAAAAGCCTCAGGAAATTGACAATCATGGTGGAAGGCAAAGAGAAGCAGGCACCTTCTTCCCAGGGCGGCAGGACAGAGTGAGTGCAAGCAGGGGAAATGCCAGACGCTTATAAAACCATCAGATCTCGTGAGACTCACTCACTATCACGAGAACAGCATAGGGGAAACCGCCCCCATGATTCAATCACCTCCACCTGGTCCTGCCCTTGACATATGGGGATTATGGGGATTACAATTCAAGATGAGATTTGGGTGGGGCCACAAAACCTAACCATATCACACATAGACCAATGGAACAGAATAGAGATCCCAGAAATAATGGTACACACCTACAACCATCTGATCATTGACAAACCTGACAAAAACAATGGGGGAAAGGATTCCCTATTCAATAAATGGTGCTGGGCTAACTGGCTAGTCATACACAGAAGACTGAAACTGGGCCCCTTCCTTACACCACATATGAAATCAACTTAAGATGGATTAAAGACTTAAATGTAAAACCTAAAACTATAAAAACTCTGGGAGATAACTTAGGAAATGCCACTCTGGACATAGGACCTGGCAAAGATTTATGATGAAGACACCAATAGCAATTGCAACAAAAACAAAAATTGACAAATGAGACCTAATTAAACGAAGAGTTGTTGCACTGCAAAGAAGCTATCAACAGACTAAACAGACAACCTACAGAATTGGAGAAAATATTTGCAAACTAGGCATCTGACAAAACCATAATCTATAAGGAGCTTAAATGAATTTACAAGAAAAAAAAAACCCCTTTAAAAAGTGGGCAAAGGACATGAACAGACACTTTTTAAAAGAAGACATACAAGTGGTTAACAGGCATATGAAAAAAATGCTCAAGAGCATTAATCATTAGAGAAATGCAAATGAAAACCATAATGAGATATCATCTCACACCAGCAGAATGGCTATTATTAAAAAGTAAAAAAACAACAGATGCAGGCTGGCTGCCATGGCTCACGCCTGTAATCCCAGCACTTTGGGAGGCCGAGGCAGGCGGATCACTTGAGGTTCAGGAGTTTGAGACCAGCCTGGCCAACGTGGTAAAACCCCGTCTCTACTAAAAATACAAAAATTAGCTGGGTGTGGTGCCAGGTGCCTGTAATCCCAGCTACTTGGGAGGCTGAAGCATGAGAATCACTTGAACCTGGGAGGCGGAGGTTGCAGTGAGCCCAGATCGTGCCATTGAGCTCCAGCCTAGGCAACAAGAGCAAAACTCTGTCTCAAAAACAAAACAAACAAACAAACAAACAGATGCTGGAGAGGTTGCCAAGAAAAGGGAATGAAGGGACTGCTTATACACTGTTGGTGGGAGTATAAGTTAGTTCAGCCATTGTGGAAAGCAGTGTTGTGATTCCTCAAAGAACTTAAAATAGAATTACCATTCAGCCCAGCAATCCCATTTTTGGGTATATATCCAAAGAAATATAAATCATTCTACCATAAGGACACATGCACACGTATGTTCACTGCAGCACTATTCACAATAGCAAAGGCATGGAATTAACCTCAATGTTCATCTGTGGTAGACTGGATAAAGAAAATGTGGTACATATACACCATGGAATACTATGTGGCCATAAAAAAGAATGAAATCGTGTTCTCTGTGGCAACATGGATGGAGCTGGAGGTCATTACCCTAAGCAATCTAGTGCAGGAAAAGAAGGCCAAGTACTACATATTTTCACTAATAAGTGGGAGCTAAATGATGAGAACACATGGACACAAAGAGGGGAACACCACACACTGGGGCCTACTTGAGGGTGGAGGGTGGGAAGGGGGAGAGGATCAGAAAAAATACCTGTGGGGTACTAGGCTTAGTACCTGGGTGATGAAATAATCTGTACACTAAACCTCCATGACACACAGTTTACCTATATAAGAAACCTGCACATGTACCCCTGAACCCAAAATAAAAGTTAAAAAAAATTCTTCCCTTACCAAAGGATTCAGAACAGTGGCATTGCCTGGTGGATTTCAGTTCCACAGACCATTAACCAGCTGACAGAATGCCTGCCAGAGTGGTAGGAAGCTCTACTAAGAGGAGTCAGTCGGAATGAAGATGAAGCATCTCTCTGCAATTGGGATGTAAGTCACAGGGCAAATGTGCTTTGCTTCAGACTCAAGTCTCTGTGACTATATCTATTGAGTTTGCTGGAGTACAGCTGTTGGGTGCTACCAACACACAGCTGGGGGATTTAACAAATCTTCAATTTTCATAACGCTAATTTTAGTCATGCTCTGCAACATTAAGGACATAAACTACCCAACCTTGGAATGGCTGACCTATCATGAAAGAAGATGGTTACTTTAAGAGCCATTGAATATAATCTCTGGGCTTACAGTCTGTAAACTTCCAAGCCCACAGGAAAATACTAACAATGATTAAATGTTAGACAAGTCAACTCCTTTTATTTTAACTGTTTGGGAAAAAAGTAGAGCAAATTCTGGTCTGTCTATATACATTGGTTCGGTTTCCACTGGAGAATTAAAATGTGAAATTTTCTTAGTAATATATTGCATGGCAGCAGCTTTTTCTTTATGAATTCTTATATACAGATATACACAGGAAGACTCAAGAAAAGACAGGGTCCCCAGTCCTCCTCTTCCAGTTAAAAGCCTTGGTATGTCCGTTTGTCTTAAACATTTTTCTTCAAGGACGGAAATGGATGCCTGAGGAAGGGCTCATTTGGGCAGTTTCAAACCCGAGCCACATGTAGGCAGCGCCTGCAGCATCTCTGCTTAGTCCCCTACCCATCAGAGGAGGAGCAAAGAAGGCCTGCCGAGTCAGAAGCAAGAGAGCGAGGAACATGGAAGGGTTGGGGAGGCCAGGGCCAGGGCAGGCCGCAGGCAGCCGAGTAGTGAGTCCTGCAAGGAATGAAAGAAACATGGTGTTCCAGCCCAGCTTGCCTTTTCCTAATCATTCACTCAACACCTATGAGTGTTGAGGGTTCTCTGGTGGGCAAAAGTGAGCTGGTGCTTGCCTTCAAGGAATTTACAGTCTGGTGGAAGGCATATATTAATTAAATAATCACACAACGAAATGCATTGTTGTACACTGTGTATGTTTTAGTTAGAGAGCAGGAGAGTCCACCTGGGGCAGGAACTCTTCCCAGAAGCAGCAGCATTTGAGCCAGGATCTGGAGGCTGATGGAGTAGGGTTTCCCTAGACAGTGTGTGTGGGGGTGTGCACGCTCGCTGGGAGCAGGGAACCAGGCACTTCGGGCACAGGGGGCAGCTTGTGTCCTGGTCCCAGGACAGGAGGGAGATGTTATATTGAGGACATGGAGCGAAGCCTGTGTGACCAGAGCACAGTGTCTGTGGGAGATCTGAGAGAGAAGGAAGGCAGGGGCTAGGCCACACAGAGCCTTGTAGCCACATCTGGGATGTCGGCCTTCATTCTGAGTGCAAAAGTAAGCTGTGACTGTTAATTTTATGTGTCAACTTGGCTCAGCCATGTGCCAGCTGTTCGGTCAACCACCGTCTAAATGTTGCCATGAAGATATTTTTTAGATAAGATTAACATTTAAATCAGCAGACTTTGATGTAAAGCAGATTACTCTCCCTAATGAGGGTGGGCCTCCTCCAATCAGATGCTGATCTTCAGAGCAAATACTGAGCTCCCCCAAGGTAGAAGAAATTCTCAAGACTGCACGGTAGAAACCCCGCCTGCTTCTAGCCTGCTGCCCTGCAGGATTCAGGCTCAAGATGGCAACACCAACTCACCTGACTTTTCAGCCTGCTGGCCTGCCCTGCAGATTCCAGAGTTGCCAACCCCATAATCAGAACAAGCCAATTCCCAAAATAAACCCGCCTCTTCCCTGCCCCCCATACATATATTCTGTTTCTCCAGATATTTCTCTAGAGAGCACTGAATAATACAGAGGCCAAGAAGGGTCCTGTATTGTGTGGTAAAGTGATCAGGTAGGCAATTAAGTCATATCACATCGATTGCAGTATCAAAGACAAATTGGCTATGGAAGAAAGAATGGATCTATGCCCAGTTAGGAGGGATGTGGAATACAAGCTTGAGACGATGTTAGCTTGAAATAGGGTGGTGGCCATGGTGATGGAGAGAAGTAGATACGTTCCAGAAACTTTAAAATGGGGAAACCAATGATGAATAGACGTAGTGAATGAGAGCCAGGCAGGTGACCAGGGTGAGTCTTGGATTCTGGCCCAGGCAGGGAGCCCGGGGCAGTCCAGGGGGGTTTCTGTGGTGCTGGGTGAGGGGAGTGGGAGGAGGTCATGGATGTGGTACTGACCATGAGCAGCTACCACCTGGGAGGGGCACATGCAGAATTGGACCTCAGAGGAAGGGCCTAGGCTGGAGATAAGTATTCAGCAATGACACAGGTGCTCCAATGTTTATTTAATTTTATTTATTTATTTATTTAAGACAGAGTCTCACTCTGTCACCCAGCCTGGGGTGCAGTGGCGCCATCTCGGCTGACTGAAAACTCCACCTCCCAGGTTCGAGCGATTCTCCTGGCTCAGCCTCTGGAGTAGCTGGGATTACAGGCATTCACCACCATGCCCAGCTAATTTTTGTATTTTTAGTAGAGATGGGATTTTGCCATCTTGGCCAGGCTGGTCTCAAACTCCTGACCTCAAGTGATCCACCTGCCTCGGCTTCCCAAAGTGCTGGGATTATAGGCATGAGCCACCACACCTGGCATCTCCTATGTTTAAATGCAAGGAACAACAGAGAGGTGTAGAGTGTGGTGTTGTTGAGTCATTTAGTCCATGCCAAACACATTTGGGAAAACCCAAATTCTGGTGTTCCCTGTAGGAAGCTGATGTGAGCATTAGCACAGCCAAAGCACTAGGAACCTAAGAGCAAAGAACCACCCCCTCCGAGGTTTCTCACAGAGTAGCGTTCCCCAGCATGCTTGAGCACAGACCCCATAGCATCCGTGCATCTCCCCACTAAGGCCCAGTGGCACGGGGAATGCTGATGTGGGAGGGTGGACCCTGGCAGGGACATCCTGGGCTTCCTTGGGAGTAGAGCACCATGGCTGAGCTGCACTCCCTCTGGGCTGGACGGAGAGTACTGGAAACAAAGCTCAGCCAGGACCGCAGCCGGCAGGAGGGATTAACCCATCATGCCCAGAATGCTTGGACCACGTGCACAAAGATGGGAAGGGCATGGGGCTAAGCACTGTGAGAGACCAAAGCTGGAACAATTTAAGGCTGCATCAGGCTTGGAGAGGGATCCTTCATGAAGGGCGTAGGAGGGAGCCAGGGGGGGCAGCAGGGGGCCTACCCCACATGGCAGGGATGGGGATCTGGAAGGGGCCCTGGGTCATGTCCCGCATAGAGATGGTTAGTCTCTCTGCCCTTGCTGGAGGCATGCAGGGCCGGGAGGCTGGGCAAATCTTTTTCCATTTGGGCTCAAACCATTCTGGTGGGCTTGCCCTCATGAGGTGAGCAGGACATGAAAGGCCTGCCACCAGGTACACGCTGGTCCTACGGAATGAGATGGAACTGGCGTGGATGCTTTCCAGCTCTGGGAGGGAGCACGG
Source organism: Nomascus leucogenys (assembly GCF_006542625.1). Taxonomy (NCBI): domain Eukaryota; kingdom Metazoa; phylum Chordata; class Mammalia; order Primates; family Hylobatidae; genus Nomascus; species Nomascus leucogenys. The sequence goes on along the minus strand of NC_044383.1, from coordinate 143,594,771 downwards.
GGTGCACCCGGTGCACAGGGTTGGAGAGCCCTGACCGCGCTCCAACTTGCAGAGGAGTCCCCAGAGCTTCTCAACAGCTGGCAAGAGGGCATAAGTGGTGGGAAAGATGAAAGGGGAATGGGGCCGTGACAGACAAAGAAAGGGGGATGGCAAGTGCAGACAATCTTTGCCTTTCTCGGAACAGGAAGCTGGTTTTGAGTTGTAGGGGGGTAATTTCGTTAGAAAACACGAAGGATTTGGGCTTTTCCCAGACTTGGTCATCAAAGGGCATGTGGGATGATCTCTTGAGGAGAGAGCTTTGTCAAGAAGAAGGCATTTGTAGGATAAGAACTTTAAATAGGCCCTCTAGCCCCATGAGAACCTGACTACTTAGGGCCTTAACAAGGAATTGAGGGGGGGAAAAAGCCCAATGGAAGTATTAGTAGAAAATAGGGCAAAGCAACCTTTTTCTGTCTACTTAATAGAGAACAGAAACAGGTGGCCTCGAAGAATGAGTTTCATGTGCTATGCAGTGCTGCTATGCAGTGCTAGTTTCTTTGATGCATTCATTTAAATATTTACTAGGCACCTACTGTATGCCCAACAGCCCTCTAGGTGCTATAGATACAGTGGTAAACAAGGTAAGTCCTCTGTCCATGAAGGGGAACATCACACACTGGGGACTGTTGTGGGGTGGGGGGAGGGAAAGCATTAGGAGATATACCTAATGCTAAATGACGAGTTAATGGGTGCAGCACACCAACATGGCACATGTATACATATGTAACAAACCTGCATGTTGTGCACCCCCAAACTTAAAGTATAATAATAAAATAAAAAACAGGTAAGTCCTCTTTCCTATTGTGGCTTGTACTCTAGGGAGGCCAGATAAACCCAGAATCTGTATTTTTTAATAATTTAAGTGTGCAGACAAATCATACTTACTGGCAGATCTTAAACTTGGCTGATGATCAGGATCATCTAGGGCAGTGGTTCTCAACCAGGGCGATTTGCCTCCCAGGGGAAATTTGAAAACGTCTAGAGATGTTTGTAGTTGTCATGAGTGGGAGGGAATGTCACAAGTGGCATCTAGTGGGTGATGCCCAGGGATGCTGCTAAATGTCCTACAATGCGCAGGACAGCCCCTCCCAACAAAGAATGTTCCAGCCTCAAATATCAAGAGTGCTGAGGCTGAGAGGCCCCGCCCTAGGGTCTTGCTACTCAAAGTGTGGGCCATGGACTGGCAGTATTGGCATCACCAGGAAGCTTGTTAGAAATGAATCATCTCAGCGTCTCCTCCCAGCCCCGACCCTGCTGAGCCAGAATCTGCATTTTCAAAGATACCCCACACCCCCCCACCCTGAATTTGGATTTGGATGCACGTGAAAGTCTGAGGAGCCTTGCCGTAGTGTACACCCTAACAGCAAGTCAGCCAACTAGTTAGCTAAGCTCAGTGAAGTCCCCGTCCCAAGCACCATGCATGAAAGGTTTACTTATCTAGCAGGCTCAAAAAACAAAAACAAAAACAAAAACAGATTCCTCATTCCTGAAGATTCTTATCTGCAGGAGGGGCTAAAAATGTATATTTTTATAACAGCTCCCTGTGTACATCTGAGAGAGACAGGTTTAGGCCATGGCAAACACCATACAAGTAACAGCTGAAATCCAAGGCTGCGTTTCAGTACCATTAGCTGGGGAGTCTAAGCAGCTGGCTAAAAACACAGACAAAAGAGAAAGATGCAAGCCATTTACAAAGATGCTCCCGTCACCCAAAGAGCTGACATTATCTAGTCAATTACGGAAGGTCTGCCCAGTAAAACAGCCAGGCCAGGTGTTTAAACTGTTTGTTTTTGTTGTTATTTATAGCAGCGTGAGTTTCTGTTCAAAGAAACTTTTACAAAGAACCTCAGTATACAAAACAGATGAGAGTGAAGCAGCTCTGGCTTATGGGACACCCAACATGTCTGTCCGTTGCCGGGCTCCAGGAGGCACAGTTTGAAAAACATCATGACAGACAATAGCTGTGGTCTAGAGTGCATGCCGATTTTAGGTGAGAAAGACCCTAATAAAGTACGTTTCATTCAAGGAGCGCTCTCATGCACATAGGCATGCTCTCATTAAGTTGAGATGGCTATTTGCGAGAACTTTAACGTGACTATGGAGTGGCAAACATCAATGTTCAAAAATGATTCCATGAATAGAAACACAAATATTCCTACAAATTGTTTTGAAAATATAAGTTCCAGAAAATGGAAACAGAATGGCCTCAGTAAAGAGTATGATTTTTTGATCTGGTGGAGAGAACAGGCTTCAGCTTCTCCATTTTTAAACCATGACCATCTCAGTTCCTGTAGTTCATGGCCATTGTAATTCATGAAAAGACCTTGAACTGTCAGATGCTATGATGTTCACAGCTATCAAAAGCTCTTTTTTCAGGGGCTGCCCAGACTCTGAAGGGCAATATATATGTATATATGTATATACGTATATATATCACTAATTAGTACAATTAAAAACAGAATAAAAAGAAAGTGTTTAGTAGCTGTGACCTTTTTCGTTTAACTGAGTTAATCCAATGCATGCTCATAACGAAATGAAAATTAATGACTACCTTATTTTTTCCATACTATTTTTTTCCACATGGATGCCAAAGCCTTGCCCTTGAATGTTAAAGAACGTGGCTTTGTCCTTGCAAAGTTTTAATTTCCCTCCAATTGTGTCAAAGTTCTCTGAGTATATACACAAAACCACTGTGCTGCATAAGTGAAGATCAGTTCTTCTACTGAAAGCCAAAGCTAGAAATATTTGTGTGTGTTTCCACTTTGTGGGGCATAATTTCTGCGCTGTCAGAAATTGGTAAATATTGTACAGTGATAGAGATCAATTTGGGTTGCCAGTGTTTGCATTATTGTAAGACAAGTAGACAAGAACAAAGGTAAAAAGTGGACACTGGATACCATGCTATGGTAGGGCCAGGCTTCATCATTATCACCAGGAAAATCAGACAGGCTTTTACTGAAGTTTGAGTGGCATTAATATTGAGGGCATTAGCAAAAGACCTGAATGCAAGGGCCGATTTATCGCTCATTCTACATAGGACTCGTGCAAGATTTTATCTTTAGCATTGAAGAAAAGATAATTAGGATTACCAGTACAGAAGCAGGGGATGCTATTTATAAGTACACTATACTTTAAAGAATAAAAATGCCCATCTATTATGGTCCTAAGCTCTTTCCCTTTTTGCCTCTAATCAACACAGATTGGATAAAATGAATAAAAATCTTCATTAAGGTTAACAAATATAAACCAATATATATACAAGCTTTAAAATAATTTTTATATATTTAATGACACAAACAGTTGGAAACTATAAAGAAGAAAATGTCTCATTTGAAACAGAAAAATACAACCACAAAACTCTAGAAATAAAGCTAACAAAAAATGGTAGGTAGCTTCCTTGTGAAGAAAAAAAACAATACAACAATATAGAGACTTGAAGCGGGTTTTGAAAACCATGGAGAGACACTCTGCTTCCTGCGGTGGAAGATTCAGTATTTTAAATATGTCAGTTCTTCCCAAATTACTTTATACATCTATTACAAGCTAATAGAAATCTCAATATGATTTAGAAAAATTTTGACAAATTTGACAAAATGATTCTAAACTTCATCTGGAAGAATAAACATGTGAGAATATTTGCAAAAGTAAAATAATAAGGGGAAGTCATTGGCCCAGGAATAAATAAAATACTGAAACAAAATAGAAGATCCCCAATAGACAAATTCTCTAAGACTTAGTATCTGATAAATACAGCCTTTCAAATGAGTGGGGAAAGCATGGGTTATTATTATTATTTTATTTATTACAAATAAACAAAATTAGGATAGACAGCTAATCATTTGAGGGAAGAACCTGAAGTTAAAACCATACCTTCAAAGACATACCAGAGACTAAAATGTAAAAAATTATAACATGTAAGAACTAGAAAAATATACATAAACTTATCCAATTAGGAGGAGTGGAGTAGGGAAAGGTTTTTGGACATACGGGTTTTTAAATTTTTATATGGTCAGACTATCAGTCTTTTTCTATATAGGTTGGCTTGTCACATATGTTTGGCAACATAAAGAAAAGATTGATACTCTGACCTCATAGAAAATTAAAAACCTATATGTCAAAAAAACTTCATAAAAATGCAAATGATGAAGTAGAAAAATATTTGTAACATATATAACAAAGGGTAGTATCTTTGAAGAGCTCTAATAAATAAGTAGAAAAAAGTCAAATATTTCAGTAATAAAATGGGCAAAAAAGATGAACAGGCAACTCACACAAAGAAATAACAGCTATCAGTAAATATATTTTTAAAAGTTTGTGATTTGTGCCCAATCCCCAATTTCAAACAAGTGAGGTCAGAAGTTAATTTTACATGACAATATTTGGTATTGTTGAGAACAGTGAGGATAAGCATGCTCATATATTTTTGGTGAAGATATAAATTTATACAACCTTAGGGGGAACAAGTTAGTTGTGTATCTCAAAACATTAAAAACGTATGTATCTTTTGGCCCAGCGACAGAATTTTTAGGCATTTGACCTAAGGAAATTTTCATGAATACTGTGTGCAATGTTGTTTTTAATTAATATTAAAAACTGGAATCAACTTCGATGTCAACAAGATGGGATTTATTAAACAAATTATGATGTGATCATACCGTGGATTGCTACACACCTATTAAAAATGGAATACCTGTTAAGAAAGGTTTATAGTATATTAAGAGGAAAAAAAATCTGCCCTCAAAATAGTAATGTACAATGTGATCCCATTGGGTAAAAATACATTATGCAGAGAAAAAAACTGGAAGGATATATCAAAATGTTAATTATTAATATCTCTGGTAGAATTAATTAAGTACCCTTAATATATTAAACTCTATTTTCATTTTCTTCTTTATTCTTTTTAAGGATTCCATAACGGACATGTATATTACTTTGTAGTGAGAAAAAAACTATCCCTTTTGAAATAGTTTGGAAATAGGCATAAAACATTTGCAAAAGAAATTGGTTCTTTACAATTCATAAATTTAGATGTCAACGAATTATTTCTGCTGCTTTGAAAAAAAATACAAGTTCATAGCTTCCATAATGATTTTTGAAAGATGTCCCCTCTATTTCCCCTAAAGGCTGGTTATAACTGAGTAAAATGTTTTTCAGATTTTCACTTCACTCTGAAGCTCTATGACAAGGAGGTATTTCACCCATTGGGGCCACCTGCAGCTCTGGAAATTTTAAGTCAGCTCTTGGCCTTCTGGCAGCCCTACGGTGCTGTATGGGGCTGAGTCCAAACATTAGCTCATTTAACACAGACTGCTTCAGTGTAACCACATCAAACCAATCTGGTCCAACTTTTTTTTTTTTTTTTTTTGAGATGGAGTCTCACTCTGTCACCCATGCTGGAGGTGCAATGGTATGATCTTGGCTCACTGCAACTTCCCAGGTTCAACTGATTCTCCTGCCTCAGCATCCCAAGTAGCTGGGACTACAGGCACGCACCACCACGTCCAGCTAATTTTTGTATTTTTAGCAGAGATGGGGTTTCGCCATGTTGGCCAGGCTGGTCTCGAACTCCCGACCTCAGAGTGATCCACCTGCCTTGATCCCCTAAAGTGCTGGGATTACAGGTGTAAGCCACTGCGCCCGGCGGGTTCAACACTTTTTTTTTTTTTCTTGAGACGGAGTCTCGCTCTGTCGCCCAGGCTGGAGTGCAGTGGCGCAATCTCGGCTCACTGCAAGCTCCGCCTCCCGGGTTCACGCCATTCTCCTGCCTCAGCCTCCCGAGTAGCTGGGACTACAGGCGCCCGCCACCACACCCGGCTAATTTTTTGTATTTTTAGTAGAGACGGGGTTTCACCGTGGTCTCGATCTCCTGACCTCGTGATTCGCCCGCCTCGGCCTCCCAAAGTGCTGGGATTACAAGCGTGAGCCACCGCGCCTGGCCGGGTTCAACTTTTATGTAACAAAGTTGTGATCTGTTTTTCAGTTGTCATGGGCCTCCAGGTTGAAGGTCACATAACCTCAGCATGCCCAGATGAACCAAGCCTGCAACCACAGGTGGAACCTAAGTGCTTAGAATGAGGAATGGGGACAAAATTAAGAAGTGGACACTGCCTGGCATCCAGGATCCAATCAGACTGAGCTCTAGGCTCAGCCCATGGCAGTCAGAGGGTGCTCCCAGCATCACTGCATTACAAGATCCAATTAGATCATGCCTCATTATCCTATGCTTTTACATCTGCCCCAGCCCCCAGCTTGAAGAGACAGTTTTGGGAACCATCCCTGGTGTTCTCCTTACTTGTCACAAGTAATAAAACCCCCTTGTTAGGCCAGGCATGCTGGCTCACATGTGTAATCCCAGTACTTTGGGAAGCCAAGGCAGGTGCATCACCCTGAGGTCAGGAGTTCGAGATCAGCCTGGCCAACATGGTGAAACCCCGCCGCTACTAAAAATACAAAAATTAGCTGGGCATGGAGGCACGTGCTTGTATTCCCAGCTACTCTGGAGGCTGAGGCAGGAGAATGGCTTGAACCCGGGTGGCAGAGGTTGCAGTGAGCCAAGATCGCACCACTGCGCTCCAGCCTGGGCGATAAGGCGAGACTCTGACTCAAAAAAAAAAAAAATCCCTTTGCTAAATTCTCCTTGGTTGTAGTCATTGGGGATGCCCCCTTAAGCAACCAAACACACACAAAGTAAGAAAATTCTAGTGACCCAGATGGGGCTGGGACTTGGGTTCTGACCCCAAACTCCTCGAAGGCTCCCTATGGGCAGAGAAATGGACAGTGGTAGCTCGCTTGGGCTAACTCACATTGCCTGAGAGGCGTTGGGTGTGATTTCCAGGGACCTCCCGCTTGGTGTCCAGCCCTCCAGAGTGTCACTCGGAACTACCCTGAAAGAGCAGAAGTGGCCACCTGGACCTTTTGTCCAGCGCTCCTTCAGGGTGGTAAGTGGGCTTCACCCTGTGGGCTGAAAGAGTAATTCTCCGGATCTAGCAACGGGATCTCTGGACTAAGCACAGTACACCTCTGGTCTCGGTTCTGTCCTTTTCCTTGGCCATTTTGTGCTCTGGGGGACTGAAAAACATCCCATCCTAGCAAACAGCAGTTTCTGTTTCTGGCCACTTCGTGCTCTGGTGGACTGAGAGACACCCCCAGCGTGCAAATGGCCGTCTGGATCCGGCTAGCCAACAGTGGGACTGGCTTCGGGAATTCGGGATTTTTAAGAGAGAAAGACTTGAGCTTTTCCTTCTTTCTCCTTGCCAGTTGACTCGCAATAGAGCTTTTCTTCTCTCAAAAGCCAATGCCATGGTGTTGGCCTCTATGTGCATCAGGCAGTGAGCCCAGTGATTGCTTGGTAACATCAGCATAACATTTATCTCTAAAAAAAGTGCCTTTTATGCTACTGGGAATTGCATTCTTTCATCTGCCAAAATATTATCCAGCTTGTGCATCCAGAGAAAGTCAGGGGCAGCGGAAAGAGCATTTTCCTGGGAATCAAGAAACCGAGTTATATTGTCCCCGCTCTGCCACCACAAGTGACTTAACTTCCCTGGGTCTCTTAGGTGTATATAACAGGGGGCTGGAGAGAAAGGTTCCTATCTGTTTTGGGGTCTAGGATTCTGGACAGGGGATTCCCTGGACCCAACTTTTTTTTTTTTTGGAGGCGGAGTCTTGCTCCATCGCCCGTGCAGTGGTGCAATCTCAGCTCACTGCAACCTCCGCCTCCTGCATTGGGCTCAAACCAGTCTCCTGCCTCAGCACCCCCATAGTAGCTAGGATTACCATACCCAGCTAATTTTTGTATTTTTAGTAAAGACAGGGTTTCTCCATGTTGGCCAGGCTGGTCTCAAACTCCTCACCTCAGGTGATCTGCCCGCCTCGGCCTTCCAAAGTGCTGGAATTATAGGCGCGAGTCACCGCACCTGGCCTGTACCCAACCTTTTGACTCCCACTGACCCTTGCTTTGCTTTGGGCTCTTCAATATGCAAGTGACTGAATCCGAATAACACTGAGTAACTTGCCTATGTTCCCCATAAACTAATTTCTTGTATTTTTGCCTTATTCCCACAAACAGATGCTAAATGTGTTGAAGGCACACAATAGGCAAGCACTTAATCAATGCTTGTTTAACTCAAATCCAGTCCACCATTAATTACACCAAAAATCTCAACACCTCACTACTTAGAGTGATTAAAATGAAGTTATTCAAATATTCTTTTTTTTTTTTTTTTTTTTTTTTTATATAAGGTCTCACTCTGTTGCCGGGATGGAGTGTAGTGGTGCAATCTTGGCTCACTGCAACCTTGACCTCCCAGACGCAGGTGATCCTCCCACCTCAGCCTCTCAAGTAGCTGGGACTACACGTGCCTGCCATCACACCTGGCTAATGTTTTTGTATTTTTAGTAGAGGTGGGGTTTCACCATGCTGCCCAGGCTGGCCTTGAACTCCTGAGCTCAAGCGATCCACCCACCTCAGCCTCCCAAAGTGCTAGAATTGCAGGTGTGAGCCACTATTCTCGGCCCAAATATTCTTACTTTGGAAAATACTTTTACATCAAAAGCAGCATGCAAGAGCTCACCCACAGATCTCTATAATTGCCAGCCCTGGCCCCACAATGACCTTGGAGGACCCAGAGCAGCCGTCAGAGGCCCAAATCTATGAGTTCTCAAAGGGAAATCAGGCAAAAATGAGTTTTATCTAAGTTTGATCGTAAGATTGGCAGTATTGATTTTGTCCTCCTTTACTGGTGCTCAGTGGTACTTTAATAAAGGACTATAAGTGCTGTGAAATCAAAATGTAAGGGCTGACAGATTTAAGAAATTATTTCTTAGCAAGCATCTTGTGATCAATAGCAGTTTGGTCTAGATTTTGACATACACAAAACTTATTTCATTTATCTTTGTATTATTTTCAATGTTTACTACCTTGCAGAGATGTCTGACAACTCACTAGACATCTGATGTATTGGGTTGAAAGAGGAGAAAACTGAGTTTCCAGTTCTAGAGATTAGTCTGTAATGGTCAACAATTTCTACATATTTTTAAAAAATGTATTCATAATATAAAAGACAATTCCTAAATGCCTATAATTCTTTCTAGCCAAATAGGCATACTGATCCCTCTGAATATGTTCTTTCCCCACCACCGCCCCCCCACCCCACCACCAACTTCTGGAAAAGAAAGAGACCTGCTCAGGTTCCTGGTGTGGTTGGCATGAAGAGGGCAGAGGGAATTGGGATCGGAATCTTTGTTTTCTGCCTGATTATCCAACCAAAGCCCCCCCGCCGCCCCAACTATGAGTGAGCAGGCACCAGCTGTGACCACCATGCAAGAACAGTTCTAACTGAAGAATGTGAGGTTTGATTTTTTAAAAAACCTGGTCAGCAGAAAAGGAGTTTCTCAATTCTTTTGTCAATTTCACTAAGAAGAAATACAACTCTGAGACATTCTTTGAATTTCCAGCCCAGTTTCCTCTCTGCAAGGGCCCTGACATCCTCAGAGTGAAGCCTGGCAGGCTTTTGCTTTCTGTCTGGTTCTTGGGGTTGGTCTGCAGACAGGGGTTCCCCCTGAGGGAGCCACTCAGAATGGCTAGATTTGGGGGTGACTGAATTCAGCCTGAAGCCTATGAGCCAACCGGAGCACACTGTTTCGCTTCCATGCAGCTTCTAGAAAAGTCTCAGAACTGCAATGCAACTGCAATGCAACCTCACTCACCGCAGCCCCACAGCCTGAACTAACTAACCTAGAAGTCTGGCCTTAGAGTTCCTTGGGTGTTTGAGGTCTGGACATCTGCAATCCATGGCCTGTGCCTCTGGTCCTAGTTCGCACTTAGTCCTGTTCAGTGCCCACCCGTGTGACCCTGCTGGCTGGGGACACACTCCAATCTTTTTGGCACCCTATGTAAAGAAGTGACCAGCTTTGTTCTGGATACACACAGTGTGGATACATGGAGCTGCCGGGGCTGGCAAGTGCTTGTCATGGGGTCTCTCTAATAAGCACCTTCTGAGAACCAGATATTGGAAGTATAAGAGCACACACTCCCACTCTCAACAGAGAAATTCTGCTCCGGGGAGGGGGAAGAAACAAAACAGCCGCCCCCAAGTCAGAGCGGGGCAAGGCAGAAACCAGCCACTCCTGGATGATCTCACATCTCCCGGACCTGCTCTGGCTCCTCTTCTGGCTTGGAGCTGGGGATGAGGCAGGCTTAACGCCCAGGCAGGCCAAGCTTGGGCAGGGGCCTTTCCAGGAAGCATTGCTAAGCGGTGGCCGTGGTGTTTCCTGGGAGGGCAGGCCTGGCCAGTACTTCCCTCCATCCAGGCCCTTGGGTCAACCTGGCTGCCTTCCCCTCCAGCCTCCAGGCTTGTAGTGGGAGCAAGGACTCTGCTTTAGTCACCACCTCCAGAAGCCCAGCCCAGCTCTGGGTGCCTGGGAGATGCCAGACCCTTGTGGAGCCAGCTGACCGCAGGAAGACCAAGAACCCTATATCCACATGGCCCCAGCGTCCATGCCGCCTTGCTCCCTTTCGCCTCCTGGGCAGCCTCTTGCCAGGAATGCACAGCTCTTGCAGGGCAGGGGTGGGGTTGGGGAGTTCTAGGTTCTTCCCTGATCTGGGCACAGCGGGTGCTTGGGGGGCGGTGGGAGGGGACTGTTGTCCTGAGTGGCTTCCTAGCTGACACAATCTCCATTCTCTGAGGAGCCTGCCTCTCTCCACAGCACTACACCTCACACACATAAAACGCTCCCTATATATGTGAGGATATTTTAAGTCAGTGAATCTCAAACATTACTGTGCTAGATGCAGATTCCCAGGTCCTGTCTCCAACAGACTCTGGGTGGTGAGCTCAGGACTGGGCCTGGAACCTGCCTGCGAATGAGCTGCTCAGGTGGCTCATCGGGGGTCTGCTGACCTCAGAGAAAGGCCGCAGCTTAGGGACCCCTCCCTCTCTGTACCTGGAGAAGTGGTAGTCTTCACAGACCCTCTCGGGAGCCCCCACCCCAAATCTGCCTAGAGAACTGCATGGAGAGCCCAGCAGCAGCCCCGGCCCCACTAACAGAAAACAAGGGGCCAGCCAGGGACGGTGGAACAAGGGGGAGCCCCCTCGCACCCCTCACAGAGCTTCTGGCCCAGGAGTCCCAGCGTCCACCCTGGGAGCTTCTGCAGCACCTTCTCTGAGGCTGCGCCAGCTGTTCTTCCGGCTAAACCCCAGTCAGGCATCCCTGGTCCCCGCTTCTGCCCCTCACTGCCCAGGGCTGTGGGTGTCGTGGTTGTGGATGGACTGACTCGTAGGCCCTCCCCCTCTCTTCTCATGGTTGCCAACCATGCTACTGCAGGTCCCCACAGCCCCTACGCCCCCAAGCTGCAGCCGCTCCGTCTGACTGCCCCACACATGTTTTCTGGATACCTTCAAGCTGCATCTTCTGCCCCTTCCCTGTGAAAAGCTGTGTGAGTTGAGGAACTGAAATCATTTTGTTTATATGTTGTAAACACCCAGGTTTCTCACTGAACCCACAAAAACCTCAGATACTAAGAGAAAAAAGTATCTAACCCTCGGAGAACATCTATGTATTCTGCGTTTAATTTTTAAATTCAGGGCCCAGCACGGTGGCTCACACCTGTAATCCTAGCACTTTGGGAGGCCAACATGGTGAAAACCCCATCTCTACAAAAAATACAAAAAATAGGTGGGTGTGGTGGTGCACACCTGTAATCCCAGCTACTTGGGAGGTGGAGGCAGAATCACTTGAAACCAGGAGGTGGAGGTTAAAGTGAGCCATGATCACGCCACTGCACTCCAGGCTGGGTGACGAGAGTGAAACTCCATCTCAAATGAATAAATAAATTCAACTCAACAATTCAAGAGGTCTGGGTGAGAGCACCTGCTCTGTGCCAGGTGTGTGTGTGTGTGTACAGTTTCTGTTTCCTAATTATAAACTGAGGGTGGCTGCTTTGTTATGTTTGTCCCCCATGTTTATCTGAGCGCTGGGACAGCAGGTCTCACATGTGTGCCTGCCGGACATTCTACCTGCTGAGTCAGAATTTCCAGGGGAAGGTGCTCACTTGTATATGTATACATTTTATTATTGAAAATAGTACACATAGCAAGAAATAAAAGCAAGCAGGTAAACATTTCCGACCTCCACGGGATTCTATTCTGCACTAGGATGGCAGCCTTCAGCCTAGACCATGCCCTGGCACATGCCAGCTGCTCAGCAGGTGTTTGATGAAAACTCAGCACGGCCTCTGAGCTTTGTCCCTGGCCCTGACCCCAGCAAGGCATGGCTTCTCCCACACACGGGATAGATTGTTTTCAATGAAGCAGAGTGAATGTCCTTCTCAGGGGTAGTTGCAAGAAGCCACACTCAGCAATGCGCTCTGAGGCAACTTTGAACGAAGGACTGCCCTTGCACAGGGCAGCTAACACCCCTACACTCTGAGGACCTGGGCTCCCCCAAATGTCCTTCTGCAATCTGCATTTAAATGCTATTTTTTGGTTTTAGTTTCTTACGGGCTTCCATTCCAAACAACTCATTACAGTCTTGTTCAATTTCTTATTTCTCATGTTCTAGTGGGCTCGTGATTAGACACGCCATGCCTCATAATGTCGTGCTTGGATAAGCAATTTGCTGTTTTCACAGCTTCTTCAGGTTAATGCATCCGTTCCTCATAATGCTTCTGTGAGTCAGGCGAGGCCATGGGATCCCATTATCCAGATGAGAAAACAAAGCCCTTAGAGAGAATTCGTGTTTTGCCAAGGCCAAGGCAATGAGTAAGAGGTACTGCTTAATAAATGTTTGTTGAATGCATATCTATTAATGCTAGAGTTTATGTAATGACATTTACTGATTTTTTTCTTCTAATTATAAAGGTAACACATGCTTATCACAGGGAATATGAGAAACATACAGAGAAAAAAATTGTAATTACTTGCCAGTCCAATCACAAAAAAACTTGTTTATATTTCCTTCCAGTCTAGGTTTCTATATATATTAACATCCCAATGTACATCCAATTTTGTATTTTGTATATTTTCATTGAAATTGTATAAGGATAACTTTTATAAGCCATTAGATATTTTTGAAATACATATATATATATATATGTTGTTTTTTTTTTGAGATGGAGTCTCGCTCTGTCACCCAGGCTGGAGTGCAGTGGTGCGATCTTGGCACACTGCAACCTCTGCCTCCTGGGTTCACGCCATTCTTCTGCCTCAGCCTCCTGAGTAGCTGGGACTACAGGCGCCCGCCACCACGCCCGGCTAATTTTTTGTATTTTTAGTAGAGACGGGGTTTCACCGTGTTAGCCAGGATGGTCTCGATTTCCTGACCTCATGATCCACCCGCCTCAGCCTCCCAAAGTGCTGGGATTAGAGGCGTGAGCCATCGCGCCTGGCCGAAATCAATATTTTAAGACGTTCTAAGAAATAGTCATCATAGAGGTATAGTGTAATTCATGTATCCATTTCCCTACTGGTATGCATAGAAACTGCTTCTATTTCCTTTACACTATTATAAATAACTCTATCATGAACATCTTCATATTTATTTTCAGCTAAGGTTTCTATTTTGCTCCCTGCAGCCCTGTCAATGGGGGCCTATTTCAACTTCTTTCACATTGAATTTCTTCCATCATTTTATTATTTTGGTTCTTCATGTTTATTTCTAAAACTTGATACAATGTAGAAAGACAGCTCCTAATTCTCTCTCTCTGCAAATCCAGATATTTCAGAGCTTTCCTTCCAGACTCTTTTCTGGACAAAACGTTTATAACTGGTCCAACTCCAAAATAGTATTCATGACAACCTGGAGCTTGAAGTGGGGAAAAACAAAACAGTGAAAACAATGAATGGAGTCTGTCTTTAACTGAGAATGAGAAGAAGTGCCAGGAAACATAAGCACGCTGTTATTCCAGGAAGATGCCCTTCAAGATGGCGGGGTGGCTGGGCTCTCCTTGGGAGACGTGAGGGCAGTGCCAGCTTGAGCGGATTCTTTCCACTCATGCAGCCACAGGATGGTGGCCAACTCAGCTCTAAAGCCAATGGCTCTAAAGTCATGCCCACAGAAAGAGGCAAGTGACTGATTGTGGAGTGAATTTTTGCTGCACTTGCTGAGGAGAAAAGCTGTCCTGGAGAAGAGCGTGGCAGCCAGGAAGCAGGGCCGACTGTTGCCACATCAGCTGCCCATGCAACAGCTACAGTACACCTGCTTCAGAAGTCTGTGGGGCAGCAGGTTCCCGGCTGAAGCCCACTTGTCCCACAGAGATGGCCAACCACCACATCCTCGTGAATCACCTTTGCAATCTGCTTCTGTAATCACCATCAGTCTCTCTGTAGCCATAATTGCCAAAGTGTGCAAATAGTTATTAAAATATTGATTAAAGAAAACCAACAACCATTTATCATCATGGAAGAGTGGTTGTTAGCTGCTTTTATCTTGGCAGAGCTACATGGTAAGCCTGAAAAACCTCACTGTTTGTGTGTTTTGGGCTGTAAGAGTTGGGAAATGTGATTAGACTCAAAGTGCTCACTTTCATTTGTATTGGAGAGCTGGGGGAAAATCCGCCCTCCGAGGTTGGGGTCTGAGCAGCCGTGCCTGCAGGTCCTGCTTCCAGATGCTTCTCCCCTAGCAAGTTCCTACAGCAGGTAAGAGGAATCTCTGATCTACATTACTTGAACTTTGTTTTATTGTTTGTTTGTTTGCTTTTTTTTTTTTTAACCACCAAAGTTCACTTGGTGATTTTTGCAAAATGCCATCCCAATCATTTTTGTTTTAGTAATGACTCCCTACAACCACCCTGTGTGCTGTCAAGTGGAAAAACAGAATCATAAAGGCCTGAAATGAGGATCCCAAACAGAAGACATAAAACCAAAAACACAATTCTGAGTCTTTCATTGCTTTCGCCTGAATCTAATCTTTCTTTATTGATGGGCCATTGCTTTTCTTATATTAGAAATTCCTCCTCTCCACAAAATTGTATTCCATGTTTGCACCAGAGTCATTAGTTTTGTTCTCCTCTAGACTTGGTAACAGCTGGGTGTCCGCCCTCTCGGTTGGCTACTCTTGTCACCAAACGGCCTACCTGTGGGCGCTCTGGGTGGTCCATGGCTCTTGAACAGTTTCCCTGTGTAATGCAGACTAGCCAGGTCAGAAATGAACCATCAGAATACCAGGCATCTGTCAAAAGGGGATCAGGGGGACATGAATGTCACCCGGCTCAGAGTTATTATCAGCCTTTTCTGGGAATGGCAGCATGTCGGTTGAGGAGTTTAGATCTATGCTGTCCAAGGTGCTGGCCACTGTCTGCAGGGGACTCTTGGGCACACACAATGTGGCCAGATTTCAAAGATTTAGTACAAAAAAAGAGAATGCAACGTGTCTCAATACTTTAAACATCTTTAAATATTGATTACTTTTCAAATGATCATACTTCCAATAACTGGGCTACATAAAACATACTATTAAAGTGAACTTCACCTGCTTCTTTTTACTATTATACAGTGGCTGCTGGAAAATTTACCATGTGTGGCTTGCATGTGTGGCTCGCATTATAGACTACTGGACAGCACTGGCTTGGCCAATCAAAATCATTCATTGGAAATCAGGGGAAATTCACTGTTTATCCCAATAAGGGTGACGGAAGTGAGGGCAGTCCCCAGTACTCTGCCCAGATTGCACAGCATGGGCCTCACACGGGGCAGTGGCCGCCATTCCTTTGCTAGTCTATTTGCTTGGGAGCACTGAGCTGAGAGCCATCTATTGCTTACACTCCTCTCAGTGGTACAGAAATGAAACAAGGAAGTCTGCAGATAGCGATGGACCCAGCTGACAAGAGGTGGACCACAAACCCCTTCCTTGTCTTGAAGTTATTCTCAGAGCTAAATTTGCAAATAAGGACAACCAGTCTTGCCCCTAAAATAACATTTTGTTTTCATCTCATTCTTCCATCTAATGCATGCTGGACACATCTAACCAACCACTCACCTCTGCCGAATGTGAAAATCAACTGCACTTTCTGTCCATGTCTATAAAATCCATATATATTGTAGGATGAGCCATTGGAGACTAAAATCCTAACATGGCAAAGGTCAAGTTTCTTTTCCCTTCTATCAGAACAGGCACCCCTACCCATCCTGACGCCTGGCAGAGCCCTCCCAGAGCCACCAGCCTGGCACAGGTCCTCTGCCCACTCTGGTGCTGGCCCTGCCGCCTCTGTTTAGTTTGGCTGCAATTTCCCACTCTGCCCTGACCTGGTCACCACTAGCAAATCCTCCTCTGCTGCTACAGTGTGCGAGATGCTGTGCTAGGCCCGCAGGTGCAATATTTCATTTCACTCTTCCAGCAGCCCGGCAATTCAGGTGGTGCTATTTTGTCCTTGTCAGAAAAGGTGACTCTGCAGCTGGAGGGCTGAGCGGCCTGTCCAGGACACAGCTCGGAGTGGCATGGTCTGGTCCAAGCTCTTGGCCTTTCCCTCATGGAGAAAGAGGACTGAGTCCTCCCTCAGTGTCTCTTGGAGGGATCCCTCTGCGCTCCAGTTCCCTGATACAGGCCTGGCCTCATCTCTAACCCGAGCCCCTCAGTGCCCACAACTCTTCCTCCTCATCAGCCCCACCTCTCACTGGCTTCTCCACCAGTCAGCACTCTTCAGTCTGCCTGGGACCCACCCGGGCCTGTCCCTCAGCTGGTGGCATGGCAGCCATCACTTCCCCTTTCTGTCCCCACCTGTCACTCTGCTCCAGCCTTTGCTTCAACACCAGCCTCGTGTCCCGTTCCAGCCCTGGGGCCTCGGTGCTGAGCTGTCTCCCTGGACTCCACCTCTGGCCTTCCTGCTCAGTCTCACTCCGTACGTGCTCCTGACTGTGCTGTCAATTAGGGTAGACATTTTTATTCCTTTCAAACCTTGTTTGGCTGCCTGGATTCCAGACCCGTTCCGCCTGCTGGTGATGGGAGCTCCATCCCCTGGCACTGCCTTAACCCCTATTGAACAGCACAGTGAGGGCGTGAGCTCAGCGGCCAGGCAGGCCTTTGAGCTGTGCTCTGCTGATTACTGGTTGAGAGGCTTTGGGAGTTACTCTTCCTTTGTGTGCCTCAGTTTCTCCAGCTGTAAAGTGGGAATCACAGCAGCCTCTGGCTCAGAGGGCTGCCGAGAGGACTGATGGGCATATGGAACACATACACATGGGGCCTGGGGACAGCGGGCACTGCAGGGCGCTGGCCATCCCCCCTTCCCACCCTCCACCCTCCACCCCCGTCCTCTCTGCTGGCTCTGCTTTCCTGCCTGCTGACGCCTGCCTTATGCAGCTATGACCCACCACAACACAAACCAAACCCACTAATTACTCCCCGTACACCACACTTGGCAGCCGAAGACATCTAGCTGGGGTCCCCATATTTTCCTGTTCAGTCGCTAGTCTGTGAAATAATGCCTCCCTCCTCTTGGTCTCTGCTGCCCTGCAGCCCAGTACCGCCTCCTCCAGCCATGCATGGCCTGTGTGTCTTGTGAATCTAGCATGCATCTCTCTCTTCCAGAGGCCTCCCGTGATTAATCCCTCCTGATCCTCTCCTAGGCGGACGGTCCCTTCAGCCCTCACAAATTTAGTTCACATTACAGCAGTGGTTCTCTACTGGGGGTGACTTTGTGCCCGAGGGGACATTTGGCAATGTCGGGAGATAATTTTTTTGTCACAATTCTAGTGGGTAGAAGGCGGGGATGCTGCTAAATACCCTGCAATGCACAGGGGTGGGGATGGGGGGCCCACAACAAGGAATTATCTGGCGACAGGGCAGGGGCTGTAAACCCTGCATTACAATAATCTATCCTTGTTGATGCTCGTCTGTTTGAAAAAAAGAAGCTGTCAGGGGTTGCACTGTGCGTGCTAGCCCTCCAGCTGGAATTCTTTTGATTCTTCTATAGCACCTAAGACAATAGCATGCCTAAGACGGATTAACCGATAATAATTAATTTTCTAAGTAAACAGCTATCCGGGAACATTTTTCATTACATGTCTGGGGTATCCTACGATAAAAAATAGCCACATAAAGGTTTGAAAAGTCTGTGTTCCTTGAGAGAAAAAATGAGGAATTCTCTTTGTAGTCACCAACCAAAAGTTTGTTCAGCTACAGGACAGACGTCCTGCTGCAAGGAGGGCCTGGTGGGTCAGGCAGCCTCATCAGCCATGATTACGCAGACAAATCATTTGGAACCAGCTCCGTGTCTGTGTTCCTTTCTAGGAACATGAACTTTTTGTTGGCATTCACAAAATTAATATTATATATGATACGAAAACCTCATCATCTGCATCTAAGAGAAACACACTTTTCTTTTCTACAATGGAAGTGGCATGAGGAAGGTGCATCCAAATGATGTAAAATCCATGTTGAGTCCTTAAGGGACATCTGGAAAAGAGAGGCGCCCTGGAAGAGAACCCTGGGCAACCATCACCCGGTCTGTCAAAGGTCTCTCCTAAAAACATGAGAACTGAATAGAGGAGAGAGAAGACCACAGCTCCCACTCCCACTTCGGGTGTCAGGGTTGACGCACAGGGGTGCAGGCACCCCTAACTCAGGTGGGGACTTATATAGAGCACAGGGGACTCAGCCTGTAACTGACCCTGCCCAAGGAGTCAACAGCTGAGGCAACGCTGATGAGAGTCACAGGCATTCCTGTGCGATTCTTGATAGATCTCTCTCTGCAGAGTGTCACCACCATCACAGTGGTGATCACAGAGGGACGGCCACGTCCCAAATGCCCATGTATTTTACTCGCTGGCTCAAAAAGCTTAGAATTCTTTCAAATGATCAAAAATAAAATAAATAAGATGGATACATCCAAGAGATTTCAGTTAAGTCTTTAGGTCCAATTCCTTGTCCTCTAAATCTGTGCGGTCCAGTGTGGGAGCCCCTAGTCCTGTGTGCTTATTCTACAGAGCTCCGGAAGTGTGTGTGGCTAGTCTGAACTGAAATGTACTGTAAGTGTGACAAAAGAATGTAAAATCTCCCATTAGTACTTTTTTTACACCAAATACACATCAAAATAATATTTGGGATATTCTGGCTTAAGTAAAATATACTATTAAAATTAATTTACTTTTTTTTTTTTTTTTTTTTTTTTTTTTTTTTTTTTTTTTTTTGAGACGGAGTCTCGCTCTGTTGCCCAGGCTGGAGTGCAGTGGCGCAATCTCGGCTCACTGCAAGCTCCGCCTCCCGGGTTCACGCCATTCTCCTGCCTCAGCCTCTCCGAGTAGCTGGGACTACAGGCGCCCGCCACCACGCCCGGCTAATTTTTTGTATTTTTAGTAGAGACGGGGTTTCACTGTGGTCTCGATCTCCTGACCTCGTGATCCGCCCGCCTTGGCCTCCCAAAGTGCTGGGATTACAAGCGTGAGCCACCGCGCCCGGCCTAATTTACTTTTTAAAATGTACTTTTTTACTTTTTAAATGTCAGTGCTGGAACACGTGCCGTCTCGCCTACGGCCTGCCTTACATTCCTAGTGGAGCTGCCACTCATTGTCCACCAAGGGTATTATATTTGGGTTTGGTGAAGGCAGCAGAAGATTTTAGCCTACTTCTATTCTGCTGATTTCTACTGAATGTAAAGAACAACTCCCCCATTCACTGAAGGACACTTGGACTTCGAGTTTCCATCCTTAAAGGAAAATGAAGAGATTTTTTAAAAGTGTACACTCCAAATTGTGGTGGTATGTAACATGGCATTCATCCACTTGGACTTGTGTTTTCTCCTAGAAAGCATTATCTACAGTTTCTGAATAAACGGTGTTCACTTCTGTCCATCTATGTCAGCCAAGTTTTTTCTCTAAAAGCCTTGGAAGGTAAATTGTGGGGAATTTCTTCCTTACCAAACACGGTGGCAGGAACAGCCCTCATGGGACAACTCCACTGTCCTCCCGGTGGCACCCCCATCTGCCTTCCCTGTCCTCTCTCTAAGTACCCGCTAGCCTCTGAGTGCTGCCCATGTCAGACTTTCAACTACATGGTAGCCATCAATCGACTCATGTTTGTAGGCAATGATTCTTAATCTCAGAACTTATCTACCAGAAACACAAAATAAACAGTTAATGTATCTCCCATCCTTACATGTAGGTTTTCCAGGGCACAGAGGGAAGGGAGATACCGCTCCCCCAGAGCAGGCTGTATCTCCCCCCGCCCTCCCCCACCCCCCCAGCATACGAGTCTAAAGTAAAGAAGTGAGAAAGGTCGCCGGGAAGGCAAAGGGTGAGTTGGTTTGATCATGACAGGGGTTCGGAGGGTGATTATTATGGCAGAGTCTCAGTAATACCACAGACCTGCATGTGGACCCCGAAGAGGACACCTCAGCAAAGTCCTGTGTTCACAGAGTGTGCAAACATGTGGATGACAGGAAGGCATCCGTAATAAGGAAGATCCCATCCTTGTCAAACTCTAGTCAGGCATCTCTGAGTGCTCTTCCCAGCGAGGCCCTGATTTGGGGGCTTCTGTGTCTGTTTCTGCAATGCTCAATTTTAGCAAAAGTCCTGCTGAGTCGAGTTAGCCAGAACCCTCACCCTCAATCTCTGATCCCCTTCACTACTTGATGGGGCTCCTCATCCCCCACCATCTCCCAGGGAATCTCTGGCCACCCTGGCCTGCCTTCGGCTGGAATCCGGTTAGGTTGGTTTGGCCAGAAGCCCCCTCACCCCTGAGGCTTCCTTTTAGTAGTCTTCGATCCACTGCCCCCAACTCTGCTCCTTGGCTGTAAATTCCCACTGTTCCTTGCTGTATTTGGAGTGGAGCCCAATGCATCTTCCCTACTGCAAACCCCACTGCACTGGTCCCTATGACCCTGCATGGTCTCCCTGAATAAAGTCTGCCTTCATGTTTTAACAAATGCCCTGAATAATTTTAACAATGAGGTGTGAGGGGTAATCAGGGACACTCTGAGTGTGTAGTTTGGCAGATGGCTCTAGGTTAGATCAGATTCCCAGTCGCAACTCCAGCCACCAAAAACTTGCAGATGTGTATTATAAGGCAGGGTGTGGAAGGCTCCTGAGGCCACTAGGAAACAAGCTGTCCCTGAGAGGCTCTGCAGGGAAGGCCTGGCTTCTGAGGCCGCAGCCCCTGCTCTCTAAGTCCCCTCTCGGGCTCAGCGTGGCTGCGACTGTTTTCCACGAAGCTGCACCTGCTCAGCCTTCCCCGGTCGGTCTCCTCCCAACCAGGTCCCGCCACGCCTCCTTGCCTTGGTCCATTTCCTCCATCCTCATTGAGTCCTTTGTTCCCTTTTGTTCCTGAGCTGCCTTTCATGCTACCTCCACCCTTGGAATAAAAATGCCTCCCACTTCCCAAGCACAAAAAGCCTGCCCACTCCTCTGATTAGCGTCTTCCAGGGGGATTTTTCTCCTGAAAAGCTCCTCTGGCCTCCCCTCCTCCTCACGCCCAGCACGTCCACTGCAGAGGGGTGTTCCAGAGAATACTGTGCCCAACGTGCCGGCCGCCCTGCCCTGTCGACTCCGGATGAAGGGTTTCATCTCTGGCTTCCTTCTAAAACCCAATTGACTGACTGACTCACTCCCTCACTCAAAAGAGCTACTGTTCCATCATCTTGCTTTCTCCTCCCAAATACACCAGTTACAGTACTAATGATAGTAATATTCCAGTGAGTCATTGAAATAGCTTATTTTGCAGCACCTACAGTTTGCTTGTTGAATTTACATGGGTGTGCACGGAGCTTCGCATTTTAAAATTAACAGAAGACGTCATTTCTTCTCTTTAAGCAGTGGAACCATCGAAATAATCTTCTAAAGTATTTAGGTTCCCAGATTTTCACAACCAAGCAAAGGAGAAAGAGGGATTTATTTCTAGAATCATGGAATGGTAATGCTGGAATGGCTCTTTGCACTCAGTGGGTCTATTTTACAGACACTGAAATTAAGGCCCCAAGAAGTCAACACACTTCTCAAAGTCATAGAGTAAGTTCATATGGTTATTTTAAATACGTAATAATAAGGAATAAGACACCATTTATCTCACAGGCACTGAAGGGAGGGAGGTGATTAAACAGAATGCTCAAAGTAGAGGAACTTGTAGCTAGCAAAACTCCTGAAAATACGACAGTCCTGGGAGTTGCAGTGGAGAGGAAGCAGAGGCTGTGCTGTAGAGGAAGGTCACAGGTGGGACGTGGAAAGGCCCCAGGGCTGTGCTTCTCACATCCAGCGACTCACCTGTGGTCTTGTTGCAATGCAGACTCTGATTGACCAGGTGAGTCAGGGCCCGAGAGTCTGCATTGCTAATAACTCCCAGGCGATGCTGACATTGCTCTTCCGCGGACCTCAGTTTGAGTAGCAAGGATTTAGAGATTCAGTTTCAGGAGCCAGAAAGTCAAAGGAAGGCTAAATAGTACCTGGACTTGGAACCAGACCCCATGCCAGGGTCCCAGGCCTGTCACTGATTGGCTGTGTTGTCAGTGGGTGGAGTTGCACCTGTCTCTGAGCCTCAGTTTACTCATCTGTAAACCAAAGGAGTTATCCAGGATGACCTCCATGACTGCTGAGGTCCCTTTAAGCTGGAATGTCCCATGACTCAGAGCCCTGCAGGGGCCAGCACCCCAGGAGGAAGGGAGGGGACACGGAAAGCTGTTGTGAGAGATGGACAGACCCACACATCATCAGCTGTCTTGATGCCCTTGGCTGGGTAGGGGTGGGCCTGGAATTTTCACTAACATGCTCCAGACCACTCTCTCCATGCTTTGAGTGTATTCTTGAACCATGCATGTGGTCCCAAGTTTTACATCCTCTTCATGCCACTTGGTCCTTTACTCCCCCACTACACTGCAGCCTCTGTGTTCCTTGCCCTCAGAGAGACCTTCTCGCCCTGGTTATGTCATCATCCTTCCCCTTCCATGGCCCTGTGTATAAGAACTGATTATAATCACAGTACATTCTGTTTTTTAGCAGAGCTGTACGCCATCATCGCACCAGCTTAACACAAACTCTAAAGAAAGTGACATTGGTGCAGTAAGAGAAAGATAGACTCCCCCTTACCTGAAAGGAAGTGGTATCCTGGCTTTAGGGAGGAGTTCATTAATTCTGCAGAGGAGATTTCACATCTTTACACAGGCACACAAACTACACAAAGAGGGACATTCAGGAAGGGAAACACTGCGGTCGCTAGAATCCCTATGTGACACTGTGGTCTCTCTAGAGTGTCTGTGTGATGCTGTGGTCTCTCTAGAATGTCTGTGTGACGCTGTGGTCTCTCTAGAGTGTCTGTGTGACGCTGTGGTCTCTCTAAGTGTCTGTGTGATGCTGTGGTCTCTCTAGAATGTCTGTGTGACGCTGTGGTCTCTCTAGAGTGCCTGTGTGACACTGTGGTCTCTCTAAGTGTCTGTAGGATGCTGTGGTCTCTCTAGAGTGTCTGTGTGACGCTGTGGTCTCTCTAGAGTGTCTGTGTGATGCTGTGGTCTCTCTAGAATGCTTATGTGACACTGTGGTCTCTCTAGAATGCGTATGTGTCACTGTGGTCTCTCTAAGTGTCTGTGTGACGCTGTGGTCTCTCTAGAATGTCTGTGTGACGCTGTGGTCTCTCTAGAGTGCCTGTGTGATGCTGTGGTCTCTCTAAGTGTCTGTAGGATGCTGCGGTCTCTCTAGAGTGTCTGTGATGCTGTGGTCTCTCTAGAGTGTCTGTGTGATGCTGTGGTCTCTCTAGAATGCTTATGTGACACTGTGGTCTCTCTAGAATGCGTATGTGTCACTGTGGTCTCTCTAGAGTGTCTGTGTGACGCTGCAGTCTCTCTAGAGTGTCTGTGTGGCACTGTGGTCTCTCTAGAATGCCTGTGTGGCACTGTGGTCTCTCTAGAATGTCTGTGTGATGCTGTGGTCTCTCTAGAATGCGTGTGTGTCGCTGTGGTCTCTCTAGAATGCCTGTGTGACACTGTGGTCTCTCTAGCATGTCTTGTGATGCTGTGGTCTCTCTAGAGTGTCTGTGTGATGCTGCAGTCGCTAGCTAGAATGACTATGTGACGCTGTGGTCTCTCTAGAATGCCTATGTGAACTCAGGAATTCACATTCCTAGGCTCAGTGCAGGCTGAGCACCAAAGTGTGATCTCATCAAGTTAAATAACCCCCTTCTCTCAATTTCTCTTCCTGTAAGGAGGAAAATGCCACTTTCCACCCACAAAGCTCTCTAGAGGACCAAGAAGACAATTCTGTGAAGGACGTCCACCAGGAGAGAGGAGATACAAGACAGCTTTCTAGAGCTGTCCTCCTAAGTCCCCACGCCAATCAGTGCATAGTAATGTCGCCAACTTCAAAATCAAGGAAATATGTTTGCGTCAGATAATGGCTTCAATTCCAACACATGGTATATTCCCATAAGTTTGGATCTCCATAGGGAGAATAAATAACACATGCTTCCTTGAATGTCCTGGATGAAAACCATACATCCTTCCAAATCCTGTGGAAAAACATCTCTGGGCCCCTCCTTCCCTTAGAATCAGACCCTTCAAAATCTTGTGGTATTTCCCCAAATACCATAATTTTGAGTTGTGACATCTGGTTTCCAGCTCTCTCAGGCTGGGGTTTCTTGTTAAAGGGACATCGGAATCTCGACATCGCGAGCTGCCACCCTGACCTTGTGCAGGAGCCTCACTGCCCCACTTCCTGGCATCCGTGCACTCTAGATGGTTCTAGCACTTCCCCCAGACAAGGAAGCTACCTTTTTTTCTAGGATGTCCCTTTTTAGAAGCCTTTGTCTCTTCCAGAAGGTATGTCAGACACGATGGGACTCCCGCACTCTCCCTTGCCTCAAACATCACGGAACATCTAGACATCAGCGAAGGGTCCCACTGGAAAAAGGCCCCTGAATCTTCAAGAAGCTCCAAGAGGGGAGTTAGATTGTCTGGAAATTCCCTGAAGTTCTTCCTGCTCCACCCACTTGAGCTCAGGATTTGAGAACCAAGCCCGCGAGCCGCGGCATGCTGGGCACGGCTTTCTGTTTCGAAGCTTGGGGCTGTGCCGGGGACAGAGGATGTGGTCCATGGGAAGGGGAAGTGCCACTGCTCCAAGGAGCCAAGCATGGCTTGCTCAGGGCCTGGCTCCTCAGGCAGCAGGAGGTGGGCAGGACTGTGCAGTGGGTAAGAGCACAGGCTGTGATATCAGATGGGTGGGTGTTGAACTCCCAGCTCTGGCCAAGTGACCTCTGGCAAACCCCTTTCCTCCCAAGCACTGGCATCCTCACAGGTATAACAGGATACGGATGGTGGGCAGATGCCATGGCCACATCCCACATGGGGAGAGACGCTTCATCAACAACAGCCATGAACACTGTCCGGCCTGTTGATCAGGGCCCAGCAGACCCATCACACAGACACATGGGAAAAGCACAGGGAATATTTCATTTCATGAGCACAGGTAAGTGCTTAAGCTGGTAGTGGAGGAGAAAGCCCAAAGGCTACTGAGGCGGCGTCACAGTGACCGTCAAGAACAGGCCAGAGGCCGGCTGCAGTGGCTCACGCCTGTAATCTCAGCACTTTGGGAGGCCCAGGCAGGCAGACGGCTGGAGGTTGGGAGTTCAAGACCAGCCTGACCAACACGGAGAAACCCCGTCTTTACTAAAAATACAAAATTAGCCGGGAATGGTGGCGCATGCCTGTAATCCCAGCTACTCGGGAGGCTGAGGCAGGAGAATTACTTGAACCCAGGAGACAGAGGTTGCAGTGAGCTGAGATCACGCCACTGCACTCCAGCCTGGGCAACAGGAGCAAAACTCGGTCTCAAAACAAACAAAAAACAACAAAAAAAAAATAAGAAGAGGGCGGAAAGCAGCAGGGAGGGAGGATGGGAGAGGCAGCGAGGACTCCCACATTGGCAGGTGCAATCCATTCTGCACAGAGCTCCGCGGCCTAGTCAGAGTGCATGAGAGGCTGAAAGGGCCACTGCAAATAAAAACCACACAAAGCATGAATTGTGGTGATGTTGGAGGTGAGTAAAAAGATGCAAATACGAATTGGGGGAAATGGTCAGAAAATCTCACCTTCTGAAAAGAAAACTGGCAAAAAGCAATCAAATTAGCCACCTGTAATGCCTGCTATGTTGACCCTGCCAATTTTTTTGGGGGGAGGGGTGTATATTCAACAGTATGGACAACTAGAATACAGTACACAAAGCGACTGCACAGTGTATGAAGATTCAATCACAGATCAATCACAGCCAGTAGACTACTCATTAGGCAAAAATCAATGAAACCAAATCAATGAAACCATCAAATTTTAAAGCCATTTTATGGTGAATATTGACAACAGAAAATGAAATTAATACTGCCTTAAAAAAAACCCAAACAAAAAAACCCCCAAAATTGCATATGGTAAAAAATCAAATCATAAAAAACATTTTCTTAGTAGAAATAATAGTTCCATAAAAAAATTCATAATGGCAGCTTTCATAATACTGACCAGTGAAAAATCTTAGTTATAAATTGTATGGAGAGAAGAAATGACTCCAATAAAAAGAATTTTAGTGAAATAACAATGTAAATGAAAACAATTGGAAATAACTTGTGCGACAGAGAAAATTATGGTCTTAAATTGACTTTTCAATTTCAATAGTTTTTTTCCTCAGAAAGCATCTTCTCCAACAAAAATCCATTAGTGTCGTTAAAATTCCAATTAAAATGTTTCTACTCTTAAACACAGAATTAAGGTATCTTTGATGGAGGAAAAGCCCAGCAAATCAAATCAGTGGGTCAAAACTTCCTGTGGTTGTGGAAGTCTTCCCAGGAGATGCTCTGTCTAGGATAGGGTGGGACTGTGTCCCTGACAAGTCCAGGCTTTCCCAGGGTCAGGAAGTTCTGTGCTGTGCTTTCTAGAAATCTCCTCGAGAGACCCTTTCAAGGATTAATTTAGGAAATAACAAAAGATAAGCTTTACTCTTAGTAAGGTGATTGGTTCTATGTACTACAAGAAAGTTTATTGGATGAAGACCGAAGATAGGGGAGAAGGAGGAGGAGGGAGTAGAGGAGGAATGAGCGAAGGAACATGCACATACGCGCACGTGCACGCACACATGGGTGCATCCACTCTGCCTGGGGAAGTGGCATTCTACCTCGCCAGCAACACGTACAGAGTGGAGGTAATCAGTCTTCAGATTCTGCCACGACGCAAGTGAATTTTTAAAAGCCCACCAGCTTCCTTTGATCTGGTTCCACCCTTACCAAGCAAAGTCCATCATGTATATGGTATCTGGGTTACTGTGGCTTGGAGGAGGCGCTTCCTAAATCACTAGCCTTGCTTTGGGAGCCAAAGCTCACATTTCAGCTCCTCACTCACTCTCCGCATTGACTTCCTTAGTCTCAGCATCGGGTCAGAACTGTGGAACGGGTGGGAAGAGATGAAACCTGTGGAATGTGAAATACTTTCCCCTATTTTGATCACTGGAAAGGTCTATCCCTAATAGAAATTGAACACTTTGATCCTGTGATTTCTAGTACAGTATTTGTCTTTTTTTTCTAACCCCAAATCAGTTGCTTAGGATCAGATCATCCTTGGGTGAACTGTAAAAACTGAGTTTCTGAAACTGAAGTTTCCAACAAGCCTCCAGTGATCCCAGCTTCCCTGGCCCCCTGCTGCTACTCTTTGAGGTCTTTTTAGCTGCAACCTAAGTCATTGGGAACATTCTTTCAGAAGAAAGAAGTGTAAGGCATTTCAAGAGCCTTGAAACAGACTCTGAAGCCCAGAGCCCTCCTCCTCCCCACCTACTCCTCTCAGAAGTTTGAAGACAGGGGAAAGCTGTTTAAATCCTTGGCAAATCTTCAATAAATTACTCAGATGGCTGATTCCAAGGGGCCATTATGGGCTTCTACAAGGAAGAGATCTACAACGGATAATTAGAATGAATAACCCTAACAATAAAAAGTTTCCAAATCTAATTGTTCATTTTTCTTTCTTTAGCCAGATAGCACAACCTAAATGTGTTAAGATTTCATTGAAACAACCTTATCTTCCAAAGCCAAGTAGTATATGGGAGGACTCCTTATGAAGAGTTAGATCAGTGACGGAAACGAGCCCAGCTTGCAGGTGCCTGCACCCCTTCCTCAGCCTGGAGGAGGTACAGCTAAGCTGGCAGGCAGCAGTCCCAAAGACATCGTACCAGCTCTGCCATTTATTCCTGTCACACTTCAGGTAGCTTTTTACGAGAATGTACATTTGTAGAATGTGGAGAGAAAACTGAGTGGGAAAAGAGAAGAATTAGACAAAACAAAAAACGATCCTTTACTACACATCTACAATGCGCCAGGCACTTTTCCTATAATTGTTAATCCTGACAAGCACCTCAAAGATCCATGCCATTACTCCTATTTCACAGATAAGAACACACAGGGATAGAGTTTAGAAAACTGCTCCGCTCGCCTAAGTCGCGCAGCTAGAGAAAGGGTGAGCCAGGATTCAAACCCATGTCGGAGGCCCTCCAAAGCCCTCTCCTTCCTCTTCTCCTTCTGCTTCTTCCACCCCATCTTTTTCCTCTCTCCCTTCCCACCCTCCTCCTCCGTTTTTTTTTTTGTTGTTTTTTTTTTTTTTTAGAGGGAGTCTCCTCTGTCACCCAGGCTGGTGTGCAGTGGCGTGATCTCGGCTGCAAGCTCTGCCTCCCGGGTTCATGCCATTCTCCTGCCTCAGCCTCCAGAGTAGCTGGGACTACAAGCGTGTGCCACCACGCCCAGCTAATTTTTTTTTTGTATTTTTAGTAGAGATGGGGTTTCACTGTGTTAGCCAGGATGATCTTGATCTCCTGACCTCGTGATCCGCCTGCCTCGGCCTCCCAAAGTGCTGGGATTATAGGCGTGAGCCACTGCGCCTGGCCTCCTCCTCCTTTTTTTTACATCTTTATAGAGGTATAATTTATGTACCACAGCAGTCACCATAGAAAGAGTGCAATTCAGTGACTTGTAGTGAATTTATTGCATTGTGCAACCATCACCACGACCTAATTTTAGACCATGTTCATAATCCCAACAAGCTCCCTCATGTCATGTGCAGTTAACCTGCACTCCTACCCTCCCAGCCCCAGGAAATCACTAATCTCCTTTCTGTCTGTAAAGATTTGTGCTTTCTTGGACATTTTATACAAATGGAATCACACAGTACATAGTTTTTTGTATCTGGCTTCTTTCCCTTAGCAAATGTCTTTAATGTCCATGTTGTAGCCTGTATCAATACTTTTCTTCCCTTTTATTGCTTCATGGAATCCAATTGTATGGATATACCACATATAGATCATCAATTCATCCTCTGATGGACATCTGGGTTGTTAGGTTTCATGCAGCTATGAATATTCATATACAAGTCTTTGTGTGGACATATCTAGGAGTGGAATTGCTGGGTCATATAGCAATGGTGTTTAGCTTTTGGAGAATTTTGAGAAACTGCTTTCCAAAGTGGATGTACCATTTTACATTCCCACCAGTAATGTACAAGGGTTCCAGTTTCTCCACATCATCACCAGCATTTGTCATTGTCAGTCTTTTTGATTAGTGCCATCCTAGAGGGTGTGAAGTGGCATCTCACTGGTTTTTTTTTTTTTGGTTGTTGTTGTTGTTGTTTGACACAGAGTTTTGCTCTGTTGCCCAGGCTGGAGTGCAGTGGCACGATCTTGGCTCACTGCAACCCTCTGCCTCCTGGGTTCAAGCGATTCTCCTGCGTCAGCCTCCCCAGTAGCTGGGACTACAGGCTCGCACCACCACACCCGGCCAATTTTTTTTATTTTTAGTAGAGATGGGGTTTCACCACGTTGGCCAGGCTGGTCTCAAACTCCTGACCTCAAGTGATCCTCCCACCTTGACCTCCCAAAGTGCTGGGATTACAGGCATCAGCCACCGTGCCCTGCCTCATCCACTTTGTAA
The DNA here is from genome assembly GCF_006542625.1 of Nomascus leucogenys. NCBI lineage: Eukaryota > Metazoa > Chordata > Mammalia > Primates > Hylobatidae > Nomascus > Nomascus leucogenys. The sequence continues at coordinate 143,564,882 of NC_044383.1, read as the reverse complement.
GAAAGGCAGAAAGCCTGTTCCTAATCGTGCTGATTTTGCAGATGCACCTGCACTAACCTGGAGATGGGGATCACTGCAGGAAACTGCATCACCCCCAGTATGGGAGCTGGGCCCTTGCACTGAGAAGAGGATTTTCAAGTTACCTGCTCATGTATTGTGGGCATAAACCACACAGTTCTGAAGGAAACTAGGTTTGACTTCCCTCTCTCTCCTCAATGATGTGAGGAGCTGGAAAGAACAAGGTCTGAAATCTGGAAACCTGGGTTCTAGGCTCCAGTTCTGCCACTTTCACCCATTTAAGCCCCTCTTGGGGGCTTCGTTTCCTCATTTGTAAAATGGGTGTAATAATAATTTTCCTTACAAGGTGGCTTAGATGTGGAAAAAAATGCAGTGATAGCCATGGATGGGCCTGACAAATGATTAAAGTGCTATGAAATGTGAGCCTTAAAATTATCCACTAGCATGCCCTGTCTTGGAATCCCATGATGCAGGGGCTAAGAAAGAGATTGTCTGCCCCCTGCTGCTTCTCCCTCCCCCTCCTACCTACCTCAGGACACAAGACAGCTGCAGTCTACCAGATGACACCACACATTCCACACACTCCCATTTTACTGCTTGCTTTCCAGGCAGCGGGGATGAAGGATGAAGGCAGATGTGGAGAGAAGGACAAAGCTGTGTTTCAGTACTTGGGGAATGATAGGACCAGAATAGGCACTTTTTAGCAAGATCCACAGCTCTATCTTCTTACACTGTAGGCAGGGAGCTCCCTCCAGCTTTAATGGAGGCTGCAAAGGAAAGTCCATAGAATAGGAGGAATCCTTGAAGAGAATTATCTCTGCCAAGTGATTTTTCAGGCCTAAACATTATGTTCACACCGAGTCATCACCGCTCCTCTGCCATGCTTGTGAAATTTACCAAAGCACCACAGCAAAGCTACACATTCACAATCACAAACTTCAGAGGAAGAAAGAGCTCTCTTTTTAATTAAAAACAACTGTAAAAGTTTGTTGTGTAAGGGATTAGGATCTGTTTTAATATCTTCAAAATGGGTTGTAATAACTTTAGTATAGGTTTTACTATCTAAGGAAAAATAAAGCTATTCATCTCAATACATATCACAGATACATGTTTATTATACCTAAATAAAGGAAATTCTCAATCCTGGGCTGGATAAACAAGAAAGCTGCCTACGATGTAACTTTCCTAGATTTATATCATGGAAACTGGTCATGCTCCAAGGATTGCAAAAGGGAATAAGTGCAGCAACCTACAACTATAGATCTTTCAGGGTAGAGGCTGCTTAGTAGAGTGGAATCAAACACTTGGGTTTCAAAGAAACATCAGAAGCAGAGCTCACACTGATGCTTCGCTCACGTGGGCCAGCAGTCCTGCCTCCAGGATACCTGTCCCTCCAGCCTTACATCCCACCTCTTCTTCAGCTCATCCTGCCCATCCAGCGAGCTAAGGAATGCTGACTTCTGGCCTCCTTCCTTCCCAGCGCTCAGCCCTTCCTGCACAGCCCTCAGCCTGCCTTCCCCACTGTAGCTGGGCCCAGGCGGGAAGTGACTAGAGGCCATGGGCAGACTTTCAGTGTTACCTATTTGCCTTTCCAGATCAGCAGCTTCATCAGGCGTGGCTCGTGGGAGGACTCCAGGGTCGCTGAAGCTGGTGCGGAGCAGGGTCCCCATCACAAAGAAGAACAGGATGCCAGCGACTGCAGGGATGGCAGGGGTGATTTTCACCGCCAGGTAGGGACAGCTGCCGACACGTTGGACAGGCCGGGGAGAAGGGGAAAAGAAAGGAAATACAACGTTAGGAATCAACAGTAAGCAGCCTTTATCTTCTAAGAAACCAAAAGCTTATTTGGAGGAGAGAAATTGATTTCCATTAAAAATTCATCTGTGTGAAAGATTTGCATTTGGGGAGGTCTGCAGTTCTGTCTTACAGACAACTGAACCCCAACTCCCCAGCACGACAGCCCAAGCCCTCTGCTCTTACAGGAAGATGCTGGCAGAAGAATGAAAATAGTCCTGCTTGTATAATCAGTCTAAGACGCACAGAGCTTGTATAAACAGACACGTGTCCTCTGTGCTGTAAACACGGTTCAGGAGTCTATGAGATGCCCCCGCCCACCCCTGGGATTACATAATAGAAGAAGACACCAATTTGGAATGATCTTCATGAGAGCCGGCCTTTCCCACTTGGGTCAACCGACTCAGGAACTTTCAGCCAGCACCAAACGCTGAGGACTGTACGCACACTTTCAAAGGGCAAGAAACCAATTTTCCATGTTTTGGAGGTGATCTATTCCAAAGTGAATGAGCTATGGAAATGGACTTGCAGGCAAGTTTCTGAAGACAATTTAAGGGATTTCAGCAGCTGGAATAGAATCATCTTGTGCTTTTCCAGAGGGCATCTGAGCTACCAACGGACAAACGTGGCCCAACTCTTAACCTCTTCACTGCTGTCAGTCTGACATGCTGACGTGAAGCAGGGGTTGTGATGAGTCAGGGAGAGGTGCCATTGGGACAGACTAAACTCTACACGAGGCCAGCCTAGGAACCAGTGTCTGACATTTGGTCTCAGATCCAGGTATTCTGGAGCCGGAGCAGTTCTTATCATGGCCCCTTGATGCAGTCAGATGCCTGGACCTAAGTGAAGGATGGGATCTGCAGTGACCACAGTCAGTCCACTGTCGCCACATTAAATAACATCATGGGCATTGGGGAACATGACGCAGAATCGTGGAATTAGGACATCTAGCGTGGAAAACAATGCTAGATTGCCCACCTCATCAGAAGATTATCTTCCATGTTCTCAAGACAAAACAGAGATGGGGAGCTGGAGAAGAAAGGATTGGGAAGCTCAGCTCTGCTCAAGACTAGGAAGCAGACAGAGCTCTTGGTCTTGGAAGCCCTGGGAACCAGCACCCCACTGCTGTGCAGGTCTCTGATGGATGGCAAAGGGATGCTGGCACGAGTCTGGGACTTGAGAGCCACAAGCCGTGATCCCCTTTGCTGAGACAAGTGATAGAGCATTAGTGCACCAGCCTTCAAGAGGCCTGCAGACCTAGACACAGCTTCCTGGAACAATTGCTGATGTTGACAATGTGGATCATGCAAGTTTCCTGGCATGAGGAGATGTACAGAGAAGTATTTAGAAATAAAGTGCCACGATGAATGCAGCTTACTCCCAAATAGCCCAAAAAGATATTGTCTAAACGAGCAAATGGGATCAAGTATTAGCAAGAGGTGAATCTGGGTAAAGGGTGAATGGATGTTCTTTGTACTACTCTTATTCTTGCTACTTTTCTGTAAGTTTGAAATTACTTCCAAATAAAATGTTAAAAAAAGAAACACAGTCTACATTGAAGGCATGAAATTACCCTGGTATGAAATTATTTATATATATATAAAATATGTATATATTATATATATATAAAATATGTATATATTATATATATAATATGTATATATTATATATATACATATATATGTATATATGTATATATGTATATATGTATATATTATATATACATATATGCTATATATATAAACCCTGAATACATATAATTTTAGTCTAAAATAATCTACTTTAGGGGGAATTTTTTGTTACAAAATGGTTAGGGAAAAGAGCAACTGTGTAGAAGAGAATTTTCCAAAAAAACCTTAAATTCACAATTCAACATAGTTTGAACAATGGCAGTGAGTAAAACAAGCCCACGTTTTTCCCCTTTTTCAAGATTAATGAATTTGAAGATGATGTTGGCACAGCAAAGCCAGCTTCAGCGAGGGCACAGCTGGACAACGTGAACCAGACAGACCTGGTTAGGAGAGAGTGTTCCACTTCAGGTATTGACAGCTGTGATTTAATGCTATGGAGCTTCTCCAAGGATGGCTACTTGTGAATAGCCAGAACCCTCCTGTGAGGGTGACTTAGTAGATCTTAGGCTTTGGTGTGCTTCTTTTATCCTTTTTGGGTCTGAGAGGCAGCTTGGTGGACCGCAAAGTCCATCTGCTCAAAGTTGCAAAGGCCGCCTCTTGCTCTTAGAGCAAGTTCCAGCATGCCTTGCCCTCCACCGTTCCCTGTCCCAAGTGCACTCTCCGCGGGGCTAGGATCTTCCACAGCTACCCCACTTCCCCAAGCTGATGCCTCTGCGGCCTCTCATCACTTCCACCCCCTAACCAGGATATCCCCTGCCACATTCTCACTGCAGAGACAATACACTGTAGACTGGTATTTGCACTTGAGCACACACTGATTTATTCAGAGCCATCCCAGGAAAGGAGGAAAAGGCAAAGTCCAGGTGACGCGGGGAGGCCTACTGCCTGCCAGGGTTCTCTCACTGCATAGCGGGCTGTTGCACTTGGATAAATCAGGGCATGGATCCAAAATGCATCTGTCTGTGTTTCCGTGGGAACCTGCTCCTGCTCCTGTCCCCGCAGGAAATCTCAGGCGGGTCTAGTGACTTCTCTGATCATAATATGAAGGTAACAGGAAGTCCTTGTTGCTTTAAGTAGCAAACAGTGCCATTTAAGTAAATGAAAGAGTAATAATCCCAGTGAATAATGGTAACTTCTACCTTGATATGAAGTTAAGCCCCCTCCACTACCCCAGCTCGCCAGCTGCAGTTTCTGGCGCCTCCATGGTAGAGAAGAAAGCAGGTGGAGTAGAGAGGGAGGCAGGAAAGAGTCTACAGGAAGAGCTCTGTTACAAGGCGACTGCGTGCTCTGGGTCTATGAGATGGTTAAACCGGCTCTACCTAGACTCCCATTGGTGAGTGCTTTGGACACCCCGGGGGAACCTAGGTGCATCGCCCACCTGCACTTGTCTTCCTCCTTCCCTCTTCTTAAATAGAAATGGCCAGCCTTCCTCCCACTCAGGGCCTTCCTTCCACACTGTTTTGCCTTCCAGTCCCTCCTCTCAGAAGCCCTCTCTCTTTTCTCTCTCCGGGGGACAGCTGGAACAATGATCTCTGTTTACTTATTTATTTATTATCTTTCTTGAGACAGGGTCTCACTCTGCTGCCCAGGCTGGAGTGCAGAGGTAAATGATCACGGCTCACTGCAGCTTTGAACTCCTGGGGCTCAAGAGATTCTCCCAGCTCAGCCTCCTGAGTGGTTGGAACTACAGGCCCTCACCACCATGCCTGGCCAATTTTTTGTGTGTTTTGTAGAAACAGGGTCTGACTTTGTTGCCCAGGCTGGTCTCAAACTCCTGGGCTCAAGTGATCCTCCTGCCTCAGCCTCCCAAAGTGCTGGGATTACAGGAATGAGCCACTGCGCCCAGCCTAGAACAGTGACCTCATCCCTGCCTACCACGATCCCATCCTTCAATCTCTCCCAACCACCACCGCCAGCTCTAATCACATGTGTCTCTGCTCAAAAGCCGTCCATGCTTCTGCCATTCCTACCAAATGAAGCTCGAGCTCCTTATCTGGTGTCCAAGTCCCCCACAGTCACCTTCTCTCCCTCTCTCTCACTGCTGCTTCCTGAATCCCAGCAATGGCCACACCTAACATTTGGGCGTCTCAGGCAGGCATGGGCTTTCACTCACCGCTGGGGCTGCCTGTCCAGCCCACGTGTCTGGAACACCCGCACCTCTCATTCAGCATGTTGATGCTCCCCAACTTTCCAGTTCCAGCTCAATACCGCTTCCTGAAAAGCCTCGGTAGAGTTTCTGGGCTCACCCCCTAAGCAGAAGGGATCGCTTCTTTCTCTGAACCCCCACCATGTTTTTCTTTGCTCCTCTCCTTGGACACGTGGCTATTTGTGGACATGCTCCACGCACTTCACTAGATTAAAAGTCCTGGAGGGTGAGATTGTGTCCCCTGTTCCTCTTTGTGTCCTTTGTAGCACCTAGCAGGATGCCTGGCATGATGGAAAATGCAACCAAGTTTGATAAATATTTGTTGAGTAGCTGAATGAATAGAATCCATTTAGTGAATTTTACTGTAACACCTGAAAGAGGAGGAGAGTCAAGTCACCCATACCCTCAGCAACCACAGACCTGGTCTAGAACTTCTCTACTCTTGTCAGCTTGCTAGGTCCTGTAACTTCCTTCAGACAGATGCTAAGGCCCAGTTCCTTCTGCAAGGCTCCCTCAGCTGAGAGGAGAGGATATTCCTCAGCTCGCTGAGCCGAGTGTGCCTCACGTTCACCTTCTGTGGGCATTTACTGGAACCTCTAAGACCATGTGCTAACGTTCTAGTAGATGAAGCACCATATGTTGGTACAACTCTGTACAACGCTAGGTGCTCTGTGACAGTCCCATTCCACCAGCCTCTGTGTGTGACAGAGGACAGTGCTGAGTTTGTCCTAGAAATCCTCAACAACTCTCTTTTTATAAAAGCAGCAGAATTCCCCACCCTAAACAAACAATGAGGTCAGGGCTACTGAGACACCTTCAAAATGCTGCTTAGAAAAAGCAGAGAGCATCTGTAGTCCTTTTGGTAAAGACAAGGCAATAAGCAGACCCTACCCACGACTGTGAATGTTGACCTCCTGAAGGAGGTGAGACTAATGGGACATCTCAGTTGACCCACACACTGGCACGGCTTCACAGCTGAAGGAAGCGCTGTGCACAGTATGGCAAATTCTTAGTCCGAGCTCAGATGACTTGAAAATGGCTCCTTCATATTTCTGAGCAACTGTGGATGGGAACTCCAATGCTGACTGCCATCTGTGTTGAGGAAGACTCCATCCCCGAGGGCCTGGATTTGATACAAGATGAGGAGGCAGCTGCCAAAGATATAAACACCAAATGGAATCCTATTTCTGTCTCAAGAATTGTGACCTACATACAACTCAGGGCAGTGTAGCAAACAGGCTACAGGCATCTTAGTCTTCATAAAGATGAACTTGAAAGTGACAAGGGGAAAAAATAAGAATTTGAAAGCATACATCTTCATAACATAGAAGAAATTAGCTAATTTAGCACCAGATGCTAAAATGATGAGAAGCCTTTACAGAGCTCTCCCTCCAATCATATACATCAGCAAGAGCTGTTTGATTTTGGATATGATGATGAATACCTATGCACAAACTGCCAACACGTTGTACATCTGAGGTACAGAAATTCATTCCAGGTAATAATTAGAAATTGTAGCACAGCCAAAAGATTATATGGAATTTTTTCAGTTCAAATAGCAATCTTTTTGAATCTTTAGAAAAAATTGTTTTTTGCTTTTATGTTTATACATGAAAAGTGGAACTGTTTTCTGGGCACTATATTATCTGAGACCACACAATCAGAGCACATCCCTCCTCTGCTCAGAACTAAATATTTGATATTGGTCATTAAAAATATAGATGGAGGGATGGATAGATAGATAGATAGATATAAAATCATTTTAGCATCAAACAGACACTGACATCCCAGAATCAATACTGTCATTAATTCTACATTCATGTTTAGAGACTGGCTTACAGGTTAGAATTTGACATAAAGCTGATTCCTTGAACAAAACCTCTAAGACTAAATTAATTTCTTAAACATTTGGATAAGAAACATGGATTTCATTATTGGGTAATTAGGTCTCTCTGTTTTCCAGAGGACATTCTTTGAGAGAAGATTAACTTAAAAACTAAACAAAACAAAACAACAATATTAACAAGATATAGCAGAGACTTTATAACCAAGTGCCCTTTGGAACAAGAAGTAGAGAATCTTTTCCTGTATCAAAACAATTCGAGTCCTCTTTTAATGTTTTGTCTATACATGGATACACATAAAAAAAGTTTGTTAATAGTAGCTCATGACTCCTGACTGCAGCAAATGGCCTACATTTGATATTTTTAGTCTGTCCTGTACGTATGAAAGCATAAACATGAGAATAACTGTTTTTTAGACCTAACCATGAGGCATGCATTTATTATTACACAGGAAGAGGAAGTAGCCTCGCTCCATTATTGCCACACTCCAATTCAGGGAGTTTCTACTTTGCAGAAATCACAAAGTAACCTAGCATTTTAAGTTTCAGATTCTTGATTGCAAAGCATTTCAACATTAAGTAGCTAAGGCAAACAATCATAAACGAAACAACCTGAGCCAACAACTCACACGTCTGAAATAATCAGAGTAGCATTGTGAGAAATAGAGGCTTTAAGGGTTGCAATAGAAATGACCCCTTTTCCTTTTCATATGAGTCACTGCAAAACAAATGTACTTTTCACTTATAGGCAGGAACATAAGCACCATTCATTTTGTGATTTGTTCCTTAATCACATACTTAGAAATAAATCTACCACCACAAGGCAAAGATGAGCACATTACTTGGAGACAAACAGAGGAAAAAATAGATTCAGAAATAATATCTACTCACAACTCTAGAATAGGAAAAACCAAATAGATGATTTCATAAAACTCCCAAGAGTGACATTCCCCTACAAGATCATGATGGCAGGACCCTGTGCCTGGAAAGCCCTTAGTGACTAATCGTGTTAATTACCCCAGACGCACAGAGCCAGGAGTCTATGCATGCCTGTACCAAGGGAGGGAATTTAAATCAATGAGCCCAGGGACTAACGTGGAAAATATGAGCAAAGCAAGCTGGAAGGAAAAGCTCAAACCCAGAGAGCATGGAGGTGACAGTAGAACTCCACATACCCATTTGTAGACTACAAAGGTGAAGTTCAGTTTCATCAAAGCTCAACAGCTCTTTTTTACATCCGTCTCTCTGTCTACCTTTGTCGTGTGAGAACTCTAGCTTTCGGGCTTGCCAGGGGAGGAGGAAGGTGAAGGTCACCCTACCAAGGTGAGGAATGTCATTTAGGGATCTGGTTTTTCCCTGCAGGCCTTCTGGCTAGATGCAGAGTTAAACAGGGACGTCTCCAAACACAGCACAGTCTTGCCTTGAACCTGCAGAGTTCATGAGTGAGGAGACGGGCTCCAGGCTTTAAGCACTTGCATGAACAGAGAGCGGAGGAGGGGAGACGAGGAGAGTGCTCTCTTCCGCCCGTGTGGCCCAAACACCCTCCAAGTGTGCAAGACAGGGTTAGTGTCCTTATTCTTAACTCAGGGCCTCCCAGACCACCCAGAGAGATCTGCTTAAGATACAGGACCTGGGAATCTGTAGCTTTAAAATACAGGCTTCAAATCATAGTGTGTAAACAGCCCAATTTACTCATCTACTATTGAGAATGTACAAGAGCTTACTAGTGAATATTGTGGTGCATCAACATTTTTGCCAAGTGATTCTGATTGCATTTAAAATTCCAGGAAGAGGCCAGGAGTGCCTACAATCCCAACATTTTGGGAGGCTGAGGTGGGCAGATTGCTTGAGCTCAGGAGTTTGAGACCAGCCTGGGCAACATGGCGAAACTCCATCTCTACAAAAAAAAAAATACAAAAACCAGCTGGGTGTGGTAGCGTGTGACTGTAGTCCCATCTACTTGGGAGGCTGAGGTGGGAGGCTGGCTTGACCCTGGGAGGCTGAGGCTGCAGTGAGCCAAGATCATGCCACTGCACTCCAGCCTGGGCAACAGAGTCAGACCCTGTCTCAAAAAAATTACATGAAATGGAATTCCAGGAAGCCAGAGGCTTCTGGGTAGCGTGTGAATCACGGGAGGGAAAGCCAACACTGTTTTGCCCCAAAAGTTGCTTTTTAATGTCCTGACATTACTTAGGCATGGCAACCATATGCCCCAGATTTCCCATTCGAGTCCTGGCTCAGGTGAATGTTTTGTCATTTTCAGGTCATGTGTGGCCACTGAGTTAATTGGCCAAAGTAACTCCATTTTGCTTTCTGTGCATCCTGGAACCGTAAGGTATCGTCAGGGCAAGCCAGGGCCCTTCCGAGAAAGCTCTTCCTAGAGCTGCCGGTGTGTGTGCTGGGAAGACCTGCCCATACCAAGCGCCCAGGGTAGTGATTTCAGATTTGTCCTGGCACTAAACAGCATTCTAAGGTTTAGCTGCCTCTGACCCTGGCTTATATTTGAAGGGTGTCCATTCTGCCTCCGTTCTGGAAACGCTGTATGGGAAAGTCATAGCAGGACTATAGCTCTATTAATAATTCTTGTTACATCCAATCTAAGGTACCCCACATTTTAAGATGTATCATTAAGGGGAAATGTGCCAAATCAGATAATATTCTGTAACCACAAGGGATCTTTATTTCATACTTATTGAAAGAGCTATTATAGACTTAATTAGACACCCATTTAAAAATCATATATCATTATTGTGCATACATTTTAAAAAATGTGAGTGAACTAAATTGGCCACAGTATTCCTAAAACATCTCCACATTTGGAGCCTGAGGCAGAGGTGTCTGCTTGAGGGCTTTCCACGTTGCAGCCTCCTGAGCCCATCAAAGCACGGCCCGGCTTTCTGCTTCCCCCAGCCTGCACTCTGTGCCCAATGCACCAGCTCAAGCCAGAGCATGTCCCTCCTTTGCTCAGAACTAAAGCCAGGTACTTGCCGAGGCTACAAAGCCATCTGGCTCCTGTGACCTCTTTGACCTCCTCTTCCTCCCTCCTGCTGACCCCTGCAGCTCTGGAACAAGCCAGGCCTGCCTCTCCTCTGGGCTTTTGCCTGTGCCTTCCCCCTGCCTGGAACTCCCTCCCTACAGGGAGCCATAGAGCTCCTCCCAGCCTTTGCTCAAATATCACCATCTCTGTAGAGCCTTCCCTGACTGTGCTGCACACAATCTCCAAACTGCAGCCCCCCCTATGACCAGCCATCCCCTCTCCACCAACCCCAACCCCTTCCAGCTTTTAGTTTTCCCATTGCACTTATCCCCACTTGGCACACTATTAATATATGTACTTCCTTGCTTACTGTCTGACCCCACTAGAAAAAAGCTCAATGCAATGAGGACGTGTATCTGCTTGGTTCACAGATGTAACCTCCAGTGCCTAGAATTCAGTCTAGCACATAGTTGACCTTCAATAACTATTTGTTAAATGAAATGAAGAGACATCCAAAAAACACAGGATACAAAGTACAGTGGAGACAATCCTATTTGTGTTTCAAACACATCCATATTTGTAACTAGAAGAATGTGCCCCATTATCTCATTATCCCTGGGTGATTTTATGCATATGTGCTTTTTGGTGGTTTCCAAATTTTCTTAATTAAAGCATGGCTTATTTTTGTAGTAGCAAACTATGTTATTAAAAATAAATGCATAAGTACTTGTTGAACTAAAAAAGAAGAGAATTGCCGAAATATTAAAATCTGCCTGTGCTTTTAAAAACTCAACTATCCATAAAGAAGATGCTTGACGATGATGTATATTCTCTGTTGGACTGAAACCTCAGCGGGCTGAAGCTCTTGATTTTTGCAAGTTGCCTTACAGTACCTTAATTAGTCTAATTGTTTTGGGGTATGGAAGATCATACACTTGAGAATGCAAAACCCAGGTTATCTCCTATCTCAGCTCTGGTCTGTACCCAACCTCTTGGAGGAATGTGACTAGAGAAAGTTCTTCTGTCATCCTTGCAGATTTCTGTCTTAAATTGGGTATTTAAAGTACAGGACAAGGCCACACATATGGGGCCCAACTCCCCTCAGTTCCAGCAAGCCCCCTGGAGATCCGGAATCTCAGATGCCTGGTAGATTCCCTTTTTCTTTCCTTGGGTTGCGGGTGGTCCAGGGATGGCAAGATGGGAAAGGAGGCGTTCAGGATGAGAAAGAATCACATGCTACACAAATTAAACCTCCTCAACACCGGCAGTGCTCGTGGAATTGAACCCAAATGCTGGAGAGCTCGTCAGTGAGCGCTGCTTGGCAATGAATTGCTCTACAGAGACATTTGCAACAAAATACGAATTAGTTTAATCATTACATGCTCAAGAAAACTTTGTTGGAAGGAAAATGCCCTGCCTTGTTTCAGATTGCACACTGAACACCAGTGAGCCTCTTCTCCCATCCCAAGGCCCTGGGGCCATCAGGCTCCCTGCTGGGAGGCGGCCCAGGGGTGTGGCTGCTGGTGCCACCAGGAGACGCCTGCTGTGCCTGTGCCTGCTCCTCCTCCCCCAGCGGCCCCTTTCCCAGTGCTTCCATGGCCGGGGCCCCACACTAGAGCTTCAATTGCTCACCCAGGGTGGGCAGGCAGTGAGCACAGCTTTACCCAAGACTGGGGCCTCTGCCAGGGAGCTGGCACCCCCATGCCCATCCCGCAAAACGAGGCCAGGCCCTCTGGGACAGTCACACTGCACAAAGTCCAGATGTTACGGCTACGGAAAAGTGTCTTCGGCGTTACGAAGATGCAGTAACTCAAGGCCTTTGGGGAAAAGGCACATGTGAGTCTTGGAAAGTTTCTCCAGAGCTGGGGAACAAGTCTACGAGGACTGTGGATGCAAGAGATGACTGAGTCTCCTTCACGCCTTCATTCAGGCACCCCGCACACAGCCACTGAATACACACTACCTGCCAGCAAGCTGCACTTGGGCTAGGAAAGCAGGAAGATCAAGACAAGACCCTCGCTTCCTGGCAGCTCACATTCCAGTGCAGCGGGGTGAGGGGTGGGGGGGAGTTAGCACACCACGAACAAAAGAGCAAGTGTGGAGACACAGGTGCTGAGGAACGGTGGAGGGGACCAGCTCAGTGAGCCGGAGCGGGGGGTGTTGGTGAAGCCTTTCTGGAGGGGGTGTCAGAGGCAGGAGTGAGACCCGCAGAGAGGAAGGGCATTGGCAAGGACAGGGAGCCCCAGACCCTCCATGACCCTAATGTTTCCAGGCCTCCTTCGGTCGGTGCACCCAGTGACTGGTGGAAGCACAGTGTAGCCCTTCCCGGACTGGACTCTGGAACTGCATGTCCGCAGCGGGCAGGAGCGTTGTAGGCTGTTTAGTCACTGTGGCATCCCCGGTGCCTCACACACTGCTACACGATAGGCACTCGACAAATATTTGCTGAATTGAATGTTGTGGAATCATCAGAGCAGACCTGGGACATCTGGGTCCACGTTCGGTGGCGAACTGCAAAGCGATAGGTGCAAAGGTTGTCAGGCAGGTGAAGCCATGGAAAACACCGAGAGGGACCTGAGCAGACCCCACGTCCGTGTGCTCCAGCCTCTGCTGACGGCGCTCCTCTGAGCTAAGGATCCCACTCCTGGGGGAGAAAAAGGGCCATCTTCTTCCTTTTGCAAAGGAGGAAGAATTTCTAAGTAAATTTTGCTTTACAATGTTTCCCTAAGAATAAAGAGGAATTGAAGATTTTTTAAAACATATCCATCATCATAAACCTCAAGCAATTAGGTAATACAGGACCAATACAGGTTAGAAATATCCAGTCGTTCAGACAGAGACACGTGTGAGTGCAGAAGGCTGAGCTATTTCACCCACAAACTCACTAAACAATGTTGTTTCCAATAGCAGAGACATCATAATTTGAAAAATAGTACATAATAATTATGCAAAATCGAAATACGGTGCTTTTGAGTAGAAAAGAAAAAAGGCTACAAAGGTATTTAAGGAGAAAATGGTTCTATTTCCAAAAAGGGGAGAAATAAAACAAAACAAGGTTAACAGCTTAAAGCCCACGAGCCCTGAGACACCAAGTTGGAGACTATCAGGCAAAGACAGCTTCAAAAGTGCACATTTGGTAGAAAAATCAACAAAATGAAATTCACGGAAAGTCTTTGGATATTGGGTTGCTGTTCGGGGCTGCTGATTTATTTTTTCCTTCTCTAAAGGGACACTTAGCATTCATTCACAGATGGTTCCTTTTTCTCACCTAAAACAATGCCCGTGGTATCGACTATTATCCTTGGCAAAGTGCCTTTGCATTAAAACATGATGACAGCATTTCTCGGCCCTGATGTTGGGGAGAGCTCCTACCATGTAATTATCCAGCTCAATTAGAAGACAAGGTCAGAACAAACAGATCCAGAGGGAAGGTCCATGCCTGCTAGACACACAGATGTGGTCCCACATCATTTTCTTTCTTTTTTTTTCTTTTTAGCTAGCCTGTTACTGTTGCATACACATGGTTTTCAAAGTAACAGGCAGCCAGATAGTAAGACTGCAGGGAACAAATGAAAATTCACATTTTTTTTGATTGAGTACCTATATTGCAGGCAGTTTCACATATAACATTTCATATGATGTCTACAGAAATGTACACAGCTAATTGTCTATGACATTGGTTATTATTGAGACCATTTCACAGGTGAGGAAACTAAGGTTCATTAATTTGACTGATAAGACTTATAAGAGGTTCATTACTTTGAGCCTGGTTTAGCTAATAAGTTTCAGAACCAGAAGTCAATCAGATGTGGCCGCCATCAAAGCCCACGGGCCCCAGGCATGGTCTCTCAATTGTACCACAATGAGGCCTACACTTCTGTTTTGCACTCTACACACTTTCTTAGTGGAATACAATAACAGCTGTACCTGTTTTCACCTTTTTATAAGGATCTCAATGATCCTCATTAAATGTAATTAAGAACACAGTGAAACCGGAAACTATTTAGCGTGAAGGTGCCTTGTTCAGTCTGGGGAGAAGACAAGCTCGGAGTCTTGGGTGACAAAGTCGCTCATTGATGGATTGCCAGCAGTCTGGTAGTAACGCCTTAGTGATTGAAGGTCAAGAACATTTCTCTTGGGCTCTGCTTCCCAATTCCAGTTGAAGAATAACAAGCTCTGTGGTTTCTACGTAACAGAAACCACCGAGTCCCAGGGGCCCTGTCAATCAAGCTTGACACTAAATGGTGATGACTGCTCCTGTTATTGCAAAATACATGTATACTAAACAAAGACCGTACTGGTTGGTTTTGCTTAAATACTGGAGGATTCTGACCAGTACAATGCTAAAGCATAAACTTTCATTTATGAAAAAAGATAAACTTTCTAAAATTCCCAGGTTATACCCAAAAAGTAACTTGCTCCCTGTGAAGAGAGGGCGGGGTTGCAGAGACTCCAGAGATCTCCACTTCTGCAGTGTCAGTGTGGAACTGTATCTATTGCTCCAGTATCCACTCCTAACCAGCAGGAATGGCAAACAATCTCAGAAGAGTACAGGTGGTAAGTGCTGAGTAAAACTGGAAGTCTGAGTGTGTCTGCTAGACACTAGGAAGTACAAGGATATACTTTCAATGAAACTCTTTGAACTCTTTGGGAGAAAGCTGAAAAATACCATGTGCTGTTGAGGAATTAATGCCCACTCCCACCTCCAGTCTTCATCTAATTGTGCTTTTTAAATTAATTAATTAATGCCCACTCCCACCCCCTAGTCTTCATCTAATTGTGCTTTTATAATTAATTAATTAATGCCCACTCCCACCCCCAGTCTTCATCTAATTGTGCTTTTATAATTAATTAATTAAGCCCACTCCCACCCCCAGTCTTCATCTAATTCTGCTTTTTCAATTAATTAAGCCCACTCCCACCCTCAGTCTTCATCTAATTATGCTTTTTAAATTAATTAATTAATGCCCACTCCCACCCCCAGTTTTCATCTAATTGTGCTTTTTAAATGAATTAATTAATGCCCACTCCCACCCCCAGTCTTCATCTAATTGTGCTTTTATAATTAATTAATTAATGCCCACTCCCACCCCCAGTCTTCATCTAATTGTGCTTTTATAATTAATTAATTAAGCCCACTCCCACCCCCAGTCTTCATCTAATTCTGCTTTTTCAATTAATTAAGCCCACTCCCACCCTCAGTCTCCATCTAATTATGCTTTTTAAATTAATTAATTAATGCCCACTCCCACCCCCAGTCTTCATCTAATTGTGCTTTTTAAATTAATTAATTAATGCCCACTTGACCCTCAGTCTTCATCTAATTCTGCTTTTTAAATTAATTAATTAATGCCCACTCCCACCCCAGTTTTCATCTAATTGTGCTTTTTAAATTAACTAATTAATGCCCACTCCCACCCCCAGTCTTCATCCAATTGTGCTTTTATAATTAATTAATTAAGCCCACTCCCACTCCCAGTCTTCATCTAATTCTGGTTTTTCAATTAATTAATTAATGCCCACTCCGATCCTCAGTCTTCATCTAATTATGCTTTTTAAATTAATTAATTAATGCCCACTCCCACCCCAGTTTTCATCTAATTGTGCTTTTTAAATTAATTAATGCCCACTCCCACCCCCAGTCTTCATCTAATTGTGCTTTTTAAATTGACTAATGTCCACTCCTACCCCCAGTCTTCATCTAATTGTGCTTCTTAAATTAATTAATTAATGCCCACTCCCACCCCCATCTTCATCTAATTGTGCTTTTTTAATTAATTAATTAATTAATGCCCACTCTCACCCCCAGTCTTCATCTAATTGTGCTTTTATTTTATTTTATTTTATTGAGACAAAGTCTTGCTCTGTCGCCCAGTCTGGAGTGCAGTGGTGTGATTTCGGCTCACTACAAGCTCCGCCTCCCTGGTTCTCACCATTGTCCTGCCTCAGCCTCCTGAGTAGCTGGGACTACAGGCACCTGCCACCACGCTTGGCTAATTTCTTTGTATTTTTAGTAGAGACGGGGTTTCACCATGTTAGTCAGGAGGTCTCGATCTCCTGACCTCGTGATCTGCCCACCTCGGCCTCCCAAAGTGCTGGGATTACAGGCGTGAGCCACTGCGCCCGCCCTATTGTGTTTTTTAATTAATTAATTAATGCCCACTCCCATCCCCAGTCTTCATCTAATTGTGCTTTTCCAAGTATATTCATCTACGGTTAAACTTTCATATCATTTCTTTACTATTAAGCCACACACTTCTGAGATTTTAAAAAAAACAAAACAAAAAAAAACAAAAAAAACTTTTCAGATCATTTTGAAATAGAACAGAAGGATTCCTGAGGACTTCCCCATGGCAAACACGATTATTAACTGATTACTAAAAAGAGAAGGGCAAAAGGCAAAATAGTGAACATTAGATCTAAGGAAAAATGGTGGAAACAACCTTAAGGAATATGGTGGAGAAACATCTGAAAAAAGCATATTTAATTAGAGAACACGAAGAGGGACTGAAACAATGGAAATCATGCCTGGCTGGCCTGATGGAAGGCTTGGGAGGTGTGACTGCCATGAAAGCTACAATCAGTTAAATAAGTGCCACCTTTCTTGAATTTTGCCAAGCAGATAGCAAAGTTGGAGAATCAATGGGGAAACTGTAGAGTGATACAATGGAGAGAGAGAAGGATCAGAAAGCCCCTCCTACAGCTACATCCCTATCCCTCTTAGGCTTGTGCCATACATTGTCCAGTTGGCTTCAACATTCAGAATAACTGGAGCCCTAAAGAACTGGTCAAGTTCTGAGAACAGTCTTTCCATTTCCAGAAACAACTTCCTGAGAGACCGTTACATGGCTGCCAAGAAAACACTGCTTCATGTTTAAAGCACTTGTGAAACTTGAGGTCAGAAAGCAGAGGTCCACCAAGCAAGGCCACAGAAAAACAGCTGAAAATGCTCTAGCTGAGCCTATGTGCTCAGTGGCAAAACCTCGTGACTGTAGTGCTTACTCTGGGCAGTTCTGGAAGGCTTTTTCTACCAGAAGTTTCCATCAGTTGAGGTTTTGACTCTTACTCTCCCCTGGGTGGAGAGTCTGAGGCTGCATGGTGCAAGATGAAAGGACTTCAATATTGTCTGACTATAAGAGCAAGCTCTGCAAAGTACTTTTTTGAAGAGATTTTTGAATGGAAAATCTGGGTGGGAAAATAGGAAAACAGGTCAGTTGAGCAAAGGAATATCAACTATTCCTGTTCTCTACATGAGCTGAGAATGCAGCCTCTCCTTCAGAGTAGAAACAGGAGCTGGGGAGCTCTTGGAGTTGATGGGAGGTGCCCCAAGTCTTGTAGGAGATGGGGGCACTGATGCAGCCATGGCCCCCCAGCTGATGTAATCTGCTTTCAGGCACCCAGTTGCAGGGTGGCTCAGCTGAAGGTCACCAGCTTGCAGTGACAGGAGAGAACGCTGGCCTTACCTACGGCCATGGTTTCACATTGTGTGGGAGGATCCACAGATTCTCAAAGGGGTTCTGGACCCCAACAGTATTATGAACTACTACTCTTAGGAGGGGAGGTATGTACTCAAGTACCTATTCAGAAGCACACTCTGGGGCCAGCCACTAAAGATGCTGCCCCAAGTCCTTCAGCGCTCCCGGCCACCATCCACTGCCCCGGCCCCTCTCCCCACATCCCTAGAACCCCTCTCTATGAGCCAGCAAATAAAAATTAACATCTACCCAGATCCCTGGTCCAGTGGTTGGTGAATAATCTGGCTGTCCACACTGCCCTTCAGCCTTCTCAGCCGAGCCCTGGCGCACGCATGTCAGTCCATTCAGAGAAGATGGGTTCCCACAGTTGCTGAAGTAGGCAGGAGCACAGAGGCCACCCTGAGACTAGCACAGATGTAGGGCCATGTAGGGAAGCCCCTTCCTCACCCACGAGCTTGAGGGTGGGCAAGACTCCCAAATGCTGAAGACACTCTTGTGTGAAAGAGAAAAACAACCCAAGGCAACACAGGAGAGTGAGAAGAAGGTTCTAGAAGAGATGGAGGAGAGGTACTATCCTATCCCCAGCTTTGTCTGGAGTCTACAGAAATTTACCTTGTCAAGACCGAGTAGACCAATGTTTAAGACAAGAACCTGACTCACTTCCATACCAGGATAATCTGGGAGATGGGGACAGAGGCCACCAGAAGAGGGTCGTGGTGTTGTGGGAAGGCCTCAGGCACTGGGAGTGGATGCCGGGCACTGGGCCACTTACTCCATAAGCCTGGGAAAGTCCCTTATTCTGAGTCTTCATTTCATCATGTGTTAAATTGGAATAATGTCATTTATAGGTCATGATAGTCTTATTGTAGTGTTGGTTTGAGAATTGATGAGTTAGCATCAGGGAGACCCTTAGCAAAGCCTCTAGGTCGGCATGAGATAGTCCATAAATAGTATTTCCTTCCTGCTAAGGGAGCCAGTCTTGCACTCACCTGGATTTCTGGTAACCCTCACACTTCCCTGCTGTTTCTTATTTTGGTTTAGTCCAGTGGGTTTCCCTGCAGTTTAAAGTGAAAGCTTATGAGCATTCTGTGTTTGGTTCAGAGTTCAGTGGAGTAGGAAGAAGTTTGGCTTCAAAGCTCAGAGAAGAATTCAGGCAGAAGAGTGATCAGTTTATCCTGGCAGAGAGGACAGGATAGGCAATTCCTGAACAGCCCATGGAAGAAAGAAGTCTGGTGGGGAAGGCGGAAGCAGCTGGAAACCAGTAGCTGGCCCTGTGGTTTAACGGTAGGAAGCCCTGTCCCCTTGCAGGCATCCAGCAGCAGTGGGACCGGAGGGAGCAACGTTTCCAGGCCTTCTGATACCCAGAATCATTTTATATGAGGCCCTACAGGGAAGTCACTCCACAACACGGTAGGGAGCCTGCTGGATGGTTCCACTGATCCCTCCTCCTGGTTTTCACACTCGCCTTGCCTGGGGGCTGGGACTAATGACTTGCTTCTAGAAAGTGGTCAAGGTGGTGGGGTGTCACTTCCAAGATTAGGTTACATAAAACACTGCAACTTCTGTCTTGCTCCCTGCCTCTGGAGCTCTCATTGGCCCTCTCGGAGGGAAGCCAGCTGCCATGCTGTAAAAAGCCCAATGGAGGCTGGGTGCGGTGGCTCATGCCTGCAATCCCAGCAGTTTGGGAGGCCGAGGGAGGGGGATCACTGGAGCCCAGGAGTTTGAGACCAGCCTGGGCAACATGGCAAGACCCTGTTTCTACAAAAAAAAAAAAAAAAAAACCTTAAAAATTAGCTGGCCATGGTGGTGCACGCCTGTAGTCCTGGCTACTCAGGGGGCTGAGGCAGGAGGATCGCTTGAAACTGGGAGTTCAAGGTTGCAGTGAGCTATGATCATGCCACTGCACTCTAGTCTGGGTGACAGGGTGAGACTCTGTCTCAAAAAAAAACCAAAAAACAAAAAACAAATCCCAGCCCTATGGAGAGGCTCACATGGCAAGGCTCATGAGGGTGGCTTCTGGCCAACAGCCCCTGAGTGAGCTGAGAGGCGAATCCTCCTCGGGCCCAGTCTTGAGATGATGGCAGCCCCAGCCATATCTTGATTGCAGCCCTGTGGGAGACCCTAAACCAGAGGACACAGCTAAGCCACATCCAAGAAACTGTGAGATAATCAATGCTTGCTGTTTAAAGCCACTGAGTTCTGGGGTCATTTGTTAGACAGCAATAGCTCACTAACACAGGTGGTTCTGTCAGGCACAAACTAAACAAAACTACAGACATCAAATGAAATTGAATATTCTTCTGATAGTGAATAGAACAGAATCACAGGGAAGGGAATAAATCCTGAATATTCTTTCTACCTACAGTTTCCTCTGATTGGCCAAGTGGTACACAGGGATTCTTCTAAATGTAAGAAAACCTTTTAAATTATTAGTTAGGGCTCTGTCACGGATTAACTGAAGCTTGGGTCACCGCTCCATGGTCTAAATGACTATGTTCAAGGTGATGTGAAAGTTTTACAGAAACAATGACCAAGAAAATTTGTCTTCTTAATATGTAAACAAAGATATGTAAGAAGCTAATATGGAGAGAGAAAACGTGTATATGTACAACCACATGCCACAGACAGACTTAAAATTAAGCTGGTGAGCTGAATAACTAGTATCTATTAAAAAAATTGCAAATATGCCCGGCGTGGTGGCTCATGCCTATAATCCCAGCACTTTGGGAGGCCGAGGCAGGCAGATCACCTGAGGTCAGGAGTTCAAGACCAGCCTGGCCAACATGGTGAAACCCCATCTCTACTAAAAATACAAAAATTAGCCAGGTGTGGTGGCACATGCTTGTAGTCCCAGGTACCCTACTCAAGAGACTGAGGCAGGAGAATTGCTTGAACCTGGGAGGTGAAGGTTGCAGTGAGCCAAGATCACACCATTGCACTCCAGCCTGGGCAACAAAGCGAGACTCCATCTCAAAAAAAAAAAAAAAATTGCCAATCAATAGAAGTGAAGTCTGTTTATTTGCAATAAAGTGAACACAAATAAACTGTCCTAGTATTTCCTAAAGATCCCCTTAAATCTCTTCCAGTTGCATTTCTGTGACCCTGTGTTACAGAAATACCACCAACTATCTAATTTTTGTCCTATTTTATTTCCTACGAAAATATTTTCATACTTTTTACAAAATAGTAAGAAGGAAACATTTACCAGTGAGTCTTTGTTGTTGGAGACAGGGTCTTGTGCTGTCACCCAGGCTGGAGTACAGTGGTGCGATCACAGCCTAGTGCAGCTCCCAACACCTCAGCCTCCCGAGTAGCTGGGACTACAGGCATGCACAACTGTCCCTGGCTAATTTTCTTCCTTTTTTTTTTTTTTTTAGAAGCGAGGTCTCTCTATGTTGCCCAGGCTGGTCTTGAACTCCTGGGCTCCAGTGATCCTCCCACTTCAGCCACCCAAAGTGTTGGAATTACAGATATGAGCCACTGTGCCCAGCTAGTCTTTGTTTTTAATGAATTTAAAGTATATTCTTTCCCCATTCAGGCTATGCCAACTTTTATGCGTCTGTGGTCTGACACTCTTTTGAGTGGCATAAAGAAAGAAGAAATCCGCAAGTCTGTGTGGTGGAGTTTGCAAAGCAGCTGATGAGACACCTCTGATAACCCTCCTTCCAGCCTCCCATTAGAACCCTCAAGAGGATACACAAAAAGGAAAACAAAAAGTCAATAGCGATGAAAGCTGAAGAGAAGAGTGCTTTCATTAATATACTGGTGATGGAGATGAACTGAGAAAGACATTTTTGGATCACACATCATGTATTCAACATATCATAAAACAGAACAAAGCAGATGGCTCCTGAAGGGCAGGAAAGGACCTTAACAGAAGAAAAAATTTAGGTGCCCATTAACTTCACTAATAATCAAAGAAAGGAAATTAAGAATAGCATTTGTAGATTCACATTGACTAATGCCCCTAGGGCTATATAGAGAGAGAGAGGTCCCATTCACCCTCTTGCTGGTGGAGTATGGAGATCAACGCAGCCGCCCTAGATGGCTGTCTGGAAATAAGTGCTGACAGCCAAAGTTTAGGGGAAAGGAAAGGAAAGGAAAGGAAGAAAGGAAGAAAGGAAGAAAAGGAAGAAAGGAGGAAGGAAGGGAAGAAGGGAAGAAAGGAAGAAAGAAAGAGAGAGAAAGAAAGGCAGGAAGGAAGGAGGGAGAAAGAAAGAAAAAAGAGAAAGAAAGGGGGGGAGAGAGAGAAAGAAAGAAAGAAAAGAAAGAAAGAAGGAAGGAAGGAAAGAAAGAAGGAAGGAAAGAAGGAAGGAAGGAAGGAAAGGAAAGAAAGAAAGAAAGAAAGAAAGAAAGAAAGAGAAAGAAAGAAAGAAAAAGAAAAAGTAGGAAGATGGGAGGGAGCAAGGGAGGGAGGGAGGAAGGAAGGAAGGGAGGGAGGGAGGAGAGAAAGGAAATGAAAGGGAAGAAAAGAAAAAAAAACTTACAGTGAGTAGGCTTTTGAAATAATAAAAAATCACTTCTGATATTATTAATATCATAACAATTTATAAAAATGGTTCTTGTAGTTTTGGGGACCAACCCATACCACTAAACTTTGCTGTGTTTTCTTTTTCTTGAGCCTGTATTTCCTGTGAAAGTTATTTCTCTAAGATCACAAAAGTGGGAAATAGGGAAAAAAACAACAGGGACCACAGGCAAGATTACATTTCCCCCACACTTCATCAAAAAGTGGTGTGAAAACCAGCGACACACTGTCAAATCCAGGACTGTTTGTGAACCTAGATGTACCAGCTTCTCATTAGCATTTACTTTTGAGATTATGCATCAAGTCTAAACTCTAATTATCTGATGGTAGAATTTCTCAGTTTTAGTTGTGAAAGCCATTTTTATCTAAGTTTGGCTTTTGACATAATATTTGTATCTAGAAGGGAGGAGTGAATATACTGCACAAAACAGGTCCAGGAACCTGACACAAAGGTTGCATTGAATTTTCATGGCAATCGTACGAGTAGGTATTGAGATCGTTGATGGACGTCATTCAGCAATTTGTCTGAGGTCTTCTCAGTCCTAAGTGAGAAGGGCAAATTCACCACCACTCATGCTCATGTTGGGTGTCTGTGTAACCAGCTTTGCACTTTAAAAAAAAAAAGCAACTTGTTATATACTTAGCAATTTTTCGGTTTATTTGGATAAGAGACCCTCTCAAATGTTTCTCCTTTACTTGATGGCCTTAGAGTTTCTAAGCGAGCATTCCTAAACTGTTGATGGGGAAGCCTGATCCAGTCAATCTAGAAGTCAGAGCTGCTCCTTGGTTCCTAGTAGGAGATAGATGTGGCTAGAAGCCATGGCCCAACCAGAGATTTCACAATGAGCACCTTCCTGCCCTGTCACTGCTGAATTCCCCCTTTCCAAGAAACCACGTCATAGCCTCTCCTCACACCAAAGAAGCTGCTATGGTCCTAATGTTTGTGGTCCTCCCTCAAAATTCATCCTAACTGCCAATGCGATGGCATTAGGAAGCAGAACCTTCAGGAGGTGATTATGTCATGAATGGGGTTCAGGCCCTTGTAAGAGAGGCCCCACAGAGCTGCCTGGCCTCTTCCACCATGTGAGGGCACAGCTAGAAGGTGCCATCTTTGAACCAGAAAGTGGGTCCTTACCAGACACCAAATCTGCCGGCTCCTTGATCTTGGACCTCCCAGAACTGTGAGAAGTAAATTTCTGTTGTATGTAAGCTACCCACGGCCTGGTATTTTGTTGTAATAGACACCTGAACAGAAGAAGACAGAAGCCTCCTGCTCTAAAGCTAAGGTGCAGTATAGAAACCACACAAGTCCCTCACTCAAGGCTGCTTCCAGAATTTTTTGAGCCCATATTGTGTGATAGGCACTGTGCTGGAAGACCCAGACTCCAAACGGAGCTGTAATGCCTGACTCCAAACCAAAACACAACAAAGAAAAGATCGAACCAGTGTGGACTCCTGATTCTGCCTCCAGGGTCCCCGCTTCTCCGTCTGTAAATGAGGAAGTGGGGCTGACGGTCCTCCAGGCCGGCTTTCAATAAACATCTGCACATCCACTGGCCTGCCCTCCCCCAATCCCTTGCACTTTGGTAAACACACAGGACAGTTACATTTTATGTGGATTTGAATTTATATGCATTTGGAATCATATGATATAAAAGTGTTTTTGAAAGCTTCATTTTATGTGCAAAAATTCAAATCCCTCTAAATTAAAAAAATGGTCTAGAAGCATATAATTTCTAAGTTGGCAGAAAGTGAACTGTCCCCTCTGCTACACTGAGGCCCTACTCCCTTCTAATTACTAGTAATCTGGGCTACTTTCCCAGGTAAAAGGAACAACCAGCCATTCTTTATCAGCATTCTATGCCCAACATTTTGTTTCATGTCTCAGAACACATGTGACTTTGGTGACTACTGGGTTGTTATCTAAATACTTACTGCTATTTTAACTTAAAATCTTCTAAAAGACATTCTATAGAAATGGTATTTATACATTCATTAAGAAGCAGGTGCTAGGGCTAGTGCTGGAAAGTGTATTAGAAATTTAAAAATTCTAGAAAGCCAGTTAGACAGTATTAAACACTACTACTGTGTACATGTTATTATGCATTTTTTATGACTTGGCTCAAAACATGCAAAAATATTGTTCAGTGGTTGTAGATGTATGCCTTTGAAAATCATATCTCCCTTTCTATTAACTTATGTCTTTGGAAACACCAGTCTCAAATTATGTGAATTTTAAATAATATGAGATAGTCAGGAAACCATCTCTGGCATAAACTGTGACTACCAGGTAATTTTGTATTTAAACATGATCCAATGAAACTTAGAAGCCAGGACAGCTGGAGAAGACAGACCCAGAAGCAGGAAGGGCCAAAAGCACACTGTGGGCAGGCGCAGAGGGGAAATGACAGCTAAGTCGTCCTGGAGGCTCCTCCCCTGCAGCCAGGTTGGGGAAGAGACTATCCCAAGAGCCACGGCCCCAGATCAGGACCCGGCTGGGGTGGAACACAGTGACACCTCTGGAGAGGCTACGCACCTCAATGACACACTCCACACTTTAGATCTGGGGGGCACCCTAGGATCATCCCTCAGCCTGCAATGCCCTTCTCTTCCCTTCAACTCAGTCGAAGGGCCACCTACTTCCAGAAGTCTGTCCTGAGTGACATTCCCAGGCTCGCGAATGTCAGCTTATTGCCAGCAGGGCATTCTGGGCATTCACTTCACTTCGCCCTGCACTGCAACTGCTGGGGTTCCCAGTTCTCTCTATTCAGGACCCTTTGACTTCCTTGGGGTAGGGACGGGTCCGTTAGCATTTTATCCTCAGGACCTAACAAAGCCACGGGCTTCTATCAGATGCTCAAGAGATGTTTGTTTAATGAAAACAAACAAACAACAACAACAACAAAAAATGAATCCTTTCCTTTTGCAGAGGAGGAGCTGAGAGGGGAAGTCACTTTTGCCCTGGACCACACAGCTCTTGAGGGGCAGGGCCGAGACCCCGGCTCCCAGGCTCTGCCCGCTGGTGATCCAGAATGTTGACATTCCCAACCTTCAGTGGATCCATCTAAGTTGCTCCCAGAATCCATGGAAAGGCAATTAATGTTTCTATGAACAACCAAGACAGCGCCTTTTAGAAAAGGATCTCATTTAGGCCCTTACTTCTCCCATGAGCTCATCTCTCTGGGCAAGTAAATACAAGCTGCTCCCCAAGTTGCCGAGCATCCTAAGCTAAGGCCTCCAGTGAGGAAAGCCTCTCTTTTTTTTCCCAGGCAATGCCCTACTTCTATCAGTATGTGTTAAAAACAGACATTATTCCTGGCAACTGCTTCATAGCAAAAAATAAAAATAAAAATAAAAAAATAAATATCAAGCTTCACTTATCTCTCTGCTTCCAGTTTGAAGTAGAGACACTATCATAGTTTTCATACCAGGATTTGGAAAATATGTAAAAAACAAAACTTAAATTTAGCTGCTGCTTTGCATTTGGATTCTTCATACATCAGGAAAAGCCTGAACAACTCCCTCCATCTATGTTTCTGAGATCACTAAAACTCCTGTTGCTCAGCTGAGCCAGTGAGCCACGAGCCAGCCCTCATAACGCTGTGTTGACAGCAGGGAAAATGGCAGAGGCATAAGGATACAGGTAACAGGGGCAACTGTCAGCTGCCTCTCCTGCCCCAATCCTCACCATGAACAGCTCCCCTTTCTTGGCTGGCCGCCATACGGCTTGTAGTGTTTGTGTGTCCCACACGAAGAGAGGATCTCAAGCCACATGTGACCGTGAAGACTACACCCCTCACAAGAACGTGCTGGAGAAATAACCATCAAACCCAGTCCACGGTGTCGGGGAAGCCACAGATGGAAGTGCTCTCCGGCTTAAATCCAAGGTTCCAGGAGGAAAACATTGACGTGGATTCTAAATAACGAACACAGGCTCACGTGAAACAACTGGAAAAAGTGGGCACCATTTCACAACTAGGGTGAGTTGGGAGGGAGGGTGGGAAAGGCGGGGACAGGTGAGCTGAGCCCCATCCGCTGGTGCACCAGGGCGGTTGGGTGTCACCTACAGACAGAGGCCAGTACACTAACAACTGGGATGGCGATTCACTCCCCTCTCTTCTATAAATTTTAACTTGCTCCTCATATTAGCTTGTCAGGCCTTTATTCCACCACACACTGACTGAGTCTGGCAACCACACGTCACCTCAGATTGTTTGTAAAGAGCCCCCCTCTCACCCTCCCCCCACCCCTTCCCTATTGCCCCTGAGGAGCTCAATGACCACACATAGTCCTTCTGAGACCTCAGTCCATGCCTGTGAGCTACTGCCCAACTGGGACCACCTGCTGGCATCCCAATGTACCTAATGGCAGATCCATCAGTGTGGCTTGAGGAAGATCTAGCATTCCTTCATAGTGAATGATTCTTTAGAGTTGAAGCACAAAAAAGAAAGAAAAGCAACCGCAGGTGGGTGGTCTTTGTTCTATTAGGCCTTCCACGGAGGGATGGGAACTTTGAACTTCAGGAAAATAAACAAAGCTGCAAGCTTTAGCCAGCTGGGTGCTAAGACACCAACAGGGTGGCCAGCCCCCGACCCTCCTCCAGCCTGTGTGTCCACATCCATGCACGGGGGCTGGGGATGTGCATCCTAGGATGACTTTTACAACTGACCCTTTCTCAGTTCCCAGCTCAAGCTGTGGTTCACACATGGGGCTTTGATGCAGATCACAGGCAATGCCTAGGGCAACAGCGACACTTTTAAAAACCTTCCTCTGTAGGTGACAACACTAGTTGAAAGATACAAAAGGAAAAACAAATGCCAGCACTGTCCCTGAAATGCAGGCAGCACCCAGATGGTAGGCGGCCGTGAGGACGAGGCAGGGCAGGGACTGCTCACCAACACTTTACTCAGGACTGAACCTGGCTGCTGGCTTAGTTTAGGATCAGGAGTCGCTGGTTTGGGATATATCTGACAGAAGTTTTCAAGATACACAGTACAGCTCAAGAGATGCTTTAAGGCCAGGCACGGTGGCTCAAGCCTGTAATCCCAGCACTTTGGGAGGCCAAGGCAAATGGTTCACTTGAGGTCAGGAGTTCGAGATCAGCCTGGCCAAGATGATGAAACCCCGTCTCTACTAAAAATACAAAATTAAGCCAGGCGTGATAGCAGGCACCTGCAATCCCAGCTACTCAGGAGGCTGAGGCAGGAGAATCGCTGGAACCTGGGAGGCGGAGGTTGTAGTTGAGACTGCGCCACTGCACTTCAGCCTGGCTGACAGAGTGAAACTCTGTCTCAAAAAAAGAAAAAAGAGAGAGAGAGATACTATAGAGCAGAAGTCTTTTAGCGGGGGTACTGTGTCCCCATCACACCCATCACTCCCATCCCTGGGAAGCAGCCACTCCCACTAGGACAGTAGTCCCCTGCTTTAGGAGGACTGTTGGTCCTCACAAATTCCTGAGGAGGGGGGTCAGTGAAGGTATTCCACGCAACAAAGATTCCAAGGAGAGGAATGAGGCCCTCGCTTGGCCTCAACATGCCTTCCGTGGCACTGAAAGTGCTTGGAGATGTCTGCTTCCCCGGTACAACCACGGTATAAAAACAGCCCCTTTATGCTCCACTCAGAACTCAGCACTGGGGACTTCCACCCTCCCTCTCGCCATGTTGCTACAGCTTTCTGAAATGAAAACAATAAAAAAACCTGTGCCCTCCCAAAGCACCACCATGTTTTGGTGTCTGTGTGATACAGATGAGACAGATACCATGGGAACAGGTTTCATCTGGAAGATGACAGTTGCACCTGGCGTGGTTTTTGGCACTTATTAACTTAATGCGTTGCAGTATGTCCGGTGACTGACACCCTGCAGGAAGGCCCACAGAGGGTTGCCATTTCCTAGCCCTTCAAGTCTCTTGCTTTATTGCAGCGCAGACTTGACCTTCTTTCTCCTTGGATTTGTGCTTCCTTGCACAATTACTACAGCATCTTGGGATGCTGCAATGGTGAAACAGAAATAAGCAACTCTAACTTTTGTTTTCCATTTCAACCCAATATTTCAGGCTCCAGTCCCTCATGAGGACATTCATTCAAGGAATAATTCACTCAACTACGTGCAGGAGACACTCCCATGGATTTACACGCTGACAGGGAAAGACTGGCCAGGCCCACAAATTACATCATGGCAGACAGAGCATGGGCCAGGCACTCAGGGACTGGCAACATGTCTACAGGAATGACAATAAGGTATTCCCAGAATTCTGAGATAAAATTACCTTAAGAGAGTGAAGTTAGATAAATTAAAAACACGGTTGATTTACCACAATGCTATATACGGATATTCACAGCATCACTATTATACAAGCCTCAGACTGAAACAACTCAAGTATCAATGTTAGAATGTAGTAATAAGTTATACATTAATATCATGGAGGATGATACAGCAATGAAATAAACGTACTATTTGTTGCATGAAACAACATAGACATAGCTTGCAAATATGTTGAGCAAAGAGAATATAGTGTGAGTTTTACTATCGAGTTTATAAGCAGGCAAAATGAAACCTAGGATGCTAGAGGGCAGGGTAGCGGTTACTCTGGAGGGAGTGGTGGCTGAAAGGAGGGCACACAGGGGACTTGGGTCCTGGTAATGTTCTATTTCATGCCCTGCCTGCTTGCTACGTTAGTCTGATAACTTTGGAAAAATGTATCCAGCTGTACCTTCACAATTTGTACATTTTCCTGAATGAATACTATACATCTATACAAATACAAATGTTTACTTAAAAAATATCTAGATGCAGTTAACTGGTGTTAAGAGACAGCTGTGGGGGTGAGTGCAAAAGACGGTGTGAGAACCTGTAGTCCCAGCTACTCAGAGAGGCTGAGGCAGGAGAATGGCGTGAACCCGGGAGGCGGAGCTTGCGCTACTGCACTCCAGCCTGGGTGACAGAGCGAGACTCCGTCTCAAAAAAAAAAAAAAAAAAAAAAAAAAGAATAAAAAAGAAATGAAGGGTGGGCCGGGCGCGGTGGCTCACGTCTGTAATCCCAGCACTTTGGGAGGCCGAAGTGGGTGGATCACGAGGTCAGGAGATCGAGACCATCCTGGCTAACACGGTGAAACCCCGTCTCTACTAAAAAATACAAAAAAAATTAGCCGGCCGCGGTGGCAGGCGCCTGTAATCCCAGCTACTCAGGAAGCTGAGGCAGGAGAATGGCGTGAACTCGGGAGGCGGAGCTTGCAATGAGCGGAGATAGCGCGCCACTGCACTCCAGCCTGGGCGACAGAGCGAGACTCCGTCTCCAAAAAAAAAAAGAAAAAGAAAGAGAAATGAAGGGTGCGCCCAGTTCGTTGTGTGTGATTTGGCATCAGCTCAGAAAAGAAGGCCTAAGATGCGACTAGAATCACGTGAGCTGGAATGCAATCAGTTACACTGTGCTCTGCTCGAAAGACCATGGAAAAGATTGGGAGAGGGAAAATTTTGCAGTGTTCATTCCTCACTGTCTGGCAGAGATGCTGCAACAGGAAGGCAGGAACCTTCTGGTCACCAGCGATATGCTCAACTGTGGGATGACTCATTAGCGCTCGCCGTGGCTGGCATGAGGTGTCATTCAGGGTCACCTCTCTCCCCGTGAGTGCTCAGGCCCCACTCACCAAGCAACCTTCTAGCCACAAATTCAACTTCCCCAGCCCAGGACATGCTGGAGAACTGGAAAGGAATATTCTGGCCTTCACAAAATGTTCTCACTAAATACATAGCATCCTTTTGATACCTCAGGCACCTGTAAGGCCCCAATGCAAACACTTCTGAAAGTGCCGTGACAACACTGAGTCTCTGGACCCGCCAAGTCGAGAACCAGATGTTATACTTTGGAGACTCCACTAAAGCAGGTCTCCCCTGAGACCCAGGCCCCAAGCACCCCCATGCTCCTGAAAAGGGTTCCTTGTTGGCTTGGTTTTTGTGCCTATACCATCGGTGGCTTGGACATCACCCACTCCCCACCGCCCAACAGGGAAGAGAGGCTGGGTCAGCCTTCCAAGGTCAAGGCCAGTGAAGCTTTCCAGCAGTCAAAAGGCTGCAGGGCTCAAACAACAACCGGAATAAGGGGTCCATCTCTTGCCTCAGGGGCCTGTTCCAGTTATATGACGTTTGCCATGAAACTCAATATTCACTGCCTAGCAATGAACATAGAAACCGAAGTACTAGATTGAGGATTCCAGGGACTTCTTCCAGTCCAACTTCTTGGCAATATTAGAGTATTGAATCACTGTGATCTAATAGGCGGATATTTTTGTTTTATTGGCTTCTAGAGCAGAACCTTCCATCCCAACCCTGGCAGCCACCTGGGGACATCCAAGTTTTGCTCTTTGCACAGCCGACTGTGTGTGAGCACAGGTGAAAGTGACCATGGGCATAGAAAGAAAGAAAATTCAATGTTCCTGAAGAGTAGATGGATCCTGAGAGGGCAGTGACAGTACAGTGTGGGCTGCATGGCCGTGAGCTGGCCTGTCAGTTGTTTACACGTAACTCTGCCTTGTCCCCCCAAAAAATTGAGAGCCCTGGAACCCATTTATACCCACTTGCCTTCAATATGTTATATCCCAACTGTTTTTCTTTCAATCTCTGAACCTACATTTTTCACGCTCGCTAATGAAACTCAACTCATTTTGTTTCTAGAGACAGAGCCAAATCTGGTGAAGCAAACTCATTCAGGAAGACTGGCAGGAGGGACCAGCCAGCCTCCGAGAGAAAGGATGTGGATGGCGTGTCACAGTGGGAAGAGCCTGGGACCAGGGTCTGAAGGCCACTGATAAGGGGACCCTGGGCAATTCACTCTTCGCTGAGCCAAGGTTTGCTCATCCATAAAATGAGGGGCTGGAAACAGCTGATTTCTAAGTTCCCTTCAGGTTCCATGATGGTTGGGTAAGGACCCTTGTCTTGAGAGTCAGGAAAGCCTGGCTTCTGATCTCTGACTCCATCACTAGCTGTGTGACTCAGGCAAACTTACCTAACCTCTCTGAACCTTTTTGTTATAAAATAAAAGTGGTGACAATCATATCATAATCAACACATATTATAATAACAAAATATATAAATAGTACAATCATATAATAATAATAATAATGCGGACTGGATGAAGTAAATGTACATATGGTATTTAGTGATGTGCCTGGTGTAGTGTAAATCCTAAATACCGAACAGCAAAAACAGCCACGAGTCTGTGTTTTCCAAGGCTTATGTCAATGTTGACAGAGTCCCAGATGGAGCTCCGAGTGTAATCAGGTAAAAAGTAACAAAGCACTAACAGCTTAGGGAATGGTGTGAAATGTTCAGAAATGAATGTTTAGAATGAAACTGACTTACTATCAGCTCCGACCCTGGGCCCTGCCTGTCCTGACAGGTGTGGACGCCACCATCACCCTCACAGCTGTGAAACATCTTTCCTACGGCCATATCAGTGGCAACTCTTGAGAGTTTAGTGTGCTTTTAAGAAAGCTAATGACACTAAGAGGAGGAGAATGGTGCTGAACAGTCAATTTTGTTTTCATCTTACAGAGAACAGTAAGCTATTAAGAGCAATCTGCTCAACAGCGAGACGTCACGAACAAGCTGAGCCATCTCCCCTGGTGTCCTCGGCTAAAGACTCTCCTTAGAAATAACAGCATTTGCCAGACGTTTATGCAGAAGTGGATGCATTATTTAACAAGTCCCGTATTGTTTATTCTGGAACACTGATATGAGAGTGATACACATGCCTTTTTCAGTGTTCCCAAATATTGGGGATTTTGTTTCATGTCTGGGTTCTTTTGAACTGCTGTCACTGATAATGAAATACTAATTGTATATAAAGGCAGAAACATGCTTTTCCTGAGGTTAGGAAACATATGCAGCTGGAATCTATAAAATAAATAATTTCTCAAATAATGACAGGAACATTTTCAGAGTATATGATGTAGTCTAATCCTACATTCTGATGAGTGTACAGATTAGAAAATACAGATACTGGAAGACAGATATATTTTTATCTGTTTTGACGAGTTTACCCATTTCTCTCCCTGTCTTTTTTTTTCTTTCTTTCTTTTTGTGGAGAACTGGGACTTGCTATGTTGCCCAGGCAGATCTTGAACTCCTGGGTTCAAGCTATCCTCCCACCTCTGCCTTCCTTAGTGCTGGGACTGCAGGTGTGAGCCACTGCACCTGGCCTCGCTCATTTCTAAATAAGCAATTTATTGTTGCTCTTCTTCCCAACAAAGTGTGCGTGTGTGTGTGTGTGCACGCATGAACTGTGAGCCATGGACTATGCTTAACACAGTGCAGAACGTGGCTCTGTCTTTGAAGGATGGATCACTCCCATCCTAAGGTGGAAAATGGCCAACTTAAGAGCAGAGCTGGTGATGAGGACTACCAGAGGGCTACGCAGCCGTGAGCTAAGGAAGGGGCTTCTCAGGAGGGCAAGTTAGCCCTAGAGAGGGCCCCCCAGCGGCATCCAGGGCCAGCCAGGGCCATGGACCCTGAGCCAGGATGACTGGGTTCAAATCCTGGCTCCACACTTACTTGCCATGTGACTTTAACAAGTTATTAACCTAACTTCACCCTGCTTGAGTTTCCTTCACTCTAACATGAGGATAATAATTGGACCTACCGCAGGAGGGAACTGCAAGAATTAAATAATACATATAAAGCATTTACGACAGTGCCGTCACTATCCTCCTCCAGGTAGGCTCTTATGACCTTCTCAACCGTTCCAGTTCATCACTTCCCCATTTCGAGCATGTTGTTCATGCTCCAGTTCTAAGAAATCAAGACCACTGAGCAGCACAGCCAACACCTTCTCTCCTAGCCATCGTGAGTGCGATCAATATCATCAGCATGATTAAAAGCATATTTATTTATGACATTGTGCTAAGTGCTACACTAACACACACATAGGGTTCCTCTAGAAATTCCCAGCTCAATGGACGATAATGGTAAATCCAGAGATAGAGCACATGCATTAGGCAAACGTGGAAATTAAATAGGCTGACCATTTCCAATATTTGCAAGTAAATGTACTATTATATAAAAATGTGGACCCGGCGCGGTGGCTCAAGCCTGTAATCCCAGCACTTTGGGAGGCAGAGGTGGGCGGATCACCTGAGGTTGAGAGTTCGAGACCAGCCTGACCAACATGGAGAAACCCCGTCTCTACTAAAAATACAAAAAAAAAAAAAAAAAAAAGAAAAAAAGAAAGTACCCGGGCTTGATGGCACATGCCCAAAATCCCAGCTACTCTGGAGGCTGAGGCAGGAGAATCACTTGAACCTGGGAGAAGATTTCCAGAAGAGCCCACCTGTCCAGCGCTGAGGGGCTTGGTAAGACATGGCCTAGTGGGTGCCCTGGGGTGGGCAAGTTCACCCATGACCACACCAGGATGGCTTCATGGAGCAGTGAGCATGGAAGGCTGCCTGCAGAGTGGCCTATATGGCAGGGGTCAGTGAGAGGATGAATGAGTATCTGGAATATTCTTTTCAGGGATTTAGTTGTGAGGAGAAGGAGTGAAAATGGGGTGGAAGCAGTGGCAGGTGAGCAGCCGAAGTAGGGAATTTTTTTTTTTTTTTTTTTTTTTTTTTTTTTTTGAGACAGACTCTCACTCCGTCGCCCAGGCTGGAGTGCAGTGGCGCAATCTGGGCCCGCTGCAACTTCCAGCCTCCAGGTTCAAGTGATTCTCCTGCCTCAGCCTCCTGAGTAGCTGTGATTACAGGCCCGGCCATCATGCCCCACTAATTTTTGTATTTTTAGTAGAGATGGGGTTTCACCATGTTGGCCAGGCTGGTCTCAAACTCCTGACTTTGGGTGATCCACCCACCTTAGCCTCCCAAAATGCTGGGATTACAGGCGTGAGCCACCACACCCGGCCACGAAGTAGGAAATTTAACAGAGGAGAGGGAAGTGAGAGCAGAGTGGAGGCTGCAGGAAGAGACATGGCGATGTGGCTCTGGCCTCAGATTCTCCACCTGTCAATTCGAAGTCATGCTACATGCCAAGTAACTAGTATGCCTTCCTTTTCAATTCTTTGTACCCAGTTTGCAAACATTATATTTTTTTAAAGATTATGAACCAATCCTATGAATAAAAAGGAAAGCACTCTATACCCAGAAAACTTGAAGGGCTTAAATAGGCAGTTTTGCACTTTTCACATTCAACTCTATATCTCACAATTTTATTAATTTCAAAATCTGAATATACCTGTCATCAGTGTCTGAGATGGCATTTGGCTTGCAGAGCATCTTGGCGAGTAACAGAGAGGGAGTATCTGGAGACAGACTGCCAGGTGTGAATCCAGCTCTGCCGCCTACTAACTGACCTTGGGAAGTCACTTCACTTCTCTGTACCTCAGTTTTCATATTTTTAAAATGGGGACAATAAAGTTGTCCCCGTTAAAAAAAGTTAAGTTCACTATGTGTGTACATATTTGTTAAGCTGTGTCTCACAAAGTGGTTAAGACTCAATATGTGTGTACACATGTGGCAGGCAGGATTCTGAAGAGGTCTCCCTGAGACTCCTCATCTGGATGCTGCTGTGGAAGGGGCTCTGCAGATGCTCCTAAGGTCACTATTCAGCTGATGGTAAGATGGGACATCATCCTGGATCATCCAGGTGGGCCCAGGGTACTCACATCAGTCCTTAGAGGCAGAAGACAAAGGGCATGGAGGAGTGCTGGAAGAAGTGTGTTGGAGAGATGAGGCAGAAGGAGAGAGGCAGAGATTCTAGGGTGGGGAAGACTCTCACCACTGCTGTTGGAGTGAAAGGAGCCACGAGCCAAGGAATGCAGGGGGCCTCTGGAAGCTGAGGTTAACCCCTGGCCAACAGCCGGGAAGAAACGGGAACTCGTATCCTCCAACCACGTGGAACTGAAATTTACTTAAAACCTCAATAAGCCTGGAAGTGGGCTCTCTCTTTTTATTTTTCAAAGAAACTATAACTTACATCATCAGAAAAATAAAGCAAGAACAGGACACTAAAAAAGACCAGTCAGAGAACAAGAAGGAGTTTTTGGTACTAAAAGATATTGCAGATGAATTTAAAAATTCATTGAGACATTAGAAGATAAAGTTAAATACATTTTCCAGAAAGTGCAACTAAAAGATCAAGAGATGGACAATACAAAAGCTAAGAAAATTAAAGGATCAATATAAGACATTGGCTGGGTGCGGTGGCTCACACCTTTAATCCCAGCACTTTGGGAGGCTGAGGTAGGAGCATCTGATTGCTTGAGCCCAGGAGTTCAAGACCAGCCTGGGCAACATAGTGAGACCCTGTCTCTACAAAAAATATAAAATAAAAAAATTACTCAGGCATGGTGGCACATGGCTGTAGTCCCAACTACACAGAAGGCTGAGGTGGGAGGATTGCTTGAGCCCAGAGGTTGAGGCAGCCAACGAGCCATGATTGCACCACTGCACTCCCACCTGGGCAACAGAGTAAGACCCTGTCTCGAGAAAAAAAATACAAGACATCAATATCCAAATAAAAGAGTTACAGATACAAAGGAAGTTTGAGATAGAGAGAACAGACAGAAAATAATAATGGGGAGGAAAATTATTGAAGGACATCTCCTAGAAATGAAAAACCCACGTTTCTACATCAACAGGACTCGCCACCACCCTGGTATTGATGCCCAACACAATGATTGATCATCATTTGAAAAAACAAAACTTCCAAAACACCAGCTATAAAGAACAACATCTAAAAGCTTTGAAAGAGGTAAACGAATGGTGGGGACAAGGTCAGGTTCAAATATGTAGTATATGGCACTGGACTTCTGAATAGAAAATGTGGAAGCTAGAAGACAATGTAATCATTGCTTCAAAATTCTGATTGAGGATGATTTTCCACCCGTATTTGCATACCCAACTTGACAATCAATCAAGTGTAAGATTGAAATAAACATATTTGCAGATATTTAAAATCTCAAAAAGGTATTGCTTCCTTAAGATGTCACAGGGTGTAACAGGGAGGAAAATGATGAAGCTGAAGATCTGGAATGCGGGAACAGGAAGGATGTTCCTTGCCAAGGAGGATGCCCATCCAGAAGAGGGGTAAGGAAAACCCTTAGGATGATCATGATGGGAGACTCTGGAGTGACAGCAGTGCCCCAGGCCAGTCCAACTGAAGTGGAAGGAGGCTCGGATAGAGCTAAAATAGCAAGAATGGGTGTAATTGGATGGACATATTTTTACAGAGCTGTTGGAAGATGTGGAAAAGTCCAAATACAAAAACAAGTCAGGAAGCTGGGCACAGTGGCTCATGCCTGAAATTCCAGCACTTTTGGAGGCCGAGGTGGGCGGATCACTTGAGGTCAGGAGTTGGAGACCAGTGTAGCCAACATGGCAAAACCCCTTCTCGACCAAAAATACAAAAATTAGCCAGGTATGGTGGCGTGCCTGTAATCCCAGCTACTCAGGAGGCTGAGACATGAGAATCGCTTGAACCTGGAAGGCGGAGGTTGCAGTGAGCCAAGATCACACCACTGCACTCCAGCCTGGGTGACAGAGTGAGACTCTTGTCTCAGAAAAAAAAAAAAAAAAATGAGTCAGGAAATATAAAATGTTATATAAGGAAATATTCGTAGTACAACTGGCACAGGTGTGAACAATATTTACATGTGCAAAATAATTTAAAAATCTGGATATGGATGTAATAAAAATTTATGATGTAGCTATTCTGAAGGGATTAGGGAGAAAGAGGAAGGGAAAGCATAAGAGAATAAAAAGTACGTAGATAATGTCTAACATGAATGAACCAAGAGAGAAGTACACACATATTACTTAGAATACCAAAAACAGTTGAAACTGAGAGTAGGGGGCAGGGTCACAGGAGATGGCTGGTTTTGGTTATAAGTCTTTTAGCACAATTTGGCCTTTTAAACTACATGTTACTTTAATAAAAAATCAAAATGAAAAAAATGACTCTACTGTCCTAGGTGCCACTTACCAATGGCCACATTCACTCTGAGTTGAAAGACATGGATGTTTAGGATGCTTTATGCAAGCACAGTTGTATCCACTAGCTAATATCCTGAGTGGTTGTTTTCCTTTAGATATAGACAATAGCTCACATTAACATTCCCCCAGGGACCAATATAAAATATATCTATCGTCAGCATGTGAAGGCTCACTAAAGTTAATGGGCTTTTTCACACATCACCTAAGTTGTATACCTAATATACAACAGCAGAAGTAAATTAATAAATAAACTCTGGAAGATTCTAGCTTGTCATTGCTAAGTTTACCATCGTTTGCATAGTTCAGGGAGAGGACCTAGAATATAACTAAAGCAACAGGAAAATAATGTTCAAAGGGGATTAGAGAAGTCCACATCATCTCATGCACAAATAACAGAATGTGAGCAAGAAGGCAGCTAATGTTAGCCTCATGCTGACCCAGGAGAGGGCTCTCTCCAACATCCAGCTCTTTGCAAATGGACTCCCAGAGTCAGAATATTGCATCTGAAAGAGACCTCAGAAATAGTCCAGTTTAACCCTTTCATTTCCCTAATGAGTAAACTGAGATAGGTTGACAAAAATAACAATTGTGTAATGTAGTCACTGCTGGCTGGACAGAGACTTCAACCCTGGACTCAGTCTGGGTTTTAGGTTGTGAATGAGACATGGATGTTTCTCAAGAGGGATAATGAGATTGTGCTGAGTCACACAAACGACACCAGAAATAGAACCTAATATTTAACCATGAAGAGATTCCATTCCAGACTAAGTGTGGGAAAAGCCTTTAACCACCCAAGCTACAGTGTTTTCCCACTGACGATCAGTGCCTAGAGAAGACTTTAATGAGACGTGCAAGTTACCCAGCACAGGTGCTATGTACACTAGAGCTCATCTGCTGTATTTCTGAGTCAAACAGGCCCCGATCTCATTGACCGAGCTTTATTTGTTCAGTGTTTCAGCACCTGGGTGCACTCAGCTACATCTGACTAAGGGATTTTCTTGCCCTTCCAAATCATTCACTAAAAATGTGCTACTGGCAAATATCAACTCTGATCACTGCAGAAACAAAACCCTTACACTTCTACACAAAGATGAAGACTCTATTTAATTCTTCATTTAAACAAATTTTTTTTTTAACTTCTGATCCCTGCCTCCCTATCCATGAACAAACATTTCCCCAAGTCACAATGATGTCAGGGTTTTGATAACTCATGGTACAGCCTTTAATCATATACTTTGGCCTAAATAGATTACAGCCACTGGTTCCCCCAACCACATGATGATTTGTTCCCTCATAAATTATTAATTCATTCAGCAGGCATGGCTTCCTCTTTCTTTGCCACTCGACTGCACTCAGTCACATTTTCTTAAGAACTCAGTGAGTTCTTTGTCATTGAGATGATGTGGACTTCTCTAATCCCCTTTGAACACTATTTTCCTGTTGCCTTAGTTATATTCTAGGTCCTCTCCCTGAACTATGCAAACGATGGTAAACTTAGCAATGACTTTAAAGATTATTATGTAATATTTTATGTGAATAGATAGAAAGTTATGAAGCCCCCAAATAAAACAACACTTCCAATCCTACCACCCAACTAAAGATTAGATCCCATTACCAATACTGTTGGAGATAACTTTGTGCTCTTCCAGGATCTTACCTTCCAGACGACGTCCTCCCTAGGAAACTGTCCTTGCTTTTAAACATAGTTTTACCATGCATAAATGTCTCTGAACAATTTATTGCTTGAATATGCTTGCTTTTGAGTTTTATAAGCATGTTATTGGCCAGACACGGTGGCTCACACCTGTAATCCCAACACTTTGGGAGGCCCAGGCGAGTGGATCACTTGCAGTCCGGTGTTCGAGACCAGCCTGGCCAACATGGTGAAACCCTGTCTCTACTAAAAATACAAAATTAGCCGGGTGTGGTGGCACTCACCTGTAATCCCAGCTACTCCAGAGGCTGAGGCAGCAGAGTCGCTTGAACCCAGGAGGCAAAGGTTGCAGTGAGCCGAGACTGCACCATTACATTCCAGCCTGGGCAACAGAGTGAGACTCAGTCCCAAGCAAAACAAAACAAAACAAAACAAAACAAAACACATGGTTATTTTACTGCATGTAGTCTTTAGCAACTTTTTTTGTTGATGATAAGTTTTTAAGATATGCCCATGCAGGCCGGGCGCGGTGGCTCATGCCTGTAACCCCAGCACTTTGGGAGGCCGAGGTGGGCAGATCACCTGAGGTCAGGAGTTCAAGACCAGCTTGGCCAACATGGTGAAACCCCATCTCTACTAAAAATACAAAAATTAGCCGGGTGTGGTGGTGGGCGCTTGAACCCAGGAGCCAGAGGCTGCAGTGAGCCGAGATTGCACCATTGCACTCCAGCCTGGGTGACAAGAGTGAGACTCTGTCTAAAAAAAAAAATAGGCTGGGCATGGTGGCTCATGCCTGTAATCCCAGCACTTTGGGAAGCCGAGGCAGGCGGATCACAAGGTCAGGAGATCGAGACCACGGTGAAACCCCGTCTCTACTAAAAAAAAACAGTACAAAAAATTAGCCAGGCGTGGTGGTGGGCGCCTGTAGTCCCAGCTATTTGGGAGGCTGAGGCAGAAGAATGGCATGAACCCAGGAGGCGGAGCTTGCAGTGAGCTGAGATCACGCCACTGCACTCCAGCCTGGGTGGCACAGCAAGACTCCATCTCAAAAAAAAAAAAAAAAAAAAAAAAAAAATAAATATATATATATATATATATATATATATATATATATATATGCCCATGTTGCTGCATGTAGCTGCAGTTTCTCTGGTTTCCACTGCTGGATAATACTCCACTGTATGAATCTCCCATGGTGCATTTATTTGTTCTCTTTTTCTTGAACATTTATATTGTTTCCAGTTTTTTGCTATTGTGAACAGTTATCATCATGAACAATCTCAAACATATGTCCTCAAGAAATTGCAAAAATGTTTCTAGTATATATACTTACAAATGGAATTGTTGAGTCAGAGGGTAGATGTGCATTCGGCTTTATAAGATAATACCAATTTTTTATCCAAAGTGGTGGCACCAAATTACACTCCCACGAGCCTTATATGAGCCGTACTGTTTCCTCATATGCATCATTGCCAATGCTTGGTAATGTCAGACTTCTTGATTTTTGCCAACTTTGTGGGAGTAAAAAGCATATCACTGTGATCCTAATTTACATTTTCCTGATTACTAATGAGGCTGAGCATGTTTTCATGTTTTTAGATTGTCTGCCACCTGGCTCCTAATAATTTTAGGCAATTCATTTCGTCATACTGTGTATCACACTATTCATTAACCCAAAATTCAATAGGAGGATGAAAATCAAGACACATCAGGAGACAGTAGGTGACTCTGAGTGACTACTTGTCTTTGTGTAATGAACATTGTGGCTGACGCTGCAATCACTCAACTCCACCCCCATTAAACAGCAGCCTGTGGCTTGGAGATTGGAGCTCAGCTCAAAAGGAGGGCATGGGTAGTCTAAGGGAATCCCACATCTCTTGAAAGTTCAGGAACGGAGATGTAAACCAAATCTGTCTAAAGACAGAAAGAGAGAGGACTAGTAGAAGCATCTTGAAAAATCCTTCCTTCCTCTCACAAGCAGCAGTGGGAAGCCAGGATGTGTCTGACACTGGATGTGAAAGAGGAAGCACATGGACCCACCTGCTTCTGGCAGCCATCCTGGGCCCACGAGGAGAAGCAATCGGAGAGGAAAGTGGCCGGTGTGGAGGGCTGAGCAGACAGATGAGAACCACTGGAGTCCCCGATCACACTGCTCAACTGTCACACAGACCAACATGGAGCCTGCTATCTCTGGGTGCCAATTTAGGCAAATCAATATGTTGCTTTGCTGCTTTAGGCAATTTGAACCTGGCTTTCTGTTACTTCAACCAAGAGCATCCTTATACAAGTTGTGTAGTTTAAAAACAAACACGGCTGAGCACGGTGGCTCATGCCTGTAATTCCAATACTTTGGGAGGCCAAGGCAAGTTGATCACTTGAGGACAGGAGTTCGAGACCAGCCTGGGCA
Source organism: Nomascus leucogenys (assembly GCF_006542625.1). NCBI lineage: Eukaryota > Metazoa > Chordata > Mammalia > Primates > Hylobatidae > Nomascus > Nomascus leucogenys. The sequence continues at coordinate 143,523,433 of NC_044383.1, read as the reverse complement.
ACATGGTGAAACCCCATCTCTATTAAAAATACAAAAATTAGCTGGGCATGGTGATGGGCACCTGTAATCCCAGCTACTTGGGAGGCTGAGCCAGGAGAATCGCTTGAACCTGGGAGGTGGAGGTTGCAGTGAGCCAAGATCACACCACTGCATTCCAGCCTGGGTGACAGAGCAAGACCCTGTCTCAAAAACAAACAAAACAAAACAAAAACAAACACAACAAAAACTATGAGCCATGAGTAGCATTACTAGCACATCTTGGCAGCTGGGCAATAGCAACAAGTGGATGTGTATAGATGAGCCTGAGATCCCTCATCATCTCCAGGCAGGAGGAGGTGAGTGGTGTGAGGTGGGGATCGGGTAGCAGGGACAAGACTCAGAAATTTGGGGTTGCTGAGCATGGACTTTCTTTCCAAGGCAGGCTTTGAAAACCCTTGAACAGGATCATTCAGAATAGTTGCTGCTAATTAAATTGCACTCAATGTGGAGAAATCTCCTGACTACTGCTGCCACAGCCACTGCCTGATTGCTCTGTCATCCAGTCTCTCTCAACATGTATGGGGACACTTTTGGCTCACATCCAGTCATGGTTTCCTTGCTTACATGCAATGGTCTTCTTGCTGTTTCTATCATGACTTTCTTGGTCTTCTTTTCTAGGCTGTGCATATCTTAAGGGAAGGTGTTATGCTGTCCTGTACTTTGCAGCCTCCTTTCCACCAGATGTGACCACTGGTCCTGCTGGTTACTCCTGTGGGCCCTGAGAAAGACATCTACTGTCTCTGAGATTCAATTGACTTCTCAATTGCAGCAAGAAGAACACTTCAAGACTGTTGGGTGGATTATGAGAATACATTGTAAGTGCTCCATACATATCTGCGGTGTTAATGCCTTTGGGGAAGTGCATGAAGACTGACCTCCATGGTGGCCATGTGTGGTCAAAGGCTGAGTCTTGGCCTTAGAATCCTTCCAGACTAAAACACAGTCCTGTGTCCTGAAGAAGCTGAAATATTTTTCCTCTTTAGGACATGTAAAGCATCATTAAATTATATTCTTAACAATAGAGAATCTGAGCAATAACTATGTCAGCTGGAGAACAACAATCTTACCAAATCAAATTCAACATAAAACTAACCATTGATACTCTGCTACAAACTACCAGCTCCATGAACCAGTAAAATGCAAAAATCATGGCCTTTGCATGAGGAAATCAGCAACAGGAGCGCTAGTCTTGTCAGTACATTCCAAAATAAAACAATATTAACTTTGGAAATGCAAGAGCTCTCTGAACGTGAATGCACTTTTTAATAACTTTGCATGTTCATGGATACAAAACAAGAGCTGACATCGTTTTAATGTCAAGGCTTAAATTTCAGTGTTATGAAAATATCTAATCACAGGCCGTAAATGCAATCTTAGAGAATAAGAAAGATACAGCTAATTTCGAATACAACAGATTCCTGGAATGATTGTTCTTGGAAAAAGACCAATAAATAGTTGACACTTCCCCCAAATCACATTATTTTAATTCTGTACATTTTTTTTTTTTTTACAAAAGTACCCTAAACAATTGCATAGTTGTCTTAGACAAATTTAGAAACCATGTAAAGTATGTCAAATTATTTTTTACAGGGGAAAAATGTGATAAACAGACTTGGAGGAAGGAAGGAAAAAATAATGACAGAACAAAAGGAAACCAGAAATCCAAAATGAGTCCAGCCAACAGGGTATTGTTTCTAAAAGAAAATTATCTAAAATCTGAACTACCAGAAATGGGAAGAGAAAAATCTGAATTTTCATTATTTGCCTCTTTTTCATCATTAACTGTGCTGATTCTGTCTAGGATTACCATCCAGCAGAAGAGACTGTAAACAAATCCAATCTTTCCAATATGCTAAATAATGAACTTCATAACGTGACCGCGATGATGGGTCTTGTCTTCCTGGAAATTGCAATCTACTTAATTTTTCCAACTAAGGAACATCGGCTGTGGTTTTGAAAGGTTACTGAGAAAAGGGTTTTAAAAGGTGATACAAAGCAAACAAAATCTTGGTTCTATTCTTCACATAAAATGAATCTCATTTAAAATGTTTTAAACTTTTAAGTGATGGAAGCCATTTTAAGGCTTAGTCCATCCTTCACCTTCATGAAAAGGCCATGGATTCCGCCACGATGGACCATGTCTGTTCTTGGGCAATGGGTGGGGGTTCATGGTTGTGGTCCATGGCATCTCTACCTGGAGAATAAGAGCAAAGCTGTTTCCCTGATAACCACACCCCACATTCATCCATTGGCAAATCGTGTCACTGTCAAAATGCTCCTAATTCGAGTTACTTCCCATCTCTTCCATCATGAGCCCTGGTCCAACTCCACCCGCATCTCTCAATTGAAATCCTATGATAGCTTCTGTAATTTCCCATTTCCTCTCCTGCCCCCTTACATCCCACTCTCTACACAGCAGCTAGAGTAATCTTTTAAAAATGACTTCCAGTTATACTAAGAACAAAACCTAATGTCCCCACCATGGTCTTTAAGGCCCTACCTGATCTGGCCCCTAGCTCTCTCAGTGGCATCCTCTTTCTGCCACTCACTCTCTTGTGCTCCACTGCACTCCAGTGATGTTGATCTTCTTCCCATGCCTCAAACATGCAAAGTTCATCCCCACCTCAGGGCCTTTGCACTAGCTGTTCCCTCTCCCTGGAATGCTCTTCCCTCATATATTCAAGTCTCAATCCCTTCTTTCAGATTTCTGCTCAGTGTCACCTCTTCAAAGATGCCTTCCCTGACTAACTAATCTAAAACAGCCTCATCTCCCCAAGTCATGGTCTATTGCCTCACCCTTCTAAATTTTCTTCTATCAGTCATAATAATCTGATATTATGTTATACATATATTTGTGGACTTCCTCATTGTCAGACATCCCTACTAGAACATAAGCCCCTTGAAGGCATAGATTTTGTCTCATTCATGGCTAAATTATTTAGCACCTAGAATATTCCTCAGTCCTCAGCAAATATTCATTGAATGAATGAATGAATCAATCAATCGATTTGTCTCCTGTGAGCTGAAGACCTAAGAGTTATAAAATTCAAACATATCCCTACTTCTTTAAGTGAAATATTTTAGACCATTATGAAAAGCAGGTGGTTGCTTATATGCATAAGGTGATCCAAGTAGCAAAAACTCGCTCATCCTGTGACATGGAACACCATCGTCATGTTGCTGTCATCCCAGGAGCATCCCTTGTAAAGAAGTCCATGGGGAATGGCAGTAATGAAACCCTTTTGGTGAGGCAGGTTCTGGACTGATGGTCTCAAACCAAATGCTGTTTGCTATGGAGTGAATGGGTTCCCCAAAATTCATATATATGTTGAAACCCTAACTTCCAATGGGATGATATTGGGGTGGGGGGCTTTGAGAGGTGACACAGGTTAAATGAGATCATAAGTGTGGGGCCCCATGATGGGATCAGTGTCCTTAGAAGAAGAGGAAAAGCCTAGGGCTGGCTCCCTCAGCCACACGAGGACACAAGGAGAAGGCACCACCCGCAAACCAGGAAGCCACCCTCACAAGATACCTGATCTGCTGGACTCTTGATCTTGGACTTTCCAGCCTCCAGAACTTCAAGAAGTCTGTTGTTTAAGCTACCCAATCTAGGGTATTTTGCCAGCCTAAACAGACTAAAACACAGCTCCACGGCAAAGGATGAAACAGCAGTGCCCACACACCAAAAGTGTTCTCTGATCCCCAGTGGAAGTTTAGCTACAAGAGTTTTATGAGCTACAGGAGGCAAATGGGATTAAAACTGGGCAGGTTATCAGCATTTTTTATTTTTTTTTTCTCTTCAAGTTTCAGAACTGAATACACCATCTAACCACAAACAAAAGTAGTATCAAACACAGTTCCACTTCACCAGAGCTATTAAGAGCCCATATGAATCAAATTAATATTAAGCACAGGAGGTAAAAATCTGCTCAGCTGTCCCAGCATAACAACCACTGAACTCAATGCAATGGAAACAGATAACAGCCATAAGCGGCTTTAACCTATTAATAAACTCCCAAGTTTAGCTTGACAGATGTTTTTGCACTATTCTCTGGATATACTACCACCTTTATCTGAATTTGCTGTTTTCTATTTTAACTTTTGTACATGAAAAGAAATAAAGTAGGACAAGAGACAGTACGAATAAGGTGCTAACATCTGTTTCAAAAATATGTTTTCTCCCTGCTCAATGGGACAGATGTTTACAAAGATACTGAAGAGATCATGTTTATCTCAAAGACCTTCCACAAATAATAGTATCAGTGCAATGATAATAATATCTGTAACAGTACCTACTGTTCTGCACCAAATCCCTTGAGTCACTGATTTGGACTTGCCTCCAAATACCGGCTGAAAGATACACAGTAACTCACCGTATCAGCCAAACTCATCAATTTGATCAATATTCTCTTTCCCCAATTTATACTTTCCCACCTCTGCTCATCATATTCATTCTTCCCGGACACTCTCCTCAGCCACGAATGTCAAAATTATATCCACTGTAAGGGCTGCGTTCTACCTTCCACTCTCCAAGTCTACATCTGCCTCTCACTTCTCTGAATTTTTTTTTTTTTTTGAGATGTGGTCTCACTATGTTGTCTAGGCTGGTCTCGAGCTCCTGGCCTCAAGAGATCTGCCCACCTAAACCTCCCACAGTGCTGGCATTACAGGCATGAGCCACTGCACCCAGCCCCCTGGCTTTTTATTGCTAATATGTCCTCCATTCATAGTGCATCATTTTAGTTTTCAAAGTATTTTCATGTAACAAGTTCAGGAGGCAAGACGAATATTATTCCAGGTTCCAGATGAAGAAAAGCAGAGTTTTCCACGTTAAGGGATGATGGAAAGCCCCTGTGCCTTCTGTTGCCCTTACTGTCTTCATCAAACAATGCTGAGATATTGGCATTGTCTCTTTGATTAGGTTATAAACTGTGAGAAGAGAGAAAGTATGTTTCTTGGTGCTGGCCCCATGGTAATTACTTGAAAATGTTTGTTGATCAGGATGGTAGAAATTGGACTCTGGTTCTGACTCACTATCTTTAGTAGTATCATTGGGCAAGTCACTGAGATACAGGCTCCTCATCTGGTGAAAAAATGAGGGTGTTGGGTTAAAAGCCGGAACTAATTCACTGATCCTATAATTCATGAACAATATGCTCAGATGTTGCTTCTCCTTGGCAGATATCTTCTGGTGGATTTCATCATGAGCTCTTCACAGATCTCAGATTGTCACATCCCCAAATTCATCCTGTAAATGGGATGGAGGTGCTGGGCTGCCATGGGCCCATCAGAGCCTAATCCTCATAACTCCTTCCTTGTGGGGTTCACACTGGGGTATACACATTACATGCAAATTCCACGTAATCCTTACCACACCCCACATGAGGCAACGTCATTACAACTATTACCACTTTGTATATATCATGGCCCTTCGGGAATACTCACAGAAGAGTAAAAATTTTTAATCCTAATCCATGAATGCCATATTCCACCATGTTTTCAAACTATACCTTTCAAACTATCCATTAACTATGGAATTTCCAGAAAGCCCCTAAAAGCTCCACCTTTTCCAGTCCCTGAAGTTAATCACATTGGTAATGGAACCCACAATTGTTCTTAAAATGGAAATTCCTTCCCACTTCTCTCATTACAGTCACCATAGTCACTGTCCAAAATGAGGAATAATTTTCAAAATCAAAGAGCTTTGCTGTTCCAAATCATCAAGTTTTTAATTTCACCTTCCGTTTCCTCCCTTATCCAATGCTACTCTGAGCAGACCCCTGGACTGTAGTCCCGCAGCTCCTTCCCCTTCCCTAACCCACCCACTCATGCTGGCCTGGATCTTGGCTTTGCTACACCACCCTACCTCTACCCACACACAATGTTTCATGTGACTGTGTTCATAGGAAAAGCAGAGAGGAAGAGGAGAGCAAGAGGAAATGGTGGAGGAAATGCCATATGACTGCTGAGACCTGTGTCAAAGGAAGCCCTTGGGCAGTTCATGCAGGTTGGCGTGTGTATTGTATTCCTAGGGCCGCCATAACCAGTGCCTCAAACTGAGTGACTGAAAACAGCAGAAATATAGGGTCTGACAGTTCAGAAGGCTGGAAGTCCAAATTTAAGGTGGTGGCAGGTCCATGTTCTTTCTTAAACTGTAGGGGAGGGTCCTTTTGCCAGCAATTCCTGGCATTGTTGGCTTGTGGGTGCATCACCCCAGGCACATGCCCATCTTCTCCCTATGGGTCTTCACATCATCTTCCCTTTGTGCATGTCCATCTCTGTCCAAATGTCCCCTTTTGATAAGGGCACTAGTCATATCTGATTAGGGTCTACCCATATGAATACATTTTAATTTAATTACCTCTGTAAAGAACCAATGTCCAAATAAGGTCACATTTTGAGGTCCTGGGGGTTAGGACTCCAACATATCTTTTTGGAGAACAGAATTCAACCTAAAATAGCATGGTGGGGGGGTTGACTTCCTCTCCAATGTGGGAGGGGACCAGCCCTCAATGGAACACCTCCACCCCCATACCCAACAGGCCACATGAGGCCTATGCACAGGGACCCTAGAGACAGTCCTAGTGAACTAGTGGGATGACTGTGCTTCACTCGACCTCCCATCTCAGAACCACCCTGGGGAGATACAGCCGGCAGTCACAGAGGTTGCTGGCTACTGGTTTGTGACTCTTGGCTCCAAGAAAGGATATGGCAAGAGGAAGAATCCGCTTTATCAGGAGAACAGGAATTCCTGGCCACAAAACATGTGGAATTGGGTACAATGTATGTAAAGAAATGTGCTTTATGACCAAAAGCACATTTAAATATAATCATCAACTCAAGGCCGGGTGCAGTGGCTCACACCTGCAATCCCAGCACTTTGGAAGGCCGAGGCAGCTGGATCACTTGAACCTAGGAGTTCGAGACCAGCCTGGTCAACATGGCAGAATCCCGTCTCTACCAAAAATACAAAAACTAGCCAGGTGTGGTGGCACACGCCTGTAGTCCCAGGTACCCGGTGGGGTTAGGTGGGAGGATTGCTTGAAGCCGGGAGGCGGAGGTTGCAGTGAGCTGAGATTACACCACCGCACTCCAGCCTGGGTGACGGAGCAAGACCCTATCTCAAAAAGAAAAAAAAACAAAAAACAAAAAAACAAAAAAACAAAACCCAAACTTCTCAACATTTCCGGAAACTGCTTGGCACCACCATCCTCCTGCTCTGCCTTTATGAATGCTGCTCTTTCCTGCCATCTTCTCCTGATGAAATGTCATGTACCCTCCCATGCCCATCCAACGACCTCCTTCCTTCCCTCATGCCTCTCTGGGTTTGTTTTCATGCTTCTGGGGTCTCTGATGCTGTGCAAAGTCCGTCCTTAGAGGCAGCAGCCACTGGCTGGCTGGGATTATAGGCATCCATGATACATGAGCAGCCTTTCTGGCTGCAAGGAACTCGAGGGCAGAAATGGGCCCAGTTAACATTTTTATTGCTAATCGTGCTCACCCAGTGCACGTACAGCAGAAATATTTGTTAAATGAATGAAACAGGAAATGCAGAAGGCTTGTATTCTACTCCCATTTTAGACTGCTTTAAAAAAAATCTCATAGTTACATAGGACAACAAAATTATAGCTTATTTAAATTCTCCAAAAAATAGAAGTTTGCATCTCATCAGTGCTTGGTGAGGAATCTACAGATGGAAGCTTTGAGGGGAAGGAGTTTGCAAAAAAACACTATAAATCTCCTTGGGGTATACTTTTTCTGCATCCATTTTGAAATGAAAAAATAAAAAAAAAATCCCAAAAAGGCACCATGGGAGGCTCTAGCCCCATGTAGTGGCATAACACAGCTGTCAAGAAAAGCTGAGATACCAAATCTAAGCTACATGATTTCTAGGGAACCATGGGAGAGGAAAACGCAGTCTTTAGGGGTTGAGACAAGAAGAGACTTTCCAGGTATCGATGAGCATTATTTGCCTGTTGGTTTGACTGTCCCTGGCACTTTTTAAATGTAGACTATGAATTCAGGATATGAAATGGATTTGGAATTATGCATTCAGGAAATGAAATGGTTTTGAGACCTAAGAGCCCATAAAATCCAATTTCTCATTGTCTCCCTTTGTATTTATTAGATTTTTAAAAACTTATTTCCTTGTAAGCTTCCTTAATGAAACAAAATGAACTGCACTGGAACAAAAGATTTTACAAGAATGGGTGCTCTCAAAGTGGCCATGATCTGCAAGGAAAGTAAGTCATGTCCCCCTTTATAAAAATTTTTCTTACAGTCCTCGGCGTCTTGCATAGTTTGGAAAGAGCTTCCGGAGCCCTGCAGTCCAGGCCACATGTTGTTTCCTGGCTGCCCTTTCTAAACCTCAGATTCACCATCTTTCAAGTGGAAATCAGAACAAATGCCCTGTCTACCCCTCCAGACCAGAGATCATTACTATCCTGCCATTTGGATGTCTGGGCAGAAAGCATGCAGAGCCTGCAGGGAGGGTGGCGGCAGAGAAGAGTGTCAGAGGGTGCAGGGGAAGGTTGGAGGAGGGACAGGCATCCAAAGACGGCTGGTCTCCCATCTTTGTGTCAAACAGTTCCCAGGGAGGGCCCAGCACTTCACAGTCAACTGCATGTTAATGACATCCCAGGGGCTCTAGCGTCAGCATTTCAGAATGTAGGGACTTTAAAGGGACCTCAGAGGTGATCAAGTCCAACCCGCTCATTTTAGAGTTGAAGCAATGAAGGCTTAAGCTGAGGAAGCAAAATGGCTAAGGTTGCTCAAAAGCCAGAGCCAAGCCAGGGCCCTACAGGGCTCCTGCGGGGAGGACCACCCTTCTTTACAAACGAGGGTACCCCAAGCCACATAAAGCCCCACTCTTTGCTTCCAGCTCTCGTCCGGCATTAAAGGTTTGATATACAGGCGTGGCCTTGAGCTGAGCTGACAATGAGAGCTGAGGCCAAGCTTGAATAAGAGGTGCCATGGGAGCGGCAGAGAGATGCAGTGACCCTGGGCAAGAACCAGTCCCCCAACGCTCCACAACCAAGGGCGGGGATTGTGTCACCTGTGTGTGCTGGCCTACTTCCCAGACAGGACGGCGGACCTGGGTATGCAGACACGAAGCGGGCACTTCCCAGGAAAAGCTTCTGCACCCCAAAATGCCTGAGACCCTCAGGACAGCATCGCTGCTTTGAAAGTTCCAGGGCTGTGCCCACACAGCACCCATCCTGATGGTGTCCATCCCACTGTCATGGATGTGGCTCATGCTTTTCTGGGTCACCTCTCACAGCTGCGGGCCTGTGGGTTGGGAGGGCTCCCCTATTGTTGAATGGTTTCCCAGGAAATTTGTCTGACTGGCATGCTTCTGGCTTCAGGGGCTTTGCAAACACTCTGCTGCCTGGAGAGGCCATCACTGAAGCTCCTGGAGGAAGGCTCCCTCTGTGTGTCCGGCCTCTGCAGAGCCCTCACCAACAGGGCTGACTTCTTTCCCCTCTCCGCCTGGAGCCTGGGCCTGTGCCAGCCCTCAGACGGTCCTGCTCGCCCTTGCGGTGGCTGGTGTTTATCTGCCTGCAGACAGGCCTTCATCACAAGGCCACAGGTCCCCAACTTGCCTTTCTGCCTCCCCCTTTCATCCTTGACTCCTCTCTTCCTGTGCCCACGTCCAATCCATCACCTCTTCCCTAGGCCACATCTCATGTCCTGCCACTTCTGTACCTACAATGACAGAGCCTGGTCCCAGTGCCACCATCTTTGCCTGGACCATTGCAGTAGCACCTCAGTCTCCTTGCTTCTGCCTTTCAAGTGCCAGGGCAAACTTTTCAAACCTAAAAGGTGACTCCCCTGCCTCAAACCCTCCAGTGGCTTCCCACCCCATACTGACCTCCAGGACCCTCCCCTGCTGTAATATCTTATCTCCTTGTATCCTCCCCTCCCTGCCTTCCCTTCCCACAGCCTTTCTTGCTGCTCCAAGAACAAGCCAGGCCTGTGCTCCCAGGGCTCGCCTTGCCTGGAATGTCTTATGCAAAGCACCCCTCCTCCCATCTGGGTCCCCACTCACTCCTGTCTCTTCTAAAATCACCCTGCTCCTGGCCACTCCCAAGCACCTCACCTGCTGCTCTTCCCTTCCCGGCTCTCGGCACCTACCTGTACCATGCTAAAGTGATTTCTTCATGCCCTAGACTGTAAACGGCACGAGGCCAGGGGCTTTGCTTAGTTCACTGCAATAGTCCCAGCAGGTAGAACACAGCCTTCCACACAAGACACTCAGCAAATGGATTGAATGGACAAGAAACAGCACTTCCTCTTCTGTGTCTAATGCCTGACCCACAAAAGAGCAGGAGTCTGCCCCCAAGGCAGAATCATTCCCCAAGTCTGGAACTGGCTGTGCTGCTAATCAGGGAGCCTCCTCCTTCCTGCTTTATCACTTTCCTGCTTTCCGGTGATGGCTGAAGGAGAAGGGCAGAGAGCAGGCCAGGCAGGCAGTGAAATGCCCTGAGGTCTTTGGAGTAAAGACAGGCAAGGTGGCTGGAACTTAGTGAGTTGAGGTGGTGCAGGACAAGGCTGGGGAGGAGGTCACTGGGGTTCTTGGCAGGAAGGTGACTCCAGAGTGCACAGGGAGACTACAGTGGCTGGGGGCGGGGGATGTTGAGGGTCAAGGCTCAGGTGGCAGAGAAGCCAAGGGAGAGGGCTGGGTTTCCTCCCCGGTGAGAGGGGACAGTGACAGCACCTGCCTGGACAGTGACAGCACCCACTATATGCAAAGCAGTGTGCTTGGCCCCGTTTGTCCAGCCTGGAGGGCTGCCGGATGGAGCACCTGAGGTGCCGCAACCAACGCCGGCAACTGGCGCTGTGATGAAGGGGAGGCAATGTTCTGGCGGGGAGCCCCCACTTCCCTGGCCGGCCAGTGGTAGGGACCAGGAAGTGGCATGGTTACTGAACAGGTGAGCTCTGTGCGCTTCTGCAAATGGCAAATCCGCACAAGACGTAATTCAACAGTCAAAAGAATTAATCCTTAGGATTATGCTTGCATCGCTGGCCACTCACAGACTGTCATTACCATCACTCTCAGCCTTCCCAGGTCCATTCCAAAGCTTTTACCTGCCAGTTTATGGAGCCAGAGCTGTTCATCAGGTGACAGCCACAGTCACTTTTCAATAAGGTGTCCTGTTAGTGAGACTCAAGCCAGGGCCAAATGACGGCCCCAGGCCTGGGGACTCCCAGCCAAAGCAGCTGATTTGAGCCTTTGCTTCTGAGTTTAACAAATTAAGTTTTAATGTAGAAATTCACATTCAGCTCATTCACAGAAGTTGATAAATAAAGAAGAAACTGATATAATCTCATTATAAAAGTATTCATCAAGTCCTACAGTTTTTCCATTTACAAAGTCTCAAATTCATCTCCTTTCTTTTCATGTCCAGGAACACTAACCTAGCCCAATCAATCATTCCATAAATATTTATGGCATGCCCACTATATGCAAAGCAGTGTGCTCTGGGGACCACAGAATCAATGTAGTTCCTGCCTTTGGCTCTAAACGAACACAGGAAAAGCTCAGAACGTGGCCTCATCCATCCTCAGCAAAAGACAAAGCCTCACAGAAGAAAAGGGAAAGGGAAAGGATAGGTGTTGAGCACGTGTGTGTACCCAGACCAGCCGAACATACCTCTCCCCTTCGAATAAGAATGTCCACCCTGCAGGGCGGCCACATACCCTAAATGCGACCCACAGAATGAGGGGACAAACGGGGCCAAGAAGGGTACTGTCTGATGCAGTCAGAAGCGCTGGTATTGAGGATGAGGTGCAGTGCGGGAAACGGCACCTTGTCCGTGCCAGCCAGTGACAGGCATCTCAGGCCCTCAGGGCACATTGGAGCCACCCTGCCCTCCTCCCCCTTCCCTCCCTAATACCTCTCCTCTGCACCCCCACTCCCTGCTTTGTTTCTCTTATATGTAAAATAGGGATACTTATCTTGCAACATTATTTTAATAGTTAAATAAGATAACTGTTGCAAAGCTCCTTCCAAAGTGCCTGGCATTCAACAACTGGCAGAACAATAGCTGCACCATTAGTCTTATCACTACTGCCCTGAGATCTGCTGGCCCTCCCTCTGTGGCTTCATTCATTCCCTTTCCTGCCCTCCCCGCTTCTTCATCCACTGGCCTTATGCTCCTTGCCTTCTCTACAAGGCAATAATGACACTTCCTTCAAAGTCCAAGTCAAGACTCAACTTCTTCAAGAGACCTTCCTTGACTTCATCCTTGTGCCAGAAATTCTCCTGTGTATTCGTGCTTTCAGCATCTCATACACAATTCACGTTACATTATGCTTAATTATAGGTTGCCTTAAGAATTTTCTAGATAATTACAAGTGATAATTAGTTGACGGTTTCGTATAGATATACCTTGCCTCCCTAATTAGAGTAAAAGCTTTTCAAGGCCAAGGATCACATCTGCGCTTCTTCATTGCCTGCTGACCCGGTGGCTTGAGGAGTGTGTGCATCCATATGTGGAATACATGCTGGCTTAATTACTTTTCAAATATTCAGCAGATAAAATTACCCAAGTGATTCTCCTAATTCAGATTCAAGCATTTAAAACAGAATTGGAAAACTGAATGAACAACGCTTATATCTGTTTAGAGACACCACAGTAATTTGTGAGACCCTTATAATTTTTCACGCATTCTCTTCCTCTGCCCATAAAAGACCTGCTCCCCCCTCGCCCCACCAACTTCCCCGTTCCAGTAAATCACATGAGCGTCCACTGTGTTTCTCTATCTAGAAACTGAAGGGGGTCACCCTTGATCTCTCCCTTTCTCCCACTCCACCATCCCATCCCACTTACATCAGAAGATTCCACCTCCCAGATCTGTCCACATCCCTCATTTCCCCATGACTGTCCTCTCTCCCCAGTTACGGTAGCAGTCCCTAACTGGTCTCCTTCTGCCACTCTTCCCAGCTAATCCTTTCCTCTCTCAGCAGCCAGAGCGAGCTTCTAACACTACACGCCCAATCCTCCCCACTCCCATAGCAGTGAGCCATGATCATGCCACTGCACTCCAGCCTGGGTGACAGAGTGAGACCCTGTCTCAAACAAACACAAACCCTGCAGTAGCTTCCCCGCATCCTGGGAGGAAAACCCAGGTTCCTCCCCTCCCCACTGCTGTAAGAGGCCACGCATTGCAGTTCTTATCTCAGACACCTGCAGATCTGCCACACTGTGTGCCTGTTGGACAGCGGCTCGGTCACATTTTGGGTTCTAATCATATCTAATTCAGCCCGCCCCTATGAATAACCACCACCCTCCAATTCAGAATCCAGATGGCACCTACACCAAGTGCCTCAAGAAAGAGCATTCTAAAATTTAAAACTTCTAAGAAATGAGAACAACATTTTTAAACCATTCAATAAAAACAACTTAAAGAATAAAAAGGTGTTTAAAAAAACCTGTCCATTTTTCTTGCAAATTTCAAAACCAACACTTCTTGTCGGGATTTTCTCTGGTGCAGCATAAATGCTACTACAACGTTTACGAAGGAAGTGGTTGCGCATGAGTTTGTTCTATGTATCGGGTTCATGTTACAATTTAAGCCTCCAGTAATGTTTTCATTTTCTAAAAATTTCGATTCTAAATATTCCTATGTGAGAAAAGTGGGAATAAAACTCAAAAGAGCAAGCTGAGATTCCCTGTGAGTTTTCAGGAATAGTTGTTAATCGGATGAGGCAGGTTGCTTACACCCTCGATTTGCAAACATCTTTATTCCAGACAGATCTGCTGATGGAAGCCCGTTTACTGGTACAAAACACCATAAAGCCGCTACAGTAAACAAACCGCATAGCATCAGGTTATCTTGTAAATCCATTAAAAACAGAGTAACAACTCTTCCTCGTGCTCACGAAACACACATACTCAATTAATTTATGGAAATTAAATGGGTGGCATGATTGCTGCAGACACACCAGCGATACTAAGGCACCTCCACACTGTCGCTCAGAATGCAAACTCCTGGGAATTGGGGTGGGGTGCCCTGCGCCTGGCAGATAAGCCCATTCATGCAAATGTGTATGCTCTCCTAAAGACACATCTGTGAGGTCCAATCAGCCCTGCAGACGGCAGTGCTCTAATCTGCCTAAAGACAGACAAATACTAAACTGGTAGTGAGTACTGATAGGACATTTTATGAACCAGCGACCCTTGAGGGAAAGAGGGCTATGAGGAAAATGTAACTCTCCTCTGCAAAGCCAGGTACACTTTGCAATGAAAGAAGCCTTGTGGCCGTTTGAGATTTAAAAATTAAGCTCTGAAGTACCCCTAAAAAGGGTATGCTATTCAGACATCTTGAGTTTCAGATTAAATTTTCTGACTCTCCCTACAGGATGATGGTGCCTGTTAAACAGACACACCCTCTCCTAGAAGCAACGCAAATTGAGGGTTGTTTGGACCACAGGGCGAGTGGATTTCAGATGCAAGGACTCCCAAAGAGAATGTCCTGAAATCCTCGATTGAGTTCAAGTCGGGGAGAAACCCGGCTCTGTGGGCTCCCTGCCAGGAGATTCCCAGGCCTGAAGTCTGATCACGGTGGAGTAGAGAAGATCAGCCAACATTTTCTCCAAACCAAACTTCCTTTCCTAGCCGCCTCCCACTACAATTAAGAAGCAAGTTGGTGCCAAACGCCAGGCAAAGTCTGGCTGGAAAGAAGTGGGTGCTGCCTCTGGGAAGGGAGGCCTCCCAGAATGTGGGTGGGGTTGCGTGGTGGGGACGGGATGCCTTCTCTCTGGCAGGGATGGCGTGGATTCTCAGGTCCCACCTGGACTGCAGGTGAGTAGAAAACACTCCTGAGAAAGAGTCCACAGCCATCAGGCAGCAGAGGGGATGATCTCCAGCACATGGCTCCCAGTCCAGGGCATCTTGGAGCTGGGGAGGGGTGGGGGCCTCCTGTGAGAGCCTCTGAGACCTGGAAGGGGCTGGAGAAAGCAGCTCCGGGGGACCCGCCTGGATGGGAGAGGGCACAGCGGGAAAACAACACCTTGGCTGCCGGTCATGAGGCTTCTGGTCTGGGTCCTGACATCTCCCTTTAGCTCTTGCCTCTGCCTAATAATAATACTAAAAATAACAACAACAATCATGAGATTTAGAAAAGCTCTGATTCCAACCATGCATGCAGCGTTGTGCTGCTGGAAGGCAGTATGCATAGAGGTTAAGTGCTCTGATCTGGGGCTTCATCCCAGTTCCGCCATGCACAGACCGTATGGCCTTAGGCCAGTCAGCGTCTGCACATGAAGGATATTAATCATTTCTACTTAAGAGGGTTGTCATGAGGATTCAATGGCATAATGCTCACCAAGGGCATGTAGTGAAGGTTTAGTAACTACTACAAGTTGGTATCACTTTTTTCTTTATTTTGGATTTTCTTTAGTCCTTACAGGTTTGCAAAGAAATAGTGGACAGAACACCAGGTCAGTGAGACTCCAAATGCGACCCAGGCCCTCACCAGGACCGTGCTGGAACTGAGTCACCCAGCAGAATGGACCAGCTGACCTGCACCTGGTCTCATTTTCCCTTCAACCTCTCTACCCAACTGCATCTCCCTCCTGCCTGAAATCCTTCTGAGATCGGCCCCATGTCCTCCAGGATGATACACTCCCGGCAAGGCGGCCACGGCCGGGGCTAAAGGGGTTCTTCTACATCCCCTGGCCTTAGGGACGGTGGGGGGAGAGAGAGGAAGAGCTTGAGGTTCGGTGTCACAAAGACCCAAGTTCAAAGTTTGCTCTTTTAGTTATTACTTATGTGTCCAGGAGTTGCTGAATCTTTCTATGTTTCAGCATCTTCACTTGCAAAAGTGCTGCTAACACTTACCAATGCTGTAGCTGGGCTCAGGCCTGCGGGCAATAGCAGCCACTGCCATAAGTGCCTCCCCAGCCCACCTCCTGCATCCTCCTGCATCTCCTCACCTCATATGAGGCCCAGTTCTCAGCTCGCCACACTTCCTTCTGTTTTCTTCCCTTTACACATCTTGTTCCCTGGGCCTCACCCATCCTCGCCACGCCTGCCCTGCCTTCCTTCTCTGCCTGGTTAAATCATATTTCTCTTTGACACTTCCCTTCCAGCACGACCTCCTCTGGGAATGGCTTCCCTCGGGCTCCCTGTGAGTCCCCACAGCACCGGCAGGCTTCCTCTGCCACCCTGTTCACAGGTCTGTTCTGATTCTCTCTCCCCCGTCTCAGCATCTCTTATCTCTGGACCCCCAGCCCTAGCACTTGGTAGGTGCTCAATGTGTGCTCATGGAAGTGAGAATGGAAATATCTATATAAATGATTCAAGATCTAACTTGGACCATTAAAAACATACACACAGAAGTGAGAATCCGAATTTTAGAATTTCGTAGCTAGAAAGAATATTCACATTTGTCTTATCCATTGCTTCATTTTATGTGAAGAGGTGTCAGCTGGAAATTTGTCAATTGCCCAAGATAATACAGGTAGGAGATGCTGTGCTTGGCAAGTTTAATGGAACTGAAATACTGAAGCCATGGCTGAGTGTCTACCATATGGCCAAGTTCAGAGGTACCGGCATAGTGATGTGATTGGATATACCAGCAGGTCGATTCCCTTACATATAGGAGAGCCTTGTTTCTCTTAGCAGTCACCAAGAACACACCTAGAGACTGTCATACAGAGGCCCAGGGCCACTCACTGAACTAATAGCATGGAATGATAAACGCCACGGAATAGAACTAACACAGTCACCTCATTGCCTAAGTGTGAAATGGAAAAAAACAAGGACACCAGCTTTAGAAACATTCTTTCTTTTGAGGGGGTACCGAATCTCACTCTGTCACCCAGGCTGAGTGCAGTGGCCTGATCTCAGCTCACTGCAACCTCTACCTCCTGGGTTCAAGCAATTCTCTAGCCTCAGCCTCCCGGGTAGCTGGGATTACAGGCGCGTGCTACCACACCCAGCTAATATTTTTGTATTTTTAGTGGAGACGGAGTTTCACCATGTTGGCCAGGCTGGTGTTGAATTCCTGACCTCAAGCGATCCACCCGCCTTGGCCTCCCAAACTGCTGGGATTACAGACGTGAGCCACTGCACCCGGCCTTAGAAACATTCTTTATAGATTTTTTTCCCTTCAAAAAAAAAAAAAAAAAAAAAAAAGAAATCAGAAATAGGGGAGATACAAGGATAGGTTTTAAATTATATAATTTTTAAAAAGATTTAGCCTTTTAAGAGTCAGTCACTGGGGCTCTGCCCATCTCTGCCAGAAATGCAAAATCAATGTGGGAAAAGTGGCACAGGGAGAAAAACCATAAAGCCAGAAGAAAAATGAAAACAAAAATCTAACCACATAAACACATGGGAAAAATCTAAAGAAATCACATTTGGGCTAAGACTCAGAAAGGAAATTTTTACATGCAAAGAAAGATACCAGCAGGATGAGAGAAATCACATTCCAAACTGTCTTGCTCCTATACTTCCTCGTGGAGACCTTTCCCCCAACAAAACTGCCTCCCTGGGGTGGATCCCAGGTGTGTGCAGAGGATGAAGCCTCCCACGTGCAGGAAGCTCAGTCCCTGCTGCAGGACAGGACACCACAGGCACCCCCAGGCCCAAGCCTCCCAATGCTGTTGTACAAGTTCACGAGTGACCAGGCTCAGGGTCTCAGGTTCATATCTAGGTCCAAGAGTCTATAATTCCAACATCTACCTAATTTTATTTTATTTATTTTTATTAGTTTTTTGAGACAGAGTCTTGCTCTGTTGCCCAGGCTGGAGTGTGGTGGTGCGATCTCGTCTCATGTCAACCTCCACCTCCCAGGTTCAAGCGCTTCTCCTGCCCCAGCCTCCCAAATAGCTGGACTATAGGCACGTGCCATCACATCCGGCTAATTTTTGTATTTTTAGTAGAGATGGGGTTTCACCATGTTGGCCAGGCTGGTCACTATTATTTTTAAATAAACCAAATCTTCTCACTTCTATCAGCTTCACTATCCGGAACTATGATTTAGCAGGCAGTTTTCAAAGGGAGGGCTTCTGGCCATGGTTTTCTTCAATTGTGTTTGCACCCCAGATCCCTTGGGTGCCTTCCTATTTTTATTTATATTTTGTTAAGAAAAACTTACCATTTATTACTTTACTGTAAATCACAAAAATCACTCATGGTAATTGCAGTGTAAATGCTGAAAAAATTTTTGATTGTCTGAAAGGATTATTTCTTTGTAAAATATTAGAGGAAAAAGTGTTTTTTTCCCCTAGAAAATTTTCTAATAAAAATGAAGAATATCTTTTTTCTTTTAACTTTTATTTAAGGTTCAGGAGTACGTATGCAGATTTGTTATATACTTATATTTGTGTGTGCGTGTATATATATGTGTTATATACTTATATGTGTGTATATATATATGTGTGTGTATATATATATATATATATATATATATATATATAACCTCGTGTCATGAGAGTTTGGTATACAGATTATTTTGTCACCCAGGTACTAAGCCTAGTACCCAATAGGCATTTTTTTCTGATCCTCTCCCTCCCCGCATCCCCTACCCTCAAGAAGACCCCAGTGTCTGTTGTTCCCCTCCTTGTGTCTACGTGTTCTCATTGTTTAGCTCCCACTTATAAGTTAAAACATGAGGTATTCAGTTTTCTGTTCCTGTGTTAGTTTGCTTAGGATAATGGCCTCCAGCTCCATCCATGTTGATGCAAAGGACATATCATTCTTTTTGTGGCTGCATAGTATTCCATGGTGTTTATGTACTACATTTTCTTTATCTAGTCTACCCCGATGGGCATGTAGGTTGACTCCGTGTCTATTTTAACTACACGGAAAGATTTAAGATTACAAATAGAAATAAAGAGAGCATTAAGTGATGCATCTTAAAGATCCCCAAAACAGAGAAGTCTGGCTTCCTCATGCAGCAAGCGTGTGCACACCTACCCATGTGCACACATACAACATGGAAGGTCCACGGATGCAAAGGGGCTTTACCCACTGTCAAACCTCCTGAGCCACTTCTATGTAATTTTGGCAGCAACAATAAAAATTGCCCTTCTAGCAGAGGGCCTCTAGGACTTAGCTGGCAATAATCATGAAATGGTTTAAAGAGCTGCACTGTGTCTCAGCAAGGCCCATCATCATCATCATCATTATTGTGAGCCTAACTTCACTTTGCCATTTTCCCACTGTGATTTTATGTAAAAGAAAGCGCATCACCAGTTCAGGGGGAAAAACATATTTCATCCCATTTTAAAGGTATTTCTGTCATGAAGATGAGCCTCATGGACAAATAGGGCACTGCCCGAGGCTCCCAGTCAGACACTGTGCATCAAAGCTGCCGTTTTGTAAGGCAGAACAATCTTTTGCAAAAAAACAAGACCAGCAGGAATTGCATACAGAGTGTCAGCAGGGAGAAAAACCAATATTTCTAAAGAATGAATTGATTAAAGAAGGGCTGAGATAGCAGGGTTTCCTTTACTTCTGTGCAACAACACACTGTATTTGATATACCCTGCAAGAGAATCACATCAAAAGGCTGTCCAGAGAGAAAAATACGATTAAAAATGTAATCAGCATGCTTATAGCCACCAGGTCCAGGTCTTTCACTGGCATGCTATCACATCTTGCCTGGATTCACTCTGAAATTATTTTGAAGGCCAGGCCTGGTGGCTTACACCTGTAATCCCAGCACTTTGGGAGGCCGAGGTGGGCAGATCACGAGGTCAGGAGTTCAAGACCAGCCTGGCCAACATGGTGAAATCCCCATCTCTACCAAAACTGCAAAAATTAGCCAGGCTTGGTGGAGCATGCCTGTAGTCCCAGCTACTCGGGAGGCTGAGGCAGGAGAATCACTTGAATTCGGGAGGCAGAGGTTGCAGTGAGCTGAGTTTGTGCCATTGTACTCCAGCCTGGGTGACAGAGCAAGACTCCATCTCAAAAAAAAAAAAAAATCATTTTGACATTCTAAAACCATTTGATGTCATCCAATTCAGACTTGAGAAGAGAGCGAAATGTTCACACTGAGAGCAACAATTCAGACCAATTAAGCTGGGGCCTGGACAGGCTGTGAAGAGAGTGTTCATCAGCTTGAAAGTAAGGTAGATTATTTAAGGGAGAAATAGCAAATGAAATATAGACGTTGGAGCCAGGTGTGGTGGCTCATGCCTGTAATCCCAGCACTTTCGGAGGCCAAGGTGGGTGGATCACCTGAGGTCAGGTGTTCGAGACCACCCTGGCCACCATGGTGAAACCCTGGTCTCCACTTAAAAAAAAATTAGCCAAGGATGATGGCACGTGCCTGTAATCCCAGCTACTTGGAAGGCTGAGGCAGGAGAATCACTTGAACGTGGGAGGCAGAGATTTCAGTGAGCCGAGATCGTGCCACTACACTCCAGCCTGGGCAACAGAGCAAGACTCCATCTCAAAAAAAAAAAAAGAAAAAGAAAAGAAATATAGACGTCAGGCGTCCTCACTTCACTACAGGCATTCAAACCAAACATCTCCAACTGGCTACTATCAGAGGCCAAGTTTATATTATGAAACAATTTCCCAGAAAACGGCAACTCTCAGAACATGAAGAAGATCGTGCACTTTTTTTGAAAGCTTTCTTTGTGAAGTAGTTTCAGTGGGAATGTCCCATGGAAAGAACTGATCAAGTTATGAAAAAAAAGTTTGCCTTGCTTAATCAACAATTGCGATGCACTCTCTGAGCTCAAGTCTTTTCTGCCCCACCCTCTGAACTTGGCCCCACTCTTGAACCAGGAAAGCTCTCTTCAGGACCCAGCCATGCACCTCTAGTTGCTTATAATCTAATAAGAGAAGTAAGATAGATGGATAATAGGTAGGTAGGTAGGTAGGTAGACAGATAGATAGATAGAAAGAAACAATTCTAAGCATTGGTGCTATCGAGCTTTAGGAATGGTGCAAAAAATAGGGACTAAAGTAATATCAAGAATGAGTCCCCTTCACTCATTCCCAACTGGGGTAGGCACTGAGGACTTCCTGGAAGAGGTGACATTTGTGTTAGGTATAATTACTACAGGTAAAATTTCTGCAGGTGGAGGTGGTAGGGTTTTGGCAGGAAGGGGAAAAGGTAAGTAATGGAGGAAGTGATTCTAGGTGCAGGAACAATTTGAACTAAGGTGGGAAGGGTCCAGGGCTGCACACAGCAGTAATGAGAACAGCTTGTCTGAATCAGAGGGTCGGTGGGAGTGCAGGAGATCAGGCCAGGAAGGCGGATGGGGCCTCCTCTTGACCAGCGCCTCACTGTACAACTAGTCGCATCACATGCGGAAATGATTCACTCATAACGGCTCAACCCCTCTCTAATTAACTGCCTATTTTCTGTGTAGACTTTCAAAAAAGGAAAAATACGATAAAAACGCCACCTTAGCAGACATAAGTTGCTCATCTACAGAAAGTTTGGCCTCAGATCTCCAGAGATTGTTTAGATAAAACACAATAAAAATATCAATGATCTCTCCATGTTTTACGTGGAAAAAATGAGTGGGAGTGAGGAAACATCACACGTGTAAGCACATATAAAATTTCAGAGCTAGAGATAATGTTATAGATGATTTGGGTTAGCTCCAGGCTAAAATAGAAAATAATGGTTTCGGTTGAACAGCACAGGGTCAGGGTTTTTCAACAATCTGTTTCAGCTTACTTAGACAACTTGGTGATTCTCTACCTCTTGTAACAAAACAACTGATATCAATGAACAATGCAAAACACATTTTTTAAAAACTATCAAAATTTTATTTTCAAGATTGGAGAATAAGGAAAATATAATATTTATATCCCTTTTGTTGCAATATGAAAATCTGTTTTATCTCATAAAAGCTGAGGATGCCTGTTCAAACATTCTCTGAGCACGTAACCCAGAATCAGGTGCATCAAGAAGTAATAGTTACACTTTTAGAAGAACCAATGTCCGTCATGGTGATACAATTGTACCCACAGATTGGGCTTTTCTTAAAACCATGATCATCTGATCCAATCCAGAGCAGGCCATGGGTAGCAAAGTGGGAGCCGTCTACCGGGTGCAGGCCATAAGTGAGTTCACCAGCTGGAAGGAATTTAAATCCATCAAAAGCCTGGCCCAGGCCGGGCACAGTGACTCACGCCTGTAATCCTAGCACTTTGGGAGGCTGATCACTTGAGGTCAGGAGTGGATCACTTGAGGTCGGGAGTTCAAGACCAGCCTGGCCAATATGATGAACCGTCTCTACTAAAAATACAAAAATTAGCTCGGCATGGTGGTGCATGCCTGTGGTCGCAGCTACTCTGGAGGCTGAGGCAGGAGAATCGCTTGAACTCGGAAGGCGGAGGTTGCAGTGAGCCAAGGTCACGCCACAACACACCAGCCTGGGTGACAGAGCAAGCCTCTGAAAAAAATAAATTTAAAAAAAAAAAAGCCGGACCAAAAGTCTATTTGTTATCTAGCATCACCAAGGACAGATGAATGGAAGAAATGTCAGTGATGAAACACTCCCCTTCCCCAGGGACCTCTTCCAGTGTCCTCCCTTGGTTCAACGCTGAGCCCAACATGTCCACCACCTGTCAAACAGTTCACTTGCTCTTAACAGCAACCTGTGACATAGGGGGGGCCACTGTTGTCCAGTTGACCCTCCCAAGGTACCTGCAAACCAAGCTCCCCTACCCCCTTGAGGATCCTGGCAGCTTCCCCTTTTTCCTCTTTGTGTGAGCACAGTCTAACCCAGCAAGGGCTGTCTACTTTCACTCATGGAGGTGGGAAGGCTTGTCTGATCAGATTCACACTGAAACCACAGAAATGGCTCAATCATCAAACCACCACTGGCCTTCCAGCTCTCTCTGGGCCAGGAGGGGACCACGGAAGTGTCCACTTGGGCAGGCCCAGTGCACAGCTTTGTTTTTGCACAACTCTACTTCATACATATCGAGTGAATTCTTTCCCTTGGCATATTTGTCCTGATAATGACTTGATCAGGCTTAAAGGTAAACACCTCCACGCCACTTCTGTTTACACCTTTGAGAAGTAGAGCCAACCTCCTGTGAGCTCAGCCTTTGGCAAAAGCAATGGCTAATGAGGTATTTAAACTGAGGGCTGTTCCTGTGAAAAAGCCTGCAAGGGCACTTCAGAAAGGGCAGGGGCACAAGGCAAATGCCAGCAGGAGGGCATTTCCAGGGCCTGAGAGCCACACCGGGGGCTGCCTGAGAAGAAGGACCTTCCACTCCCCCTGTTGGAAACCGATTGTGAGAAATCAATATCCCAAAGGTGGTGATATCCGACTGAAAATATGAACACGGTAAAAAAAACTGAAGACACATAAAATAAAAGCAAACTCTTACACTGTACTTACAATGTGCCAGTTACAGTTCTAAGACATTTATATATCTGTGTTCATTTAATCCTCAAAACACTCCTATGAGGTAAGTACTATATCCCCATTTCCCATAACTGGGGGCACAGAGTGGGTATGTAACTTGCCCAAGGTCACACAGCTGGTTAGTGGCTGAGGTGGGACCTGAATCCAGGAAGGTGGACTCCAGAGTCCACGCTCTTAATCACAATGCCATGCCGGCTTTCTGACAGGTGGGTGATAGTGGGGATTACAGGGAGGAGAGATCTCCAGCCCAACACAGTTGCCTGACGTTATGCCTCCCCACGGACCTTGCCTTGGTGTCACTGGGTTGGCATGGGAACCAACACAGATAATGGATCTGGTGCACCTGCTAGAGGCTTCATGTAATTCATGGTTTAACATACACACCCTCTTCACTGTTTCACTTCACATGGTCAAACATCTTAAATGAAATGGTATGGAAACAATCTTCCATCTAATGTTTTCTATGGCATTTATTAAGTTATTAAATATAATGGACACTGGGTGAACATTTACCATGTCCCAGGCACTATTCTAAGTGTTAGGGATATAAAGATGAACTTTCTAGAGGCTGATATTTGGAGGCAGTAACACAGAAACAACAGGAAAACTGCAGAGTTTAGACAACAATATGAACCAATAGTTTCCTTAATCCCTTCTTGGAAACTCTCTAGAAATCGTAAAGGTACCATTCTTTGACTCTCTTGTGTGTGGACAAGGCTAGTAAAAGCCAATCCAGTCATTTACTCCATGGAAAGTCACTTTCAGCAAAATGATTAGAAGTAAAGAAAATAGAATGTGAAAACAGAAGTCTTAAGTTTGAACCTGGGATTGCCTTTAAAAAAAATAAATTATAAAATTAGCATTGTGGTTAACTTTGGGAAAAGGTAAGAGAGTAAGATTGTGAGATTGTTCTAAGAGAAACACAACAGTGTTGGTAAAATTCTAGTTCTCAGACTTGGAGGATTTGTGACGGCTCATTTTGGTACTATGCTTCATAACTTACAAAGGTTTTATCAAATAATACATAATAAAAACTATCATTGTCCAATTTTTTAAAATCATGATTGCTTCAAAGTAGAGGGTACTGAAGACTTAATGTATTGAAAATTCCTGAACACATGTTTAATGCAAAGTTTGCCAATGATGTGGTCTTAAACTAGAAACTTCTTATTAATCCAGGATGTGGTGCTGAACCTAATTACCTAGTAGCTCTGTTTTAAATTTAAATAGACAGATATATTAACTGAATGACAAAGAGTATTTAATTAAGGTCTACTAGAATAAAAACTCACACCACCAAAACATAACATAAAATTGTTAGCTATTTTACTTACCTATGTCAAAAGAAAGTTAAGGTCATTCATACAACAGTATGACAAAACTCAAATATGCTAGTGGAAAAGTGGCAAAAACCTTTCTTACGTTCCTGTTCCAGTAACATAAATAACTGACAAAGATCCTAGAGGCAAAAGACTGTTACAGCTTTCTAAATATAAATAAATATTGTGGCTGTATGGTGCAGAGCTATGCTATGGTTCCATACACCACAGGTCTGGAACAGAGAAAAATTTCAAATAATTATTTGAAATTTCAAATAATTATTTGAAATTTTACCTTTATTGTAACCCATCTTTGCCAATGTCTGCTTACTAAGGACTGTTTAGCCAAATGAGTTTTTTTATAAGGGTGAGTTTAAAAGAAATAAATGTATCAAAAAAATAAAATAAATTTTGCCAATATAGACCAAGAAAAACAAAACATAGATGGTTTTAGGACATTTCTACATTTATGGATTTATGGAATATACTCGAAAACCAAGTGTTAACAGTTTTTTGGTGAAATCTTGAGGGTTATCTATATTTAAGATAATGTTGTCTGAACAAACAACAACTTATTTTCCTATTTGTGTTTTGTTTTGCTTTTTGTTTGAGACAGAGCCTCACTCTGTTACCCAGCCTGGAGTAGAGTGGCACGGTCTTGGCTCATTGCAAGCTCTGCCTCCTGGGTTCAAGCAATTCTCCTGCCTCAGCCTCCTGAGTAGCTGGGATTACAGGTGCGTGCCACCATACCCAGCTAATTTTTGTATTTTCAGTAGAGATGGGGTTTCACCATGTTGGTCAGGCTGGCCTCAAACTCCTGACCTCAGGTGATCCGCCTCCCTTAGCCTACCAAAGTGCTGGGATTAAGGCCTGAGTCACCGCGCCCAGCCTTATTTTCCTATTTTGATGCCTGTTATTTCTCTCTCTCACCTAGTTACTTTGGCTAGGACTTCCAGGACGATGTTGAACAGAAGTGGCTGAGAGTAGGCATCTTTGTCTTGTTCCTGATGTTAGAGGAAAAGCTTTCAACCTTTCTCCATTGAGTATGATGTTAGTGTGGGTTTGTTATATATAACCTTTACTGTGTTGAGGTACATTCCTTCTACACCTAATTTGTTGAGAGTTTTTATCATGAAAGGATGTTGAGGTTTGTCAAATACCTCTTCTGCATCTATTGCGATGATGATTTTTGTCCTTTATTCTGTTAACGTGGTATATTATATTTATTGACTTGCATATGTTGAACCATCCATCCTTGGATCCCAGGGATAAATCCCACTTGATCATGGTGAATGATCCTTTTGATATGTTGTTAAATTCAGTTTGCTAATATTTTGTTGAGAATTTTTGCACCTATGTTCATCAAGAATATTGGTCTGTAATTTTCGTTTCTTGTAGGGGCTTTGTCTGGCTTTGCTCTCAGGACATGCTGGCCTCATAAAATGAGTTTGGAAGTATTCCTTCCTCTTCAGTTGTTTGGAAGAGTTTTAGAAGGATTAGTATTGGGTTGTCTTTAAATGTTAGGTAGAATACAGCAGGGAAGCCATCAAGTTCTGGGCTTTTCTTTGATGGGAGACTTTTTATTACTGATCGAATCTTTTTACTCATTATTGGTTTGTTCAGGTTTTCTAAGTCTTCATGACTGTCTTGACAGGTTGTATGTGTCTAGGAATTGACCCATTTCTTCTAGGTTATCCAGTTGCTCATGGTAGTCCCTTATGATCCTTTATATTTTTAATGGTATCAGATGTAAGTCTCCTCTTTTATTTCTGATTTGAGTCTTTTCTCGTTTTTAGTCTATCTAAAGGTTAATTTTATCTTTTCAAAAAACCAACTCAGTTTCATTTATCTTTTCTATTGTTTACTAGTCTTTATTTCATATTGCTGTGATCTCTACTATTTCTTTCCTTCTATTAACTTTGAGCTTAGTTTGTTCTCTTCTTTTCTAGTTCCTTGAGGTTAATGTTAAGTTATTTATTTGGGATCTTTCCTCTTTTTTGATGCAGGTATTTGTTGCTATAAACTTCCCTCTTAGGACTTGTTTCACTGCGTCCCATAAGTTTTGATATGATGTGCTTCCATTTTCATTTGTCTCAAGATATTTTTAAAATTTCCCTTTTAATTTCTTTTTGACCCACTCATCAAAGAAGAAATTGGTTGTCTAAGGGCATGTTGTTTAATTTTCACATCTTTGTGAATTTTTCTGCAATTCCTCTACCAAAAATCTGTTAAAACTAATAAACAAACTCAGTAATGTTACAGCATACAAAATCAACAGTGTTATTTCTATAAACTAACAATCGGTGTTGTTTCTATATACTAGCAGTGAACCACCTGAAAAATAAATCAAGAAAAAGATCTCTTTCACAAGAGTTACCAAAAAATACTAAAATACTTAGGAATAAATTTAACCAAGGAGGTGAAAGGTCTGTATGCTGAAAACTATAAAACACTGATGAAAGAAATTGAAGACATGAATAAATGTAAAAATATCCCATGTTCACGGATTGAAAGAATTAATATTGTTAAAATGTCCATACTACCTAAAGTGATCTACAGATTCAATGCAATCCCTATCAAAATTACAATGACATTTTTCACAGAAAAAAAAATCCTAAGATCCATATGGAGCCACAAAAGATCCCAAATAGCCAAAGTAACATTGAGCAAAAAAAGATGGAGGCATCACATTACCTGCTTTCAAAATCTACTAGAAAACAATAGTAATCAAAACAGTATGGTACTGGCATAAAAACAGACATATTGGCCAATGGAACAGAGAGCCCAGAAACAAACACACACATTTTCAATTAATTTTCAACAAGTTTCCTAAAACACACAAAGGAAAAAGGATAGTCTCTTCAATAAATTATGCTAGGAAAACTGGATATGTACATACACATGAATGAAATTAGACTCTCATCTATGCTGTATACAAAAATCAACTTAGAATGGATTAAAAGTTAAATGTAAGATCTAAAGAAGAAAACAAGGGGAAAAGCTCCATGACAATGATCTGGAAAATAATTTTTTGGATATGACCCCAAAAGCACAGGAGACAGAAACAAAATAGACAGATGGGGTTACATCAAACTGAAAAGCTCTGCACACAAAAAGAAACAATCAATACAGTGAAGAGACAACCTACAGAATGGGAGAATATATTTGCAAGCCACAAACCTAATAAGGGGTTAATATTCAAAATACATAAAGAACTCAAACAATTCAATACTAAGAAAATAAATAACCCAATTAAAAAATGAGAATAGACATTTCTCAAACGAAGACATATGAATAGCCAGCAGGTATATGAAGGAATGTTGCATATCTCTAATCATCAAGGAAATGCAAATTAAAACCACAATGAGATATCACCTCACACCTGTTAGAATGACTGTTATCAATAAGACAAAAGATAAGTGTTGGCAAGGATGTGAAGAAATGGGAACCCTTGCACACTGTTGGTGAGAATGTAAATTAGTACAGCTATTATAAAGAACAGTATGAAGATTCCTCAAAAAACTAAAAATGGAACTACCATATGATCCAGCAATGCATCTTCTGGGTATATATTCAAAGGAAAGGAACTCAGTATGTCAAAGATACATGTGCACTCCCATGTTCATTGCAGTATTATCACAATAGCCAAGATATAAAACAACCTAAGTGTCTATTAACAAATGAATGAATAAAGAAAATGTGGGGCCAAGCACAGTGGACCACGCCTGTAGTCGCAGGACTTTGGGAGACTGAGGCAGGTGGATTACCTGAGGTCAGGCGTTCGAGACCCGCCTCACCAACATGGTGAAACCCCTTCTCTACTAAAAATACAAAAAAATTAGCTGGGCATGGTGGTGGGTGCCTGTAGTCCCAGCCACTCAGGAGGCTGAAGCAGGAGAATCG
Organism: Nomascus leucogenys; assembly: GCF_006542625.1. NCBI lineage: Eukaryota > Metazoa > Chordata > Mammalia > Primates > Hylobatidae > Nomascus > Nomascus leucogenys. Next base: position 143,494,810 of record NC_044383.1, on the reverse strand, counting down.
CTTGAACCCGGGAGGCGGAGGCTGCAGTGAGTCTAGATGGCGCCATTGCACTCCAGCTTGGGCGACAGAGAGAGACTCCATCTCAAAAAAAAAAAAAAAAAAAAAAAAAAGAAAAGAAAATATGGTATAGGTTGAATTTCCCTTATTTGAAATGCTTGTGACCATTAGCACTTCAAACTTTTTTTTTTTTTTAAGATTTGGGGATATTTGCATATAGATAATGAGGCATCTTGGAGACGGAACACAAGTCTAAACATGAAATTCATTTATGTTTCATATACACCTTACACATGTAGCCTGAAGGTAATTTTACACAATATTTTAAACAATTTTGTGCATGAAAGAAAGTTTTGACTGTGTTTTGACCATGACCTGTCACATGAGGTTACGTGTGAAATTTTCCATTTTTGGTGTCACGTTGGCACTCAAAATGTTTTGGATTTGGGAGCATTTTGGATTTTGGGTTTTTGGATTAGGAATGCTCAACCAGTAAGTATAATGTAAGTATTCCAAAATCTGAAAAAAACTCCCAAATCGAAAATACTTCTAGTCCCGTGCATTTTGGATAAGAGATAGTCAATCTGTACCATTCAGCCTTAAAAATAGTAAAAAATCCTGTTATTTGCAACAATACAGGTGAATCTGGAGGACATCATGTTAAGTGAAATAAACCAGGCACAGAAAGACAAATACTGCACAATCTCACTTATATGTGGGATCTTAAAAAGTGAAACTTATCGAAGAAGAGAGGAGAATGATGGTTACCAAGGATTGTCAGGGAGGGAGTCTGGGGAAATGTTGGTCAAAGGACACAAAATTCCAGTCAAACAGGAGGAACAGATTCAAGAGATCTATTGTATATCATGACGACTACAGTTAATAACAATATACTGTACTCTTAAAAATCACTTAAAGAGTAGATTGTAAGTGTTCTCACTCCCAAAAAATGATAAGTATGTGAGCTAATGTATGTGTTAAATAGTCTGATTTCATCATTTCACAATGCATACATATATCAGATACAATGTTGTATACCATACATATACACAATTTTGTTCATTAAAAAAGTGACTACTCCTCTTAAAATGAATCACAGATTTTTGAAAGCACCAGTTATCTTGTTATGTGTGCTTTTCAAAGCATAGTGCCTGCAAAATATTAATTTTATTCAGGAAGCAATACAATATGGCATAGTCCATCACAGCACTGGTACACAGCACCTCCCATCAACACTATCAGGGATATAGTTGGCACTGGTTTTGTCTGCACCCGGCTCAGTAAATGCTGGAAAATTTCCTAAGTTCCTAAGAGCAACTTAGTATCCACATGTAAGGACCACATGTATCCACATGTAAGGACATGTGGATGTCCTTTGTATCCACATGTAAGGACCACAGAAGTGCCTCTCCCATTAGGCCCTTCTTCATTTTTCTGTAGTAAGTTCGTGGAATCACTACTTCTAGAGCATGTGCTTTCAATCACCTTTCATACAAAAAGTACGAGCTTGTAGCAAAGGGGCAAGAATAAGGAAAGGAGAAAATTATTTATGGGTTGATTTTCAGGAGAGTCACATAGTAAGTGTGGATTCTGTCTTAACAGGAGTGCATAATTGTGCTTTCTCAGCCCACTCCCAGAAGCAAGCCTCCACTCCACTCCACTCCACTCCACTCCACTCCACTCCACTCCACTCCACTCCACTTATTATTTGCTAGGTCAGGCAGCATAGTCTGAAGTCGAAACCAGAATCCCAGCACTTGGTCCTGGAGACACGTGCACCTGCTGGATAAACATTTATCTCCCTGTGGAGGGACCATCCCAGTCCTCCACATGGAGATAAATGTCTACCCAGCGAGTGCACGGCTCTAAATGCCCAGGTAGAAGGGGGTTGGTTTCAAGGCCCCAGGTCTCCTCCTGGGCTGATGGGTCACCCACCCTGGGGAAACCCGTTTTTGCCCTGTAGCTGGATCCCGCAGCCACAGTCAGCCCGTAATAGCCACCACGACTGAGAGGGGCCCACGGAGACTGCTCAGGCTGCAGGACATCCTGACGGGAGACAGGCCTGAGCACCCCGACCCTTCCTCAGCTCATCCCAGAGGCTCCCTTGGTTGGTGGTGGAGCAAGCAGGGCGGGGAGAGGGGGTGCCAGGACTGCTCTTCCTAGGCGCAGGTGGACACCCGCCCTGCCTTTATGTGGGTGCGCACTATTGGCCACGTGCATGCTAATCAGAAAGTAATGGTGAAAACGCCCAAGTTTCACCCGGTGCCAGGCACTGTCCTGAGCAATTTAAAGCATTTCATTTGATCCTTACGAGGAACTCCGAGGGAAGGGGCCCCGAGGGAGGGAGCATTGGAACCCCCACTTCACAGAGGAGGGAATGAAGACCAGCTCCCTGTGTCTGGCCAGAAACATCGGCCACGCTGCCTCTGAGGGGCATTTCAAAGGCTGACACGATCTAACTTTTGTTTCATTCCCTCTTGTCCGGCTTCCAAGACCGTCTTCTCTCCCTGGATGCTTTATAACCAGTCTGCTCAGCAAAGTAGGTTTGGTTTTCTTACAAAGACAGCCATTTTCCCAGCTATTTCGGGCCCTCGAACTCTTTAATTTGAGCTAGCTCCCTCCTGTGATAACGTCTTCCTTCTCATAAAACGCAGCATTCACCGACACGAAACCGCTTTGCACAGATGCTGGAATTGCCCTGTGAAGACCCGTTGTGCAGTGCAAATTTCCTTTCCTCGGGGGTTCTGGATGGGGAGGGGGCAGCAGGTGTGTCTGGTGTCGGCGGGCGGGGGAGTCCAGCCCACACAGAAATCACCGGGAAAATGTGAACGCTGCAGGCCTGCCCACCGTAGTCACAGCTGAGTCCCTCACGAGTCCTGTTAGTTCGTTCACTTGACAGACACATCTTTGAGCCCCTCCTGCCAGGCGCAAAGCGCACTCTGCGGGGAGAGCATCAAAGTGCAGATTCCTGGACCCCGCGCCAGTCCCATCAAATCAAAGTCCTGGGGGTGGGGATACGAGTATCTGAGCTTTAAATTGGGTCCTGGGAGAATCTGAAGACCACGGACCTCTGTGTCAGGGGCTGGAAGAGACCTGAAAATGCCAGGAATGAGAAGTCATGTTTCTCATACTCCAGGTCCTCAGGTCCCTGGGAGAGACTGACCTGGTAACCCACCACTAACTACCGAAGACGACTGACCGGTTGCTCCACCAGCTCTCCAGGCCAGGTTTGAAGCGCCCTCTACTCCTTTCTCAGCTTCACCAGGCCTGCTCACACGTGGAAGCCACCATAATATGTGTGTGTATAGACTTTACTGGCCAAAGACCGTGTTCTATTAGCTCTGCTTTCTAAAACACTTAAACTTATCTCTTGCCCAGTTTCTTCCGCTGGGTTCATCAGCTGGAGACAATTTATGTAGTATTAGCCTACCATGATATTAATGTATCTAATTTTGAAGTTTCTTATAGTTTCTGAGAGTACTAATAAATGCATTTAGGATATTTTTCTGAAGTTTTTCTATCTGTAAAATAATAGCGTTTAAAACTATATAAATAACACTGCAGAACATTCATAATTTAACAACTCTGATACAACTGCCATTTTTCATATTTTCATTTCCAGTCTTTTGTCACTTGTATTTATTTTAACATACTTGTGGTCAATGGATACCTTTAGCTTTTTGACACTTTTTCAATCCATACACTATCATGGGCATTTTGCATGTTGATACATAATCTTCCTTATTATTTTTATAGCTGCATAACATTTCATGAAGTCATTATGTCAGTTTACTTAATCTCAGGAGCGGTGGCTCACGCCTATAATTCCAGCATTTTGGGAGGCTGGGGTGAGCAGATCACCTGAGGTCAGGAGTTCGAGATCAATTTCCTTAATTATTCTCCTGTTTTTGGGCATTTAATTTTGGTTCCTTTTGGTCTTTCAAATATATAAGTAGTAGCATTTTAATTCTCTTAGAATAGAATTCCAAATCTTGGCTTATCTAAGGAAAATAGGATCAAAAGAAGGTGAAACACTGGACTTTTTTTGGCTATGAGAGAACATAATTTTTCATCAGAGCACCTGATAGGTTATGATTTACTGGACACCACTGTGCCAGGCTCATGGAATCCTCACAACAACACACTTTCAAGTAAGTGTTAGTCTCCATTTTGTAGAGGTAACGTACCCACACATGCGCAGCCAGTGAGTGGTGGGCCTGGGTCCTTCTGGCCTGAAGCCCACCCTGTGGTAATCCACAGTAAGAGAGAGGGAAGAAGTGACAGAGGGCAGGGAGGGACACTTCTAGAGACTTGTGATGGACATGAGAGCAGTTTGCCAAATCTTTCCAGATCTGCTCCACTTCCGGGCACCTGGTGGACTTCACTTCTGGCCCCTGTGATTGGGTAGTGCCATACTGAGCTGCGAATGGCAGTAATGAGAGTCACTTCCAGATCAGAGCACCTAATTGCAGATGCAGTATCCTCCAGGACTCTCTCCCTCTGCCACGATGACCTCAACATTTGACATGATCGTTGTTCCATCAGCCTGGGGCCCAGAGTGAGGAGCTGCAGGGCAGAATCCCAGGCTGACCTGCAACAGCCACAGAGATTGAGCAAGAAATAAACTTCTGTTGTCAGGAGTCACTAAGATTTTGGAGTTGTTTGTAACCACAGCATACTCTGGCCCATCCTGCCTGACCTCTTTCAACTTCCAAAATGATTACTGCGTAAGCTTCCCCTCCATATAGGCAGCTTCCTTCATAAAGTGATTTGAGGAGTACCTAGGGAACACCTGCCCCAAAACTCTGCCTGAAATACCTACTGGGAAGGACATTCATTTGGGCGAAGGACTATGGAGGGTAACAAGTGTACAACCCTAGTCATTCACACCTTTACAGATATAGGCTCATCAACTCCATATAAGAGAGGGCAACAATTTGGTGGGCTGTGTTTGGGGATAGGATGAAGAAATGTTTAGGGCCCTGAGTTCTTGCCAGAGTGAGGACAGCCCCTTGGAGTTCAGAGTATCATGCTGGACCTGTGGGCAGCTGCCTGCTGTCCCAGCTGCAGTAGGCTAGACTCTGTTGCCAGATTCACCTAGCCAACAATTTTGCCTTTGGCCATCTTGTCCCAGAGAGATGAGATTCTGTCATTCACATTAAGACCTCTTCCCTCCCAGAAATACCATCTCCTGGGAAGATGGCCCTAGAGGAATAGAGACCTGGGTTTTATAGCCTTTGTCCAGGGCCCAGATGCAAGCTCTGCCATTCACCAGTTAAATGACCTTAAATCCTGCGCCACGTCTGAGCCTCAAATTTTTCACCCATTAAATGAGAATCAAAATATCTACTTTGTAGGATGCTGGACTAATTAAGAGTAAGAATGTGCTTGGCATACAGTAGGTCCTCAATAAATTATTCCTACTGCTTTTGTTATAAAGCAAGTGTCTTCCTAGGCTTATCCTCTCCATAAAACAGGAAATCAGCATTACTCCTCCAGTGAAAGCAAGATGACTTCACAAAAGAGCAGGGCCTCCTTCTATCTGCTTTATCATAAACTTGGACAATCATTCTGAAAACATACTTTGTCTTTTGGGGTCACAGTGTTAAGGGGACCTTCTTGCTATCAAGAGACAGCTGTTTGCTGTAGTACTCATGTAAATGCCACATGTTTGCAATCCTTGAGAAGTACCTTCTTTCTAACTGGGCAGGCACTGTATCTTCAGCAGGACCCAGCAATTAAGGGGAGGGCTTGTGCTGTGTAAGCGTGTCCTCTACACTGGAAGCCCTTTAACAACAGAAGGATGTAAAATATCACAAGGAATGGGCTTTTGAGAATGTGCAGTTCTGTCACCATCCCTGCTACCTCTGTGTTCAGAGCCAGATTCACTTTAGCGCACCCTGGACATTGATGATTTCCTAGATGAATTAGGTCAGAGGGGCTGATGGAAGCCAAACTTTGCCTGAGGCTCCCTCCAACGAAGCTTGCGGCCTGCTCTGTCTTCCCCTCTCCAGCCTTCTACTCAGGTTCTTTCCCTGGTGCTGCCCTTTGCTCTAACTCAGGAGTTGTTAGGTTATAGTTTTCTTCTTATAGTAGTGATTTTTCCAAACTTTTTGGAATGTTGACAACCTATCCTTGTTTTTCTGATGTGATGCTTTTTCTTTTATGCCTAAAGTGCTATACAGCACACACAATTATTTAATAGGATTTAAAATCTTCCAGGAAGTATTCATAAGAACCCCAAAGTAGAACCAACTCAAATATCCGTCGACCGATATATGTATAAATATGATGTGGTCTATTCGTACAACAGAATACTATACCGCCATAATGAAGAATGAATCACACCTGTAATCCCAGCACTTTGGGAGGCCGGGGCGGGCGGATCACCTGAGGTCAGGAGTCCCAGATCAGCCTGGCCAAAATGGTGAAACACCATCTTTACTAAAAACACAAAAATTAGCCAGACATGGTGGCGGGCGCCTGTAATCCCAGCTACTTGCGAGGCTGAGGCAGGATAATCGCTTGAACCCGGGAGATGGAGGTTGCAGTCAGCCAAGATCGTGTCACTGTACTCCAGCCTAGGCAATAGAGTGAGGCTCCATATCAAAATAGATAAATAAATAAATAAATAAATAAATAAATAAACAAACAAACAAATAAATAAAATAAAATGAGGAATGAAGAACTCATAGATACTACAACATGGATGAACCCTGAACCCGCTATGCTAAGTGACAGAAGCCAGGCACAAAAGGCCACATAATACATGACTCCATTTATCTGAAATGTCCACCATAGACAAATCTAGAGAGACAGAAAATAGATCAGTGGTTGCCTAGGCCAGGCAGAGTTGTGGGGGTAGGACATGGGGAGCGACTGTTGGTGTGTATGGGTTTCTTTTTAGGGCAATGAAAAGGTTCTAAAACTAGAGAAGAGTGATAGTTGTACAACTCTGAGTATACTAAAAGCCACTGAATTGTGTACCTTAAAAGGGCAAATCTTACGGCAGGTGAATTATATCTCAATAAAAGTGCTGTAAAAAAATCTTGCAATGCAAGAATTTTATGACCTCCTTCAAAATAAATTTAAAAACTTGGATAGTGTTTCCAAATTAGAGATGGGAACATGCCTTATGGGGTTTGCAAACTCAAACAGGAGAAGCAGGCTGGGTGGAAAGGCATAGACAGGGGCAGGAGCCTTCAGTCACCTGGAGAATGAGCCTCACCAAGTGAGGGCAGCTGCTGTGCAGTTCCCACCAGGCCTCTCAGGCCCATTATTGCCAGGTTTTGCTTTTTTTTTCAAGAAAAAAAATAATTTTTTTTTGTTTTTTGAGATGGAGTCTCACTCTGTCGCCCAGACTGTAGTGCAGTGGTGCGATCTCGGCTCACTGCAGCTTTCATCTCCTGGGTTCAAGTGATTCTCCTGCCTCAGCCTCCCAAGTAGCTGGGATTACAGGTGCCTGCCGCCACACCCAGATAATTTCTGTATTTTTAGTAGAGATGGCGTTTCACCATGCTGGTCAGGCTAGCGCCAAACTCCCGGCCTCAGGTGATCCGCCCACCTTGGCCACCCAAAGTGCTGTGATCACAGGCATGAGCCACCATGCCTGGCCAAAAAAACAAAAGAATTTAATTTTAGTTGAAATGTTCTTATTTTGGTTTTTGCAACTAATTCAATTTTTTAAATAACACGTATTTGATTTCTGCGTTTACTGCTGAGTCAACAACTATTCCTGAGTGCCTCCTGTGTGCCAAGCACAGTCCTAAGCCCTGGGAATCCAGCAATGGCCAGGGCCTCAGGTATGGGCTGTGATCCTGTCAACGGGAGGGTGCTACTGTGGAGCAGATGGCCCTGTACAGCACACACCGAGCTGTCCTTGGTGCATGATACCTCGGGCCCTGCATTGCCATGGGAACCCGCATTGCTGGCAGCTGCACTTACCCAGGGAGAGGTAAGCCAGCATCCCAGCAAGCCACAGGGGCCCTCTCCAGTCCTCCCTAGAGAAGCATGAGTGCACTCAGAGAGGTGGCTTGAGGATCGGCCAAGGTAGAAGAAATGCTCAGGCTGTGGGGCCCACCTGCAAGATGCTTATCTTCCCATCTCTTTTTTTTTTTTTTCTTTGAGACAGAATCTCAATCTGTCGCCCAGGCTGGAGTGCAGTGGCACCATCTCAGCTCACTGCAATCTCCACCTCCCAGGTTGAAGTGATTTTCATGTCTCCGCCTCCTGAGTAGCTGGGATTACAGGCACCCGCCACCATGCTCGGTTAATTTTTGTGTTTTTAGTAGGGACGGGGTTTCGCCATGTTGGCCAGGCTGATCCTGAACTCCTGGGCTCAGGTGATCCACCTGCCTCAGCCTCCCAAAGTGCTGAGATTACAGGCGTAAGCTATTGTGCCCAGCCCCCACCTCTCTCTAAATACCCAAGTTCAGACCTCTGGAGAGTGGCCAAGGCACAAAGGCCAACCTGCCCTCAGGGATAGAATCTCCTGGTACATGACATTTTAACGAGAGCCTCATGGCACCACACAGAAGACTGACCTTGAAGATTTCTTTTTTTTTTTTTTAGCATCTCTTGCTAAATAGAACAGCATTAACTATCCAGATGCCATGGTTCAATCCAGGATCCCTAGGAAAGAAGGCTCTAAGTCATCCATTTTATTTCATTTCCCGTTTTGTGTGGTTCCTGGGGAGAATGCATTGTTATGGGGGTGGCCATTGTTTTAATGGGCTTGGGCATTTTTACCACACTCAGCAGGGACTTTCTGTCCCCCAAGGGATCTGATCTCAAGGAGACAATTCTCAGAAAAGCTCTCACAAATAACAGTGAGTCAGAACCACAAAATTAAAATGTTTTTAGTTTCAGAGTAGGCACCTAAATGTACTCTACTTGGTTTATGACAAGTTAAGTATAATCTGAAACTAACACAATCTAAAATTTAATGGCGTGACAGGAGAACTGAACATGTTTGTGCTTTCCTAAAAAGAAAATTAAATCTTTTTTGTTCATTGGTCCAACCCAATAAACATCCATTAAAATGTAAAAAGAAAAAACAAAAAAAAAAACCACACTGCTTTTTAGAATGTCATAGGGTAGGTTAGATGGTTCTTTGCTGCTCCCAGAACTTGCATGTGACAGAAGCACAGGCCTGGGTCTTTCAAGGCTGGCTCAGCTTTGGTCTTGGTTTCTTGGAACACTGGCCCTAGAGGCCGGTTACCCAAGACCACCCTGCTGCGAGGAAGCCACAGCTGGCCTGCCCTGAGCTGCTCTGGTCACAGCTATGTACGAGAGAGATTTGTGAGTGAGGCAGCCATGGGCAGATGACCCTGGCAGCCAGGATCAGGCAGAAGCTGCATGAAACGGCCTAACCAGACAACACCCAGCTGAACCAAGTCAACCCACAGAACCAGGAGAGAGTAGAACAAAATTTGCTTTGGGTCACTAAGTTTTGGGGTGGCTTAAAGACAATAACAGATCATTAGAATAGGCAGGAAAAGAGAAAGTGATTATTTTTCATAGATTCATTTACAGCAAGAGGGAAAAACAGTTAATCTGGACCAATGATAGCTTCTCATACATTCACCCTAAAATCTACTTCATAATATACAGGTGTAATTTGAAGAGCACAAGTAACCATTAAATAAGTCAGTAATATTTACTGAATACCTACTATGTACACAGCTAAGAAGTAGAATATCTAATCAGGAATTATCTAATTTAATAAGTCCTGGTCTGAATGAATGAGGAAACTATGAACTATAACTCTTTTTAGTCAGAGGAGAAAAGGCAAATAAATGAATTATTTCAAAGTCCTAAGATGAAAGATACTATTCAGCATATATATTTAAGAACAAGGTTATCAAAGTATATGTATTAAAATATACATGCAAATGGAATATTTCAGGTTGTAGTCTTCTCAACAGCAGGAAGCAATTCCATCCAGCCTCTAGAAACTTCAGAACTCTAAGGTTAAAGAAGGATTTTCAACATATACATGTAGTTGTCACGATTAAATATTTAAACATGGACTGAATTTCTATTGCAGCTTATGTTTTTACCTTTGCTTACTACAACTTTTAAAAGTTTCATCATTAGTGTTAATTTTTTTTTTTTTTTGAGACAGAATGTTGCTCTGTCACCCAGGCTGGAGTGCAGTGATGCAATCTCAGCTCACTGCAACCTCCACCTCCTGGACTCAAGTGATTCTCATGCCCCAGCCTCCTGAGTAGCTGGGACTGCAGGCATGAGCCACAATGCCTGGCTAATTTTTGTATTTTTTGTAGAGATGGGGTTTCACCACACTGGCCAGGCTGGTCTCGGACTCCTGACCTCAGGTCATCTGCCTGCCTCAGCCACCCAAAGTGCTGGGATTACAGGTGTGAACCACTGTGCCGGCTGGTGTTAATTTTCAGATCTGACTAATGAAAGGTAAAGCAGGGAGAGATTGGGACGAAGTGCCAGCACCATGTGCTTAGCTTGAGAATTATTTTATATCTAAGAGTATATTATCCACAATAGCCATCTTAACCTGGCAAGACCTTCTTCAGGTGGGAATACTGGATAGAGCCACTGTCTTACTTTCCTTTCTGATGATTCTTCCTGTAGGCTCAGTCACTGTCAACCCCTCTGGTGAAGAGTTGGGGGTGATAGAGAGCACAGCACTGTTATAGATAAACAAATGTATAGGGGCAGGGCTATACATTTTGGGGTGCTTTTAAGGCCTCTGAAGGTCTTAAAATAATAATAATAGCTCATTAAAATAGGCAGGAAAAGAGAATGTGATTATTTTGCATAAATCTTCATTTATAGCAAGAGGGGAAAAAATAATGAATCTGGACTATTCAATTGTTTCTATTGAAAAACCAATTTCAATTGTTCTATGCCATGTTCCAAACACCGAAGAGACAACAGCAACAACAGGCTGTGACATTTCTATTTTCTTATGTTCTAAGGTCTTCATCTTCCAAACTAAGCATTTCCCGTGGGAGGATCTCATTTCCAGCTGCCTCACGTGCATGTCTGAATAGCCAACAACTCTGCAATAAACTTTCTATATAACATGCACCTACCTACTTGAACTCGGATGACATAAGAATCTCCCTGGAAAAGAGACTGACTCCTAGCTACAATTACCTTTATGCACTTTCAGGAAATTTTATTAGTAATGAATCAGCAGCATTTTATTCTTCATAATTCTGTGAGGGTCACAGTTAAACAACTAAACAGCATTAACCACATCTGTACAGTTCGACACAGCATCCAGCCCCCTTAATGGGTAACTTCAGCTGAGTCTGCAGAGACAGCCAAGAAAAAAGGTAGTGAAGGGCAGGAAGAGGCCCCTGCCAGGCCCTCCAGGGCTGGGGGGCACTGGGCTGGGCACTCCAAACAGAGAACCTTAGATTCTTTTCCCACTTTGTGGGGAGCAGATTTAAGGAGCAGACAGCTAAGGGAAGATTTATAAACACAATAATTTTTGTTTCTAAGTGTTATAATGCAAAGCAGGGATAGGCATTCTCCTCCAAAGAGGTTCTCAAAGAGATCTTTAGAAGCCAGAGAATACCACATTTCTTTGCCTAACCCAAAAGTCCTGGGAATCTTTATTTGTCAGCAGAAGCTCTGAAAACAAGGCACTGCACTACTTTTTTTTGCCTAATGTGGTGGAAGACAGCCCCACGACAACAAAGAGGAAGAAAAATCGTTTTTCTTATAAGTCAGAACATAATACAGGCTTATGGCTTGAGGTAACTTTGCTGTTGAAATCCTTGAAGGATCCACGAAGCACTCACCACTCCAGTTAGTGATCATCTTGTGGAAACCTACAGTGAATCTCACTAGAAAATATACTGGAAAAGAATAGAAAGGGTGAACAGGAATGTCCATCAACTCTGAAATCCCAGAGCTAAGGAGACCACTTTGAACTGAAGGAGGCAGATTCAGGATAAGTAAGAAAGAGAGCTAACTTGACATGGTGGTGGAAAATTCATGACAACACAGAGGACACTGAAGAGGTTGAAACTATAAATAAGCTCAGAAACGATGTGAAGTCACAGGTCTATAGTGAGTTGTATTAAGGGAAATGAGGTTGTCTGATGCCCCCTACAGAGCCCCCTTTGGTGCCACCATCACATGAAGACCAGGATCTGACCCAACAGAGGTTTAAAAATTTTTTTTACAAAGCATGAAAATGATCCTAAATTTGTGGCAGACTTTTGGTGTATGAGGATCTCAAGACCCAGAACCGCTCTGTCTCTGGTGGGGGCAGGGCGCTCCGAGGCGTAGTTTCCATGACTAATAAATCCCTAATTCTGCAAGCCGTGACTGTGGCAGTGCACCCAGCGGCTGGATGGGAAGTGCAGGAACTGGCATCCCCCACAGGGTGGAGAGGGTATCACCACATTGCCACCTGCCCACCCACTGCTGCCCAGCTCTGTTCTCCAACAGGCGTCCTCTGCTTTTTATTTCCTATCTAGAAGGAGCACGTCTGTCTATCAGGGTGGGGTGGAGGCTGCTAACTTCAAGACCCTAACCCAAGACATAGCTGCTGTTACAGAGATAACTAAGAACTCAGGGGCAGGACTAGGGAGGCTGCATTTCACTAATCCAAATGCCTTTGCCTCTGGGAATGACATGAGTGATGGGGCTGGGCTGTAACGAACTGGACACGTACAATGCGTTCAGGAAAGCAAAGTTCCAAAACCCACAGCAATCTGCCCTGCGTCCTTTGTCTTGCTCCAGCTGTATCCTGATGTCCCTTTTAAAGCTATTTTTGGTAACAATCTTTATTCAACCAAGAGGAACAGAAATTTACATCAAATGCATTCACAGAGGGGCATGAGACTTTGCCCACAGATGGCCTTTCAAAAGCATCTTTCCCCATGCCGACCCCTTCTCACCTTGTATCAGTGGTGGTTAGAAGCCTGGAACTCCTGCCACAGTTTAGTCAAACTCAATGAGATACTGTTTACGGTGGTGGCCACCTGGGAATTTCCTAGGCCCCTGGAGGACGTGTGTTTTTCAGGTTCTAAAAACAAAAGTCCACAGCAATGACATCAGTCTCCACTATAAATTGCATGTGCATTTTAACCAGCCCTTACTTTGCTTCTTGCTATGCCAATTGCTGTGGCTGCCAGTCAGGAAAAGGAAGCCTTCTCGAGCACATGTGTGTTTTATGCATTGTCCTATACAGGAAAAAATAGATAAAGGGATGATCTGGGTGCCTCCTGTTGCCAACCCGTGCTAGCAGGGAGAAACACAACTGGGCCTAGGACCGTGAAGAAGGCCCGCAGCAGTCTGCACCCCTGCATCTCCCGGGAAACACTCCTCGCCTGCCGTCTCTAACCCATCCCCGGCCATAAGCAAATGGCGGATGTTTCCACACGGGGCCCAGTGTTAGTCACATTATTTCTGCCTCCATATAACTTAAGGGTACAACTAAGAACTGCAACTCTTGATTAAAATGACACAGATTCCAGACTTCTGAGAAGCTTTTCTACTGAATTCCTGCATGGTATGGGAAATTGGATTTGAGGTCATCTAAATGATTCCTTTCCTATGTGGAGAGTCTATTGTTTTATTACTCAGGCAGCGAGCTTCTTCAGAACTCCTTGTCATAGGAATTCAAGAATAGCTATGTGGGTATCAACAGCACTCTTTGGAGAAGCAGACACAGAAAGACATGCACAACATAGGAATGACTCTTTTTTTTTTGTTTAGAGAGACAGAGAGAAAGTGAGTCTGGCTCTGTTGCCCAGGCTGGAGTGCAGTGGTGTGATCATAGCTCACTGTAGCCTCAAATTCATGGGCTCAAGCAATCCTCCCACCTCAGCCTCCGAAGTAGCTGGGAGTACAGGTGCACACCACCATGCTTGGCTAATTTTTTAAATTTTGTTTTGTTTTTTGTTTTCGTTTTTGTTTTGAGATGCAGTCTCACTCTGTTGCCCAGGCTGGAGTGCAGTGGTGCAATCTCGGCTCACTGCAACCTCTGCCTCCCAGGTTCAGGCGATTCTCCTGCCTCAGCCCCCCAAGTAGCTAGACCTGGCTAATTTTTTTTTTTTTTTTTGTATTTTTAGGAGAGATGGGGTTTCACTATGTTGGCCAGGTTGGTCTCAAACTCCTGACCTTAAGTGATCCTCCCACCTCAGCCTCCCAAAGTGCTGGGATTACAGGCATGAGACACCACACCCGGCCTAATTTTTCAATTTTTAGCAGGGACAGAGCTTTTGCTATGTTGCTAAGGCTGGTCTCAAACTCCTGGCCTCAAGTGATCCTCCTGCCTTGGCATCCTACAGTGCTGGGATTACAGGTGTGAGCCACCATGCCTGGCCAGATGACTTTTTAAAGGACATCACAATTTGATGTTGACTGATCAACCCAGAGGAATGAAGTGGACACCTCACTCATTAGCTGTCCCCCCATCTACCCCTGCACCCCACTTAGGGGCACACAGGCCACCCCACCACCTGCTAGGCTCACTGAGCTTACCCATTTTAGAGGCTCCCACCCTGAGGCTCTCTCTAGCTGCCTCTGCTCCAAGCTCCCTGGAAACCCCAACTCTTCCCATATCAGTTTACAGGCAGCATTCACCAGCAAGGGCCGCCCACACGTGTGCAAAGCTTGTTCACACTCCACTGTCACACAATACAAGGTGTCTTGTTCTTCTGTGACTCATACTGTCCCTCCAACAAAGTCTCCAAACTTCCAGCCACCACCACAGAAACAAGATGTTTGCCTCCCTCCTCACCCTATGGAAAACATTAACGGCTGGTGAAGAAGGGGATCCCTTATTTTGTTTCTAAGTCTTGCTGCCATCATCAAATGGTCATTTGGAGCTCTGTCATCTAGGCAGAACAGCAGGGGCTACACCCTCTACATTATGATGAACGTCAACAATTTGTTTTCCAGAATGTTCTTTCATCAACACTGTTGGAGAAATACCTTTATTCTGCATTTCTCTATGATGTAATACAGATCAACACTACTCTGGTAAACAGTTAAGACCAGTGATTCCTGGCCATTGCATGGATGCGTTTATAGAAACTATCTCCAGACCAGCCTGACGAACATGGAGAAACCCTGTCTCTACTAAAAATACAAAATTAGCCAGGCATGGTGGTGCATGCCTGTAATCCACTTGGGAGGCTGAGGCAGGAAAATTGCTTGAACTTGGGAGATGGAGGTTGCAGTGAGCCAAGATAATGCCACTGCACTCCAGCATGGACAACAAGAGCGAAACTCTGTCTGGAAAAAAAAAAAAAAATCTATCCACATTTGCTAGCAGCTGTATTTTACATCTTTTGGTTATTAAGGAAATACATAGTTATATCGTAAATTGAGTGATGCTTTTAATTGAGTTGATGTTTGATTAGTCACAACAGGATCTATATGCACTTGGAGAAGGCACTGGCACTCACATCTACACAAGATGCACCATTCCTTGTTTACAGACCATGCCAGGTCCTTGATCCCTTGCAGGAGCCCCGCAGCCCCCACCTGCCCCAGGCCAAGCCCCCCACACTGAGAACTCCTGTGGTCTATCCTCTTTTGTGATTTCTTTAAAACCAAAATTTTAACTAGATAATCCCAAAAGAATGTTTTGAGTTGACGTTTTCAAGAGGGAAAAAAGCAAAATCATTTATTATTAATTTTTTCCTTTCATGCTACTCTTATATTCCTGTGATTCTATCAAGCAATGTAACAGATACCAACAGAATAGACTTTCTGCCATTTCATGTTGTCCACCCATCCACAAACATTAAATAAAAACAGATACTAACGAATTGCAACACTCTCTCCTCTTGGGGACTATCAGAGTCTAATTAAAGCCCACAAAATCAATGCTACACCGAATGAAAAAAATCACCATGGGAACTATGAAGAGGAAAAAGACGTTTGTTAGCAATCACGTAAAATTACCCCGAATAATCCTCCCTTCTTCTACCTACCCTGCTTCCGCAAAAACACTCCTCTAGGCATAAACATAAATAAACGTTAATAACCAGATTCTACACATACCGACTGCAGAAAGAGGAGGCATATCCACCTGAGAGTATGGGATGGAAAGTGGGGGGCAGGTAGTCTGCTACTTAGTTCTTTCCTGCAAAGCCAGTCTAAGCAGATATGCTCACGAGCCTTTTATGAGTTGGTTATCTTGGCATTGGTTTTAATTTGTCCAAATTTGTTCCTCCTTGGCCCTGGGGCAGACACAACCCAGCCCCCCATCTGTAAAACCTCAGCGTGGCAGTTGAGGCTCAGTGGTCAGGGGACCGTCTCTCAATGCTGCATTTGGTTGAAGGCGCAAGTGGTAGAGGCCAGGCAGTGGCCAGCGGATGAGACCCACTCAGAAACAGTAAAACCAGGAACATAGAACCTATGCAGGATCAACATGTCAGACCCCAAACAGACCCCCCATGCCAAGGGCAATTTAGTCCCAGGCATAATTTTTGACATGAATATCACTGACTAATAGTTCACAGTAAAATCACATTTCCATCACTTCAGGATTATGAAAAAAGTAGTGGTATACTATTTAAATGATTGATAAATATTCCAGTGACTATTGTAACATCTTTACTTCATTTTCGTGTATTCTTACTTGCTGACAAAGGCAGAAAGTAAGAACAGTACAGGCTTTATTGTACATTTTAAAACATGATAGGATAGTTCTCCAGAATTCTTAGAGCAAATTTCCAGTTTCATATTCCAGTTCCAGGAAATGGCATTCCCAAATGATCACAAAACAGATTTTACAATACCAGCTAGCATTCCCACTCCTGGGCTCCATTTCTATTTGCTGTGGCCAAACAAATGAAGTTCCCAGAGCCCATGGTGGAAGCCCTGATAAACACCTCAACCACAGAATCTCAGTCTGTGGCCAACTCTGGCGCCAACAAAGTGCCCATCACAACTCAGTTTTTTTGTTTGTTTGTTTGTTTTTAGATGGAGTTTCACTCTTGTCACCCAGCCTGGAGTGCAATGGTGCGATCTCGGCTCACTGCAATCTCCACCTCCCGAGTTCAAGTGATTCTCCTGCCTCAGCCTCCCAAGTAGCTGGAACTATAGGCGCATGTCAGCACACCTGGCTAATTTTATTTATTTATTTATTTATTTATTATTGTATTTTTAGTAGAGATGGAGTTTCACCATGTTGGCCAGGCTGCCCTCGAACTCCTGACATCAGGTGATCCACCCGCCTTGGCCTTCCAAAGGGGCTGGGATTACAGGCATGAGCCACCACGCCTGGCCCACAACTCAGTCTTTGTTACCAGCACATGTAATGCGATTCCTAATGACAACGTTACTTCTCAGTAATTTCAAAAAGAGGTGGACAGAAACAGAATGGTTCACTGAATTCTCCAAAGAATTGTAAAACTCTTCTTAAATCTCCTCCTCCCTTGGTAAATTTCCAAACTTCTTTAAAAAAAACATGTAAAAACCTGACTGAAAGATCAGGCTGATAAGGCTCACTTGATCAGGCTGATAAGGCCCACTTCCTCTCTCTGCCCACACCTGCTCTCTGAAGCAGCTCGTGCTGCCAGGGAGAGAGATGGTGGTGCTTTGTCTTACTCAATTCTTGACAGTTTTAAGGGTGCTCTCGAATAAATAATGTCACGTCAGGTCCCTAACAGCACTGGGTGCCGTCTTAGGTAGCTACTGTCCTTCCCACTTTGCAAAAACCCTGGCTCCATGGGGGAGGCGACACCTCACACTTAGGACTAGGGAGAGCCTGGACTCAAGGCCAGGCCTTGATTCTCTACCCATTGCTTTGGCAACCCCAGGATGAACGAGGAGAGGGCCAAGTGGATCACGAGCTGCCTGAGCAGCACCTGTTTTCGGGACAATCAACTGAAAATGCTAAAGTCGAAGGGCTAACAGGACACATCACTAGAACCATCTTTGCTTTTGCTCAAACCCAAGCCCAGTACCTCTGTCAGAATCTAGGGCCACGCGCCGTGGCAGCCTCCTTGGGGAGGCAGAGGTCAGGAAGGCTTCCCTCCCGCGGCAGGCCTCCTCCCGGAGTAGAAGGAAAGGATGTGTTTTCATAACGGAGGCCGCAATCTGCAAACATAAATGAACTCCGATGAAACCTAAATCCTCGCCAAAAAAGCAAAACTCCCATTTCCTCTGTTCTTTCTCTGAGGCCTAAGGATAATTCTCTTCTTTCCCCCACAAGTCAGATTAAAGGGGTGTGACCCGGTCCACTGCGACTATCAAAGGATGCCATTGACACGGAGATAGCTGCAGGCAGAGCGCCGCTCAGACACACAATGGGCCAACGTGTTACTTTCTCTGTCTAATTTCCTTTCTAAAACTAACTGCTTTATCTGAGAGAAAATGCTGTGTTCTACAGTCGTTTTCCTTCTAACAAGAGCCGCTTGTATCCCCAGTTGACTGTAAGAAAGATCACATTCTGTTCCTCATGAAGAAAATTACAATGTCCCCGAAATGGCCC
The DNA here is from genome assembly GCF_006542625.1 of Nomascus leucogenys. NCBI lineage: Eukaryota > Metazoa > Chordata > Mammalia > Primates > Hylobatidae > Nomascus > Nomascus leucogenys. The sequence goes on along the minus strand of NC_044383.1, from coordinate 143,476,362 downwards.
GGGTCCTGCAGGAGGAGCGAGGGGCGTGCCACGTGGGAAGCTGCAAGGCTCTCACCAGCCCCGCAGCAGGACCCCCAGCTCACTGTAACTCCAGGATCTAGAAAACAACACAAATGCAAGCACAAAGGCCGGCGGCATCAGGGCCTCCAGACTCAAGAAAGACCTGGAGAAAACTGTCTGCCGAAAGTCTAGAGAGATTTCCCATGTGGTTCACCTGCTTCATTCAGGGTAGGAAGGGCAATGAGGAAAGGCGCTCAACAGGAACCCCCATGCCAGCGTCACCCTTCCAGGCCAGAATGCTTTCCTCCCCTGCTTTTGTCTTTTCTCAGTTCCTGAGTGCTTTGCCTCTAAGGCATGGTGACTGATCACTCTGCCCTTGTGAAGGCATCTCTAGAGCACTTCTGCTGCCTCACATCTTCAAGAAGACTGAGTCTTTCTGTAGCAGGTGCCCATCAGAAACCCTGGGTCCTCCTGCCCATGCAGACTGGGAAATGTTTCAAGAACTTCGGGAGGCAATGATACTGCAGTGGCTGCCCGGCTCAGTTCACTCCTAAAAGCTTTTTGCTGCCTTTCAAAGTGGCCTGGCTGCGCCTCCCAGGAAACATCAGGCCACAGATGTGCAGCTAGAATGGATGGGCCCGTCAGTTTGCAATAAATGAGAGTGTTAAAATGGTGACACTGAAACTGAGGCCTGTTTTCAGCCCAGAGTAACCAACAGCATTGTTCACAGGACTGTCAGAGGCACTCACAAAAGGATGCTTTCTGGTCCAACTGAAATCAATATTGTGCTTCTGCTGGGGCTTAGGAATATTTAACACCATGTCAGCATCAAATACAGCATTAACGAAAGAAAATAATAGCTTGGCCTGTAGCTTCTATTAAATAATTCCATTAACATGGCAGAAACTATCAGAATTTTCAGATGCTTTTTTATGTGCTAAAAGAAAAATTAGAGCATTTACGTCTATTTGCTCTTTAAATTGTGTTAGTTCATGTTTAAAGATGCATTAAGGCCAGGTCCCATGGCTCATGCTTGTAATCCCAGCACTTGGGGAGGCTGAGGCGGCAGGAGAATCACTTGAGTAAAGGCTGCAGTGAGCTAGGATCACACCACCACTGAACTCTTACCTGGGAAACAGGGTGAGACTCATGACAAAAAAAAAAAAAAAAAGAAGATGCATTAAAAGTATTTTAGAATCAGTAATGTTATGTTGCATTTTTCTTCTTTCTCTTAGGGATATGCACATTTCATAGCAAGGAGTCTTCTGAAATTAAAGAGTGTGGTATGTTAACATAGAGAGCTAACAGGGAATTACTCCTTGATGTTAGAAGACAAGTGCCTTTAAAAGTAGTAAATACTGAGAACATACCAAGGAAAATATGTAGGCAATGCTTAAAGAATGGCTGATGCGGCCGGGCGCGGTGGCTCACGCTTGTAATCCCAGCACTTTGGGAGGCCGAGGCGGGCGGATCACGAGGTCAGGAGATAGAGACCACTGTCTCTACTAAAAATACAAAAAATTAGCCGGGCGTGGTGGCGGGCGCCTGTAGTCCCAGCTACTTGGAGAGGCTGAGGCAGGAGAATGGCGGGAACCCGGGAGGCGGAGCTTGCAGTGAGCCGAGATCGCGCCACTGCACTCCAGCCTGGGCGACAGAGCGAGACTCCGTCTCAAAAAAAAAAAAAAAAAAAAAAAAAAGAATGGCTGATGCATGTCTTTTGATCTTATTTCTTTGTCCCTTCATGTTTTGGATGATTGAAGGGCTGATATAATGGCTGGAGCTGGAGAAGCCGTTTTGAACTATGAGATAACCAAGGGGATGTAGGCCAGCTACAGCTAACAACGAAAAGGAGTCTGTGGCCTTGAGGACTTTGTGGGGCAGCACTGCCATGCCAGTCCTAGCCTGAAAGAAAGAAACATCCATTTTGTCTATGAAAATAATATTTTTCCTATTGGTCACAGCCAAATCTCAACCTAAGTTATACACCCCACACCTAAAGGCTTCAAGATAAGCATTAAGAAGGTTTTGAACAACAGCTGCCGAATAATCAGGAGGCTTATTTTCAGAGGCAGAATAAGAAAGAAGGTATCGGCCACCAGAAGTAAAGCAGACAAATATTACATGTGGAGTCATCCATGGTCAAAACACACACACACACACACACACACACACACACACACACAAACAATGGCCTTAGAATGAATAAAACCTAATAGAAGTTCAGGTGGACCAGCTAGTCACCCATCTGGTCTTCAAAGGAAAGATGCTGCACTTCTAGCACCCAGCACTGTGTCTGGGACAAAGTAGATGCTCAAGAAATACCTACTGAATGAATGGCACTGAAGTCAAGGATGTTCAATAAATATCCACCATATGAATGAAGCTGAAGTCAAGGATAGCTAGTGAATCTAAGCCAGGGGTCTAATTAATAGAGGGTCTTTTATAATACAGAAGAAAATAATAAAAAATGAAACTCAAGTTTGAGTGAAAATGGGCCTTAGAATTAAAGCCCTTTGATGGTTCAAGTGAAAGGTAGCTGCAGAGTGGTCTGAGAGAACAGAAAAAGTTAACAATTCATGGGTATTTAAAGCCTTATTCTGCAGTATCTGAGACGGGTGAATTTAGGATTGTCAAGGTTTTTTGAGTATCGATACCCTGTCATTCAAATTTGATAAAGCTTCAAAGTAAAGATCAATAAAGAGATAGAATGTCTTCCGTATCTAAAGAACATAGATGAGAAGTAGGGACCCCTTTGGAATACCTGCCTGAAGAGACTGCCCCTAAGAACCTGCAGACACCCAGGTCAGTGACGCCCATGGTTATCCTAAGTAAACCCAGCTCACAACAGGACATTTGCAGGACAGGCGATCTCTGTCATGTGAAAAAGGGAACACAACAGATAGAGGGGAAGGGTGGGGAAAAGAAAAGTATTGTGCTTATTACTCTTCTCTGGAGGATCAACTGCATTTTCTTTATTAAAAAGAATTACTTCCCTTTGGGAGGCCAAAGCAGGTGGATCATTTGAGATTAGGAGTTTGAGACCAGCCTGACCAACATGGTGAAACCCTGTCTCTACTAAAAATACAAAAAATTAGCCGGGTGTGGTGGTGCATGCCTGTAGACCCAGCTACTCGGGAGATGGAAGCACGAGAATCACTTGAACCCGGGAGGCAGAGCTTGCAGTGAGCCGAGATTGCACCACTGCACTCCAGCATGGGTGACAGAGCGAGACTCCGTCTCAAAAAAAAAAAAAAAAAATCCCCATGTATTAGTGATCTTTATGAGATTTGCCAAACACCTTTCCTTTCAATTTGGGTTATAAAATCTAAGTTCAAATTTCCTTGGCAGTATAGAAAATTAAGATATCATAAGCTCTACCAAAAGCAAAGGCTGAAATTACACAGTTGCACAGAACACAACTGTTTTTAAACATAAGGCTACGAATCTTCTAAAAAAACAGAATTTTGTTAGGCAATAACCACACCAGAACATATGCAACACACACATACTCCAAAACAAAAATCCCTGTCTCACAGACATCACTGCTTGGAGATAGAAGAGTTTCAGCAAAGGTGGGATATTTCAGGTTATAGCTGGGTAAGCCAGTGTTTCCCAAAGGATGATTCATACAGCAGGTGATTTAAGTGGTACATGGACAAACTGAAGTCTTTTCAAGTGAGTCTAGTTATAAAAAAAAAAATACTAGGTACATTAGGAAATTAGGAGTGTAGGTGGAAAGTAGTTAGGAAATACCGGTTAAACTTAGGTCAGAGACTATAAATCTGTCTGGTCCAAGGTCAAGTTTGATTGGAAGGAGGGGCTAGTGGGGCACCATCACTTCAGCCTCAGAACTCACTGACCAGGTTATCAATACTGTGCTAAATTGGTCCAACCCCTACAGGGCCAACCCATCTTTCTGGATTACCATAAGAGCTCACTGGACCCCAAGACTGTCAGCATCCCCTTTGGGCCCCACAGCCCCAGGGACCTCCCCACTCCTAGGGACCCCAAGCAGGTACTTTTTGTCCCCTTGGCCTGCTTTCTTGCTTCCCCTCAAAAATATATGCCACCTTCCATTATTAATATTCAAGATGCCAAGCGCAGTGGCTCATGCCTATAATCCCAGCACTTTGGGAGGCTGAGGTGGGTGGATCACTTGAACCCAGAAGTTCAAGACCAGCCTGGCCAACATGGAGAAACCCATCTCTACTAAAAATACGAAAATCAGCCAGGTGTGGTGGTGGGCACCTGTAATCCCAGCTACTCAGGAGGCTGAGGCACAAGAATCGCTTGAACCCAGGAGGCGGAGATTGCAGTGAGCTGATATCGCACCACTGCCCTCTAGCATGGGTGACAGAGCAAGACTCTGTCTCAAAAATAATAAAAATAATAATTTTTACTGATTCAGCAACTGATTATTTCATTAATTCATATATTCATTTATTAGTAGATGGTTATTGAATAAATAAATGCTAAGTCAGTGTTTATCAAATAAAGGTCCTACTACGTGCCAAGCACTGTGTTAGGACCTGGGGATACACTGCCCTTTTGGAATGCATAGTCTTAGGATGACTCTGCTTTTAATGTTAAGGACCAGGTATAGATTTCACCTTTCTCTATCCCAGACAACAATGCATGACAAAAAAATTGACAAGGTTATTATTCTTCCTTTTGCCACTTCTCCAAATACCTCAAAATTGTTATTATTTCTGATATTGATTTGTGCTAAATTTATCAAAGGAAGATGCACCGAGGATTAGCATCTGTAAGCTCTGAAGAAGGTCAAGATCACAGCAAAGGTTAATTGGTTTCTTTGGAAATCATAAGCGTGGCAAATGCATCCCAGCCCATCCGTCTCAACATCTTACCTTGACAAGCGGTCAGATCTCATCCATAAAGAACACAATCAGCCTCCACAGACACACACAAACACAAGACCAGATTTTTGACATCAAAATTTATCCCACCATTGACAATAATTATTAAAAACACTAAAATGTTTTTATACAAAGACATCTATGATGCAGTAAGAAGTTAAAATCAAGGCAGAATATTATTAAAAGGCCAACTATGGATTTGTGCCTTGAGGAAATATAGCTGGAGAATCTCATAGATAATATTTATGGGAAGCACAGGCTGCTTTCAGTTTATTTCTCTTTGTACACTTGCCTTAGCCAGTGAATATTTACAATCCAAGGATGGGGGCCGAAATCCAATTGTCAAAATGCATCAATAGGCTTGCAGTAAATATGTGACTTTTTCACAAACTAGTTAGGTTTTTATTTATTTTTTGAAGTAATGGTTGATCCATTTATGGGTTGGTTAGTTCCAGACCTTTTAGTTTGCAAAGAAAACATTCCAAACAAAAATGAAGACAGAGAATATTGAGTGTTCAGGCATTTCTTTTCTTTCTTTCTTTTTTTTTTTAGATGGAGTCTCATGCTCTAACCGCCAGGCTGGAGTGCAGTGGCACGATCTCGGCTCACTGCAACCTCCACCTCCCGGGTTCACGCCATTCTCCTGCCCCAGCCTCCTGAATGTTCAGGAATTTCTAAAGTTCATGAAACAATTTAGCCAATTGTTTCTTTATTAATGCTTAGCTCAGCATATTTCATGGATTCAGAACTATTCCTCTTTAAATACATTTGTTTGTTAATGTTTATAACTATTTACCCAAGGTGTTACCATGTGTCTCAAAAGCACCACAAGATAAGGCTCATAATCTGTTATGGAAAAAATCTGCATACTAGTCTGGCTTGAGAAATACCATAAATGTGCCCCTTTCCTTCAACTCTCCTCATCCATCCCAAGCAGAAGTCCTCTGATTAGACAGGTGGCAGATACAAAGTCTGCGCCTAAATAATCATCATATTTATTAATCTCTTATGATATAGCAGATACTGCTAAGTGCATTATGTGTAAAACCTCCTTTAGTCCTCAGAACAACCCTATGAGTACACACTATTATTATCCCCAGTTCAAAGGGGAGAATACAACAGAACAGGGAAATTAAACCTGCTCAAGTTCACATGGTTAGAAAGGGGGAAAGCTGCAATTCAAACCATAAAGCTGTCTGACGTCAAACTCATCAATGTACTGGGGAAAAAATTCAAAGCAGCAGTTTGCCTGAGGTTACTAACTCTGCATGAATTTTCCATCAATAACAAGTCAGAAGGAATTCTGGCAGCCTTTGATTCCACTTGGAGAGTAAAGCCTAGTTCACGTGCCCCAAAGACTAAAACAATAAACATAAAAACAATGAAAAGTAAGCTCAAGTAAGTGAGAAAAGGTAGATATGACAGACTGCATATTGTATGATTCCATTTACATGAAATTCTGGAAAAGGTAAAACTATAGTGACAGCAGATGGGTGGTTACCAGGAGCTGGGGAAGGGGAAAGGGTTGACTTCAAAGGGGAACAGGAGATGATGTCAGGGGGACAGAAGTCTTATTATATAACTGTGATGATGTTTTCCCCATTGAACATACTTGCCAAACTCATCCAACTGTTCACTTACAGTGGATGAATTTTATTTTATGTAAATTATACCTCAATAAATCTGATTTTTTTAAGTGGGCTTAAAAGGAAGTGGAATAATATTAATACAATATACCGCGTATAGTATTCTCTTTCCCTCCTCTTTTTACCTGACCTTCAGGTCAACCTATGTTTGGTGGGAAACTCATGGATGCATCTGATAAACAAAAATCTTTTCATGGGCTGAGGTTTCCTACTGGCAATCTCATTTCTTTACCAACCTAACTCCACCCCCTAGGAAATTTATTTTCCACTGAAGTTCTATCCATCAACTGAAATGTTTGTGATTATTTATGACAAAAGTATGGTTCTGGGTGCCTGAGGTGGGCAAGCTACATGTGAAGAGGCCTGCACTCAAAGTCAGAATACCTTCACTCTCGGCCTGGCCTTTCTGCTTCACAGCAGTGTGACCTTGGGCAAGCCACTAGGCCTCTCTGAGTCTAAATTTTCTCTTTTATAAAATGGGGATGATAATGTCTCCCTTTAAGAGTTTATGACAACCAAATGGACTAATAAAAATGAAAGCACTGGCCAGGCACAGTGGCTCACGCCTATAATCCCAGCACTTTGGGAGGCCGAGGCAGGCAGATCACTTGAGGTCGGGAGTTCGAGACTGGCCTGGCCAAAATGGCGAAACTCGTCTCTACTGAAAATACAAAAATTAGCTGGGCATGGTGGTGCACGCCTGTGATCTCAGCTACTCAGGAGGCTGAGGCAGGAGCATCACTTGAACCTGGGAGGCTTCTGATTTGTTCTCTCATTGTGCCAAGCACACAACTAGGTTCTGAATAAAGATCACATGTATTGTTCACTATGTCTACTACATATGCAGCATACTTAATAATTGATTTCTGGGAAATTATCAATGGAAGATGACAACAGAGGGGAAGAGTAGGGTTAGTATCTGGAAGTAAAAGATAATACATTTTAGACTGAAAAAATATTAATTGTTGAGATGAACTGAATATTGATCAAAATGATTTTATATAATTATCTGTGAAGCTGCTGAATTCAACCTAGACATTTATAGATATCCGCCACATTTATCCACCACCCCCGCAACAGACACACACTCTAGACAGGAAAAATATTCATTTGGGAGAGGGATAAGGTTAATGGTAGAACAAAGTTTTTCTCTGAAATTACCCCCAAAACATCCTTTCAGTTACTTGAAGTCAGACCGTAAGCACTACAGTTACAAAAAAATAAAATAAAAACATGTTTTAGGCAAGGCGTGGTGGCTCACGCTTGTAATCCCAACCTTTGGGAGGCTGGGGTGGGAGGATCACTTGAGGCCAGGAGTTCAAAGGTAACCCGGGTAACACAGTGAAACTCTGTCTCTACATAAATAAATGAATAAATAAATAAATAAATAAATAAATAAAGTAGCCAGGTGTGGTGGTGTGGGCCTGTAGTCCTAGCTACTCAGAAGGCTAAGGCAGGCAGATCGCTTGAGCCCAGGAGTTTGAGGCTGCAGTGAGCTATGATCACACCACTGCACTCCAGCCTGGGCAACAGAGTGAGACCCCACCTCTCAAAAAAATAACAATAGTTTTTAAACACCACGGACAAAAGCTTATAGTTTCATTGAGGTGAAAAGCCCCCAACATTTGTGGCATTTAGGACAAAAGTATAAAAGAGGTCCACTCGTCACCCACCTAAATATGTAAAGGTTACAAATTAAGGTAAAAAACTTAAACCAAATGGCTTCTATCCTCCTTCCTTCACAAATATACTTCGTGACAACCTGGGAGGACAACTTCCGATTCAGGATCCCTGGACCCCCGGGTCTTCCTCACCCTGCCTGCAGCCCTGCCTTCCTTGGCTTCTTTTCCACCCCTGCCTCTGTTCCCTGTCACTTGGAGGGACAGCCCAGCCTGCACGTCGAAGCGCTAATCGCCCCACCCTCCTTCCATACAGTCCCCGACCCTTCCTCAGTCCCGGGGGTGCCTACCCCAAGCAGCGCAGGTAGCGCTGGGGAGACTAAACCCAAGGAAGAGCCTGTGCAGCCTCTGTAAGGGGCTCAGGGTCATCTGGGCAAGGAGTTTCCACCCCCGGGTGCCCAGAGCATGGCACATAGGAAGGGGGAGGGGCACCCACTTGACCCTTGGACGCCTCACCCCACGGGGAGACACAGCAACTGAAGGGCCTGGGCAAGGCCCTCCAAGCCCAGAACAGGGGCCTCCCTGGCCCACACTGGAGACTCAATGCACAAATAAAACCTTCGGCAGATAAAACAATATTATATTCAGACAATGTCTATTTACAAATGTGCGTATCTTTTTTTCTTTCTTTTTTCTTTTTGGTATGGAGTCTCACTGCATCATCCAGGCTGAAGTACAATGGTGCATCTCAGCTCACTGCAACCTCCACCTCCCAGGTTCAAGCGATTCTCCTGCCTCAACCTCCCAACTAGCTGGGAGTACGGGCATGTGCCACCACACCTGGCTAATTTTTGTATTTTTAGTAGAGACTGGGTTTCACCATGTTGGCCAGGCTGGTCTCGAACTCCTGACCTCAGGTGATCAGCCTGCCTCGGCCTCCCAAGGTGCTGGGAGTATAGGAATGAGCCACCACGCCCAGCCTATAAATGTGCATATCCATGTGTGTATATACTGTACATACATGCATACATCAGCATATAACTGATCTAGCAAGTCACTCATTGTGTAATACAGCCAATATGTCAAGGAGTTTGTAAAGGAAGATATAAGCCAGGCACAGTGGCTCACGCCTCTAATCCGAACACTCTGGGAGGCTGAGGCAGGTGGATCACCTGAGGTCAGGAGTTCAAGACCACCATGGCCAACATGGTGAAACCCTGTCTCTACTAAAAACACAAAAATTAGCCAGACGTGGTGGTATGCACCTGTAATCCCAGCTATTTGGGAGGCCGAGGCAGGAGAATCGCTTGAACCTGGGAGGGAGAGGTTGCAGTGAGCCAAAATCGAACCACTGCACTCCAGCCTGTGCAACAGAGCAAGACTCCATCTCAAAACAAAAACAAAAAACAAAAAAAAAAAGGAAGAGATACATACCAACTGGAGGGTCAGGGAAAACATTTGGGATGAGGAAACTGAGCTAGGTTTTTGGGAATGGATTGCACGTGGCTATGCGAAGAAGGCTCGAGAGGGGCAAATGGCAACTACAAAGAGCTGAGTAGTTGCTCCTCGATGGAGCAATGGGCAATGGATTTGTGTCTGGAGATAATCTCCAGATGATAGAATAGCTACAGGTAAGGGCCAAACAGATGCCAATTGTCCCTTAACATAATAAATATCACCAAAGATAGGCATGGTTGCAAGAAGTATAACAGAAGCATGGTCACCTTGAATTATTTTTAGAATAAGGTTATAAACAAAAAAGTATGATCAAATTAAAATAAAGGGTAATTATCAAAACCTGCAATGGCCCTCATGCACCCCACACTACCAACTGACTCACAATTCTGGGTCAGCACCATGTAGCGAGTCCAATCTGCTGAAAAGGTTCTGGCCCCAGAGATGACTTTGCCCTGGATAATTTGCGGGGAGAAGGATATTAAGTTGATGCCTTGGTTTCATAACTACTAAACACTAGGCATTTGATAGCATTTAGGTTTATATCCTAACCTCTCTCTCTCTCTTTCTCTCTCTCTCTCTCTCTCTCTGGCTTTTTCCAAACCAGAACCATCTTGCCTCAGTTATTTTTTTTCTGCATCTAAATATAGTACTTTAAAAAACCATTAAAGGCATAAGAAAAGTGGAAAGGAGATGTTTCACTTTCAGACCAGACTCTGTTTTAACAGATTTCCCAGATAATTTCTGCGGGACATTAGGCTTAAAAGAACTCTCCGTTCACCATCCCGAGGGGGCAGAGGGGGCTCGCCACTCACCATGAGGGACCATTGGTCCAAAGAGAGGCCTCTCTAACCCAAGCCTGAAAAGTATCCTCCGTTGCTTTAAAAATAGAAACTGTTTTGGACAGACAACTACATGACATGGAGATGTAACAAGAAGGAGACGGAGGCAAGACAAATGAACCAGGTTTTCATCTATTTCTGGCGCATCTTGGCTTTGTTTATTTTTAATAAACTGTGATGGCTCTTGTCTAATCAAAACTGCTATAAGAACCTGGCAGAAGACAGAGGTGAAATTAACTCTTTGAATCTTTCCATCTCTTTTGGAAACATTCGTTTATCTCCAATAATTCAGAGCTATTATTTTCAATGGGTTTTTATATATATAAAATGATGATGATGATGATGATAGACAGATATGAAGTGTGTGTGTGTGTGTGTGTGTGTGTGTGTGTGTGTGTGTGTGTAATATCTGGCAGTGCTAAGACCCCTGCCAGAGTCACCAGGCATTTCCCTTGTGGTCCCTTCCCCAGCCTGGACTCTGTCTACCTGGTCAGAATTGCTGCTCTCGACTCTGGCCTCCTCACACTGGGCTCCCTGTTATGTTTTGAGCCCAGCTTCTGGCCACATGCCCACTTCTGGGCTTTGCCTTGGTCAGTACATTGATCCTCCTGCCTGACCTTTCCATGACCAGAGACCCCTCCCGTACCCACCTTGGTCTCATCCTTGAGCAGCTGACTAGACCATGGAAGGCCTCTCCACTCAGCCCTCAGTGGGGAATTTGAATGCTGTTTCTACCAGAGATGCCCACAGAATGTCTTCTGCAACTGAGGTGGGAAGAGTGTCACTGACTTTCCTGGATGTAGGGGCAAAGTATATCTTTTTTTTTTTTCTTTTTTTTGACAAGTCTCTCTTGGTCGCCCAGGCTGGGGTGCAATGGTGCAATCTTGGCTTACTGCAACTTCCGCCTCCTGGGTTCAAGTGATTCTCCTGCCTCAGCCTCCTGAGTAGATGAGATTACAGGTGTGCACCACCATGCCCAGCTAAATTTTGTATTTTTAGTAGAGACGGGGTTTCACCATGTTAGTCAGGCTGGTCTCAAACTCCTGACCTCAGGTGATCCACCCGCCTCGCCTTCCCAAAGTGCTTGGATTACAGGCGTGAGCCACCATGCCCAGCCTGGTATATCCTCTTACTGAGTGTTCTCTCGGAGCCTCTCCCCAGTCTCAGAGCTCCCTGCCTCAATGTGTATTCCGTGGTGTCCGCTACCAAACAGCCCATCTGATCACAAAAGGCAGAGACTGCAATGTGTACCCTGGGATTCTGTCATTAAGTATGATATGCTCACTAACTGTAGGCTTCATTGCGGGTGTAGAGACCATCTAATAATATTGCAGAAGGCTGTAATAATAATTTGGAGTCAGTTTAATTTATATTAAGATTGTTAGCTCTATCACGATTACTGTTTGACTTTGGGCAAGTTCCTTAACCTCCTGCTCATGAGATCATTGTGAGGAATAAACCAAATATTACATAAAGACTTAGCGCAATGCTGAGCACACACAGAACATTTATTAAATGCTAGCTGACTCTGAAAAATAATAAGACAATAATACCATATGCATTTACTAGTGCTTACAATATGCTAGGCTCTGTTCTGAGTGTGTTATCTGGGTTAAGGCATTTAATCTGAAGCAGAACCCTAGAAGGCAGACATCTCCACTCTACAGAGGAGGAAAACTGAGTTCCAGAAAGGGTAAGGCACTACCCAAAGTCACGCAGCTAGTGAGAGGCAGAACTGGGATTCAAACATGAGTTGATCAACTGGGCCAGAGTGTATCAGATCAATAAGAGCCATTAATATCCATGTGCAGCTAGTTCATCTTAGCTTTGGGTGTGAAAATACCCTTGGTCATTCATTTTAAATCTGGACATGTGCTAATCCTCACCACACAGATTGGTTTTGCCACCAGTGATGGCAGCCACTGTGAGTCTTTCAAAGAACAGGTCTAGTGGTTTCCTGGCCGATGTTTTTTTGGTTTTATTAAAAGTCCACCATCTGGTTTCTTCATAGCTCATGGTGCTCTCCCTTAAAAGAATGCTGAGGTTGAGGTCAAGGGACAGCTGCAGAGCAAAAGGGATGGGGTTCAGGATAGGATCACCCTGGGTGCTGCCACAATGCTCCCCTTCACCCCGGCAGTGGGACCCTGTATTAGTCCATTCTCACACTGCTATAAAGAAATACCCGAGACTGGGTAATCTATAAAGGAAAGAGGTTTAATTGACTCACAGTTCAGCATGGCTGGGGAGGCCTCAGGAAACTTACAATCATGGTGGAAGGGGAAGCATCACCTTCTTCACAAGGCAGCAGGAGCGAGAAGTGCAGAGCAAAGGAGGAAGAGCCCCTTATAAAACCATCGTATCTCCTGAGAACTCACTCACTGTCATGAGAACAACATGGGGGAAACTGCCCCCATGATCCAATCACCTCCCATGAGGTCCCTCCCCCAACATATGGGGATTACAATTCAGATTACAATTCAATCTGAGGTTTGGGTGGGGACGCAGAGTCTAACCATATCAGACCCTAACCCAAGAGGCCTGCGGACAGGCAGTTACTTGATTGGCTTCAAACTAGTAACAGAGGAAATGACTACTTCAGTCTGCCCAGTGATGTTCCAGATCAAGCTCTGGAAAAGCCTTCCTTGAAAAAGGTCTTAGAATTGTTGCTATTAAAAAAATAAAATCCACCAGGGGTGCTGCAAGTGGCAGAGGCTGCCTCTAAGAGCGTACCTGCTGAGTAAGAGCCAGAAGGAGAAGAGCAAACTGTTCTTCAGGAGGCGTCTGCTGGGCGGGCTTCAGACTTGGGCCACCTTTGGCAGGGGCAAAACAGCACGTAACCTCGTGCCCTCCAGGGTATGCCTTCTACATCAGGAGAAAATTGCCCAGGCAAAACACTGATGGACTGCAAACAACTTTTTCTTCTCTTTAGTTAATGGAGGTGATATTTACCTTGCCACCAACAAACGGGCGCACTGGGAGAGCGGAGCTTAGAAACCCTTGAGGAGTTTTGAAAGCCAGGAGGAAAATGGCTCTTGCATTCCATGACTGATTTACTCATCTTTCTCTTACCAAAGCAATTCTGTAGTAACAGCCATAGTTCCTACTTCATGAATATAGCGTGTGGAAGTTGTTTTGTTTCGGTTTGGGTTTTTTTGAGACAGAGTCTTGCTCTGTAGTCCAGGCTAAAGTGCAATGGTGTGATCTCGGCTCACTGCAGACTTGACCTCCTGGGCTCAAATGATTCTCCCACCTCAGCCTCTTGAGTAGCTGGGACTACAAGTGTGCACCACCATATCCAGGTAAGTTTTGTATTTTTTTGGTTTTGCTGTGTTGCCTAGGCTTGTCTCAAACTCCTGGGCTCCAGGGATCCGCCCCACTCGGCCTCTAAAAATGCTTGGGATTACAGGCGTGAGCCACCATGCCCAGGGGAAGTTTTCAAAAAACTTTATGAATGTAATGTATTTCTTCAACAGAGCACTGTTTCTATTATTCTGAGGGCTGGATAACAAGCATCACTATATCCATTCTATAGTTAATAAATCTGAGGCATCAAGAGGATAAAAGATTGGTATCATGAGTTAACTGTAATGCTAATGCTAAAATATTGTTTCCATGAAACATAAATCTTTTCTGTATGGAAACTCTCTCCACACACACACACACACACACACACACACACACACACACGGACTAAGGAATATCGATTTTTTTCTTTTCTTTTTTTGATTCGGAGTCTCACTCTGTTGCCCAGGCTAGAGTGCTGTGGCACAATCTTGGCTCACTGCAACCTCTTCCTCCAGGGTTCAAGTGAGTCTCCCACCTCAGCTTCCCGAGTAGCTGGGATTACAGGTGCCCACCACCACACCCGGCTAATTTTTGTATTTTTGTAGAGACAGGGTTTCACTATGTTGGCCAAGCTGGTCTCAAACTCCGGATCTCAGGTGATCCACCCACCTTGGCCTCCCAAAGTGCTGGGATTACAGGTGCGAGCCACCGTGCCTGGCCAGATTTTTTCTTTTCTTTCATCCATTTCTTTTTTGTTCAAGAGGCTGTGTCTAGATTTGCACATGTGCTTGTCAGAAAGAAATTAACATAGGAAATTTCCTTTCCTCACTCCCACACAACACATCTGCCAATCTAACACTTGCAAAAGCAGTGAGCAATGAGGAGGCTACAGCAACAGAGAACAAATAACCAGATTCACAGAAATTTGGAAATAAGAACAAGTGTTTGGTGTCTTCCTGGGAACAACTTCTAGCTGAAGAGCTCTCTTCTCAAATGATCGGAAACCTGCTGGGACAGAATGGAGGATTTGCAAAGCCTACAAAGATCTGAGCCACGAGCGATCCTTCCAGACAAAACACTATCTCTTATTTTCTATCTCTGCCCTGACTTCCACCTCCTAAAAGGTGTGGTTCCCTCTTTTCAACTCTCACTAGTGGCTCACTTACGGACACAAAACTATCACAGCCACAAAAAAGAGACAGAAAAGGAAATCTTGGAAACTTAGATTTCCTCTGGGTTTACACTGAAAAGGCCCCCATAAGTCACATTCCTTTTCGTTTGTTTTTCCCCTTTTTATGAAGATAAAATTCATATATGGTAAAATTAACCATTTAAAGTATGCAATTCAGTGGCATTTGCTATAACCACAACGTTGTATTAGCTCAACTCTCCTTAATTCCAAAACAGTTTCACCATCTCAAAAGAAAACCTGTACACATGAAGCAGACGCTTCCCGTAAAATATGTGATAGCTTCTGTCTTCTTTCACTTAGCATGCTGTTTTTAAGGTTAATCCACATTGTACCATGTATCAGTACTTCATTCCTTTTTTATAGCTGAGTAATATTTCATTTTATGAACATCCCACAATTTGTTTATCCATTAACTCATTGATGAACATGTGAGCTGTTTCCACATTTTCGCTATTGTAAAGAATGCTGCTGTGAACATGTGTATGTATGTATTTTTTTCAGTATTTGTATTCAGTTCTTTTGGGTATATTCCTAGGAATGGAATTGCTAGGTCAAATATTAATTCTAAGCTTAATTTTTTGAGGAACCTCCAAAGTGTTTTCCACAGTGGCTGCAATATTTTACACTACCACCAGCAATGTCCAAGGTTTCTAGTTTCTCTATGTCCTCATAAACACTTGTATGTTCCTTTTATTTTTCAGTTATCACAATCCCAGTGGGTGTGAAGAGTTACCTCATTGTGGTTTTCACTTGCATTTCCCTAGTGACTGATTTCTCTATTTTGTCATGTGTCTTTTGGCTTGCTGGTTCTTCTGGCAGAGATGTCTATTTGAGCCTTTTGACCATTTTTAAACTGGGCTGTGTGTATTTTTGTTATTGAGTTGTAAGGGTTCTTTATTATTATTATTATTATTTAAGTTCCAGGGTACATGTGCAGGATGTGCAGGTTTGTTACATAGGTAAATGTGTGCCATGATGATTTGCTGCACAGATCAACCTATCACCTAGGTACTGAGCCCAGCATGCATTAGCTATTTTTCCTGATGCTCTCCCTCTTCCCACACCCCACCAAGAGGCCCCAGGGTGTGTTGTTCCCCTCCCTGTATCTATGTGTTCACATTGTTCAGCTCCCATTTGTAAGTGAGAACATGTGGTGTTTGGTTTTCTGTTCACGCATTAGTTTGCTGAGGATAATGGCTTCCAGCTTCATCCATGTCCCTGCAAAGGACATGATCTTGCCCGTTTTTACAGCAGCATAGTATTCCATGGTATATATGCACCACATTGCCTTTATCTAGTCTATCATTGATGGGCATTTGGGTTGATTCCATGTCTTTGCTATTGTGAATAGTGCTGCAATGAATATACATGTGTATGAACCTTTGTAACAGGATGATTTATATTCCTTTGGGTATATACCCAGTAATGAGATTGCTGGGTCAAATGGTATTTCTGGCTCTAGGTCTTTGAGGAATCACCACACTGTCTTCCATGATGTTTGAACTAATTTATGTTCCCACAAACAGTGTAAAAACGTTCCTACTTCTCACAGTCTCGCCAGCATCTGTTGTTTCTTGATTTTTTAATAATGGTCATTCTGACTGGCGTGAGATGGTATCTCATTGTGGCTTTGATTTGCATTTCTCTAATGATCAGTGATGTTGAGCTTTTTTAAATATGTTTGTTGGCCACATAAATGTCTTCTTTTGAGAAGTGTCTGTTCATGTCTTTTGCCCACCTTCTAATAGGGTTATTTTTTCTTGTAAATTTGTTTACATTCTTTGTAGATTCAGGATATTAGATCTTTGTCAGTTGGATAGACTGCAAAAACTTTCTCCCATTCTAGCACTCTGCAACTGTAGTTGCCATTTTCTTAAAGGCCCTAAGATGTTTTGAAAATGAATAACGGAAATATTTAGCAGGAAATAAGAGATATAAATGGATATGTTAGACAGGGAACATGACAGAGTTTCTCTGGATGGGGAACTGTACCAAACCCAAGTGACAGGGTACTTTTTTAAAAGTTGCTCAATGACCCTCACATGAACTGCCAGAAAAACTCTTTGTTGGCAATATGATTCTCTAAGCAGTGGAGTGGCTAACTCAGCACGAATGCTCAATTCTAGATGAATTCAGTTCTTGGCACTCACTACCGCCCAGACAATACCCTGAATTTATCACTTATAAAATATATTTGTCCACAGCTTTCTCTGCAATCCTCCACAGCCAAACACATCCATAAATTCCACAGCTCTGGCTCTAACTGCTATTGGAAATAGTACTCTAACATCCTGACACCAACACTAATATTTTGGCTGCTTTTAATATGACATCCAGACTTTTGGATTTCAAAAACAATGCCTGAGATAAGCAGGAAATATCTTGTGGTACAGTGGAAGGAAAAATACTTTTTATTCCCTGAGAAACTCTTACAAAGACACAAGCGTCTTTTACTAACAATGTTAAAATGTAAAGTTTAATATGGTTGTTACTGTGGTGATCCTCACATTTGCAAATTCACAGGGGGGTTTCAGCATTGTGCTGTACTTTGAGATAACTGAAGATAATTTGTTAACTTCAGCTGATGAAAACTAGAGATGTCTGCATGTGGCATTTGTTTTCAAGAGTCTTGCTGATTTTCTGTACTTCCAAATGCAACTCAAAGTCCAGATTTTAACCTTACAATCTTTAAAATTATCTTAATATGGCTACCTTAGAGATTTCCTTCCTTTCCCTGCAAAATAAAATTAATCACTCAATTTGAAAAACAATCCTATTTCTAGAATCTACAAGAACTTTCCATAAAGCATTCTTATCATAAATGCTTGCATTCTTCTTGTCAGGAAAGCCCAAATTTGTGACACCTCAGCAACCTGTTCATGAAGTATATTTTTCTTCTGGGTAAATTACATTCTTTTCTACTTTCTCATTTTTTTTGAAGATTTAGAAATTATTCACAATAGGATTAATTAAAACTACATGATATAACAAATGCTACTGAACTGTACAGTTAAAATGATTAAAATGGTAAATTTTATGTTATGTATATTTTACCTCAATAAAAAAAACACGATAGTTCAGTACACCTAACTTTTAATTAGCTTAATTCCTATTTAGAAAACCAAGTAAATTATAAAATAAAAACAAAGTAAACCTGGATTTTTTTTTAACTCTACCATCCCATGTAAATACTAAGGTCATAAATTTAACCAACTTGTACTTTTCCTTCTTCTGTAAAAATCTGACCTATATAATCACCTAATTTAATATGGGGAAGAATGAATCACAGCACCCATAGGGCTATTTTTTTGGTTTTAAATATATAACTTTATTATCCCGTAGCAATCAACTAATACTGTTGCAGAGAAGAGTTAGTAGCCTTTAGTCATACCTATTTGAATCTATTTTACCCCGACAGGAAAGGTCGTTTTATGAGTAAGAAATGCGGAGACTGAGCCTGTGAGAGAAGGATTCTTTAACTGGGGTCTTCCAGGGACCTGTGAGCCCAGTTAATTGATCCAAGTGCTGTATATAGGCATATGCAGGAATTCTGCTGGGAAGAGCACTCATTGCTTCCTTCTAAAAGGATTAAGAACTCCAATCTCACTACAGAGACAAACCCGTTCAAGGCTGGAGACAGAACAGGGCGACAGCCTGCCCGGGACGCTCGGGAGCACAGCTCAGTGCCGCCATTCATCTTCACGACACTACTATAAAGAGAATCTAGGTGTCCTCTGGAGGGAAAGTGGCCTCTTTACTGAAGGAAGCATCCGTTAACCTGATTTGGCATTCCTGCATGGCCCCTGCAGGTGCCCTCTGAAAATGAAGGCACAGTACAGCACAAAGCTTCATGGGACCTGAGAAGCAGGAGGCCTAGCAAAGGCCCCCAGCGCTCTCGCAGATGCGGAGCCCATGCTCTGACCCATGTGTGGCTGGCCAATCCTGGGAAAGGCCTGTGCTGCACTAGGTAGACCTGCAGTCACAGGGTAGGACTATGGAAGCAGGCCCAGCTGTTGTCACCATGTCACACGCACAATCACAGCCCTTTCCCTTTTTCAGTGGCTGCTAAGTCTCAGGATGCCCCTTGCCCCGTGGATGAAGGCCTCCTCCACAACCCCAATCCCCACCACCTTCCACTCCAGGCACCTCAGACCACCCCTGTACTCCCTGCAGACAGCTCTGTGTAGATGATCTCCCTGATGACTGCCCTGCCTCGACCTCCCTCCAGCATCTGGGCCTCCTTCCACATCTGGAAATTCCACAGGCACTATGCAGCCAACATGACCCAAACTGAACTCATCATCTTCCTGAAGCAAACGTGCCTGGCTTCCCTCTTCCCATGAATAGCACCACTATGCCTCTAGGGGCTCAGATTCAAGCCTTCGTCCCTCTCCTTTAGTTCACTGCCAAGTCCCACAGACCTCTCTGAGGGCTCTGACGCCTGTGCCCATCATCACATTATTCCTGCAACCCCCCCTTACCCCCCACCCCCCGCCGCAGTTCAAGTCCTCATGACTTCTCACCTGGGCGACTCTCATGCTTATTAACTCACTACTGCATCTCCTTCAGGGTCATTGCCTCTGCTCCAATCCATCCTACTGCTGCCAGATTCACTGACCTAAAAGCCCAGCCCCAATCGTATGGCTTCCCTACAGGAAAGTCACGCTCTCCCATTGTCTGGTGAATTCAGGATAACAACAATAGCCAACTGTTACCAAGCACATGCTTCACTGCATGTGGACCCAGTGGCAAGCATTTGACAGATCTTATGTTATTTAATCTTCCAAACAATCTCATATCTCCATTTGCACCTTCATTATCTCCATTTTACAAATAAGGAAAAAAAGGAGGATTGGAAATAACAAGTTATCCAAGGTTCTGAAACTGACACCTGGCAAGACTCTGGGAACTGGTCTCTCTATGGACTCTCTAGCCTGGCCTAAAAAACCCCCCACAGTGTGACCTCCACCCACTTGCCTTCCCTCATCAGCTACTCAGTGCCCTCTTCTTGCCCAATTCACCAGTCAAAATAAACTACAACCTGCCCTAATTCTTCACACCCATGCTGCTCTCTCTGCCTGAAATATCCTCCACGTCCCTACCCACCCCAGCCCTCCATCCAAACAGCATACAGTGAGCACTTGCCCGCTATGTGCCAGGCTTTCTGCCACGCTGCCAGGCCTTTGGGATACAGTGAAGAAAGAGATGAGGAGGCCGGGCATGATGGCTCATACCTGTAATCCCAGCACTTTGGGAGGCCAAGGTGGATCGCTTGAGCCTAAGAGTTTGAGACCAGCCTGGCCAACATGGCAAAACCGTGTCTACAAAAAATACAAAAATTAGCCGGGCATGGGGGCACACACTTGTAGACTCAGCTACTTGGGAAACTGAGGCAGGAGGATCACTTGAGCCCAGGAGGCAGAGGTTGCAGTGAGCCATGATCACACCACTGCACTCCAGCCTGGGCAACAGAGCCAGACCCTATCTCAAAAAAAAAGACAGAGAGAGATGACGGAGGAAAGGAGGGTGCCCGCCTTACTGAGCCTATAGGCTAATGCCACAAACTGCCATTAATTAAGAGGCACACATCTGCATACATATCTCCTAGCCTTTCCTCAAGGTTCATCCCAATGTCATCGACATCATGAAGACTTTCTGCAGTCCCTCCTTCCCTCCCTTCTCCCACCCTCCCTCCATATGTGCAATCGCTTCTGCGGGGCACCCTTGCTCTTGCCCTCTTCTTGGATTTCTGTACTTACCTCATCTGCCTGGATTAGAGGGCAACCTGCCCCAGGGCAGGAAACAGTGTTAAATCCTAGTCCTGCTTCTTCCCAGTGACTTCACAGAGCCCCAGTTTCCCCATCTGTAAAGCTCTTAAGATTGGTATGAGTATTAAGTGGGATAAACATATGCAAAGAACCCCCGAGGAACTGCTATGGCGATTCCTTCCAGAGTGAAAATAATTTTCTATGAACATAGCCACGGAGATCTGTGTTCAGCGATGGTCTGAATAATCTGCCTTATGTCTTTGTGTAAAGGTCAAAACAAATAAGCGTCCCTGGGAGAAACCCAGAAAGCATGTTCTCTAAAAGCTTTGCTGGCAGTCCAGAAAGGGAAGCCCTGAGCAGGTCCCCTCTCTCAAGGCCACAGCCAACCCAGACGGGACTATTACAAAACATGTCACGCCAGGATTCTCTCCGTCATGGAGCAGGTCCAGTTTCATTAAGCAAATAGCTCCACAGACAGTCTAACTGACAGGAGGGGACTGGCGCAGCCTTGTTAAAAGTCTGGCTCCTTCCCGTCGTGCCAAGCTCTCTGGGTGCTCATCTTCAGGTGGCCCAATCACACCGACAAACATTTGATAAACTGAATAAAACTGGGGCAAAAGATCCATTTTGAAAGTACTCACAGGATATTAAAAGAAAGCCCTATTGCAGCTCTTACTGTGGCCTAAATGATTCATGGAATTGTGTTTTTATGACCCAAATAAAATGTTTAAGGGCACAGAGGAACTAGTGGGAAGTGACCACCAAGCTGAAATGGCCTCATCAGATAAAGTCCTCAGGGGGACTTAGGGAATGGGACAAAGGAGAATGCAAGGCCACTCCAGTTCAGTTCAGGCTCAGAGGAAACACTCGCTTATCTGGTGTGAACAGGCCCAGCTCCTGAGGGTGTTCTCAGCCGGCTGGCAGGACCCTAACAGGGGGAATCAGGCAAGCCTTAATTTTGCACTGGCCCAGGCTTAGTCTATTCAGAACATCAGAATAGCTCAGTGACCCTGAACTCAACATATAATAGAATTTTATATATATATATATATAAAATTAAATATATATATAAAATTATAAGCTAGCTTCTCTCTAAAAAAAGTCATCAGCAATTAATATGTTAGGTCTAATACTAATACTGTTTTTCTTCTCTATTTTCTTTTTGTTGTTGGCGGTTATGTAATCTTGGAACTGGATTTTTAAAAATCTTTTAGCATATATCTTAGGAGGGTCAAAAACCACATACTGAGCCATTGCCTCTGGCATTGCATGGGCTGACAGCTATTTATGATGTGTACACTCAGCTAAGTCACATACTGGTACAATTACCAGGAGAAAAGTATGTGTGTGGAAGGTGGCTCTCTTGTTTCTGGTCACTGCTATTTCCTTTACCCAGAAGTCCAGTGCTCCCTCTGGAAAGATGGGAGCCAGCCAACTGGAAGACATCAAAACAGTCACCATTTTCACAGCACATGCCACGTCACTGTTTGATAAAGTCTCCATTTGAAAAGGACACTCGTCAAGGCCAATAAAGGCCACCAGCTGTGCTTTGGATCATGAGTGGGGGTGTCTGTGTGCATGTGTGAGCACACACACTCCATCCTGATGCTATTACCGAAACCTGCCCTTCAGAGTACCACAGTCCCAATCTGAGAATTTTTAGAGCTAAAGAGACCCTGGGGTCACCCAGTCAACTCCTCCCATTGTAACCAGGACAAAACAGTCCCGTGGAGGGTAAGTGGTTTGCCCAGGATTCTGCAGGTAGACAGCTGCCCCTGAACATCACACCCCAGGCTGACCTCTCAGGGCCCTAAGCCTCTGGTTTTATCTTCGTCACTACTTTTGTTATATTTTTCTTTCTTTATTTAGTGAACACCTATGAGTTTCTGCCTTTAGGCAAACGGAAAGCATTATTCAAGAGGGGGCTACAATTTTTTTTATTTAAACTACCCTTCTTTCGATATCAGAAAAGATACACAACAATATCTGGTATTTAGCTTGCAATCATGTGTCCACATAATCAGAATCAAAGCAATTAATTATAAGAGCCAACTTAATTCAATTATAAATTCTTATTACCTAAGTAAGTCTCAAGAAATAGAGTGATCGTGCCAGCACTGTGCTCGGTTTCATGCCCAAATGCAAACTTGCCATCTGCTAAGGCACATGACAAGGTTCTCAAAGAAAAGTGACCACACAGGCCATGTAACACGTTCATTAGACACAGGCACACCGCTCTTGGGTGGTGAGATGCTGTAGCCCCATGGCGACGACAGCAGAGCCGCCCCACACCGGGGATTTCAGCGCAGAAGGAAACTTGTTTCTTTGCTTCCCACTTGATCAGCAGGGACAGCGCTCCTTTTGGAACAACCATCTGGATCCAAAAACATAAAAATGGGCCCCAAAATTGCACATGCTTAAATGTCAACAGTATCTGGCAACTTCCAGAAGCATGAAAAGCTGTTTTCCTGCCCCATTTTTTGGTATTACCTTAGTGTCACTATAGGTTGAAACAGGTGGCTCGTGTCAGTGGTTTACGGGGCATGAAAGCCATTTTGCCATTCATAAAATCATGGGGAAATAGCTCTAATTAGATTTCTAGTACAAAACAGGTCTGCCTCTAAGCAGTCTCAACACCATTTATTCTCTCACGCAGGAAGTCAAATTTTAAATTAAATTACAATGGAAATTATCCAAGAAACCACCTCCTATTGGAAGGCTACCAGGCAACGAAAATAAATTGCTCAGGAAGACAGTGATGGCAGGCAAGCCTCAGTTGACTTATGACCTCTTCCACAGCTTCACACCATTGGCACAACTACTCACCTCTCCAAAGCAGCCGTGGGCAACCACACCTGCTAGTAAGCTCCCTGAAGTAAGGGCTCTGCCCCACTCTCCCCCACAGCCCCCGATTCCACTGCTATTTTATTAACAAAGGAATGAATAATCCGATTATTCATTCAACAACCCAGTTGTTGAGCACCCACTCTGTCAAGCCCTGGAGATAGAAAGATGAGCAAGATAAGGTTCTTTTCTCTTTTTGCTGGAAATGTTTTCCATTTATTTAAAAACTGAAATATGCACAGCTATGAAGCCTCCAATGGCACCTCACACAAATTTCACCACAAACATAAAGAAACTGGAGGTGAACTCTACACTCTTCACCTTGGGAGCCCCTCTTTCCTTCAGTAGATTGTTACTGGCTGAGCATTTCTAAAGGTCCAAGAGGAAAAAATGAAAGCAACATTTCCCTTAAGAGCCAAAGGGATCGGACATGATGGTTCATGCCTGTAATCCCAGCACTTTGGGAGGCTGAGGCGGGTGGATCGTTTGAGCCCAGAAGTTCAAGACCAGCCTGGGCAACATGGCGAAACCCCATCTCTACAAAAAATATAAAAATTAGCCAGGTATAGTGGTGCACACTTGTGGTCCCAGCTATTCGCAGGCTGAGGTGGGAGGATCGCCTGAGCACAGAGGGTTGAGGCTGCAGCGAGCCACGATCATGCCACTGCACTCCAGCCTGAGTGACAGAGTGAGACTCCATCTCAAAAAAAAAAAAATTTAATTTAATTTAAATTTAAAAAATAAAAATAAAAAGCCAAAGCGAAAATGCCGGGTAACTTCTTTGGTTTATTGTGATTTGTTTGGTTCAGACCAAATTTCCTAAGGAGGTGAGGTAACCCTGGATGGCCTCAGCAGTGAAGAGATTTCAACATGACCCACACTAGCAATAATCTGGACCCCTGCCCCATAACCGCCATCAAATATACCAAGGTCCTCCATCCTCAGTCACCAAAACAGAATTCTTGTCCACAGAGCAGCTCCTTCACTCTTTCCCAGCATGGTGCATTCCCTTGCACTGGATATGGGACACAGGCACTATGGTCCCTGCCATGGAGGTGGGTGACCCAAGTACGCAGTTAGCCCAACAAAGAAAGATTCTTATCCAGGGCTAGGAGCCTGGCACTGAACTCCCCACTCTGTGTGGTTCCTACAGGGAAGAACTTTGGGGCTTGAATCTGGCCCTGACACTTAGACCAGCTGAGTGATCTATTTGGATGAATTACAAGCCTCCCTGAGCCTTGATCATCTCTAAATAGGGACGGTGATGGCACCCACATCAACTGAGTGTTCTGAAGATTAAATTCAAACAATTGCACAAAGCCTGATGTAAGTGCTGGCTTACAACCACCCACACTCACGTTCCTTTCACCTGTGTCCCGTATACACTCTGGCAGATGGGAGTCTGTGAGCCAGATGAAGACAGCTGCTATTTACAGACAAGTCCATCAAGCATATCAGCAACACAACAGCTCTGAGAAAGTCTCAGAATGTATCGTAACCTGGCTTTACAAGTAACCCAGTCAAAAGAGGTGTCAGGCCCATCTTTCTCCAGAGATGACTATCTTATCTAACTCTGTAGAAATGGATTTATCACATGCACACATGTCCAGCCCTACTGTATGCCACACAAATACAAATGCCTTGGCAGGGCCACCAGTGACTGAAAATCTTCAAACCATATGCAGTAGGCAGAATAGCGGTCCCACAGAGATGTCCATATGCTAATCGCCAGAACCTGTGAATACGTTAAGTGACGTGGCAAAGGGGAATTCACATTGCAGATGGAAGCAAGACTGCTCATCAGCTGACATTATAATAGGGAGATTACCCTCCATTATCCTGGTGAGCTCAATATAATCACATGGGTCCTTAAAAGTTGGAAGAGAGGACCAGAGAGATGGCAGTGTGAGAAGGACCTGCTCTGACACTGGCTGGCTTTCAAAACAGAGGAAGGCAGCCACAAGCCAGGGAAAGGTGGGGGCAGCCTCTGGAGGCTGAAAAAGGCAAGAAAACAGGTTCTCCCTGGGGCCTCCGGGAAGAATGCAGCCCTGCCAGTATCTTTGCTTTAGTCAAAAGAGATTCATTTTGGACTTCTGACCCCCAAAACTATAATTTAATAAATAAATGTATGCTTGCTTTTTTTTTTTTTTTAGACAGTCTTGCTCTGTTACCAGGATGGAGTACAGTGGCACGATCTCGGCTCACTGCAACCTCCACCTCCCAGGTTCGAGCGATTCTCCTGCCTCAGCCTCCCAAGTAGCTGGAACTATAGGTGCACACCGCCACGCCCAGCTAATTTTTGTATTTTTTAGTAGAGACGGGGTTTCACCATGTTGGCCAGGATGGTCTCAATCTCTTGACCTCGTGATCTGCCTGCCTCAGCTTCCCAAAGTGATAAATGTGTGCTATTTTAAGCCATTAAATTTGTGGAAATTTGTTACAGCAGCAATAGGAAACACATCGTGTTAGCCAATCAAGATCTCTTGAGTAGAGATTCCATAAACGCTGGCACTGCTCAGGGACAGCAATTTTCTTAGCCATTCTCCTTCCCTCCTGAAGATTCTCTATCGTCCTGAACTCTGGCTTGCTGGTTTGGAGCTGGTTACCTCCATTACCTCCGGCCATCATATGGGAGACTTCCTCAACTCCCTTTCCAGATCACTTAGGAGGAGGTTTTGAAAAGGGAGGAGAAGACAGATGGCTGCTGAGATCCTGGAATGATATTCAGAGATGAAATATGATTCACAGGCCTGCTTTATCCAGCCCTTCAAGTCCATAAAATCGGATCTCCCTCCTTCCTTCTTTCTTTCCTCCTTGCTCTCCTTCCTTTCTTCCCCTCCTTCCTTCCCTTCCCTCTCTTCCTCCCTCCCTCCCTTCCTTCCTTCCTACCTTCCTTCTACAAACAGCTAGTGAGCCTCTAATATATGCTACATACAGCTACAGGCAAAGGCATACAAAAACGAGTCAATCATCCTCAATACCCATCCAAGGAACTCATCAGTTAAAGACTTACCATCCCTCTAGGGCAGTGATGTGCAAACTTTTTGGACCATTAACCACAGCAATAAATTCATTTTTATATCACAGTCTATTAAACTGAAACAAAAGTTTCACAAAACAATACCAATGCTTATCAAAGGAGATGTACTCTATTTTCCATTCTACCCTATTTCTATTCTATTCTCCATTCTGACCAGCAACCTAGTAAGTTGATTTCATGACCTAGTAATGGATTATACCTCTCAGTGGGAAAAATGCTGACCTAAAAGTCTTGACGCCCATGCCGAGATGATCACTGCACAGATCCATGGAGCCTGTCCCCCAGAAATGTTTTCAAAGAATTAGTGGATCCTAGGCTGTTCCCTTCCCCCACGCCCCCACCATCCATGCAGGGTGAGCTGACTCAGACTTGCAGGTTCCAGTCATTTCAATGATAAAATCACTCATCGCAAACACTCACAAGCTCATCACCCCTTGAAGGGAAGGAATCAAAGGTGTTGAATGTGGAAAACCGTGACTCACTGTTCCTGTCAACCAGGTACATGGCTATAAATGTCACTCGAATGAAATCATAGCAGAGGGCTCACAGTAACGAAGAAAGCACCAAGCACTGGCTGGGAGCTGAGACCTCTGACTGCTCAGAACAAACCGAAGAGATTAAACTTTATGTAAGGAGCAACAACCAGAACAGCTAACGACTAACAATGCACTGTAATTGACTCGATCAAACTTCCATCTTATACTGGGAAGGTTGCTAGTGAGCACATCAGCAATCTGGCCTGAGACCCCAGCCACTTGTGCTCGGGGGCTGGGGGCGGGGTGGGGCGGGCGGGGGGACTTGCTAAGCAGGAATGTGCCTCTCTCGGGTGCCCTTCCACAAGGCATAACAGGCCACCAGCTTCAGAGGGCACCACTATAAAAAGCAGCTGAAAAAGTCACAGTACCCTTTTATGTAAGATGGCCTTGTTTGCACAGAGATTTTTTTTTTAATGGGGATTTTTACTCTCAATTACTTGTCATTCCACCTAATGACATATATTAAAGCTTATCTTTTCACAGGCTAATTTTAGACGAATACCAGTTCCCAGATCAGTGGTTTAGAAAAACATTACCCTGTTGGCAAATCCAGTCCACTTTCCTGAGAGGATTTCTATGGCAGGGGAGCTGGCAAGGTTGGGGCACCGGAGGGTGGGAATGGGCAGGGTCTCCGTGGTGTGTGTGCAGCCCTTTATCTTCCTACTATGTTGCTGCCACCCATATAAACACCAAAATGACTGTGCCAGGGCTTGGGTCGTGTCAGCACACTGCCTTTGCGGCACTCTCCTCCTCTTCTCAACAGTTTTGCTGGCAGAAAATATTGAGGTTGAATAAGGTGCTGAAGATAGCACATATCAACAGCAGAACAGCCCTCCAGGAACCCGATATTCCTCTAATCACGATCCCTATTCCTCCTTCACATGGATAAGTGAACATAGCACATATCAATGGCAGAACAGCACTCCAGGAGCCCAATATTCCTCTAATCACAATAAAAGTTTTATTGTGATTTATTAGATTCATCCTTTATGCTGTTACTGAGAAAAGATGAACACTAGAGCCCCACCATTCCATTGTCCTTGGGGGCCACAACGTCATGGAAAGGATCTTGATGGAAACCTGTTTCCACACTCCGATGGAAGGTGGTCAATCTCACAGCGTGTTTCTGACTCCCACTACTCCAGGAGGAACAGCCCTAGCGCATCTGCCATTTCTGAAAAGAAAATCCAAGCCGCCTCCCGTGCCGACATCTCAATACTCACGTTCCTCACGCCTGCGGGCCCCTCTGTTCTCCTCTCATATCTCTGCCAGCCTGGACCCCGTGATTTATCACATCAGTTTCCCTTTTGCCATTGCTGTTGACTTTCCAGCCTCCTGGTCCTGCATTTTCTCTGTTAAATTCCAGCCCTGAGTGAACCTAGCCAACCATCCTCACCCCCACACCAACCCATGCTGCTAGGCCCTGCTGGAGAAAGCAGAGTGGGGAGCAGATTCCCCAAAACATAAATGCCCTCCAGTCCTCGGGGCCCTGCATCCTGCACATCTCTGTAGACATTTTCCCTTCCTATTTCACTGAGTGACATTTCCAAACGCTGAGACTCCAACCCTCACATCTCTGCCCACTTGCTGTATTATGCTTAAATTCAACAATCACACTGGCCTCTGACAACACAGATAAACTAAGGGCATGAGGCGAGCCCTCCCACAGCTGCCCTCCACCCGCCCTTCCTCCTTCCTCCTGTGCTCCCAGGCCCGATGCCCCTCCAGGTCTACGCCTGAGCCTTGTCCCTCCGCCCTGCACGCCCTCTTCCTTCCCTCTCTTCTCCCTGGGGCCCTCACTCCCCTGCCACCCCGGCTCGCACCGTGCCTCTCCTCCTTTTCCTCTAGACCGATTCCTCACCTACCTTCTCCTCCAGACACTATCTTAAGTTCTCCTTCCCTTACAGCTGCCTTTTATAGAAAGGCCGTCTGCAATGGATGCGCCCACTTCCTGGTCCTTCAGCCCCAGCTGTCACTCTTCAACCCACTACAATAAAGTCTCCGTTTCCACGGAAAACGCTCTTATGGAGGTGAACGGCCTCCCAATGGCCAAAGGTGAGATGGCTTCCCGGTTTCTCTCCTGAGCTCTGTAGAACCTCACGCTGGCCCCCCTCCCGTGGCCTGACTCCCTCCTAGTGCGGTTTCCAGCTCCCCATTCTTTCTGTTCCCTCCCACACACCTGACCGCTGTTTTCCTCCAGCATCCCCTTCTGATCGGCTCTTCCACCTTCTCCCAGGATTCTCCTCATCCAAACCCACAGCCAGGGCTTCCCCAGTGTCAAGCACCAGGCCACCCTCTCTTCTGGGCGTCAGACCCACACATCCTGCAAGCTGGTGCGCTTCTCCCCGAGTGCCCCGTAGGCCCCTCAAACTCAACGAGTCAGCTCCATGAAGTGGGGGCCAAACTGCTCTGTGGGTCACCCTGGATCCTGAGACCCTAATGTGGCAAGTGGCATGCCATCAGCATTCCATAAATGACTGCTGATTGTTCCAAACCAAATTCATTGTTTTTTCCCTTAAAACTGCCTCTCTTCTTGGAATCCCCATCTCAGTGAATGACACCATCCAATCATCCAAGTCGAGTCCTTAGGTCATCCTGGCTGTCCCTTCCCCATCTCTCCACCCAGCATCCATTCAGTGTCAAGCTGTGCAGCTCTGACCTCCATAACGTTCCTTGTGCCATATCCCTCCTGCCCAACCCAGAACCACCACCTTGCGCGAAGCTCTCACATCTGAACGTGAGCAGCATGACCGCCTCCTTTGGACCTCCCACGCCTGGTCTGGCAGCCTCGGATTCACTGCCCCAGGATCCTCACACTCTGACCCCACCTGCCTCTCTAGGTAGAATGTAGGGGACTAGATGGGGAGCCAGTCTGGTTGGGGGATCAGGAGACTTCTGTGAGGAAGTGCCTATTGAGATGACCTCTGCAAGATAGTAGGAGGTGGTTAGGCAAAGACCTGTGGGGTGGCGGAGGGCAGAGCAGCAAGCATTACAGAGGAAGCAGAGGAAACAGGTGTCCAAGGGTTCTAAGGTTGGCAGGGGCATAGCATGTTCTAGAAGCTACAAGACAGCCAGTGTGGCTGGAGCCCAGATAGCAAAATGCAGCATCTGGTCAGATGAGGTTGCAGGGGAAACAGGGACTGGATGGCCCAGGGGCTGGGGATGCAGGCAAGAATTTTAGTTTCTACTTCAGAACGCCAGGAAGCAGAAGAGTGACATGATCAAGTCTGCCTTTTGAAAAGATCCTCTTCAAAAATGCTTAGTTAATGAAGTAATGATGGATAATTTCCTAACATGATAAAATGCAGATATCGCAACCAAAATTCAGCATTTAGAAAGGGCACACTAGTCGCATTTCACTATTCAAAAGCAAGACACAATGTCCACTATCATTGTTCTTTGAGGAGCTGGCCAACATAATTGGGTGAGAAAGAAATTAGAGATTTAAAAATGAGAAAAAAAGAGGTACAGCTCTCACTATTTGCATATGATATGCCTATACAGCTAAAAACCCCAAAAGAATCCATTGAGAAACTACTCAAACCATAAGATAATTCAGTAGGGAGGTAGAAGCAAATTAATATGTAGAAATCAATAACTTGCTTGTATATGAACAACAACCAGTTTCAAGAGGTATTAGAAGGAAAGGCCTCCATTTATAATAGAAGCAAGAGGGTGAAATTAACAATAAATGAAACAAGAGTTGTACAAGATCCTTATGAAAAGAATTTAAATTAACCTGAGGGACACAGAAGACTTGATGTCTATTCCTGGACAGAAAGATTCAACAATAAGACAATGTCAATGCTTCTTAAATTAATCTATAAACATAATGCAACCCCAATAAAAATAACAATGGGAGTCTTAAACATCAGAACACTCTGATTTTGGAGTTTATATGAGAAGCTCCCTCTGGCTGCAGTGTGGCTGGCTATGGATTGAAGAGTGAGAGTGGGCAGGCTGGCAGGCGACCTAGGACACCTGGCAGGGATCCTGCTGAAGAAGCTGGGCCCAGCTGAGTCTGGGGCCTGGGGTGGGGTTGGAGACGCAGTGAAGGGCACATTTGAGAGATATTTCTATGGAGAAATTCCCAGGCCGTTGTGATTGATTGGATAGCGGAGGTGAGAAAGAGAAGTCAAACCAGGACTCCCGGTTTGTTCATTTAATCATTAATCGAATCTCCTGCAAACTTATCCCCCATGTTACTAAAATCGCTGCTCAGGGCAGGGTTTCTGGGCCCCCAGACAGATTTCACAAGGCCCTCCAGAAACGCTTTTTAACCAGTTGTTTGTTCACAGCCAAGCGAAGCACCACGTTTGCTCTCTGACTCTGCTAATTAGGTGTTCCGCTTAGAGCTTTGGAGAACAGGACAGCTTCAAGCTCAGAAAGCCTCAGAAAGACACTTGTTCTTTCCCTATCTGTGCTGCCATTTCCCCTTTTGATTCAAAATTGCACCACCAAAAAATAGGGCAGTGATTGTGTTTGAGGTTGACCTCGTCAGATTCAACGTTTACTTGAGCTGTGGCTTGACATCTCCATACTGCCTTCACTCTTCTTTAATAAATAAGTAAGTCCTGAAGGCAAAACAAAATTTCTCACCACCACTGGCATGCCATTTTATCACAGCAATATCCCTTTAAGGTTTGCCTTTTTTCCCCCCTGTTCAGAATTCTTTTCAACACATTTTTCAGACAGAACAAAGTGAGTTTAAATATATCACACAGTGGCTGCCTCTCAAACATCTACAGAAATCATTTCAGTGAATGTGTTGTTTGATATGAAAAAGAAGTGTATTTGGGTGCGAACAGACTGTTATGCAAAGCATGCATCTGTTAAAACTCAGGTGAAATAAGCCGAAGCTTTGGATGGGACAAGTTGAGGCCCAGCTTACCTCAAGCGCCTGCCAGGCTGGGCTTTCTTTGGGAGCTACACAAGCGCTGACGGATGCCCGAACCAGCGTGCTCTGAAACCTCACATTGCACACGAATCGCCTGGGGGGTCAGAGTCTGCAGGTCCGGGGTAGAGCCTGAGATTCTGCTTTTCCAATGAGCTCCTACACGATGCCATCCTCCAAATCCACAGATGGCACCTGGAGTGGCGAGAGTTTAAATCGGCTCAGCAAGTTGGAAGCCACATTTCTCAAGGATTAGCCTGTAGGCTGGGATGCATTCTCCTTGCTTACAAAACAGAGATTTTGCCACCGTCTTATGTCAAACAACTTCAGATCTAACAAGTGGATGTTTTCACGTCTCTTCAGACTATAGTATTTGGAGGTCGGGATACCTTATCTCAATGTTATATATGCTGAAAATTCATACCTCGAAAATCCCGCAATGCTTAGTAAACCCTCACCAATTTGGGTTAAATAAAAGGGGAACTTTATTTATGGAATTTTAAAAATATAGTCTGGCTTACTACTTTCATCTGCTTCCCTATGGATAATGTTATTATACTTCATTTGCACTAAGAAAAAAAAGTCCAGGTCTTCCCAGCACCCTGCCACACCATATGAATAATCACAAATTCCAAATAAAAGGAAAAGCATTTTCAAGAGTCCTCCTACATTTAAAATTAAAAGGCCCCTAAAACTTACAATACCTGTGTCAGTTCCTTCAGCTGTGACTATCCAGCCAGTGGGGCTTCATTCATCTCATTTTTGAGGTGGGAAAATTAAGGCCTAAAGTCACATGAAAAGTCAGTAGAACTCAAAGTCAGTGCCACTTTGGGGACCTTATTAAGCTAAGGAATATCAACAACAATAACTTTTACCCATTCAAGTGCCAGCTGCCTTGAGGGAAGGTTTGTGTCTCCTGACAAGCATATGATCTCAGTTTAGTTTGTTTGGCCTGGAAAACATTTTCCTTATCGACTGAAAAGTAGAATGCATGAGAAAGAGTAAATGAACTGCTTTTTAAAAAGAGGGGAAGTAAAGTTAGTAAAGCACACACATTTCAGCTGCTTTTCCTATAACTACACAGATCTGTGCTCCTTGACCCAAAAGGCCAAGGACAGATTGTGGGAAGAGCCACTCTGTTTTGCAAAGAAGTATATAAAATACAGAATAAAAAGGTACAAAATTTAAAAATACAAAAAGCACAGAAAGGATCTATGCAAATACCTTGGGCATGCTATTACCGTACTATCTCTTCCTCCTGGTTATCACAAAGAGGGCTTACCCTGCCCGTCCTGATCATGGAGAGTAGAAACGTTAAAACATGGGGCATCTTTAAAAATCATTAAATGAAAATAGAGTGTAGAGTCTGCCACATAGCAAGGGCCCATGAGAAGCTTTCAGTTACCTTGGGTTCTATGAAAACCAGTAACCTTCCACTGATGGTCTTCCCACCGTCCTATCAGAGCTGACTGCTTCCCGGGGTAATGCTCCACTAGAGGCTGCTGAGTTTAGCTTCATAATAGCAGGTGGGTCCCTTCTATTCCTTTAAATCTGGGATGTGTGGGATGGAAGTACAGAATCCAGAAACGGAGATGGAATTTTTTAAAATCTGGAACATTCACTGAACATGTATGGGAAACATCTGGCAGAGAAAAAAAATAGTTTGCATTGTTTCTCTGACAGCAACCCTTGGACCAATGTCCACATCTATCTTAACACAGAGAGTTTTCTGACATCCCACCCTCAACCCACCTTTCTGTGTTACTGTTATCCCTTGATTAATAAAGCTAACCTAAGACTATCCAGAGAAGAGCCTCCAGATGCCTGGAAATGCTCTGGATGGGGCTGGGGAAAGCTACAGTCCAGCAGGTTGGAAAGGGCTCTAAACTGAGACCCAGGCACGTGGGTTCGAGTTTCCCCACCTCATCAGTTTCTTAGCTGCTAAGTGGAGCTAAATCGCCCGCCCCTCAGAATCGTTATGAGGCTCTTGAAGCCTAGAACGAGTTCAATACATGCTGAGTGAATGAATGCATCTTCAGATGAAATAATTATGTGAAACACACAATCCAGGCCGGGCGCAGTGGCTCACACCTGTAATCCCAGCACTTTGGGAGGCCGAGGCAGGTGGATCACCTGAGTTCAGGAGTTCCAGACCAGCCTGACCAACATGGTGAAACTCCATCTCCACTAAAAACACAAAAATTAGCCGGGCGTCATGGTGGGTGGCTGTAATCCTAGCTACTCAGGAGGCTGAGGCAGGAGAATTGCTTGAACCCAGGAGGCGGAGGTTGCTGTGAGCCGGGAGTGCGCCATTGCATTCCAGCCTGGGCGACAGAGCAAGACTCTGTCTCAAAAAAACAAACAAACAAAAAAAGAAACACACAATCCAAATGTTAGTTGTTACTATTC
This sequence comes from Nomascus leucogenys, assembly GCF_006542625.1. Classification (NCBI taxonomy): domain Eukaryota; kingdom Metazoa; phylum Chordata; class Mammalia; order Primates; family Hylobatidae; genus Nomascus; species Nomascus leucogenys. The sequence continues at coordinate 143,441,955 of NC_044383.1, read as the reverse complement.
TTTTAGTGCTTTTCCATTAAGGCTCTCAAAGAACAGTACACTGAGCAGTTTGCTTCTATCTTTTTTTTTTTTTGAGACGGAGTCTGGCTCTGTTGCCCAGGCTGGAGTGCAGTGGCGCAATCTTAGCTCATTGCAAGCTCCGCCTCCCGGGTTCATGCCATTCTCCTGCCTCAGCCTCTCCTAGTAGGTGGGACTACAGGCGCCCGCCACCACGCCCGGCAAATTTTTTTAAAAAATATTTTTAGTAGAGACAGTGTTTTACTGTGGTCTCGATCTCCTGACCTCGTGATCCACCCGCCTCGGCCTCCCAAAGTGCTGGGATTACAAGCGTGAGCCACCGCGCCCGGCCAGTTTGCTTCTATCTTGACTTATGGAAAACTTTTAGACTCCAAGCTCTTGGTATAAAGTCTACTTGATTTCAATTCTGGGCTCTGCCGTCATAATAGCACCCATCTTTATTTATAGTGCCCTTTTTTAATAACATTGAGGATTTGCTACAAAAGAAAATAAACTGAAGTGCCTTACTAAAAAAGAGATTACGTTAGTTCAGATGTGTTCTGCTGCAAAGCATCAGAAAACCTAACTCAAGCTAGCTTAACTCAGATGAAGTGGAGTCATCTGAGACCTCAGGCCCTCCCCTGAGCTAAAGATCTGGACGGCTGCTCCTGAGGCCCGCCGCACAGGGCTCTGTCGCCAAGGCAGAGGAGGGGAGTGTTTGGTGGGTAGGCAACCAATAAGGCCACTGCAGACACCTAACAGCACATCTGTCCATTCAAGCAGTGGCTCCCATCTGTCCTTGATGTTGTCTCCCTTTCTGAGTCATTCGCTTCTACTAGGCTGAAATGTGACCAAGTTCTGACCTATGCTTGTAGAGAGCAACCTACTTCTATAGAGTGAAGGAAGGGAAGTCATTACTGAAATGCACTCAAAGTTGACTGAGGCCACTCAGTCGCACTGGTAATGGCCCACCACTTCAATGACTATACCTTCTCTCCTTCATCAGTGCCTCGATTCAGCCCACCCCTTCAATGACTGTACCTTCTCTCCTTCATTAGTGCCTCGATTCAGCCCACCCCTTCAATGACTATACCTTCTCTCCTCTCATCAGTGCCTCTATTCAGCCCACCCCTTCAATGACTATACCTTCTCTCCTCTCATTAGTGCCTCGATTCAGCCCACCCCTTCAATGACTATACCTTCACTCTTCTCATCAGTGCCTCGATTCAGCCCACCCCTTCAATGACTATACCTTCTCTCCTCTCATTAGTGCCTTGATTCAGCCCACCCCTTCAATGACTATACCTTCTCTCCTCTCATCAGTGCCTCAATTCAGCCCACCCCTTCAATGACTATACCTTCTCTCCTTCATTAGTGCCCCAATTCAGCCCACCGCTTCAATGACTATACCTTCTCTCCTCTCATTAGTGCCTCGATTCTGGTTTCCCACTGTGAGGGTTTTCATGCCATGCTAGAGACCTTAAAATAACCTGGGGAGATGGCAAATAAGCACATGAAAAGATGCTTCATGTCTCACATCATTAGGAAATTGCAAATTAAAACAACAGTAAGACACTACTACACATTTACTAGCATGGCTAAAATCCACAACACTGACAAAACCAAATGCTGACAAGGATGTGGAGCAGCAGGAACTCTCATTCACTGCCCAAGGGAATGAAAAATGGTGTAGCCACTTTAGAACACAATGTAGTGGTTTCCTACACAGCTAAACACAGTCTTACTATATATCCAGCAATCACGTCCCCTGAAAACTTATGTCCACACACAAACCTACCCAAGAATGCTTATGGAAACTTCATTCATAATTGCCCAAAATTGTAAGCAATCAAGATGTCCTTCGATAGGTATAGAAAAACAAATGGTGGTATATCCATACAATGGAATATTATTCAGCAATACAAAGAAATGAGCTATCAAGCCACAAAAAGATACAAAGGAACCTTGGATGCACATGGTTAAGTGAAAGAAGCCAAATGAAAAGGCAACATCTTGCATGATCCCAACTCTATGACAGTCTGGAAGAGATAAAAGTATAGAGACAGTAGAAAGACTAGTGGTTGCCAGACTTCGGGCAGAGGATGGGGAGGGTGTATGGGGAATTTACAAGGCTATTTTGTATGATACTGTATCACACAGGGAATTTAGAAGGCTTTTTTGTTTGATATGGTATCACACAAACTAGCCTTGTATGATATGAAAAAACTATTTTGTATGAAACTGTAATGATGGGCACATGACAGTAGGCATGACATAAATCCATAGAATGTACAACACAAAGAGTAAACCCTAAACTGTAGACTTTAGTTAATAATCATGAATCAATATAGGTTGATCAGTTGTAACAAATGTACCACACTATCATCACAGCCAAAGACTGGAGGGACAACCCCAGGAGGAAGACACCAGGAAATCAAAACTCCTAATTTCCGCCAACATGGGGATCTCACAGTCCCTACAGGAGAAAAATGGTTGAATTCCCCAGTCCTATTCCAAGCCTGCTGCTCCACAAATGGCCCTAAACCTGCAAGTGCATTTCAAATGTATCACAAGGACTGCACTATATATGACATCCTAGCATCTTATAGTGCAATCGTCCAGTACAATTCTTCAGCAGTCCAATATAATAACTGAATTGCTAAACGTTCCCTGAGTGCTTTCTACCCAGCTTAGTAACTCTGTCTTTAAATAGCCTTATCTTGGACATATGTGTGGGGCTCCGACTAACAAGGAAACATACACCTGGTGGATGATTTAGAGATGGGTCTATTTGAAGAAGTTTGGCACTACATTCACTCACTAAAATGTTTCTGGAATACTGAACTGTGTATTTGCTGAGAGATGGGGAATGGGGTAAGGAGGGTAGAACATAGCTATCTGTATTTCATTGTGTAGTAAAACAGCACACTCAAAGTCTGGAAGCAATTTAATCATTTAAAGGCCTCTCTGTGTTCCCAAAATATGAACAAGCCATGTTTCCAGGCCTACGTTTTATTAAACCTATCATTTTTCCCCACTGCTTTGGACGTCCATCCTAGATAAAGGGCACAGGCCTCTGATAATGAACAGTCAAATAAAAACATGTCCTGTTCCATACATCCTCTAGAAAGCGAAGTGCAACACACTCAGCTTTATAGCCCACTTCTCGAACTGCTTAACCCTCGTTCATGCCTGTAGGAGTATAAATTGGTTCCATATCTTCATAAGTCAATTTGGGAATATTCTGCAAAACTTTTAATGTAGCTTTAAAATCGTTGACCCAGCAATTCCATTTGCATGACTTCATCGTTTTAGCAAGTGTAAAAACTGACCTCTAACACACGCTCCACCCCGACCTCTGATGGGTTTGAGAATGGGTCATAAGACACATGTGGGACAGGGCCTCCTCACTTCTGAGAAGGATCCAAGGGAAGCCACGGCCTCACCTTTTCCTGGTGTCAGGTCTGGATGTGTCCCCTGGAGTCAGTGCAGGCATCCTGGGACCATGCGGGGTAAGTGCAGAGGAGGAAAGTGCCTGGGCCCCAAGACATCGTTGAGCAGATGGACCAACACATCCTGCAGTCAGCCTGACCCTGGGCTTCATCTTTTTTTTTTTTTTTTTTTTTTTTTTTGAGACGGAGTCTCACTCTGTCACCCAGGCTGGAGTGCGGCGGCGCAATCTTAGCTCACTGCAAGCTCACTCCTGGGTTCAGGCCATTCTCCTGCCTCAGCCTCCTGAATACCTGGGACTACAGGCACCCGCCACCACGCCCGGCTAATTTTTTGTATTTTTAGTTCAGACGGGGTTTCACCATATTAGCGTGATCTGCCCGCCTCGGCCTCCCAAAGTGCTGGGATTACAGGCGCGAGCCACCATGCCCGGCCTTCTTCACCTTTATGGAGATAATAGATTTATGTCTCATATCAGCCAATGCAAGTCATCATTTTCTATAACTTGCAGCTGAAAGCCATCTGATACAATCCTACAAACAAAGGCACACATATGTGCCAAACTCTATGTCCAAGATTGTTTACTGCAGCCTAGTTAATAACAGTTAAAAACTGGAAACCCAAAAGTCCATCCTGGCTGAGTAAATTAGGGTCCATCCATATTACAGAATGCTAAGCAGCTCTTAAAAAGGGAGAGGGGCTCTATATGTGCTGATATGAAAAAATGCCCACGATACGTGATTAGTTGACAAAAAACAGAGTATAGAACAGTATATGTAGTAGGATCTCACTTGTGTAAAATATACACATATGCTTTTATCCACATCTTGGGTAGGGATGACAGCATCTAACTAGGCAGAGCAGATGCATAAGGACATCACATGCCTGTTTCTGGAACTAAGGAGCATACAGAATTGGATAACAGCGAATGGCAACAGGATTAACGAGCACCTGTACACCCACATAGATACAATTCTGGAAGGATGCCATAAAATTGCTAACAATGAGCCAGGCGTGGTGGCTCATGCCTGTAATCCCAGCACTGTGGGAAGCCGAGGCAGGAGGACCACGAGGTCAGGAGTTCGAGACCAGCCTGGCCAACACAGTGAAACCCCGTCTCTACTAAAAATACCAAAAAAAAAAAAAAGTAGCCAGGCATGGTGGCGGGCGCCTGTAATCCCAGCTACTTGGGAGCTGAGGCAGGAGAATCACTTGAACTCGGGAGGCGGAGACTGCAGTGAGCCGAGATCACGCCATTGCACTCCAGCCTGAGAGACAGTTCAAGACTCCGTCTCAAAAAAAAAAAAAAAAAAAAAAAAATTCACTAACAATGGCTACAACTTGGGAGTGGCAAGTGGGAGGTGAATTAGTTTTCATTCAACGGCCTCTGTACTGTTCAAATTTTTTACCATAGCATGTACTACGTTTATCATTTTTTCTTTTTTTAATGAGACAGGGTCTCACTCTGTCACCCAGGCTGGAGTGCAGTGGCACAATCAAGGCTCATTACATCCTGTATCTTCTGGGTTCAAGCAAGCCTCCCACCTCAGCCTCCAGAGCAGCTGGGACCACAGGTATGTGCCACCACACCTGACTAATTTTTTTGTTTGTTTGTTTGTTTTGATAGAAGGTCTCACCGTGTTGCCCAGGCTGGCCTCAAACTCCTGAACTTAAGCAATCCTCTTGACTTGGCCTCCTAATGTGCTGGGATTACAGGTGTGAGACACCACATCCAGCCTATAATTTCTTAAATCAAGATGAAATATACTTTCAAAATCTTCAAAGGATTCAATTATAACACTTCACAGAAATTCAAATGGCAAATATATATAGAAAAATCACTGCCTAGAAATTCATTCAAACCGTCTACAACCGTTCTAGCTACTTATAGTGATATGAATTAGGGGACTACACGTTAATATTAATATAACCTAAGTAAAACAAATTTTAAAAGATACAATCCAAATGCACACATGTGCTCTCCAAAGCCAAATAGCTTTTTCCGGTGATCCACATGGCTGTTACCTGCCAGGGATGAGAGTTGCCCGTGATGCTTGGAGAATAACTTTGGGAAGATCCAGGTTCTGCTTGGCCTCCCAGGTTTACTTTTAAAGCCCAGCTTGCACGTGGGGCACTTCATCAGAATTGCTGAGTGAATATGCTGTCTTTGGTATTTCTTCAAGTTAGAAAATTATACCTCCCTTGGAGTTATTTTTGCCAACAACTTTTTCTTTCTTTCTTTCTTTTCTTTCTTTCTTTCTTTCTTTCTTTTCTTTTTCTTTTTTTTTTTTTTTTGAGACAAAGTCTTGCTCTGTCACCCATGCTGGAGTGCAATGGCACCATCTCAGCTCATGGCAATCTCTGCCTCCCGGGTTCAAGCAATTCTCCTGCCTCAGCCTCCCAGGTAGCTGGGATTACAGGCAAATGCTGCCATGCAGGCTAATTTTTGTATTTTTAGTAGAGACGGGGTTTCACCATGTTGGCCAGGCTGGTCTCAAACTCCTGACCTCAAGTGGTCCGCCCACCTTGGCCTCCCCAAGTGCTGGGATTACAGGTGTGTGTCACCGTACCTGGCCTTGCCACCAACTTTTAATCCAGCCTTCTAAAGCATTCAGGATAGAAAAAAAAAATGGACATCATCTTATTTCTGACAAGTTCTTTGCTGATAAGCTTTGCTCTCATGGAGCACATCCCACCTGTTCTATGAAAGCCCTAATATTACCCAATTTCCATTCTTTCCTCAATAAGCATTTGGAGAGCTCTGTTCATTCTTGAAATAGCACTCCCTGTCCTTACTGCCTCTACCAATTCGTCTGAGAGTGGTGATTTTTTTTTAAATACCTTCCTATCCCTTGCAAAGCCCTTTGATAAACTGGCAATAAAGACAGTATCAGTAGCTTGTTATGGCAATATTAGTTACAATATTGTTTAATAGCTTTTTAGAGCCTAGCACAGCCCAGAACATAAAAGGAACTTTAAAGAAAAAAAGAAATAGTCATTCAATGGTTTATTCATGATATACTGATTGAAAAGCTGGACAAGTCAAAAATATTATCAGTATAGTTCTCTTGACAGTAAGTGGGACCAGCCTAGCACCCACTTTCTCTGCCAACATCCCCCCATTGTCCTCGCTAGGAAGTGTGGTCCATTAAGTCCTTGAATCCTCAAAAGAGTGACTTTAGAGTTGTAACTGTAGAGACAAACAAAGGTATGAGAGTTACGAAGATCCAAGCAAATGTTCTCAAAATGTCTCGAAAGCCTGTACTTGGGACAGGCAAGGAGAATGAAAAGAATTCAGAATTTCATCAGGCAGTGAGGAAATTTGTAGAAAAAAAAAAAGCTGCAAACCTGAACTAGATGGTGCAGAATTCAAATGGAAAGAAGATGTGAAGGAATGTCGTAAGTCTGTCAGGAAAAACACAAACCACCAACTGTATGATATGGACACTGAATATCCTCTGACATTGCAAAGACCCTAAACTAGGTTCCCTGTGCCCAGGGGTGGCCTGGACAAATGACCCTGCACATGTGCATCCCATAGGTCTCTTGGCCTGGATGAAAGTCTCTGGCGGCAGCTGCAGCCCATAGAGATGGTCAACATCTCATAGTCATATACTGTCCTGGAAACTCCAGACTATAGCACCAGCACTTCCTCAGGATCCCCTTCCTCCAAGCACAGCATGAGCCAATGCAGAATGCTCATTTTGGCCTTATTTTAAAGGTGGAAGTGGAAGGGTGGCACCATAGTTTTCATAATTAAAGGTGCCAGCTAGCCTACTTTTCTAGAAACTGAGATCACTGGGGATGGGGGGAAGCTTAGAGGCCATCAGCATCTTTCAGAGATGAAGAAAGCAAAGCCCAGGGAGACAAAGGGAGTTGGCCATGGGCACGCCAGAGGCAGTGGCAGAGCCAGAGCAAGAACCCAGTGCTCTCTCAGCTGGGCACGGTGGTGCACGCCTGTAATCAAAGGAAGCCAAGGTGGGAGGATCACCTGAGGTCAAGAGTTCGAGACCAGCCTGGCCAACATGGTAAAACTGTCTCTACTAAAAATACAAAAATTTGTTGGGCATGGTGCGCCTGTAATCCCAGCTACTCTGGAGGCTGAGGCACAAGAATCCCTTGAACCTGGGAGGTGGAGGTTGCAGTGAGCTGAGATTGCACCACTGTACTCCAGCCTGAGCAACAAAGCAAGACTCCATCTCAAAAAAAAAAAAGAACCAAGAACCCCGTGCTCTCTCCATAAATCTTCTATGGGTAAGGATGACCCAGTGGTTAATGTTGCTTTAGATTGTATTCTTAGGGAAACAAGCCAAACGCTAAATGTTCCATGCAGAGGGCCTGCCATCCTATCTTATCAAATAACTTCAGACCTTCCCCCTCACTTTAGAAAGAAAGGCAAGAAGCATGTGTCAAAGTTCTGTGATGTTAACATGCCCAGGTCTCCAGTTATTGGAAAGCAATAGGCTGACCAAGGGAGCTGGAAATTTCTATCCCGGGGGTGACTTTTCCTCATGCAATCAAGCCAGCACCTGGCTCAGTTTCCATCAGGAAGGTCCTGCCAGAGGCAGATGAAGGCAGCGGACTGGCAGAGAATTTATTCACAATAGAAGCCTCTAGCCAGTGTGAAGGAGATTCAGCCTCAGCCCCAAGTTCACTTAAAATCCAACACCAACCCCACCTGCAGGCTCTGCTCCCCCAGAACCCGGCTGGTGGAGGCAAGTGGTGGGGTGGAAACAAAGGTTTGTTGCTCCACGTTTCTGCTCCCTCATCTGGCCAGTCGTTTCAAATCGCTGACCACGTTGCTTTTTTCCTCCTTCTTTTTCTTGCCTCCCCAATCCTTGGTAAACTCCCAGTGTCTGGTGTTTAGAGAAAGATACAGCTGGGCCAGGCACGGTGACTCACGCCTGTAATTCCAGCACTTTGAGAGGCCAAGGTGGGAGGATCACCTGAGGTCAGGAGTTAAAGACCAGCCTGGCCAACATGGTGAAACCCCGTCTCTACTAAAAATACAAAAATTAGCCGGACATTATGGCGTGCACCTGTAGTCCCCGCTACTTGGGAGACTGAGGCAGGAGAATTGCTTGAACCCAGAAGGCAGAGGTTGCAGTGAGCCGAGATCACGCCATTGCACTCCAGACTGGGCTACAAGAGCAAAACTCCACCTCAAAAAAAAAAAAGAGAGAGAGAGAGAAAGATACAGCTATGGGGTTTGATGTTGTGCAACCATCATCACCATGTTAAATGCTTTCAGAAACACCATTTATTGAAAGATGTCCCCAAAAAGCACAGGATAATTTCCTCACATCGGTGGAGTCTAGGGTACTAAATACGAAACAGCATCATCCTCCAGGCTAAAAACCAAAGTAAAGAGACAGTGCCGGAGAGGACAAATGAGGAACTGCAGAGGACGTGAGGGCCAACCTCTGAGCACCGTCAGTTACAGCCTGGACTTCCTTTCTCTAAGTCCTTTCCCTCGGGCAACATGAAGAAGCCTCCCCCACCCAAGGCCAAGGCCTCCGCCCAGTCTCAGGATCCCGCCCCTCCTGCCTTCTGAGGAACACTGCATTGCCAAATACGCAAGTTTATTTTAATCTCTGCTATTTTTTTTTTTTTTTTTTTGAGACGGAGTCTCGCTCTGTCGCCCAGGCTGGAGTGCAGTGGCGCCATCTCCGCTCACTGCAAACTCCGCCTCCCGGGTTCACGCCATTCTCCTGCCTCAGCCTCCCGAGTAGCTGGGACTACAGGCACCTGCCACCACGCCCGGCTATTTTTTTTGTATTTTTTTAGTACAGATGGGGTTTCACCGTGTTATCCAGGATGGTCTCGATCTCCTGACCTCGTGATCTGCCCGCCTTGGCCTCCCAAAGTGCTGGGATTACAGGTGTGAGCCACTGCGCCTGGCCAAATCTCTACTATTAAAAGAAAGAAAAAAAGAAAGAAAGGTCTCCCAGCCCCATACCCTCTTCCAGCCGCTGAGCTAGCTCTATTCTCCCCTTCATGGCCAAACTTGTAAAGTTTGCTGCTTCCAGCCACCCACTGATTCCCCAGCCCACTCCCATCTGGTGTCCCCCCCACTATTTCACCAACATGGCTCTTGCGAAGGTCACTAATGACCTGCGTGTCACTGAACCTGGCAGTCATTTCAGCAGTGGCCTTTGCTTCACCGCCTCCTCTGAAGCACTCTCTTCCCTTGCTGTGCCCCCACAGCCCCCACTGCACAGCCTCCTCCTCCTCCTCTGCCCAACCTCCACAGGTCCCCAAGTGGCCGCTCCTTCATGTTAGACATTTTCCTTAGACGCCACCACTACCTATAATAGATCTCTCTCTCTCTCCCTCTCCCTCTCTCTATTTCTCTCTCTCTCTCTCTCTCTCTCTCTATTTCTCTGTCTCTCTCTCTCTCTCTCTCCCTGAGCCCCTGCCGCCTCCATCCATTCAACGCTGCAAACCAGGACCTGGGAGTCATTCTTGATGACCCCTTCAGCCCTCCCCATAAGCAGTCTAAGGACAGTTAGCTATGCCCTCTTCAAGATGGGCATCCATTTTTCTCCATCACGTTTGTCATTCCTGGTCCACAGCCCACCTGGATTTCCTCAATAGCCTCCTTCCTAATAATGCTCTCCCCCCACCACCCCTGCCCTCTCCAATCGGCTCCTCACATGTAGCCAGAGTCATCACGTCGAAGCCCTTTTGTGACAGTGTTCTATCCCCCCATCCCACGGCTTCCTATTGCTCATCTCAAAGGCCTGCCTGGTCTACCTCCCAGTTCCTCAAAAGTGCCAGGAGGGAAGCTCTTCCTGGGAAGTGATCCCTCCTCCCCAACTTCGCCTCATTCACTCCTCCTTGTTCTTCAGACCTCAGCTCCCCGAGGAAGCCTTCCCTGCCCTGTCACCCACTGTCGGGCTAGACAGCTCCACTCCAGTCTCCTACCTCTGTACGCTTTGCTTTCCTAGTCACAGTAGCTCGAATTCTACATTTTCCATGTGATTTTCAGGTTAGTATCTTTGCCCATCCCCATTACAAGGGTAGCCTGGAGATGCACATCCCAGGCCTCCTATTCCAGGAAGGATAATGGACTGAGAGCCCCGGATCCCTAAAACATATCCTTGCACATTTAATCCCTTTGCCTCCGATTCCCTGAGGACTTAGACCAACACAGCCCTCAAACTCTAAGTCCCACGAATACAAGGACCTTGTCTGTTTGGGTTGCCAGTTCATCTCCAAGACAGGCCTAGTGCCGTAATTCTCAACGCATATTTGTGGAATGAATGAGTGAATCACTGAATCTATCATCTTTAAAGGGACCTGCAATACAAACATCCAGAATCTCTTGTTGATTTCATGCCCTTTACTTCGTGCCATATGCATCTGCATAAAACACTGAGTAAACACTCAAGGCCGTCACTGAGTTACGGCGAGTTCCCAAGTAATAGGCAGCAAGTCACAGCAGAGCCCAGTCACTTTGTTACACTACAGTGTGACATAAGGAAGGGACTGGGTGATGCACTAAGAGAGACAGTGATGCATTAACTCCTACAAGCAGTAAATAAGCACAAAAGAGGCCGGGTGCAGTGGCTCACGCCTGTAATCCCAGCACTTTGGGAGGCCAAGACGGGCGGATCACCTGAGGTCAGGAGTTCAAGACCAGCCTGGCCAACATGGCGAAACCCCATCTCTACTAAAAATATAAAAAATTAGCCAGGTGTGGTGGCACACACCTGTAGTCCCAGCTACTCAGGAGGCTGAGGCAGGAGAATCGCTTGAACCCAGGAGGCGGAGGTTGTGGTGAGCCGAAATTGCACCACTGCACTCCAGCCTGGGCAACAGAGTGAGACTCTGTCTCAAGCCAAAAAAAAAAAAATTGCACAGAGAGAAATGTGCTGGATGACCTGCGCAGCGTCGTCCCCGCCTTTCCAGGGTGGAGGGAATACAGTGGCATTCAACAGACACCTTGTAACTCATCACGGATGTCCATGAGAAGCCACATGGATGGAACCTGAGTCCAGGCACACATTTTCCAGAGAAAGAAAAGAAGTTGCTGTGGGTAGAAAGGAGTTTTGAGGCTCCATGGAGACAGGCTTTAGACGGAAAAAAGACATTTTAGAAAATGCAGCGTAGAAAGCTCCCACACATCCAGCCCACTAAGTCTCTGAATGTGAGGAATTTTTGGCTGCCTTCTGACTTAAAAAAAAGAAAAAGAAAGAAAGAAAAGCTTTAAAACACAGATACCTTTAAAAGAAAACAAAATCTTTCTGAAAGAATATTATCTGCTATTTCAGGTAATTTTAAAACTATGAAATAAGAAATTCCCCTTCCTGAGGCAAACTAAGGCAGTGACGTCTTACCAGTGAGTGTTGGTAAAATAGAATCAGAGAAGCTGTATCCACCCGTAAGATGCCAGGCGAGGAGACGAGAACAGCTGTTCATCAGCTCTCTCTCCATATGTAAATCTTCGGTGGCATATCATGAGCAAAACCTCTGTTTTAGAGCTGTCCCCAGTTGTCTGCTGTGGTGAAGACTCAGCTTTGAGCTGAGAGGCAGAGAGATGCAGGGGAACCATGTGCCCACCCCTCGACCCCCTGCAGGGCCTCACATCACCGCTTCTACAAACACGGAGTGCGTGTCTACTCTATGCCAGGCACTGCTCTTGGCACTTTAGATGCTTCTATGGAAAGGGATTACACTTCCCACTTCCTCCCTCATTCACTGTCTCCCTCACTTCCAAGACTATTCCTGAAGTCTCCCTTCAATCTGCCGTTCAGTACTGTGAGCCGACCTCCTTTCACTTTGGCACTGATGCCAAACAGCTAACCCCACAGGCTCTCTAAAACATATGTCCTTGAAAGCTGTTGTATCTGTAACTTCTGGGCCAAAAAATGCGGATCCCACAGCCTTTCTTCTTTCTCATGGACCTGATTTCCCAACGCTTTATCCTCACTGGTGCTCTCATGCAAATTTATTTCCAGAACTTCATGTCCACAATTTGACAAATGGTTTTGCTCTGATTCTGACATGGGCGTGGACCTACGTGGTCTCCTGCTATCCAGGCTAATTATGGTGCACTTGTGCTTATTACTCATCATTCTCCAATTCTCCAAAGTACTTGAGTTGTACCACCATTTCCACCTGAATTGTGAAGGTAATGACCACTTCAAGCTAAGACAATTCCCACTGCAAACTGCATTCTATTGGCTGGGCACGGTGGCTCACACCTATAATCCCAGCACTTTGGGAGGCCAAGGTGGGTGGACCATTTGAGGTCAGGAGTTCGAGACCAGCCTGGCCAAGATGGTGAAACCCTGCCTCTATTAAAAATGTAAAAATTAGCCAGACCTAGTGGCGAGTGCCTGTAGTCCCAGCTAGTTGGGAGGCTGAGGCAGGAGAACCACTTGAACCTAGGAGGTAGAGGTTATAGTGAGCCGAGATTGCGCCACTGCACTCCAGCCTGGGTGACACAGCGAGACTCTATTTCAAAACAAGCAAGCAAACAAACAACAACAACAAAACTCCATTCTATTACTAGCTATTAATAAAATATCCAACAAACTGGCCAGGCGCAGTGGCTCACGTCTGTAATCCCAGCACTTTGGGAGGCCGAGGAGAGCAGATTACTTGAGGTCAGGAGTTCAGGACCAGCCTGGCCAACATGGCAAAACCCCATCTCTACTAAAAATACAAAAATTAGCTGGACATGGTGGTGGGTTCCTGTAATCCCAGCTACTTGGGAGGCTGAGGCAGGAGAATTGCTTGAACCCAGGAGGTGGAGGTTGCCATGAGCCGAGATCATGGGACTGCACTCCAGCCTGGGTGACAGAGTGAGACTCCATCTCAAAAAAACAAAATAAAATATAAATATAGATATATATATGTATATATCTCAAGCTAATCTTCCTACCACCCTCCCCAATGTCACACTAATGCACCAATTGCACACGTATCTAATGACCATGTGGTCTAAACCAGTGGCCACACATCAGAGGTGCCTGGAAAGTTTTAATTTTTTTTTATTTTTATTTTTTAACCATGAACATGCAGGAAGGAAAGTCCTTTTTAGCATTTTATTTTGAAATAATTACAGACTCACAAGGAGCTCCAAAAACAGTGCAGAGAGTACTCAACCTTTTACTTTCTCTCTTTGTTTTTTTATTTTCCTTAACCTTAACCTTTTTTTCACATCTCTTATCTTCTATGTAAGAAAGTATCAGCACCCAACTTCCCCCAGGAGGGACATCTCACATAACCAACGGAGGCTGGCTGCATGGGACAATGAGCTAGACTACAGATCCTACTCTGATGGCAAGAGTTTTTGCATGCATTTGTTTATTTGATATATCCTTATGTACAATTATATGACATTTTCTCACACAGATTTATCGAGATGCATTTCTGTCCCATCCACACAAAAGAGCTCTCCTTGCTGCCCTTACAGCCCCCAACCCCCACTCCCTCCTCCCTGGCAACCATTTGTCTGTTCTCCATCTCTATATGATGTTACTGTGAGAATGTTATACAAATGGCACCATAGAGTAACCTTTTGAGATTGGCTTTTTTTCATTCATTGAAAGCTTTTAATAAATAACATGTTCTGAGTTTCATCACTACCCCTACCACCTCACCCTAAGCCCTAGGATTCTGATTCAGTCGGTCTAAGGTGGGGTCCAGAAAATGGCATATTCAAAAGCTGCCCAAGGAATCCTTACCCACTGCAGCTTCTGAGCCACTGGCCTGGACCATCTCCTCCAGCTAACAGATGTCTGTGGTGTTAAAGATGGAATCAAGGCCAGGCGCGGTGGCTCACGCCTATAATTCCAGCACTTTAGGAGGCCGAAGCGGGCAGATCACGAGGTCAGGAGATGGAGACCATCCTGGCCAACATGGTGAAACCCCGTCTCTACTAAAAATACAAAAATTAGCCGGGTGTGGTGGTGCATGCCTGTAATCCCAGCTACTCAGGAGGCTGAGGCAGGAGAATCGCTTGAACCCAAGAGGCAGAGGTTGCAGTGAACCAAGATCACGCCACTGCACTCTAGCCCAGTGACAGAGTGAGACTCCATCTCAAAAAAAAATAAATAAATAAAAAAGAGAGATGAAATCAAATATCTTGCTAAGGCAGGTAAGCTTACCTCTACCACCTCCTTCATCTGCCACAACCTTGGAGCTCCCAAGGAAACCGGATTAGCCTAAAGTGACTACTTCCTCATTAAACTGCACTAGCTTTTATCTTATAGCCTATTATTTCTAAGGTGCCAGATAATTGAGTTGGTAATGAGTTGTTCTTGTTGTTTTCAAAATTATTTCTGGTTCAAAGATCTGCAAGTCTTTATACATAAATTCTTACTTTTTCATTCAGAATCTTGTTTTATACAAAATGCACTGCAACAAATCCAGCCAATTTTATGTCTCCCCTGGACCCAAATAGCACTACCATGACATAGCACATTCCAGCCCTATTTATTTTTTCCACTTTCCGTGGAAGATGAATACAAAATAAGTACAATGCATGTTTTGACTGCAGCTTGGCTGACCAGAGAGAATCCATGAAAAAAAAAAAAATTGCCACTAGGTACAGGCAGGGTCCCAGCCACAGACAGAAGCCACAAGGAAAGGCCAGTCTGGGAATTGCTGAGAAGCTGGCCTGTGAGCATCTCTCCATGACCAACAGGTACTGGAATGCCTCTTAGAACACCTGCCAGCACGGGCAGATCACTTGAGGCCAGGAGTTCGAGACCAGCCTGGCCAACATGGTGATACCCGTGTCTACTAAAAACACAAAAATTAGCGAGGCATGATGGTGGCGTGTGCCTGTAGTCCCAGCTACTCGGAAAGCTGAGGCACAAGAATCACTTGAACCCGGGAGGCAGAGGTTGCAGTGAGCCGAGATCGCGTCACTGCACTCCAGTCTGGGTGACAGAACAAGACTCTGTACCCCCCACACAAAAAAATAAAATAAAATAAGGTAAAATAAAATAAAATAAAATAAAGCTGCCAGTGAGGCGGAAGACCAACCTCTCCTCATGCCTTGGAGGAGATGGGAAACCACTCGGAAACACTTTCATGGGATGATGACGAAGGTGAAGAAGAGGAAGGAGGAAATGACGGGGCTGGGTGCAATTCATGCATTCTCCCTTTCATCCAGTCAATGTAACCTCCCTACTAGAACATCTGCTCCACGAGGGCAGAGGCCTGGCATAGCGTGTTATGTTCCCTACTTTACTCAAGAGCTTGACTTACGGTTGGTGCTCAGTAAATATCTATTGAGTAACATATTCACCCAGCACCTAGGGGAGCAGTCACACCCTTGTCCAGCTCCTCACCAGAAAAGAGGTCACCTAAGAGAACACTACCTACACTGTTGAGCCCGAGGGAAGGCATGCTAACTGCAGGAGTCACAAACATATGTAACCCGCTGCTCCCTCTGCTTCCGGAAAGCAGGATCCAACCAGAAGACCTGATGGGAGGTCACATAAATGCCACAGAGGGCCCACCTGATGTCCCATCCAGCCAGCCTCAGAGGTCCACACCCCCGGTGTGGATTCAACACACCCACGTCCCCCTGGGACATGGAAGCAGAAAGTGCTAGTTGTTCCTCAATACCGGCTGACCTCTTCTCCCTCAGCAACAGAAGATTTTGAGAGGCACATGAAGTACAAGACAGACTCATTTCCCCAGTGTCCTTGCAGCTCATTAGGGCACAGTGACTGCAACTGAGCAAATGGGATGCAAGTGGGAATGCCACGCAGTAGCTCTTAAGGAGCATCTGGGGGTTCCTCTTGCCCCTCCTTCTTTTCTTTTCCATCCTGGTGTCTGGAACTCAGACGCAATCGCCAGAGATCCAGCTGCCATGTGAGGCTACAAGACAAGGATCACATCCTAGGGAATAAGGAAATTATAAGCAGGGAGGAAGACAGTGTGGCAATTCTTCAAAGATCTAGAAGCAGAAATAGCATTTGAGCCAGCAAACCCATTACTGGGTGTATATCGAAAGGACTGTAAATCATTTTTTATAAAGATACATGCACATGTATGTCCAATGCAGCACTATTCACAGTAGCAAAGACATGGAATCAACCCAAATGCCCATCAATCATAGAATGGATAAAGAAAATGTGGTACATATATGCCATGGAATACTATGCAGCCATAAAAAGGAATCAGATCATGTCCTTTGCAGGCACATGGATGGAGCTGGAAGGCACACGATGGAGCTTCAGCAAATTAATGCAGGAACAGAGAACCAAACACCACATGTTCTCACTTAGAAGTGGGAGCTGAAAGATGAAAACACATGGACACAGGGAGGGGAACAACACACACTGGGGCCTGTCAGAGAGCGAGGAGGGAGAACATCAGGAAGAATAGCTAATGAATGCTGACCTTAATACCTAGGTGATGGGTTGATCTGTCCAGCAAACCACCACGGCACACGTTTACCTATGTAACAAGCCTACACATCCTGCACATGTACCCTGGAACTTATAAATTAAAGAAAAAAAAAAAAAGCAGAAAGGAGCTTGGGTCTCTGAAGATCTTGTGGACAAAGCCACCAGGCCAGCCTGCACTGCCCACCTCTGACATTTTATGTGAGAGAAAAATAAGCTTTTCTCTTGATTAAGCCTCTGTTATTTGGGCGGTTTCTATTATTTACAGCAAAGCCTAATCCTAGCTAAAACTGATGTATAAAACAGAGATATAGCCCACCTATCACAACTTGCCCACAAAATGACTTCTTAAAGATTCATCGTCATTAATATAGCTAACTCCTTCTTGAGTCTACTTCTATATTTGTCCTTTATCATTTCTTGAGGACAAAGAGTTTCTTATTTCCTAGCAACACAGCAGCACTTAAAAGAGCATAAAGGACTCGCATTTTAAAAACCTGCTTCCTGCTTATTTTACTTCTGAGAAGTTCATGGTAAGTTTACTTAGCCAGGTGACCCATCCAAGCAAGGTTTATTTAGTTCTAAGTTCACATGCCATCCTAATCAACCTGGAATAAATATAGAACATGAGGACAGGCAAACAAGAAGTGTCTGTCCCATCAGACTACAATGAAGTGAACACATAAGCACCGAGTTCTGCCCTTTGAAGACGAAGGCACACCAATTTCACTGTAACTACATGGCCAAAGCACCAACAGGAATTTTCAAAAGAGACCACCTTTTTTAAATTTTCTTTTACTTTACAGCTGAGACAATTGTTGTGTCTTCTCAGATGAAAAGTGCCTTGGTTTGGGCAGTCTACAAAAATGATTTGGGGAGTTTTATTTGCTAACGGGAAGACTACCAAGAGTTAGTTTTCCTTCTAGGGGACTGCTGGGAAGTTTTCTTGCGTCCAGTAAATCTTGGCTTAACAAGAAAGCAAAATTTAAGAAGAGTAGAAAACACTGCGACTTTCATCCCCAATGAATTCTAGGAGGCAGAGGGTTCCCTACCCAGAGATCACCTCTGCACTGCTGCCTATACACAGCGGCCATGTATGAAAGGGGACGGCAGGGTCCCACTCACTGCCTTCCCAGGGGCGGGGCTACAGGGTGGCCTGGTGTGGAAACCCACCAGGGATGCCAGCAGCTCTGCAGCCCAGCGGCCCAAGTCCGTATCTCAGTTCTGCTGCTTACTAGGTGGGTGGCTGTGGACTGGTCACCCACCCTCTTTGAGCCACGAAACCACCTACATTATAGGGTCATTTGTTGTAAGGACTAGTGAGACGTATAAAATTCCTAGCCCATAATGAGTGCCCATTACATTTGTAGAAATTCTATTATACATCCAGGGCACTTCTAATCCAAGGTTGAGAATGGCAATGCTAAAATAAAAAGCCGGTGCATGTCTTAATGCCTCATAGCTGGAGTCTGACAAGCAAGACTCCATCCCCCTTCTCAATGCCTCTCTGACCCGCAGACAAAGAGAGGCTCTTCTGCATGTCAGGCAATTAGCTCAGTGAGGACTCAGAATTGCTGAAGAAATGGAGAGGAGAGGACTGGAGAAAAAGGAAGCAAGGCTGCATGTTCAGTTGCGCAGTTTGTTCACTGAACAAGGGCTTTACAAGTAACGGCACCATTTACACTGTAGACCTGGTGGAATTAGATCTTTAGTTTGAAATTTTTCCAGCAGAGAGAAATGTCTTAATAAAAATATTTATATAATGATAATTTTCTGACAGCAGAAACAAACCATTTTGAAGAAGGAGTGACTTTCTTACATTTACCTAAAGGTGCCACATAAGTTAGCAACGGAGCAGTCAGAACCCTGCTGGGGAACCCCTGGCTTAACCAGATATTTCTTCTGAAGCTGGGAATACTCCATTAGCTCAACAAGCCAAATTCCATCCAGCGCTCTCTGAGATAATATTTTTCTGCAATCATATTCAACCAAAGGCACGATTCAACATCCTAATCTGTCAACATCATAACCTCAACCTGAGAATTATGATCCTACTTATAGCAATACCTGAGGAGACATCACATGTTCAAGAATAGCCAAACAGATACACGGATCCCTTCGACTTTCAAATCCTTTCAACCTTCTTTCTCCCTCCTGTGCATCCCTCAGCACCCAGTCCTCCAGGATTCCAAGCTCTCAACCACCTCACTCCCTCCCCAACTTCAGCTTCCTGTTCAGGGCCTCAGGCCTGGTGGGAAAGTGATGAGCTAATCCACACTCTGGAGCTGATATGATATAAACTTCATGCATTACCTCTCCCGCTGGGAATTAATATTTTTAAAAGCATGCCCTCAAAAGGACAAGGTTTATCTCAAACAAATGATTGTCAAGGATGGCATTATCCTATTTAGAAGGGGCAACAAAGAGGGAAAAATTGGGGAGGTCCGAGTAGGGGTGGGAGATGGGGAATAACCATCCAGAATTCCCCATTTATAGCCCATCCATGATTTAATCTTCATGTTAGCACACCCGCTCCATCACACTAAATCATTACAAATTCATGACAAAATGTCTTTGCTTGCATAGCACTTTATTTTTAAGGCCAGTCATTACATCAAAGCACTAACTAGAGCCTCACTTATAAAGTGACAAGCACAGTTAGGCAATTATAATAAAGAATCACTTATAATTGAGTAAATCATTGCTCAAATTTATGCCAAAATGCACCATGATTATTATTAACAGTACAACATATTTTCCACATCATCATCACCATTATTATTAATATCAACCCTTGGAGAGGTTTTTCTGACCAAAATTTCCAGACTTTAAGAGGAAAGAATTTTTTTTTTTTTAAATTTTGAGCTCAGCCAGGCGTGGTGGCTCATGCCTGTAATCCCAGCACTTTGGGAAGCTGAGATGGGTGGATCACGAGGTCAGGAAATCAAGACCATCCTGGCCAACACGGTGAAACCCCGTCTCTACTAAAAATACAAAAAATTAGCCAGGCGTGGTGGTGGGTGCCTGTAGTCCCAGCTACTCGGGAGATTGAGGCAGGAGAATGGTGTGAACCCAAGAGGTGGAGCTTGCAGTGAGCCGAGATCATGCCACTGCACTCCAGCCTGGAAGACAGAGCGAGACTCCGTCTCAAAAAAAAAAAAAAAAAGAGCTCACCTGGGGGAGGTTTTGCGCTGGATCTTTTGGAGGTGCAAAAAAGTTCCCAGATGGGTTTCTCTCCTTGTTTCACATTTCTGGATTTAGACCCTAACATAAAATATTCCTGAGCTACTTAGAATATATATTTTTAATGAGCAGAAAAAAATAAATAAAACGGGAGCTTCAGCCCTGTTTCTCTTTACCCACCGAGATTGAAATCCACCACTTCTGAAGGCATCCCTGTAAATGTTCTGAATGGGACCTGGGAGGGCTGCTTTTCTTACCCATTGCTTCTAATTTACTTGTATATCCTTTTTCCTGAAATGTCAGTAGGGCATAAGGAATCCATTCATTAACTCTTAACACCTAATAAGAAAATATGTCAATGGCTAAAGAGCATATGAGGAAGAGCTGAAATATAAACAAGCAAACTAAAAAGTTTTGTAATATTATTTTCAACATTTTTCTCTAAATCTAAAATATTCCAAAATAAAAAAAATTATTTAAAAACAAGTTATCTAACCAAAGACAAGGATCCAGCTTCCATTTAGCATCTATGAACCAAGCACAGTGCCACCTGCCCCAGGGACTTTCTGTCCTTGACTCATTGCCAGGAAACTGTCAACAGCTATTTTTATCCCCTCAAATGGGCACTTTAGAGAGAAAGGAGAGACCCTCTCCCTAAAGCAACTCCAAAGTATACACTAAGGCTTCTGTCACCACTGGGGAGTCTTATCAAAGCAAAGGATATTGAATAAAGGCTCTAGGAATTAGTTGAGGAGGACATAAATTATTTTTTAGAAAAGAGTCATTTTCTGGCCAGGAACACTGGCTCACACCTGTAATCCCAGCACTTTGGGAGGCCGAGGTGGGCGGATCACCTGAAGTCAGGGGTCCGAGACCAGTCTGGCCAACATGGTAAAACCCCATCTCTATGAAAAATACAAAAATTAGCCGGGCATGGTGGCACACACTTGTAGTCCCAGCTACTCAGGAGGCTGAGGCAGGAGAACCACTTGAACCTGGGAGGTGGAGGTTGCAGTGAGCCGAGATCGCACCACTGCACTCCAGCCTGGGTGACAGAGTGAGACTCTCTCAAAAATAAATAAATAAGTAGAAAGCCACTTTCCATGTTCAACATATTCTATTTTTGTACAATAGACTTTAAAGATATATGGCCCTGAGTTTTCTCGTCTGTAAAATGGAACTAATAACAGTACCAACTATGGGGGAAGTGTGTGGGTTAAGTAAGCCACCAGCCCTTAGCCAGCACCTGGCTTGTGCAGGCAGGCCCCGCTGGGAAAAGTCCTCCCGTTTGTGTGCGGGATGCTCAGCACCTGCCAAGGCACATGCTGGTGTTGGTTTAGCAGGAACCCCGGTGGGTCTGCCCTCCTGCAGGTGGGTCCATGAGGCCTGCCACTTCCGGACCGCCTTTCATGCTTCCTGACACTGGTGGGTGACAGCGTCTATGTTATGGTGTCACATTAGCTAATGAGATCATACTTGCTAAACTAAGCTAAGCTAATGAGCTCTGCTCAGCTAATCAGCTCTACAGAAATCAGCTTTCTTTTTTAGTGAATAGGCGGCCCCTAAAGTTAATTTGTAGGTTGGTTGTTTGAAACTGGGAATGTGTTTTCCCAAAGAAACAACGTGACAAATGAAGACAGAGTTCTCAGGCCGGCCCTAAACCCCTTTTTAATGCTTAAGGCAGAGAACAATAGTGCAGGGAATAATCGTACTGGAATTTAGGGGCTGTGGGTCCATGGTAGGGTACAGGAAGAAAGCAACTGGCAGCCTTCCCCTTTCCCAGGTGCATAGGTTGAGTAAGGGTAAAACATTGAAGAAAATAATAAAGAAAATAAACATCAGTGACTACTTCATTCCAACCCAACTAAATGACCATAAATTTCATAAAATATATGCTTTCATTCATAACCTAGCAGGTTATTTGGTAGGTTATTGTTCCAGCTTGTGGAGCATGACAATAGTATTTGCTGAAAGGGACAAAACAGAGAAATTCTGTTTAAAATCCCTTTCCCATCCAAGAGTGCTTGTTAGAAATTCAATTTACATTTTCTTTGATGTGCTAACATCTTTAATGAGAGCAGGTGCTCTAAAATAAAGCCAAATCCATGAACTCTGGTGAAAATTAGCATAATTTTTTATTGTACAATGCAACAAGTCCAGTTCAGAAGGCAACAGAAGGTATATCGCCAGACTGGGCATGGTGGCTCATGCCTGTAATCCCAGCACTTTGGGAGGCCGATGCGGGCAGATCACCTGAGGTGGGCAGTTCGAGACCAGCCTGGCCAGAATGGTGAAACGCCATCTCTACTAAAAATAAAAAAAAGTAAAAATTAGCCAGGTGTGATGGTGCACACCTGTAATCTCAGCTACTCGGGAGGCTGAGGCAGGAGAATCGCTTGAGCCTAGGAGGCAGAGATTGGAATGAGCCGAGATCATCCCACTGCACTCCAGCCTGGGCAACAGAGTGAGACTCTGTCTAGAAAAAAAAAAAAAGAAGGAGGTACATCGCCAGCCTGAGAATATTAATATCTTCAAATGAGGGCTGAAGTAGTGGCCTGCCCATCACTTTTCCCAAGAAAGAAATTAAAGTGTAAAACAAGAAATTTTCCAAAAAATCTCACATTGAAGACATATTTTGTTGACACGATGATGTGGACCATCATATCCCACTTCATCTTCACCCCATTAAGAAGGGAGGATGAAGTGGAGGAAGCCCCAGACTAGCAATTAGCAGGTGTGCATCTCACTACTGCAGCTGAGACCTCAGCAGGTGCGCATCTCACTATTCCAGCTGCGACCTCAGCAGGTGCACATCTCACTACTACAGCTGAGACCTCAGCAGGTGCACATCTCACTACTGCAGCTGAGACCTCAGCAGGTGCTCATCTCACTACTGCAGCTGAGACCTCAGCAGGTGCTCATCTCGCTACTGCAGCTGAGACCTCAGCAGGTGCGCATCTCGCTACTGCAGCTGAGACCTCAGCAGGTGCGCATCTCGCTACTGCAGCTGAGACCTCAGCAGGTGCGCATCTCGCTACTGCAGCTGAGACCTCAGCAGGTGCGCATCTCGCTACTGCAGCTGAGACCTCAGCAGGTGCGCATCTCGCTACTGCAGCTGAGACCTCAGCAGGTGCGCATCTCACTACTGCAGCTGTGGCCTTGCGTAAGTCATCCGGCCTCGTGGGCCTCAGTTTCTTCATCTACAAAATGAGGGCATTTTTACCAGTTCTACCCTTGTATGACCAGAAATAAAGAAAAATGCTGCCTGTATGTATACCAAGTAACATTCTACATACAGTGTACCAAAAGATTGACAATAGTTAATAACAAGAAAAAAGTATTATTTTGAAAAGTGCCTATTTTGACATATTTTTATGCTTCTAAACAAAAAGCTTTTTTTAGAGTCCATTATTTGAAACAACATTTCTATTTATCTTTGAACTCTACATCTCAACATTGGGTTACTGATAAGTTACATCAATGCTTCTTGTGGCAAGGCTTTAGCATCTGATAAATACATAATGAAGGCAGCTAATGCAAACACTCCACACATGGAAACCTTGAAATGGATGCACCTAGGTTTAACAGCAAGTTTTGGCTGTCTCCTCCACTCAAGGGCATATTGTTTTTAATGCAGTGCTAGAAAGATGGATTTAGTGCCCACTGTGAGCCACACACTAGTACCAGAGGCACAAGAGACAAAGATCAATAAGACAGGGTTCTGGGCTCGGTGAGTGCACAGGCCAGGGGATGATAAAGGCGTGCACAGCTGCACAGTGAGCCTGGCACTCGCTGGTAAGAGGCAGAGCCAAAGGAAGAAAGTGGGACCTGGGGGAATGCTGCAGGGTTACTGCCAGGGGCATCAGGAAGGCGTCTGCTATTTGCATTTCATAGGTTCGTGGCTGGAACGGGGCAGGAGTTCCGAGCAGAAGGCACAGCAGGGTGAACACAAGAGTATGAGGCATCCTGACATCCATGGGCAGCTGCGAGGGACTCAGGGAACTGGGGTATGGAGTAGTGTTTTCCAAGTTGCAGGTTGTGGGTCTTGAAATCAAGAAGCATTATTTAAGTGAAATATTCTAGAATAAACAATAGAGTAGAATAGAATAGAGTTCACTACACATGGTCAGAGTAAGTGCTGTTTCATGAAATTTTCCTTTCTCTGTGTGTGTGTGTCCTGGATCTCCAGGATGTGTTGCTGGATGTAGAGGGTGTAGGTCACCCTTTAAAAGTTTGAAGGGCACTGTTTGGGGGTATAGGGTGCAGCGGGGGCTATCCAGTCATCAACCCCACTGCTGCCTTCCCAGGAACAGTGCACAGCGCTGGAAGCAGCTCTCAGGATGAAGGTGACAGCAGCCTTTCTCACATGGGGAGAGGACCATTCCCAAGGAGGGTCACCAAAAAAGGCCTGCAGAGCTGTGGCTGGTGGTGTGGCTCTATCCCTCTGTCCCACTGTCTACGAGTGGGATCTCACTGAGCTGCCCAAGGGCGGACCACACCATGGTCTAGGGAAGCAGCAAGGAAGGGGCAAGAAAAAATGAAAAAAAAGTTCAGCTTCAATGAATTTATTCAGAATTTTGCAATTGGGAAAAGTTCCATGTTATAGTTCACAGTGTATTTCCGTATATAAATTACACGTGGTGATGGAGAAGGAGGTTACCATACACTTCTCAGTGTTGATGGCTTTTGAAAGGTTTTAATCCAGCCCTGATGGTAACAACACAAATGGTTCTGAATAAAACTCTCCTTGCCCCAAATGTCATCCTCCCTGTCCCCTTTCAAAGCAATCTGACCAGTCCTTGCTGCAGGCCCACCTTGGACCTGCACCTGCAGAAAGTGCCGTGTGGGGCATCAGGATCAGGGCCACTCAGCCAGCCTGGTCTATGGAAAGGGGCCATGGAGAATGGTGCAATCGCGCACGGTCTACCGACAGCTGCAATGTGCAAAGGAACGTGTGCCTGGGAGAGCACTTGCCAGGGTCAACCCTGGCCTGGCAGGGAAGCCGCTCCAGTGGTGGGAAGCCCACCAAGGTGAGGGATCCTGGTTCCAGAGCTTTCTTCTTCATGAACTCATCAACCTTCTAGGAGCTCTGTATTCTTCATATAAGTGACAATAACAACTGTTTTTGTGCCTTTGAAACCAGACTGTTATGAGCGAAAAGGCACAAATTATGAGAAGAGACCTAAGCTCGCCCTTAGACAGGGCATATATACACAACTACAGATGACAGATGAGGCAAACACTTTTATTTCTTATCCCATGGCATGGTGCTTATTCAAACACTTACAAAATACCAACTTTGGCCCTGGCAACAGACAACGGCACCCGGATCTACCCAGCACTGTGGTGTCTTACAGGTATCGTATCTCTAACGCACACTACTTATGCATGCAATCATACTCAGTAAATATTTCTTGACTCAAGAGACTAAGAAATACTAACAAAAGAAGAGTGAAACATTTATGAAGATACGGAAAAAAAGTTGGAAAAAATAAGTGGCCTGAAAGAAATGGAAATGAGACTCTGTTCTGAAGGGGTGCTTTTATCCACCCCCCCTAACTGCTGCTAATCAGGAAAGCAAGGTCTGACAACTTTCTGGAAAACAGTCATGCAGGTCCCCTCCGGAAAACTGCAGAGCTTCATAAACGTCTTAACTATTTTGATCCATGTATACGACCAGACATTCCAGGTAAAATCATTTTTCTTTGGAGACCGAATTAACCTAAATGTAGATGCTGTGGAAATGAGCAAGCTAAATCCCCACTTAATGTTTACTGTCAGACACATGGAGCTTTTCCTCTTCTCTTGTACTGGTCAGTGGAGATGCAATAAGCCATCGTTTCAGAGGAGTCATTATAACAACAGAATTCCTTTCTCTAAGCAAAAAATGGAAAATAAGTACGAATGGCAAAATGTATTACAAAATAAGAAACATTTTAATTTGATACAATCAACTGTGTTCTTATAAAACATCTTCACAGTCTTCCTGGCCCAGAAGAAAGAGTACTTATTCAAGCTGTTTCTGGAGCATCAGTAATTATTCCCATTATTCTATCTTGGTGACGGCAGGGGGACACTGATGTACTTTAAAATCTTTTGGAGGAGACAGGACTATCCCACACTGAGAAGGAAATTGAGTTAGATGTCAGATTCAGCCTGGCCTCCATCCTCTGCTTCCCTTTCCTCCCCCCAGTGAAGGATGGCTCAGCAGGCCCTCAATTTAGCCCCAGAGGAGACAGAGCAGCAACAGCCCCACCTGGCATTACAGACTCTTCCCCCTGCCGGCAGGCCACCCCTCCATCCTGACATGATCAGTGGAAGTAACCACATCCCTGCCCTGACCCTGCCAGGTTCCCTCCAGGACTGTAGCCTGGCCTGGCACTTTTGGGCCCACCCAGCCTGCTGGGCAAAAGCTTCTAGCGGTACGTCAGTCTTGGGCCAGGGACCCTGCTCTCTAGGGACAGACGTCCCTGTTTCCATACTCTACTGAATCCAGTCACTGTCCACTCTGTCTCCTCTGCCCCAATCTCTGCCTACCTGGGGCCATCTGGGGAGCTGGGGGGCTGGGGAGCTGGGAAGCTAACCCCATGCTGCCTGCCAGGCTGGATTTTCTCTCTCTCTCCCCTGGCAGTTGGGTTTGTCTCCCCAAAGACTGTGTCTTTGCGCTGGGTGGCGGGCCCATCTGCAAGAGGCAAGTGTCATTAACCATAATGGTCACGGTGGTCAGCCAGACAAATAATCCCCTCCCACCTCCTACTGTCTCGGGACAGCCCCCTTCAGAGCGCTGCAGAAAAGTCTTCAGAAGTTCAAGTCCAGCTTCATACAGGGAACAATAAGAATCCGGATGTGAAAGGGAGAATAACGTTCCCCCAAAAACATCCACATCCTAATCCCCAGAACCTGTGAACACGTTACCTTATAGTGCCAAAGGGACTCTGCAGCTGTGATACATTAAGGGCCTTGAGCTGAAACTCCTGGGTCATCCAGGTGGGCCCAGGGAATCCCATGGGTTCTTAAAGGCAGAAAGCCCTTCCTGGCTGCAGGCAGAGGGAGGTGTGATGATGGAAGGAAGACACGGAGCCTCGCTGGCTTTGAGCATGGAGGAAGGGGGCTGCAAGATAGCTCCAGAAGCCGAAAAAGGCAAGGAAAGAGAATTTCCCCTACAGCTGCCAGAAGGAACACAGCCCTGCTGACACCCTGATTGTAGCCCAGGGAGAGCAGGATTAGACTAGACTTCTGATGTACAGACTGTAAGATAATCAATCTGTGTTGTTTGAAGCCACTCAGTTTGTAACAATTCATTACAGCAGCAAAAGAAAACTAATTCTGGGGGAAGAGAGAATGGGAAGTAAGGAGAACAACTCTCCATTTATTTCCACACTTAAGTCTTCCCCCATTATGCTTGACTGGGGCTCCCATTCAGGGAAGCTTGAGATCTGTCTTGACAATACCAGCTATGGTCCACAAACCCACACAACCTTACAAAATCAACAATTTCACATAAGAGTCAAGAATAATCTTTATCTCAGGTTCAAGGGGATGACATTGTCCTAATAGATCATTCCTTGTCTTGCCATCTGAAGCCAAGAGGCAGAGAACTTAGATAGAAATAAGTGGAACTCTACTTCATTGCCACTTCAATTTCTAAATTAAAAAATAGAATGTTAGTAGTTTCCCAGCTCAATAAAGGCATACAGCTTAAAAGCAATACTTCCTACCTTTATTTTTTTGAGCCAAAGAAGAAATATAGTTTCTATATAAAACACTGTTAATCCTAAGTAATAATGTTATGATGGGAAGAGTGGGCTTCTCCAACATTCAGTATCTATCTACCTTTAAGAAGACAAGAGCATCACTCTTGAAATATCTGTGCAAAATTTGCTTATAGCTAATGGAATAAGAACACAAACACAAACTCAGTGTGTTTCCTAAATAGAGCCATAATCACCATTTGACTGTGTGTGTTAGGACCATGTTGAAATTTAACTTGCATAGGTTTCAATCTTAAAGAGAGGCAGGAAAATCTGTATCAAGTTTGTAAGTGTGAGATAATTTAAGAATTCTTCTTCCTGCTTAAAAAGACAACTAGACCATATATAGCTGCAGAATTTAACTTGACTTTGGCTTTTATGTTCAAAAATGCCCTTATCTGCCATCAAGAATGTGTGTATGGGAAACTCATGGCATTAAAAGACCCCAAAATAGGAGCATTCAAGATGATAAATTGCTTTGATTATATAAATCTGAGGCTCACTGGAAAGATCAGCTTGCTGGGAGTCATTACTTGCCTAGCTGTCCCCTTGTGGGACAGCAAAGCTCTGCAGACCACGAGGCCACCATAGGCTATTTCTGGAAAGGCCTCGGTGTGTCAACAGCACCGAGGTCAGTGCTGGTCAGCAGGTGAAACAGGCCCCTGGCCTTCTCACTAACCCAGGGAGGGGTGAACATCCTGGTACATGACAGTGTCAAAAAGGTGTCCCTACGAGAGTTGTGTTTCTATATCTAGAGGGAGACAGGGAGGTCTACTCTAATGGTATGTTAGCTCCAGCTATGAAGGGACAAGGAGGTAAAGGCAAAAGGAGACCTAAATCAACAGGACTGCTATACACTGAGATCTTAGGGAACAGAGACTCCCATCTGTTGCTCTTAATAAATTATGAGAAAAATAGAAAGGCCTCAAGTACCGATTTTATACAGCTTTGCATGGATTTAGTTTCCCAACAGGCGTATGAGTCTATCACTATATGTAACAGACACAGTACAGTAAGAAACTTGGGATTTTTTAATTTTTTTTTTGAGACGGAGTCTTGCTCTGTCACCAGGCTGGAGTGCAGTGGCATAATCTCAGCTCACTGAAACCTCCACCTCCCGGGTTCAAGTGATTCCCCTGCCTCAGCCTCCCAAGTATCTGGGACTACAGGCGTGTGCCACCATGTCCAGCTAATTTTTTGTATTTTAGTAGAGACAGGGTTTCACCATGTTGGCCAGGATGGTCTCAATCTTCTGACCTCCTGATCTGCCGGCCTTGGCCTCCCAAAGTGCTGGAATTACAGGCATGAGCCACCGTGCCTGGCGGAACTTGGGATTTTCAAGGCTAGAGTGAAGGAATAATAGAGACAGAGAGGCTAGGTGTGGTGGGTCACACCTGTAATCTCAGCACTTTGGGAGGCCGAGGTGGGAGGATCACTTGAGCTCAGGAATTCAAGACCAGCCTGGGCAACATAGTGAGACCCCATCTCTACTAAAAAAATAAAAAAATTAGCTAGGTGTGGTGGTGTGTGCCTGTAGTTCCAGCTACTCCAGAGGCTGAAGTGGGAGGATTGCTTGAGCCCAGCAGGTCATCGCTGCGGTAAGCTATGATCATGCCACTACATTCTAGCCTGGGTGACAGAGCAAGACCTTATCTTAAAAAAATAAATAAAAATAAAAATAGAGACAAGGAGTGAGGAAGCAAGCTGGCAACACCATCCAGGTTGGTGGTGTTGGTGAGGGTCTAAACTGTCAGTACTCACTACTTTCCCACCAGGGCACACAAGATGAAGGGCCGCTTCTGCCAAGCAAGTGCTGGGATTGGGCAAAATTATGGGTGCACGAACTGGCTGCAACCCGTCTCTCCTGCTCAAAGAATCATCCTGGAATGGAAGGGAGTAGGAAAAGCTGACCCTGAATTTACCATCATTTTTTAAAAATTCTCAAACTTCAGCCCTGTAACTTTAGTGCTGTTGGTCACACATGAATCGCTGCATGCCCCAAACCAGTCCAAAACACTTCATTTGAGACATTCTGGTAGTTAAGTTTTCCAGTTACTGTGGCTGTATAATAAAGTGCCCCAAGATATAGTGCGTTAAGACAACGATGATGTTATTTTGGCCATCACTCTACAATTTAGGCAGAGCGCAGCAGGAACTGCTCATATCTGCTCCATTTGGCTTTCACTGGGATGGCTCAAAAAAGTGGGAGTGGGGTGGGGTCATGGAGGTGGGGGAGTCAAAGCACGTGAAGGTTCATTTACTCAGCTGGGGTTCCACTGTCACCTCTATTGCTATGTGGTCTAAACCCCTCTACACGGCCTCTGTATTATGGGGGTGTCCAGGGAGCTAGACTTCTTGTACGGCAGCTCAGGGCTCCAAAGGTGCACATCCCAAGTGAGAAAGAGAGAGAGAGAGAAGCAGGTGGAAACCTTGCCATGTTTTCTAACCTCACCTTGGAAATCACACAGCATCATTTCTGCCACATTCTGTTCTTCATATGCGGGCTGGCCCATATTCCAGAGGAGAGGAATCAGACTCCACCTTTTTATGAGAAAAGTGTCGAAGAATCTGTGAAATGATTGTGAAGCAGAACCTTAAGTATAGACACAGAGAGGAAGAATGCAGTCTAAGAGACAAGGAAGGAAAGGAGGTGTAGAGCCTGATGGTGGCAGGTAGGCGGGAAGGGTGGAAGTGAGAATGTTCCCAGGCCACAGTTCTGCAACCCAGGAAATGTTCTTTCCTGAGAGCGGTGGGGCCCTGAGACTGTCCATTGAGAAGAAACTGCAGGCCATTCAGCTTTCAATGACTTGCTTTCTGGGAGTCAGAGGACACCTCGGCAGAGATCTCTACAGGCAAGAGGAAACGCCAGGTCAGGGGGCAGGTGCTCTAAGCAGGGGACAGAGACACAGAGATGACGGTCACATGTGCAAAGGCCAGAGCAACCACCATGACCGTGCAAACTTGCTTAGGAAAGTTAAGACAGGCAGGAGAGAGAGGAACAAAGTTACTTAAAGGCAAGAAAGAAAGAAGAGATACACGATGCAGGAGAATAGGAAATAACTAAAGGTAAGTGGGAGAGGAACATCCTAGAAGTTAAAGGAAGAAAAAGTTTCAAAAAAAGAAAAAGTAGTCACAGTATCTTACACCACCAGAGATGATGCACTTAGGAGAGATCTTATGAGAGAAAGGGAAAAGTGAAGACTGAGAAAAATACCAGATTATGTCAAGGAAGTAGCCAGGAACACACATTTTAGAGACTTATTTTATTTCTATGATCAGTACAAGAAGGGCAATCATTTCTCAGCAAGTAGAAGTAACATCTCCAATAGACGCTGGTATTTAATGTTAAAATAAGCTGCTGCCTTGTATTCATGAGCCACGCCTGAAAACCACCAAAAGATAGCAGACTTATAGAGCTCAAATTCCTTCCCAAGTGGGTTAGATCGCCATTCCTCCACTGATAAGATTATCTCAGGGCAAGTCACAGGCAGGGCCGTTGGCTACACCCTCCTCTATTAGCTGCCTTGCTGGGCCCCACCTCATTCCCATGGCTCTCAACAGCATGGAAGTCAGCAGTTTTTAAAATCTAGTTTGAAGATGTACAGAAATGAGTATACTGCTGTTTTTAAATAGTGTGCTAAAGTGTGCTTAAGTTGTTCTAAAATAGGCTGGGTGCAGTGGCTCATGCCTGTAATTCCAGCACTTTGAGAGGCAGAGGCAGGCGAATCACCTGAGGGCGGGAGTTCAAGACCAGCCTCACCAACATGGAGAAACCCCGTCTCTACTAAAAATACAAAATTAGCTGGGTGTGATGATGCACGCCTATAATCCCAGCTACTCGAGAGGCTGAGGCAGGAGAATTGCTTGAACACGGGAGGCAGAGGTTGCGGTGAGCCGAGATGGCACCATTGCACTCCAGCCTGGGCAACAACAGCCTGGGCAACTACATCTCAAAAAAAATAATTCAAAAAAATTGTTATAAAACAAAAAAGTGCCATTGCAGTTGAAAGCAAGTCTACCTTCAAAGTCTCTAGAGGGAGACAGGGAGGTCTACTCTAATGGTATGTTAGCTCCAGCTATGAAGGGAAAAGGAGGTAAAGGCAAAAACAGACCTAAATTAAGGATCACCTAACTTCTACAGATAGAAGGATTGGAGTCAAGGGGGATGAACACACACACACACACACACACACACACACACACACACACACACATCTTTCTCTTAATTATGGATCCAGTCATGGCAGAGGAAACAATTTTTTCTCTCAGGTAAGCACCAAAGACTAGAAAGTCTACAAGAGCAGAGGCCTGGCTGGTTCAATCAGAAACCCTTGCTATCAAGGCTTCCAAAGAAAGCTGGCCATATGAGAAGTCCCCCCCACCACACACGGGGCCTGTATACACATTAGGTATGAGATCAGAGAAGAGCTTCAAAGCACAAAGTATTATAAGGGATAAAGAAAAAGAAAAAAATTAACTTTCTTTTAAAATCAAGAAAAATCAGCATCAAATTAAGCTAGGAGATGAAGATCTGTGATAAAGTACCTCACTTATCATAAGGATATATGTTTCTATAAACCATGCTCTTAATTGTATATAACTTCAATGATCGGTTGATAGCTAGGATTTATCATTGTAATAAATATTTTAATATCACATAAAAGCCAATGAATCCCATGCTAAATTCTCTCTCACTTATCCAGACCTAAGCATTTGGGTCTAGATGTCATAGTCATTGCCTGGACACATTTAAGAGGATCAAAATCTGTAAAATGGAAGTCTTACAGATTCTGCATTACCTACAAAATGACAGCAAATGCCAAGAATCAGTAAGATGTCAAAGAAAGAAAGATTAAAAAGCATATGAGGAATAAACTGGGCATATTTACACAAATCAAATCCTACAGCAGTAAAAATGAATTACATATATATGCAAAAACATAAATGAATCCGAGAAATACATATTAAGTTTTTAACAATCACAAGTTGAAAGTTGTGAGGGCAATCACTCCCACTCTAACAATGAGAACAAGCCAGATTCGCTACAAAAGCATATCCTGAAAAAAAATCTGTCAGGGAGCTGAGAATGCAAAGAAGCCTAAATGTGTCAAGTCCTTCCCAAGAGAAAAAAGGCCAATAGCTGCTTCCTTCCCTAGCAAAGCAGCAGGAAGAACAGGAATCCACCATAAACAGGAGTGAGGAGAAATCAGCTAAATTTTTAACCCACATTAATGGCCATATGTGGACTGCCAGATGAATTATAATTCCAAGGATGCCTAGCCACCAGCCAGCTCTTTCTTTACCAAATGAACTTTACCAAAAACACAACAAAACTACACCAAAGGCTGGGGGTAGGGCAGAAGACTAGAGAGACATCTTCTCTGAAGCCTACAGGATTTAGCTTCAGGGTATGGTATAAAAGGGTCAGAATCTAAAAACTAAGAAAGTCACTCTGAGGTACTCCAGGCCTTCACTCGGACCACTGCAGTAGCCCTCCAAAAGCTGGGGCACAGCAGCTGTGCAGGGAAGATTTCTTGAGGTACAGAAACTTGGTGCAAGACTGACACAAAGACAACTCCCCAGTGATCCAAAAAGCCGGCAGTCAGGCTGAAAAACAGAAATCTTCCACAGTTTGGTAAGCTGGTCCTGGAATGGGAAGCATTTAAAAACTTCCAGAGTTTTTCCAGGGCTCAGATCTCAAGCCCTGCTAAGGGAGAAGTCCTGATTCTGCCCTCAAAACATTTGAAGCCAGTGATAACATGAATCTAACTGAAGCTTCCCCAAGGCCCAAACCTGTTTCCATTACAAACTAGATTGACTCACACACACTACTGGCCTGAAAAATGAATTTAAATTACGATAGACTTTATAATTCTCTTACATACAATGGCTGGCATGCAATAAAAAAAATTACAAGGCATGAAGGAAGAAAGAAAATATAACCCATAATCAAGAAAAGAAACAGTCCAAAGAAACAGATTCAGAGATGATGTAGATGTTGGAATTATTAAAGGATGATTAATAAACATGTGAAAGGATCTAGCAGAAAATATTAACACAACCATGAACAGATGGAGGATTTCAGCAGAATAAAGCAGACTCCTTAAAAACTATTTTTTAAGTGTAGAAATGCTCAAAATAAAAAAAAGATATCAAAAATAAGATATCAAAATTGGCTTAACATAGAAAGATTAAACTTGAAGACAACCCAACAGGAATTATCCAAAGTAAAACATAAAGAGGAAAAGAAAAGAATTGACAAAAACATGGAATAAAGTATCTAAAAAGTATGGGACTGGAGGGTGGAGCCAAGATGGCCGAATAGGAACAGCTCCGGTCTACAGCTCCCAGCCTGAGCGACACAGAAGACGGGTGATTTCTGCATTTCCGTTTGAGGTACCGGTTTCATCTCACTAGGGAGTGCCTAACAGTGGGTGCAGGACAGTCAGTGAAGCGCACTGTGCGCGAGCCGAAGCAGGGCGAGGCATTGCCTCACTCAGGAAGCGCAAGGGGGTCAGGGAGTTCCCTTTCCTTGTCAAAGAAAGGGGTAACAGATGGCACCTGGAATATCGGGTCAGTCCCACCCTAATACCGCGCTTTTCCAACGGGCCTGGAAAACGGCACACTAGGAGATTGTGTCCCGCACCTGGCTCGGAGGGTCCTATGCCCAAGGAGTCTCGCTGATTGCTAGCACAGCAGTCTGAGATCACGCTGCAAGGCAGCAGCGAGGCTGGGGAAGGGGCGCCCGCCATTGCCCAGGCTTGCTTAGGTAAACAAAGCAGCCAGGAAGCTTGAACTGGGTGGAGCCCACCACAGCTCAAGGAGGCCTGCCTGCCTCTGTAGGCTCCACCTCTGGGGGCAGGGCACAGACAAACAAAGTCAGCAGGAACCTCCACAGACTTAAATGTCCCTGTCTGACTGACAGCTTTGAAGAGAGTAGTGGTTCTCCCAGCACGCAGCTGGAGATCTGAGAACGGACAGACTGCCTCCTAAAGTGGGTCCCTCACCCCTGAGCAGCCTAACTGGGAGGCACCCCCCGAGTAGGGACAGACTGACACCTCACTCAGCCGGGCACTCCTCTGAGACAAAACTTCCAGAGGAACTATCAGACAGCTGCATTTGTGGTCTCACGAAAATCCACTGTTCTGCAGCCACCGCTGCTGACACCCAGCCAAACAGGGTCTGGAGTGGACCTCTAGTAAACTGCAACAGACCTGCAGCTGAGGGTCCTGTCTGGTAGAAGGAAAACTAACAAACGGAAAGGACATCCACACCAAAAACCCATCTGTACATCACCATCATCAAAGACCAAAAGTAGATAAAACCACAAAGATGGGGAAAAAACAGAGCAGAAAAAGTGGAAACTCTAAAAAGCAGAGCACCTCTCCTCCTCCAAAGGAATGCAGTTCCTCACCAGCAACGGAACAAAGCTGGATGGAGGATGACTTTGACGAGTTGAGAGAAGAAGGCTTCAGACGATCAAACTACTCTGAGCTACGGGAGGAAATTCAAAACAATAGCAAAGAAGTTAAAAACTTTGAAAAAAAAATTAGAAGAATGGATAACTAGAATAACCAATGGAGAGAAGGGCTTAAAGGAGCTGATGGAGCTGAAAGCCAAGTTTCGAGAACTATGCGAAGATTGCAGAAGCCTGAGTAGCAGATGCGATCAACTGGAAGAAAGGGTATCGCTGATGGAAGATGAAATGAATGAAATGAAGCGAGAAGGGAAGTTTAGAGAAAAAAGAATAAAAAGAAATGAACAAAGCCTCCAAGAAATTTGGGACTATGTGAAAAGACCAAACCTACGTCTGATTGGTGTACCTGAAAATGATGGGGAGAATGGAACCAAGTTGGAAAACACTCTGCAAGATATTATCCAGGAGAACTTCCCCAATCTAGCAAGGCAGGCCAACATTCAGATTCAGGAAATACAGAGCACGCCACAAAGATACTCCTCGAGAAGAGCAACTCCAAGACACATAATTGTCAGATTCACCAAAGTTGAAATGAAGGAAAAAATGTTAAGGGCAGCCAGAGAGAAAGGTCGGGTTACCCACAAAGGGAAGCCCATCAGACTAACAGCTGATCTCTCGGCAGAAACTCTACAAGCCAGAAGAGAGTGGGGGCCGATATTCAACATTCTTAAAGAAAAGAATTTTCAACCCAGAATTTCATATCCAGCCAAACTAAGCTTCATAAGTGAAGGAGAAATAAAATACTTTACAGACAAGCAAATGCTGAGTGATTTTGTCACCACCAGGCCTGCCCTAAAAGAGCTCCTGAAGGAAGCACTAAACATGGAAAGGAACAACCGGTACCAGCCACTGCAAAAACATGCCAAATTGTAAAGACCATCGAGGCTAGGAAGAAACTGCATCAACCAACGAGCAAAATAACCAACTAACATCATAATGACAGGATCAGATTCACACATAACAATATTAACGTAAAATGTAAATGGGCTAAATGCTCCAATTAAAAGACACAGACTGGCAAACTGGATAAGGAGTCAGGACCCATCAGTGTGCTGTATTTAGGAAACCCATCTCACATGCAGAGACACACATAGACTCAAAATAAAGGGATGGAGGAAGATCTATCAAGCAAATGGAAAACAAAAAAAGGCAGGGGTTGCAATCCTAGTCTCTGATAAAATAGACTTTAAACCAACAAAGATCAAAAGAGACAAAGAAGGCCATTACATTATGGTAAAGGGATCAATTCAACAAGAAGAGCTAACTATCCTAAATATATATGCACCCAACGCAGGAGCACCCAGATTCATAAAGCAAGTCCTGAGTGACCTACAAAGGGACTTAAACTCCCACACAATAATAATGGGAGATTTTAATACCCCACTGTCAACATTAGACAGATCAACGAGACAGAAAGTTAACAAGGATATCCAGGAATTGAACTCAGCTCTGCACCAAGTGGACCTAATAGACATCTACAGAACTCTCCACCCCAAATCAACAGAATATACATTTTTTTCAGCACCACACCACACCTATTCCAAAATTGACCACATAGTTGGAAGTAAAGCTCTCCTCAGCAAATGTAAAAGAACAGAAATTATAACAAACTGTCTCTCAGACCACAGTGCAATCAAACTAGAACTCAGGATTAAGAAACTCACTCAAAACCGCTCTACTACATGGAAACTGAACAACCTGCTCCTGAATGACTATTGGGTACATAATGAAATGAAGGCAGAAATAAAGATGTTCTTGGAAACCAACGAGAACAAAGACACAACATACCAGAATCTCTGGGACACATTCAAAGCAGTGTGTAGAGGGAAATTTATAGCACTAAATGCCCACAAGAGAAAGCAGGAAAGATCCAAAATTGACACCATAACATCACAATTAAAAGAACCGGAAAAGCAAGAGCAAACACATTCAAAAGCTAGCAGAAGGCTAGAAATAACTAAAATCAGAGCAGAACTGAAGGAAATAGAGACACAAAAAACCCTTCAAAAAATTAAAGAATCCAGGAGCTGGTTTTTTGAAAAGATCAACAAAATTGATAGACCGCTAGCAAGACTAATAAAGAAGAAAAGAGAGAAGAATCAAATAGATGCAATAAAAAATGAAAAAGGGGATATCACCACCGATCCCACAGAAATACAATCTACCATCGGAGAATACTACAAATACCTCTATGCAAATAAACTAGAAAATCTAGAAGAAATGGATAAATTCCTCGACAAATACACCCTCCCAAGACTAAATCAGGAAGAAGTTGAATCTCTGAATAGACCAATAACAGGTTCTGAAATTGTGGCAATAAGCAATAGCTTACCAACCAGAAAGAGTCCAGGACCTGATGGATTCACAGCCGAATTCTACCAGAGGTACAAGGAGGAACTGGTACATTCCTTCTGAAACTATTCCAATCTATAGAAAAAGAGGGAATCCTCCCTAATACATTTTATGAAGCCAGCATCGTCCTGATACCAAA
Source organism: Nomascus leucogenys (assembly GCF_006542625.1). Classification (NCBI taxonomy): domain Eukaryota; kingdom Metazoa; phylum Chordata; class Mammalia; order Primates; family Hylobatidae; genus Nomascus; species Nomascus leucogenys. Next base: position 143,404,230 of record NC_044383.1, on the reverse strand, counting down.
GCCTGGCAGAGACATAACCAAAAAAGAGAATTTCAGACCAATATCCTTGATGAACATTGATGCAAAAATCCTCAATACTGGCAAACCGAATCCAGCAGCACATCAAAAAGCTTATCCACCATAATCAAGTGGGCTTCATCCCTGGGATGCGAGGCTGGTTCAACATACGCAAATCAATAAATGTAATCCAGCATATAAACAGAACCAAAGACAAAAACCACATGATTATCTCAATAGATGCAGAAAAGGCCTTTGACAAAATTCAACAATGCTTCATGCTAAAAACTCTCAATAAATTAGGTATTGATGGGACATATCTCAAAATAATAAGAGCTATCTATGACAAACCCACAGCCAATATCATACTGAATGGGCAAAAACTGGAAGCATTCCCTCTGAAAACTGGCACAAGACAGGGATGCCCTCTCTCACCGTTCCTATTCAACATAGTGCTGGAAGTTCTGGCCAGGGAAATCAGGCAGGAGAAGGAAATAAAGGGTATTCAATTAGGAAAAGAGGAAGTCAAATTGTCCCTGTTTGCAGATGACATGATTGTATATCTAGAAAACCCCATTGTCTCAGCCCAAAATCTCCTTAAGCTGATTAGCAACTTCAGCAAGTCTCAGGATACAAAATCAATGTCAAAAATCACAAGCATTCTTGTACACCAATCACAGACAAACAGAGAGCCAAATCATGGGTGAACTCCCATTCACAATTGCTTCAAAGAGAATAAAATACCTACGAATCCAACTTACAAGGGACATGAAGGACCTCTTCAAGGAGAACTACAAACCACTGCTCAATGAAATAAAAGAGGATACAAACAAATGGAAGAACATTCCATGCTCATGGGTTGGAAGAATCAATATCGTGAAAACGGCCATACTGCCCAAGGTAATTTATAGATTCAATGCCATCCCCATCAAGCTACCAATGACTTTCTTCACAGAATTAGAAAAAACTACTTTAAAGTTCATATGGAACCAAAAAAGAACCCGCATCGCCAAGTCAATCCTAAGCCAAAAGAACAAAGCTGGAGGCATCACGCAACCTGACTTCAAACTATACTACAAGGCTACAGTAACCAAAACAGCATGGTACTGGTACCACAACAGAGACATAGATCAATGGAACAGAACAGAGCCCTCAGAAATGATGCCGCATATCTACAACTATCTGATCTTTGACAAACCTGACAAAAACAAGAAATGGGGAAAGGATTCCCTATTTAATAAATGGTGCTGGGAAAACTGGCTAGCCATATGCAGAAAGCTGAAATTGGATCCCTTCCTTACACCTTATACAAAAACTAATTCAAGATGGATTAAAGACTTAAATGTTAGACCTAAAACCATTAAAATCCTACAAGAAAACCTAGGCAATACCATTCAGGACATAGGCGTGGGCAAGGACTTCATGTCTAAAACACCGAAAGCAATGGCAACAAAAGCCAAAATTGACAAATGGGATCTAATTAAACTAAAGAGCTTCTGCACAGCAAAAGAAACTACCATCAGAGTGAACAGGCAACCTACAGAATGGGAGAAAATTTTTGCAACCTACTCATCTGACAAAGGGCTAATATCCAGAATCTACAATGAACTCAAACAAATTTACAAGAAAAAACAAACAACCCCATCAAAAAGTGGGCAAAGGACATGAACAGACACTTCTCAAAAGAAGACATTTATGCAGCCAAAAAACACATGAAGAAATGCTCATCATCACTGGCCATCAGAGAAATGCAAATCAAAACCACAGTGAGATACCATCTCACACCAGTTAGAATGGCCATCATTAAAAAATCAGTAAACAACAGGTACTGGAGAGGATGTGGAGAAATAGGAACACTTTTACACTGTTGGTGGGACTGTAAACTAGTTCAACCATTGTGGAAGTCAATGTGGCGATTCCTCAGGGATCTCGAACTAGAAATACCATTTGACCCAGCCATCCCATTACTGGGTATATACCCAAAGGACTATAAATCATGCTGCTATAAAGACACATGCACACGTATGTTTATTGCGGCACTATTCACAATAGCAAAGAGTTGGAACCAACCCAAATGTCCAACAATGATAGACTGGATTAAGAAAAGGTGGCACATATACACCATGGAATACTATGCAGCCATAAAAAATGATGAGTTCATGTCCTTTGTAGGGACATGGATGAAACTAGAAAACATCATTCTCAGTAAACTATCGCAAGGACAAAAAACCAAACACTGCATGTTCTCACTCATAGGTGGGAATTGAACAATGAGAACTCATGGACACAGGAAGGGGAACATCACACTCCGGGGACTGTTGTGGGGTTGGGGGACGGGGGAGGAACAGGATTAGGAGATATACCTAATGCTAAATGACGAGTTAATGGGTGCAGGAAATCAACATGGCACATGGATACATATGTAACAAACCTGCACATTGTGCACATGTACCCTAAAACCTAAAGTATAATAAAAAAAAAAAGCATGGGACTACATAAAATGATGTCATATATAATTAACTGGAGTTCCAGGAAAGAAAAGAGGTACTGAAGAAATATTTGAAAAAAGAATGAAAAAATTTCCAAAACTGATGAAAGATATCCATCCACAGATCCAAGAAGCTCAGCAAACCCCAAGCGGGATAAATGTAAAGAAAACCATACATAGGCATGTTATCATATTCCAACTACTGAAAACAAAAGATAAAGAGAAAATCAGCTGGAGAAATATCACACATGACATATGAGGGGATATGCTAAAAAAAATAACAACTAAGGTCTCATCAGAAACAACAGATCAGAAGACAATGGGCTAATACCATCAAAGGTCTGAAAGGAAAAAGACTATCAACCTAGAATTCTACCTCTAGTAAAAATATGCTCTTAAAATGAAGGCAAAAATAAACTTTTTCAGAAAAAGCAAAAACCAAGATAATTTGTCACCAGCAGACTTGCATATAAGAAATGCTGATAGTAATTTAAGCCAAAGGAAAATGATATAATTAGAAGAAATGAAGAGTACCAGAAACGGTTAATACATGAAGATAAGTATAAAAGTCCATTTAAAATTATCTCTATTTAATATATGTACATATGTATATATGTTTTATATCTTACACTTGTGTGTATGTGTTTTAAAATATATTTATTTTACAGAAATTTTTCTTTTAAAAGCTACTGATTGTTTAAAAATAATAACATTACTGGCTTTATAGCATATATGGATGTAAAATATATGACAGTGGGTACAAAGGGTGGAAGGAGTAAGAGGAATTACAATGTTTTCTATTTCTTGCATTATTTGTGAAGAATAATACTATTATTTGGAGATAGACTGTAATTGGTTAAAAAATGCACATTGTAATCTCTTAAGCAATTAATAAAAATAGCACAAAGAAACATAGCCTAAAATTTTGTTAAAGATAAAATGAAATACTAAAAATATGCAATTCATCTATAAGAAGCCAAAAGGTGGAAAAGAGAAACAAAATACGCATTAGTTAAATAGAAAACAAATACCATGATGATAAACCCAACAATATTGGGACAAATGGCAAAATCTGAATACGGACTGTTGCATCCATGTTAGATTTCCTAAAACTGATGCCATTACTGTATTTATACGAGAACATCCTTTTTCTTAAAAATTACATGCAGAAGTATTTGGATGTAAAGGAACATAATATCTGCAACTTACTCTTCAATGGTCTGAGGGGGAAACTATTAATCGCAAGATTGAGGAAGAGAGAGAAAAAGACAGAAATAATTGCAGAAATATGTTAACAATTGATGAATCTGAATGGAGAGTATACAGAGTTCTTTAGTCTTGCAACCTTTCTGGAAGTTTGAAATCATTTCAAAATAAAAATTATGCCATCTGCAGAATTACATGGATTCATGAATAGACTGCTTTAAGTACTATGCTGTGATGCTATCTTATGTTAAATCCATATTAAATCAATGTTAGCATTTTTTAAAAGACTACATACGGCATGATACCATATTTGTAAAGAAAAATAAACCAAACTAAACAACCTATTGTTTGGGAATACACACATTCAAAATCCCTGAGAGAAGACAAAGCAAGATGCTGATAATTACCGAGCTCAGACTGTGACGACCTCAGGGAGGGGCAGGCAGATGGGACTGGGCCAAGACAGGGGACCAAGTAGACTGAAAGCACTGGTGTGATGTGCTTCTTGGGTTGGGTGGTAGTTTCATGGGTGCTTTTTATAGTATTTTACTTCAAAACTTGCAAATGTTACATATCATCTTCTGTATTAATCTCACATTACATTTTTTAAAAGATAGAAATTGGGGAGGTAGAAGATCATCCAGTTTATAAAAATAAGTTTGAAACGGGACTAACCTTCATATTTAGTGATGAACTGAACAAAAGCATTAGGTTAGTCCCCAACCCTTATCTGAATGAACTGACATTTTATTAGATCCAAATTCCTGGATGTAACTAATTAAGTATCTATTGATCACCACTGTTTTTCACTTTCCTAACAACCTCAGCTACAAAATAACAAATGCATTTCCTTGCAACTCTTAATTTAAATTTTCTTGCTAAGACATAATAACTCTGCCATGAATAAATTATGTGCAACACTGTACTGAAAAAGAAAAAAAATCTCCAGGATATGCAGATATGGCCCATTAAATAATTAACCATCACTATCTTATTATAGGAACCTAGAAGAGTCCTTTCTGCACAATTTAGTATCACTTCCCACTAGCTAAAAGGGAACACAATAAAACATGTGTAGTCAATAGTATCCTTCAGAGTTTTATTAGATAAATTCAAGTGTCCAAAGTGAAGAGCCTATAAAATGAGAAATTATTCTAGGTGCCAGTGGTTGTTAGGTAACATTCAAATATATCCCAGAGTGCTTTATTTGCTTAAAGCATTTAGTTCAAAAATAAATACTAGAAAGAAGTCTTGGTTAGCCAAGAGAACATCCCAATGTTATCACTAGTTTTCTAAATAACTAAGAAAAGCTTTTTCTTCTGCTTTAACACACTTGAATTCAGAAGAATTACATCAAATAATCAAAGTTTCTGAGGCAAATGTGTTCTACAAGACATTATTAATTATAAACTTTTATTAACGTACAGAGCTTTACAAAATGCAAAAACTAAAGCACAAGAAAGGTATTTTCCGAAGTGTTTCAATATTACCATTACTTCATTAAACAGCAGATATTTACTGGGAGCTTGCTATTATAGACCAGGTACCATTCTAAGCCCTGGGGATACAGCAGTGAACAAGGCGAGTCCCTATCCTCAAGGAACTGACATGTGTTGATCACGTACACAAATGAATGGGTTAGTGCTTTCATGTCAATGGATCATAAGGTTTTGAAGTCACCTAAAGTTCTTGTGGAACCACAGTGGGTTATAAATGTCCTTGGCTCCATGTACTATGTTCCTAGGAACTGTCCTGTGGTGAGGTCCTGAGGGTCATGTATTGTCTGTATCAACCTCATGGTGTTCTATGAGGCACAGCACCTGGAAAAAACAGATGAGACCCTATGCAGATATTTTCTGAGATGGTGGAGAGGTTGATGCAGTTCTGCATGGCCAGGGGGTGGTAAGAAAATATGGGGTTATTATATGTTATAAAGGCAGCACCCTCTACTAGAAAATAAAAGTCACCCATCTATAACAGAGACGTTGCTCTTGGAAATGACACTTTTATTTGCAGGGGACAGCCCCAAGTTCCATCTTCAAGGCAAACATGATCCCCGTTCTACTGACTCCCAATTATTCATCATTTATTTCAGAGGAATTAGCTAAATGTAAAAAGAAGAAGGGAAGGAAGGAGGGAGGAAAAGAGAGATAGAGGTTTTTTAAAAACCCTTAAATGGACTTATAGTGATGAGAAATTTGAGAATGTCCCCACATTTTCAAGTGTCTGAGCCCCAAGAACACCTCCACACTTGTCTGTGGTGACAGTGTAGAATGCGGAGACCCAGTCAAGCCCCAAATCTAAGAAGACATTCCTCACCTCATATGATGCTGCTGAAAACATGAACCTCACCCAGCCTCTCAGTTTGTTTCCTTCATTCTGCCCCAGTGAGCAAGACTATGAAAGTTTAATATTTCAGGACCAAAGATTTTTTATTTTAAAAATTACGACTATAAACAAAAGCAGGCTGTATGTGTGCATATGTCAGGGAGAAGAAACTGTTAATGTTCACTGATCTTTTCAAATTCTACTTCTGGGAATGTGAGAATGACGACATTGCATAGACAGCCTTGATGAGACTCTTAATAGCTGCAAAGAGGGTGAGCTGTCTGGATAGCACTGCAGTCGGCTCCCCACCTCCCCTAAACACAGCTATGAAATGCTGTCACTTTTCATCAGTACTCCACACAGTACATAAAGGCACCAACAGATAAGCAGTCCCTCCTTGCTTGAGAAAGAGTACAGGATTGTATCTGGTTGCTTCTAGTAGCTTTCTGTACTGTCTTCACCGTCCTGGGATGGTGGCTTCAAAAACAAAAATGAAATCCAGTCTAGATAAGGACAGGTCCCCAGACATCCCTGAAGGACTCCCATTCTGAATGGGTAACAGCAAAGCCACAGCTTCATAGAGGCTCCTTAGACTTACACAAAGGTGCTTATTTTATTTGTATATTTTTAAATTTTTATTTAAAAACTTAGAGATGGGGTCTCACTATGTTGCCCAGGCTGGTCTCGAACTCTTGGGCTCAAGTGATCCTCCCACATCGGCCTCCCAAACTGCTAGGATTAAAGGCGTGAACCACTGTGCCCAGCCAGGTTTTTACTTTAATAGAGGACTGCACAGTTCTGAGCTTCTTCACAGTCACAGTTGCTTCTTAACCTACATGTTCCCTTCCCCAAAATGCTCTCAGAAAAGGGTGACCAGAGTCCTTGGGGGGCTACTTCTAAGGTTTGCTCTAACAATATGAACCATTTATTGAGCCCTTGCTATGTGCCAAACACTGGTACACAGTATACTGGATACTGTACTGTATACACTATACTGTATACTACGCAAAGTATACATTTTCCATTTAATCTTCCCATCATTTAAAGGTAGATTATTATTAATCTCAGTTTACAGATTGGGAAACTAAGGCTTAAAAAAGACCGATCATTTGCCCAGGGTTATACTGCTAGTAATAATCTTAAGGTCTGCCCTTCCAAAGTCCATGCCTTTAACCAGTACCCTAGACTTGAACAAGGAGCAGCACAATTAGTCAGAAAGAGCACTGGCTTTGCAGCCAGAAGCCTTCCCACGAATTAGCTGCGCGACCCTAGGTGACTAACCTCACCAAGCCTCTGTCACTTCGTCTTTGATGTGGGAATAATCATTTCTACTCTGCCTTTCTCCAGGGGTTGAAGACTGTATCAACACCTGTTGCTGAGTTCTAGTAAGTTCATTTCTCTTGGACAAACTTTCTTGTCCATCTGTTCAAGGTCAGGAATGAGAGCTGGGATGAGAGAAGAATTGCAGACAAGGGAGGGCTAAAACTAAATGACTAAGTTATTCGCTCTTGTTGTCACACATTTTATTTGCTTTTGTGTAACTGGGAAAATGCAATTCTAATGTTTGACAATGAATTTTACTAACATTAAAAGCTGTCTAGACATGAAATTAAACAGTCAAAATAGAGGACCACATAACTAGAGGAAGGCAGGCCAGGGGCAGGCAGTACTGGCATTTCCTCTGGATCTCACTTAGGGATTGGTCTGTTGGTATTTTCTTCCTCTGCATGGGGTTAACTTGTTCTTTGGTCTCTAGCAAATTAATTTGGTCAAATTGGTTACTTAATTTATGAATAAAGAATTTGAAAGCAATACAGTGACAAATATTCTCAGCTAAACCATAATATTCTGTAGCTCGAATAGCCTCTGATTTTTCTGAACAGAGGCATCATACTAGGATGGGCCTCCTGTTTTCTTGAAATGTCAAATTGCCTAGTTTAAGCAACACCCACGGAGAGCAAACACACACACATATACACACATACACTCCCACAGAGCTGATATAAAAAAGATGCTGCAAATAGTAGCTAATAAAATCCCGGCGCACACATTTATTCCTGCAGTCATCAGTTAACACAACACTGACACAGAGAAAGATCCCTAACAACCTGCTAGTGAGGACTTTTGGGAACTCTTGAAAAAACACACGCAGAGATCAAGAAACGAAAATGAATTTATGATGGTTTGGTTAGAAGCTATGTTTGAATGAGGAAAATAAAAGATGTTAAGTAATAACTGGGGGGATCCCTAACCATACAGTGGGGATTTGGGTACATACAGAATATGAAATATTCATCATCCTCCATGGAGCACACTTGTGGCTGAAGCTCTGCAACAGAATCACAAAATTAACCCATTTTCTCCACAGTTAAAATCGCTAAAAAGAGCAAAAGTGCCAATTTGGATCTGTTCAAGATTTTTTTAAAAAAAACTTTAGGAACACAGTTAATACTCTGCAACTAGAGGACCACCTGTAACTAAATTCACCATTAGAGAGATGGCATTTCTGTTAAACCACATGGCATCATGGTTCCAGTGCCGGTGTTCATCCTAACAGATAACGTAAACTCATGGGGAACCTCTGTGCCCCTTCTTCCAGTTTCCAGGGTCTGCAGGACAAGAGGCTGCTCTCAGTGGGGGCCCATGGGAGCAACAGCAGCATGAGTAGAGTGTGTCTCCCTGCCACTCTGAACGCCTGTTCACACCCTTCCCCTCCCGTCCACAGGTCTCCCCACTGACTCTACCTACTAGTGTCAAACAGACACAGAACTTAAACATCAAGGGAGACCCGGGAACTGCATACACCATCAGAAATGCGGGAGAGGAGTTGTGTGTGAGAAGGACTGGGAAAGGGGAATTCGCTTAAATCTGAGATCCTTCTCATTGCCCGGTCTAACTCAGCCCTCTTAAAACTGCTCATCGGAGCACAGTGTCCAGATACAAAACGTTTCTCCTGAGAGTCAGAGAGCTTTGAGCGACAAGTATTACATTGTCAAGAGATCATTCGTTGCCAATTGAGACAGCATTTGGAAGAGCAAAAGCCAGGCACAAAATTAGAGCCTATTAATCCTAATCAGAAACATAAGTAAATAAATTCAAAAGGTTTTAATTGAGCCTACCCAACAGGAGGAGGCGGAGACTGAAGGAGTATCATGCCCAATAATAACCAGGATTTGGGAAGCCCAAAGAAGAGCTCCCTATAAATATATTGCTTTCTTTACATTCTGGGGGGAAAAAAGTAACTCCACCTTTCATTGAACACAGGATACCAGAAATTACATAAGGAGTTGCATTCCAAATGTTGGATACAAAAAGAGCAACCGAAATTGATTGGAATGTGGTTTCACTGCTTTATCTAATCACTGTTAATAAATAATAAGACTTTTCATTTATTGCATTAGCAATAAACTGTCATTGGACAGTTGCTACTGGCCAGTTTGATTTTCCTGAAAACGGTGAAGACTTGCATGCGCTTTTCCCCCCCCCCCCCCGATATAATCCCTAAAGTCCAGACTGTTTCTGGAATCGGAAGCTGTCACGTAGTGTCATCCTCTTCCTTAACAGACCTAAGGTCTCCTTTCACATGTTCCCAAATTGTTTGTTTTGGACACTTTTTATTGCAACCTTTTTGAAAGTGAAGAGTTTAGAAACCTCATGGCAAGTAAGAAATTGTTAATCCAGAGTGAGCACGTAGGAGGCTGGAGAATGAAATGATCTATCCAGGGCACACTAGGTAGCCGACACTTTAAAACCTGAAATAACCAAGATTCCTCAATTATTCGTCCAAGTTACATGGGAGATTCAGTCAACTGAGCTTAAGAAGATGCCCTATATGTTGTCAGCAAGGGGGGAAAAGTCAGTTCCATGTAACCGTGACTTAGGAATCTATCGCACCCCACCTTCCCACGGCAGGCTACATCTGGGCTGATTTGCTGGGTCCCCAAACTCGGTAGAGAGCACCCCAGGGATCAGGGACCGGCGGCCCCACCTGCTGGGTCCCATCCGCCACCTGGAGCAGCAAGGCCTGGCCCCCCTTCCAAGTGGACCCCTTCCCTCCCTGCTCCCAGAAGCCCAGCCCAGAACGGCGTTCTTTCTGGGGGCCCAAAAGCAATTAGACCTTTAAAAGAAAAAAGAGGGAGCGCGGGCTGGCATTATATAACAATTTACAGTAGATAAGCCTTCTAGAAAACGAAAGCAGCCCGAGGAGGGGCGGGGGACAGGGGAGACGAGGGGTGCGCGGCGTCGGGGGAGCGGTCGCCACCACTTACTCGAAGGCGAAGAAGAGTCCGCTAGTGACCAGGATAAGGACGAGCGTCAGGTAGAAGACGCCCGTCTGCCGGGCCATCATGATCCTCCCGTTGCAGAAGAACTTGTTTCTTCCCGGGAACACCTCCCATTTCCTCCGGGCCGCGATTTTCTTCTTTTTGTGGGGCGACTCCATGGGGGAGGAGCTGTGGGTGCTGATCTGGCTGTACTCGCAGTCTTTCATGGGCCCGCCGCCGCCGGGAGGCATCCACGAGGGCAGCCGGCTGGGGGCGCACACCCCCAGGAGCCCCCCGGCCGCGCGGGCCCCGCCGAGCCACGACCGCCGCCGGCCGCCCGGCCGCCCCCCGAGCCGCGGCGCCGCGGCCCCTACACGGGCTCCCGGCTCGGCGACAACTTTGCCGAGGACACCCAGGTTAACCCTCCGGGGAGCCCAACTGTCATAGCAGAAGCCCCGCTCCGTGAGGGGACAGCGCTGGTCCGCAGCCCGCGGCAGCGCTCCTCCGTCGCTTCCAGCCCGCGTCCCGGGGCGCGGGGCTCAGCCCGGCCGGCCCCCGGGTAGCCGAGCGCCCGCCCCCTCGCGCGGCTGCCCGCTCGGCCCCGCAGCCCCAGGCTCCCCGGCCGCGCCTCGGCTCCGGCCCGCCGACCCCAGAGCACTGCGCCCCGAGGGGACACGAGGCGGCGGCCCCGGCGCCGGCTTCCTCGGGAGCCACTTCTGCGCCGCGGCCAGGTTGGGTCCACTCCTTCCTCCGGCAGCGGATCTTCCCAGGAGAGAGCGCTGGCGACTGGGCGGCCGCGCGCGGCACCGGCAACCCCTCCCAGGGGTGGGGACAACCACGCACGTTTTTCTGTCAGGAGCCTCTCGGCGAGAGCCGGGGCGCCGCTCGCACCGCGACCCGGTGTCACTGCGCCTGGCAGCCTAGTCGAGTCCGCGGACCCCGCGCGGGATGCGCGGGCCGAGGGCGGCGGCGGCTCGCGGGCCGCGCGGCGAGGGCTCCCTTGCTCCCTCCTACCCGGAGGAAGCGGCCCCGGCGCGAGGAGGGCCGCGGGGACACCGCACAGACACTTGTTTGCAAGGCTCAGCCCCGGCGCGCGCGCGGCGCTCCGAGTGGGTCCGCCTCCTCCGGGCCGGGTGGGCGGCGGCCCAGCGCCTCATCCGCGGCTCCTCCTCCTGCTCCTCCTCCTCCTCGCCCGCGAAGCCGGGGCACCCGCGCAGCGAGATTCCAGCCCCGGTCCCCTCGGGCGGGCGCCCTGGGCTGTGGAAGGCGCGGGGCTCCCTGTGGCATCGCCCGAGTAGGGATGGGGTCGGGCGCCCGCAGCATCACCGCCTAGTGCGCTCCTGGCTGACTTCAGTCCGTCTCGCGGCCTCTCCCGGGTTTATCCCCCGCAGCAGCTGCCGCCTCGGGACACGCTCATTCCCACGGCCACCGGCAAGCCACTCCTGGCGACTCCCCGGGACCTGAGGAGCCGCGGCGCGGAGGTGACCCTCCCCGGCCTGCGCCTCCCTTCTTCCTCCTCCCCAGCTGGGCGCGTGGTCGCGTCGCCGGGGGACTCTGCTGATGCCCGAGAAATGGGGTGGGGGTGCCGGGTGCCAAAATGGGGTGGGGCGGCCCGAGGCCGGCCTGACTCCGGGAGCGGGCTGCGGGCGAGGGTCTCGGGGCCCGGCTCGGCGGGCTTCCGGGCCGAGAGAGAAGGGCAGAGGAAGCGGTCAGGGTCCCCTCCGGCCCCGGCCTCCCTCCCGGAGTACAAGCCCCTTGGAGGCCAGCTTTTGGGTTGCTGCCTCCCAGCCCTTTCGGTCTCCACTTCTCCCCACGGACGTTCACAACTGCTCGCTTTATTTCTCCCTCCATTCCCCCGTGGTGCCCCCTCAGCAGCGGAGGGGTCGCGTGCTTCTCTTCTCCCGCCTGCGCCTCCCTCCTTCCCACCCGACAGCCCAGGAGGAGCTGCGGGCGCGGCCCTGGGACCGCCGGAGCCTGGGGCGTCTGCTCGCTCGCGCCCTCCCGGGCGTTGCCGCGGGTCCGAGCCCCCGCAGAGGTGGGCATAGCCCCGGGGCCGCGGAAAACGAAGGCAGCTGGGCAGGGACGCTCGCTTTTCCGAGCCCCACTTTCCTTTCACAGCCCACTGGGATGTGTAGTTCTTCCGCCCGCCGGCCGGCGCCGAGGAGAAGCACGACTCCAGGCCTTAGAAACTACAAGTCCCTGCATCCCCCGCGACAAGGGCAGGAGAGGCGTGGTGCCGGGCGTTCTGGGGCTAGGTGGTGGGAGATGGGAACCAACAAAGGGAGTTGTGGGGAACGGTGCCTTCTCTGTACTGGGCAGTTTGCACGTAACACATGTTCTTTGTCTAATCTTCACCGGGACCCGGCGAGACATTATTGTATCCAGCTTAGAGAAAGCTTAACTACTGGCCAAACATCACAAAGCTCCCAAGTAGCAGAGATGGCATCGAACCCAGAGCCCTAAGTATGTCCCTTACAAAGCGTGCCTCAGTGAGGAGTGTCGAAGGGGGATGAGATTGGCTTATCCAAGAGGGCCAGTTGGGAGGAGCTGTGGTAAGGAAAAAGTGATGGGAATAGCAATTAGAGTATGACATGAAATTACAAGGAGTTTTGAATACAAGTGAAATTTACAGGGGTCCATTCCAAAGCCGGTTAGAGTCTAGGGAGAATGGATCTTAAGCACACGATAATAATTGGGTTTTAATTATTTTAGGTATTGTATGAGAGACAAGCATATTACAGGGACAATTAAGTACTTTGTGGCTGGACTATTTTTAAAAAACCAACTGGAAAGCTTCAGACATTTCAAGTGAAAGCTCTCATATGCATTCCTGTCCTTTAGCTAATGAGATCAACGGGGTATTATTCTTATTCTGTTTATTGCAAGCACCTTTTCTGTGGGTGTCCAATTAATGTAATAGATCCATTGATTTGATGGCATTAAAAAAGACTCCCACTCTTATTCTCAATGAAACCGAATTTTTCTGGCATTATGGTTATGCTTTTAAAAAGTCCTTCCTTGTCTGTTAGAGATATGTACTACAGTATCTGCCAGTGAAATAATATAAAGTCTGAAATGTGCTTTAAAACACACCAGCCCATCCACTCCCCTCCTCCCACCCACCCAGCTCCAGACATGGAGGTATAAATGAAACAATTGGAAACTGTTGAAAATAGTTGACCTTGGGTGACATATATTTAATTATTTATTGCTGCAAATTGCCACAAACGTAGTGGCCTTAAAACAAGATAGATTTTTCTCACAGTTTTTATGGATCAGGTGTCCAGGTACACTCAGTCCTCCACTTAGGGTCTCACGCCTGCCATCAAGGGGCTGGCCAGGCTGCATTCACATTCACTGGAGAAGAACTGGCTTTCACTCTGACTCCGGGCACAGGCAAAATTCCTTTCCTTGCAGCAGTAGGACTGAGGGCCCTGGCTTCTTGCTGGCTGGAGACTGGAGACTGTCCTCAGCTCCAAGAGGGAACCTGCAGTTCCTAGAGGTTACCTGGACTTCATTGTCACTTGGGCTTTCCGAGCACAGCCACTTAATTCATCAGGCCTGCAAGGAGAGTCCCCAGAGTGAGTCTCCAGCAAGACAGAATTTTATATAAAATAAAGCAATCCCATGGGGGCAACTTCAAATGTGAGCATTCTGTTGGCCAGAAAGCATGTTTTGCACACACTCAAAGGGAGAGGAGTACACAGGGCATGAACACTAGGGTGAGGGGGCACCCTGGAGTGCATCCACCACAGTGTACAAGACGGTCCATTATGCTATTCTTACCTACCACATCTACCAAATGTTTATGTTTGACATTTTCCATAATAAAAAATGAATTAGTTTTAAAATGTTACCTAAATTTTCCACAGCAAATAAGATACGCTGATATGATTTCTAAATAAGCTGATACAATCGTCTGTAGTTGTCTTCCTGGGGATTACTTTTTTCTTCCCACTCCATGTATACTAAGACCTCTGCAGTTAATTCACTTGTACAGGTTACTCTCCCCTAAGGGTGTTCACTAGAACCTGGTGTGTGATAGCTGCAGAATTCACCTCACCAACTACAGTTGATCTTGAACAATATGGGTTTGAACAGCGTGGATGCCCTTAGACACGGATTTTTTTCAACCAAATGCAGATGGAAAATACAGCATCCCTGGGATGGGAAATGCGAGTATTCAAAGGGCAAAGGCCAACTCTTCCTATATGCAGGTTCTGTGGAGCCTGTTTAAGGACCTGAATATGTGCAGATTCAGGTATACGCAGGTGATCCTGGAACCAATCTCCTGAGGATACTGAGGGATGACTGTAAAACCTACTGTATAAGGTATAGTAGAGTTTATTCATTTATTTTGCAGTTATCTATTTTAGGGCCTAGATTGTGCTAAGTACTGTTTTAGTAGCAGCGATATAAGAAGATCCAAGATAGAAGCTTATATTTGGGGGCTGGGGGAGAGGTGGAGAGAAGAAACAAATAAATGACTAATAAGACAATTTCAGAGAGTAATTACAAGAACGAGAAAACAAAGCAGGGTTATGGGATGGACAGACTGGGGTCGGACAGAGAATCAAATGATGAGAAGCAGCAAGTACCAAGTCCTCAAGGCAGAACAACCTGGAAAATTCTAGGGGTACAAAGAAAAACCAGTCTGGCTGGAGTGGAGCGAGGGCCAGGGAGAGAGGGAAAAAGGAACAGGACCAAGGAAGCATCTGGAATCCATTCTATATGCACCAGCATCAATTCTGTATGCCACACTCTGTACCCACCATAGGTGTAAGTGTTGAGGGGTCTGAAAGAAGAATCACCATCCTTTCCCTCCAGGAATGTATAGATTCCAAACTTTAATGCTAGAGGGATGTCAGCGTATCTAGAATTAGAGACCAAAATGTATTTCTCAAACAAGGACACTGAAAAGTCAAAAGACCTGCTAAAAATTCCTTGAGAATGCCTGGCCAATAACAAATAATCCAAAAATGAGTCTTGAATTGAATTGAAAGAGTGCATGATCTACTTTTGCTAAATCGGGTTTAGCCTAATGCTGCCTCTTTACATATTTTAAGTTTGGCCTAAAGGTTTCTCTGTACACTGTGAACTATAGCCTAAATGGAAGTGTAAACAGAGTGTGATCTACTCAGGTGTCAGTTACTGAATTTTGGCCACTCAATTGTGGCCAATTGTTCAAACCATGTTCAAATAAGACAAACGCTAAGCTGTAACCATCTGGCTGTTTCCGTACCTCATTTCCACTTTCTGTACGTCACTTTCTTTTTTCTGTCTGTAAATTCTCTTCCACCACGCGGCTGCACTGGAGTCTCTGAGGCTACCCTGGCTCAGGAGGCTGCCCAATTCATGAATCATTCTTTGCTCAGTTAAACTATTTTAAATTGAATTCAGCTGAAGTTTTTCTTTTAGCACTTTAAAGCTTTAGAAAATTGATAATGAATGTTTAGTGCTTGTCACATGCAGGGCAGTATGGACCTAGATTGTGCTAAGTACTGTTTTAGCAGCAGCGATATAAGAAGATCCAAGATAGAAGCTTATATTTGGGGGCTGGGGGAGAGGTGGAGAGAAGAAACAAATAAATGACTAATAAGACAATTTCAGAGAGTAATTACAAGAACGAGAAAACAAAGCAGGGTTATGGGATGGACAGACTGGGGTCGGACAGAGAATCAAATGATGAGAAGCAGCAAGTACCAAGTCCTCAAGGCAGAACAACCTGGAAAATTCTAGGGGTACAAAGAAAAACCAGTCTGGCTGGAGTGGAGCGAGGGCCAGGGAGGAAGTGAGATAGGGAGGGAAAAGAAACCAATAAAGCATGCGCTATCGAGCAAGCTACCACAGTGGTCCACTGAAACTCAGGCCCTCTAGGGCAGTGGTCCCCAACTTTTTGGCACCAAGGACCAGTTTTGTGGAAGACAATTTTTCCACGAACCGAAGGGTGAGATGGCATGGTTGAGATAAGTCATTACATGATTGTGTACTTATTTTATTATAAAAAAATAAAAAAAAATAACTAAAAAAGAACAGTGGAGCCGAGCGTCTGCAATAGACAGAGAAGGTAAATGCGGCAGAGAAACTACAGTTGAGGTTGGGAAACAAGATGGAGGCACATGAGAAGTTCAATAATACAATAAAATGATATTATAAAAATAATGATCTTTTCTCCAGAGTATTTTTGTATTAGGCAATCTCCTGGTTGTTTATACATTTAGATCATTAAATCCAGAGGACAACCTGATGAGGCAGGGATTATTATCTTTATTTCACAGAGGAGGAAACTGAAGATCAGAGAAGTTAGGTGATTTGCCCAGGGTTTTGCAGTAAGTAAGTAAGTAATAGAGTCAAGATTCTAGGCCAGGTATGAATGTCTGACTCAGGCTTTCCTATATCCCCCATACAATGGAAAGCGCATGCAGTCTGATGAACCAACAACTGAGTGGAATAGAGAAATCATCTTGATTTCAGAGCGAGGAGAAATCTCAGGCCCAGCCTGTAGCAAAGTGCACCTCTGACCTTGACAGTTTGGACAGGAAGAATATAAAAGGGTTAGTCTCTCAGGGAAATGGGGATGGGTACAGAAAAGTAAATTATTGGGAAAGTACATGATGTTTCTAGCTGGAGTAGAACTGACAGGGATCCAAGCACAATTAGTTTATTTGGGAGGGGATTGCAGAAAACACCAGCAGAAGAGCGAGGAAGTGAGATAGGGAGGGAAAAGAAACCAATAAAGCATGCGCTATCGAGCAAGCTACCACAGTGGTCCACTGAAACTCAGGCCCTCTAGGGCAGTGGTCCCCAACTTTTTGGCACCAAGGACCAGTTTTGTGGAAGACAATTTTTCCACGAACCGAAGGGTGAGGGGATGGGGGCATGGTTTTGGGATGAGTCAAGTGCATTACACTGATTGTGTACTTTATTTCTATTATTATGATTACATTATAATATATAAAGAAAGAATTATACTACTCACCATAAGGTAGAATCAGTGGGAGCCCTGAGCTGTTTTCCTGCAATTAGACAGCCCCAGTGGGGGTGATGGGAGGCAGTGACAGATCATCAGGCATTAGATTCTCATAATGAGCGTGCACTCTAGGTCCCTCACATGCTCAGTTCACAATAGGGTTCACACTCCTATGAGAATCTAATGCTAATCTGACAGGAGATGGAGCTCAGGCAGTAATGTGCGTGATAGGGAGGGCTGTAAATATAGAGGAAGCTTCGCTCACTTGTCCGCTACTCACCTCCTGCTGCACAGCCCAGTTCCTAACAGGCCATGGACCGGTACTGGTCCATGTCTCTGGGGTTTGGGGATCCCTGCTCTAGGGGACTCTGGGAGGTCCGAGGTGTGCAACCTGCCAGAGTTATCCCAACTGAGGGGCAAGAAAGCTGAAGTTCATTCACCAATTCCCCATCTGTTATTAGTCGAGACCTCCTTCTGGGAGCATTACTCTACCTTCTTTACATTTTCACCACCCTCCTCAGCTGTCACTGCCATCAGCACTTAAAGCAACGAGCTGGCCCTCCCTGGTTTGTTAGTATCTTTGATTCTAGTAGGTCTCTCCCTGTCCTCATCTGACTCATTGGATTCACTGACAATAGGGATTATGTTATTCACAAAGCTAGAGCATTGTTCTTTTCATCTCAGCAGCTCAAAGCAGTCCACAAACTCATCTCATTAGTTCTCAGCATACCTTCAAGAAGCCAAGAGGAAGTATAGCCTTATCCACTGTGAAAAGGGAAGACATTTGGATTCCAGGACAGGACATGATTTATATATCTTTCAGGGCCAAAAATGAGTGTGCAGTTCCCGTGGTCAAGGTACATACAGGTCAAAGGGTCACAGTCCTAGGAGAACTCCGAAATCGCCAGAAGGGATGCCATGAGAGAGTTCTAGGATGGCTGGAAATAACTGCTGAAGCTTCTATACCAAACAAGATTCTTCAGAAAATCAGACACCTTAATTTCTTCCAACCCAGAGAGTCAGCTCACACTTTAGCATGTGCTCAGCACAGCTGGGAACATCTTGTGTTGAAACATGTAAGGTGCTTAAAATATAATCATAAACTCAGCACTACAAGAAAATATTAGTTTAAAGCAGAAAAACTTTAATTCAAAACTTTTTTTTTTTTTTTCGAGACGGAGTTTCACTCTTGTTGCCCAGGCTAGAGTGAAATGGCTGGGATTACAGGCGCGCGCCACCATGCCTGGCTAATTTTGTATTTTTAGTAGAGACGGGATTTCTCCATGTTAGTCGTGCTGGTCTCGAACTCCCAGCCTCAGGTGATCTGCCCTCCTCGGCCTCCCAAAGTGCTGGGATTACAGGCGTGAGCCACCGTGCCTTGCCTCAAAACTTCTTTTTTTTTTTTTGAGACGGAGTCTCGCTCTGTCGCCCAGGATGGAGTGCAGTGGTGGATCTTGACTCACTGCAAGCTCCGCCTCCCGGGTTCACACCATTCTCCTGCCTCAGCCTCCTGAGTAGCTGGGACTACAGGCACCTGCCACCACGCCCGGCCAATTTTTTTTTTTTTTGTATTTTTAATAGAGATGGGATTTCACCATGTTAGCCAGAATGGTCTACATCTCCTGATCTCGTGATCTGCCCGCCTCAGCCTCGTAAAGTGCTGGGATTATAGGCATGAGCCACCGTGCCCGGCCTCAAAACTTTCTTATAGTTGTTCCCTGAGTGACTTTTTCTTGCTTTTATGACACAAAAATATTACTTTTTAGTATGCTTATAAAAATAATACCTGTGCATTGAAAAAAAATTATACTACACAAAAATATGAAGAATGTGGCTCACGCCTGTAATCCCAGCACTTTGGGAGGCCGAGGCAGGCTGATCACAAGGTCAGGAGATCGAGACCATCCTGGCTAACACAGTGAAACCCCGTCTCTACAAAAAATAGAAAAAATTAGCTGGGCGTGGTGGCGGCTGTCTGTAGTCCCAGCTACTCGGGAGGCTGAGGCAGGAGAATGGCGTGAACCTGGGAGGCGGAGCTTGCAGTGAGCCAAGATCGTGCCACTGCACTCCAGCCTGGGCGACAGAGCGAGACTCCATCTCAAAAATAAATAAATAAATAAAAACAAATACGAAGAATGTAAAAGTTCAAATTCCCATCACCTTGGAAAACAATGGTTAATGATTTGTTGACCATCTTTGTATAATTCATTTTATGCATACATACACACATATCCATATCATTTAACAAAAACGGAATCATATCATACATGCTACTTTCATCCTGTGTGCTTTAAAAAAAAATTGTAGTATTTTTCTCTTAATTTCCCATCCCCACCCTTCCCTCGGGTAACCAATGTTAATAACATGTTGTATAGTCTTCTCCAGGCTCATATAATTATAGGGAAACGTATACACACACATATATGCAGCCCATATTACAGTTTCTTCAATTGTCTTAATAATGTCCTATATGGTTAATTTTTCCCAATTCAGGATCCAGTCCATCACACTTCGTTGTTAAACCTTTTATATCTCCTTTCACATGGGACAGTCCTACCTCCGTTCTTTGAGCTTCTTGATCTTGGCATTTTGGAAGAGTGGAGTCCTTTATTTTGTAGAATATCTCTTGATTGGGTTTGTCTGATGTTTCTTCACAATCAAATTCAGGAGAGGGCGTACACCAGGTTTCGGCTGTCCAACGCAGGCCGTGGTGGCCTCCCTGAGGCCAAGACACTACCTTGGGGCTGCACTGATAAAACTACAAGATGCCTGCTCCAGCCTGGCCTGCTCTTCCTGGGCCTCAGCTCCTCACACAATGATGACAGCACTTTTGAAGAATCACACCTATGCTGTTTCCAGCTGCTGGTGCTGCTGAAGTCTAGAGAGTGTGCCTCCAGCCCAGGCCAAAATTGACCCAAAATACAGACATTTTTAAATTGAGAAACAAAATAAGATGCACTCCGTTTTAAAGAAGCAGAAATTATGAAGAGATACAAAGCCACCAAAACAATTGTGTTGATTAATTGTAAAATGTGCCACAGAACAGTAAACATGATGGTAAAAGGAGAAGCTTCCTTGAGCAATGAGAAACAATTTTACTATCCTAAGATCAGGCCCAGCAGGGAAAACACAGGGTGAGCCTGTGAGTTCTGCAGGTCTGGCTCCAAAGGCCAGAGCCCAGCACTGATTTTCCTAACACCTACATCTGGACAGTCAGGAGTTATTTACTCTTCAAAGGACACGAGCAAAACAAAAAAAATGCTTCTCTCTACTAACAATGTTGCTTAATCAGAAAGAATCTAAATTGGATTTCAAAAGTTTCTGGTCTTCTCTGTAAAGAATGGATTTTGAGAAATGTCTATTGCAATTTCTAAACTAAAGCTAGTCAAAAAAACAATTCGTTTCACGTTTATTTATTTTCCAAATACATGGAAACCAGATCCAAGCACAAACTTTTCTGGGCGTCCTTTGTGTGTATGTTTTTAAGAGATATGGTCTCACTCTGTCGCTCATGCTGGAGTGCAGTGGCATTATCATAACTCACTGTAACCTCAAATTCCAGGGCTTGAGCAATCTCCAACCTCAGCCTCCCAAGTAGCTGGGACTACAGGTGCATGCCACCACATCCAGCTAATTACTATTATTTTTTTGTAGAGATGGGGGTCTCACTATGTTGACCAGGCTGTTCTCAAACTCCTGGCCTCAAGTGAATTTTTCATCTTGGCATCCTTGTTAGCATTTCTGTGGAATAAAAACCTCATTGGAACGAACAACTGAAACCACTTACCTCAAAGGTTGTTTGTGAGATTTCAAAAATATATATGAAAGTGCCTTGTGAATAGTCAATTCATATGCAGGTGTTAAATGTATTGATTTTCCTTTTTCTCACTTAGCAATTTTCACTATTTAATATTGTTTTCTTCCTAAAAGTAATTGAGATATCTATGAGAGTGTCTACTTACTCACAAGGATTTCTTTAGGGGGCCAATAGCCTGATTGCTACATTCAGGGGAAAAAATGTGTGTGTCTTTGTTTTCCTACGAACATCTGGATAATTTTACATTAATAAAATCTGAGGATTATTTCAGTTTGTGTATAAAAATATTAAGATTATTCCTGATTATAGATAATTCAGTAAGATAAAGAGTGCAAATACATTTTCTAGAACTTCTCATTTTTATAACTTTCTGTTGTTCCTACAATATTTCACCTTAAGAGACATTTTAATTCTAATACAGACTCATTTCTGGGTTTAAAATTATTTCAAAACATAAATAACATAGTAACTTATACTTTATCTTACATCTTTTCTGGGATGACACAGATATACTTTTTTTCCTAATAAGCTAGGACTTTTCTCCACCTTTTTATTTAGCTCATTTGGATGCCTTGGGGACAGAAATCAGGTTATGCATTTTTGATAGGAGGACCAATGCAGTAATGCTGTGTCTTTCTCAGTACCATATCAAAAGGCACATGATGCTGGTGGTCCCAATATTAATGATGTTCATTTTGATCATTAGGGTAAGATGGTTCCACCAGGTTTTTCCAATATAAAGTTTCATTTTTCCATTGTAATTAACAGTTGCAAAGATAGTGGCTGGGTGCAGTGGCTCATGCCTGTAATCCTAGCATTTTAGGAGGCTTAGATGGGCAGGTCACTTGAGCTCAGGAGTTTGAGACCAGCCTGGGCAACATGGCAAAACCTCATATCTACAAAACAAATAGAAAAATTAGCTAGGCATGGTGGTGCGTGCCTGTGATCCCAGCTACTCAGGAGGCTTAGCGGGAAGGATGCTTGAGCCCAGGAGGCAGAGGTTGCAGTGAGCTGTGATCACACCACTGCACTCCAGCCTGGGTGACAGAGCAAGACACCATCTCAGAATAATAATCATAATTACAAAGATAGAGATTGTGTAAATATCTTGTTCTTCATCAAACTTTCACCCAATAGTTTCTAATTTTTTCCCTTCCTTTCTTCTTCCTTCCCTCCCTCTCCCCTTCCCCCCCACCACCACTTCTCTTCTCTCCTTTTCTCTTTCTTGGCATTTTATGGCAAGGAAGCACTTTCCCTTCTCCCCATTTATGTACCATTCATGCTATACAAACTTTCTTGGCATTTTATGGCAAGGAAGCACTTTCCCTTCTCCCCATTTATGTACCATTCATGCTATACAAATGCCATTGATCATTATTCCTGTATTTTCTCTGAAACTGATTATAAAAAGTAATGTCCAGCTACTCTTTTGTTTTTGACACTTTGAAGAAATGAAGATCAATTGATTTGATTTGTTTATAAGCAAGCACACTGCGATTTACAAAGATCTCCTTAAGGTTTTATAAAATTATCTCCCAGTTTGTACATTTATATGATATTTATATCAGCATGGCCTTCCAGATACTTATTTTATTCAATGGGTTATAATCTATTCTTACTGATAGTTATTTTGATATTCAAATTATTCTAGAGGTGGCTGGAATGAGCTCCTTAAGCTAACCCCTATGTAGTTTTTTTTTCTTTTTTTTTTTTTTTTTGAGATGGAGGCTCACTCTGTCGCCCAGGCTGGAGTGCAGTGGGGAGATCTCAGCTCACTGCAACCTCTGCCTCCCAGATTCAAGCGATTCTTGTGCCTCAGCCTCCTGAGTAGCTGGGACTACAGGTACCTACCACCATGCCCGACTAATTTTTCTATTTTTAGTAGAGACAGGGCTTTACCATGGTGGCCAGATTGGTCTCAAACTCCTGACCTCAGGTGATCCGCCCACCTCAGCCTCCCAAAGTGCTGGGATTACAGGTGTGAGCCATAGCGCCCGGCAGCCCCTATTGAATTTGACATTCATTGAATGGTTGCCTCTCTTCTATCTGATTTAGTCAAATGTTCCAGCCTCATCATGTACTTTGTCTTTCCAGCTCTGCAATCTGTCATTTCTCCAAGGGGCCTTAAATTCCTTTTAGTGGAAAATATATATGTGTTTGTTCATCTCTGTTTCTATCTTTAAAAAAACATAGACACACATATGTATAGAAGTTTACTTTCTTCAATGTTAAAAGACTGTGTGTTCAAGCTGATAACCTATAATTCCAATTTAAAACTGCATCCATATTCCATGCTTCCCACTTTTCACATCTGTAGCTTCTTCCTCCCATGATCCTCAATACATTTACTCATATCCTCAAGCCTAGAACACAAAAATGTTTCAGAATTGCTAGTCCATGCCACCACAAAAAAAGCAGACCAGCAAATAGCATTAAATACTTATTTTACAGCGCTTCCTTTTTCTATGTTGAACAATGAAAAAAGCAAAATAGTAGACATCTGTTGTGGTTTCCATTGTTATGGTTTCTTTCTAATTTCGTCTTGAGGTCTCTAGAGAGTGATGCAGGGCAGGCAAGCCCCAAAGTGTAGCATGGCCTGCTGGGTTCTTGGCTTTGCCCGGGAAAGAATTCAAGGACCTGCCACAGGTAGAAGGAAACAGCTTTACTGAAGCATCAATGTTGCAGCTCTGCAATGGCTCCTGCAGAGCAGGGCAACCCCAAAGGCAGACAGCAGCAGCTCTGGGCAGGTCTGCAATCATATTTATGCCCACTTTTAATTACACGCAGATTAAAGGGCGGTCTATGCAGAAATTTCTAGGGAAGGAGCAGCAACTTTTGGGTCATTGCGTCATTGCCATAAAAAGGGGCAGTAACGCCCAGATGTTGCCATGACAACGGTAAAGTGACATGGCATACTGGCAGGCATGTCTGATTGAAAGCTGATTTTGCTCCCTCTTTTATGCATTTATTTATTTATGAGATAGAGTCTCACTGTATCACCCCGGGCTGGAGTGCAGTAGCACGATCTTGGCTCACTGCAACCTCCACCTCCCGGGTTCAAGTGATTCTCCTGCCTCAGCCTCCGGAGTAGCTGGGATTACAGGCTCCCGCCACCACGCCAGGCTAATTTTTGTATTTTTATTAGAGACAGGGTTTCACCATGTTGGCCAGGCTGGTCTCAAACTCCTGACCTCAGGTGATCCACTCGCCTCAGCCTCCCAAAGTGCTGGGATTACAGGCGTGAGACAATGCGTCTGGCTGTCCCCTGCTTTTAGCTAGTCCTCAGCCTGGTTTGGTGTCTAAGCCCCACCTCTAAAGCCAAGTCCCATCTCAAGAGTGCCCATAGGGCAAGATAACCCCTCTCTAGGAGAACTCTAACTGAGGGAAAAGTTAGATTCCTGTGTATCAGTCAGGTGAGATGTGATGAGGAAATAAAACCAAAATGCATGAAACCAAAGAAATGTATTACTCATAGGTCCCAGAGAGGTGAAGGGTGCCTGCAGGAGGCCGATGGGGAGTCTGGAGGCTTCGAGGAGTTCACCCAGTGGGTGGGTCGGGGATGGGGAGGGACTTCTGGGGCTATGTCTTCATTAAGGTCCGTGGGCACTATCTCCTAGGCTTGTGGACTGGATAGTTTAAGGAAAATACAGATTGGAGAACTTGGTTACCTGACTCTGGTATTGATGATTCGGTTTTACAGTGGTAGCGGCTGTGGGGTGTATGGGGTTTTGAGTTAGTGGGATGAAAAGCAAGTGGGCTATAGCAAAAACAAGCAGGCAGCTGGGGGAAGTTTTAACTAGGGCAAAGGTGATGGGCCATGACTTGGTTGTAAACAACTTATGTTGGGCCTAAAAATGGATGCCAAGGCAGCAACTATATTAAACAAATTTATGACGACATTTTTGCATATTCCCAGTCTTAGAAGGAAAGCATCAGATATTTCATCATTAAGTATAATGTTACCCTTAGGATCTCTCTAGATGCCCTTTATCAGGTTGAGAAAATTTTCTTCTATTTCTGGTTTGCTGAGAGTTTTTATATGTTGGGGTGTTGAATTTTGTCATATGTTCTTCCTGCACTTATTGACAATAGTTTTCTCCTTTATTTTACTAATATGATAGATTACATTGCTTAATAATTGGATGCTAAAAAAAACCTTTAGGGCCAGGCGTGGTGGCTCACGCCTGTAATCCCAGCACTTCAGGAGGCAGAGGCTGGTGTTCAAGACCAGCCTGACCAACATGGCGAAACCCCGTCTCAACTAAAAATACAAAATTAGCCAAGCATGGTGGTGCGTGCCTGTAATCCCAGCTACTCAGGAGGCTAAGACAGGAGAATTGCTTGAATCCAGGAGGCGGAGGTTGCAGTGAGCAGAGATCATGCCACTGCACTCCAGCCTGGTGACAGAGAGAGTCCCTCTCAAAAAATAAATAAATAAACCTTTACATTTCTGAGAAAATCCTCACTTGATCAACATATATTGTCCTTTTCATATATTGCTGGATTTGAATTGCTAACATTGTATGAAAAAAAAATTTACGTTCATCAAGGTAACCAGTTAATGGTATCTTTTTTCTTTTTATTGCTATGGCTTTGTCAGGTATTGGCTTCAGGATTCTCCTGCCTCATGACATGGGGTGGAAATGGTTTTTGAAATGGTTTTTGTAAAATTGATACGTCTTTTTAAGTGTTTGGTAAAGTTCACCAGTCAATTCATTTGCTTCTGGAATTCTATTTGAGAAGAGGTTGATGAAAGAAAATTCAATTTATTTAAAAGATATAGAGCTACTCTTATTTTCTCTTTCATCTTGGGTCTGTTTTGGTAAGCTATGTTTTTCAAGGAATTTTTCTATTTAGTTTAAGTTGTTTTTAGTCTGTTATTTATTTAATGTCTGAATGATCAATTTTTTTCAATCAATCTTGCTGGAGTTAATCCATTTCATTAATTTTTTTTTTCAGAAAAACAACTTTTTGCTTTGTTAGTTTAAGCTACTGTTTGTTTTCTATTTTATTTATACCTTTTATCTTTATAAGTACTTCCGGTCTATTTTCTTTGGGTTTAATTTGCTCATCTCATTCTAGATTCTTAAGATAAAAACTTAGATTAATTTTAAACTTTTTTCTTTTCTAATCCAAGTATTTAAAACTATAAATTTTCCTCTAAGGACCACCTTACCTGCATCCCACACATTTTCATATGTTGTATCTTTATTATCAGTGTTTAAAGTATTTTCTAATTTTCTTCTTGGATTTCTTCTCATGAGTTTTGCTTTTATCCATGGTTTATTTAGAAGTAAGTTGTTTAGATTCACGAAGGTAGTGAGGCCTAGTGGAAAGCCATGGAGAGCGCTCTCCCCACCGCCAGCTTCCTGTACTGGGTGGGCACGGGCACCGTGGCCAACCTAACCCTGCACATCTGTTACTCGCTCTTCACCTCTGGGTCTGGGGAGTGGGGAATGAGTTGGAGGTCGGCCCAGGGCTTGGGGAATGGGCAGTTGTCACAGGTAGTACTGATGCAATTGGAAAATCATATGCAGAAGAGTTAGCAAAGCGTGGGATGATGGTTGTCCTTATCAGCAGATTACAGGATAAACTTGACCAGGTTTCTAGGGAAATAAAAGAAAAATTCAAAGTGGAGGCAAGAACCATTGCTGTTGACTTTGCATCAGAAGATATTTATGATAAAATTAAAACAGGCTTGGCTGGTCTTGAAATCGGTGTCTTAGTGAACAACGTGGGAATGTCATATGAGGATCCCAAATACTTTTTGGACATTCCTGACTTGGACAATATGATCAAGAAAATGATAAATATTAATATTCTTTCTGTTTGTAAGATGACACAATTGGTGCACCTGGCATGATGGAAAGATCTAAAGGGGCAAATCTGAACCTCTCAGCAGGCAGAGGCATGTTCCCTGTCCCACTGTTGACCATCTGTTCTGCAACCAAGACTTTTGTTGATTTCTTCTCTCAGTGCCTCCATGGGGAGTATAGGAGCAAGAGCATCTTTGTGCAGAGTGTCCTGCCATACTTCGTAGCTACAAAACTGGCTAAAATCCGAAAGCCGACTTTGGATGAGCCCTCTTTGGAGACATTTTGAAGTCTGCAATTAAAACAGTAGGCCTGCAATCCCAAACCAATGGATACCTGAGCCATGCTCTTAAGGGCTTGATAATCTCAATCCTGCCGTCTTGGATTTATTTTAAAATAACCATGGCTATGAAAAGTCTACACGGGATCACTATTTGAGGAAAAACAAGAAGAACTAAGCATTGTTAACTGCATTATAACTTGGCCAGATGCACCAGCCTATGCATGCTTACTGCAAGGCATCCTACTGGCCTTGAAAATCTGAAGTTGTCATTTCAGTAGTTATTAACATGACTTAATGTTATCTTAATTAAGAGGAAAACAGAAATTGCTTTTAGGGGTTTCTGACATATATTCTGGATACTACCAGAGGTAATTTTGAAGTTTAATATAAATGCTCATTTCAAATGAATATAGAACTAATATTGTCAAGAACAGCTAATAGGAAGGAATACTATTATAGCAAATCACAGAATGAAAGACCCAAACATAAAACTCAGCAGTTTTATCTGCTCCAAAATGCCATTGATCATTATTCCTGTATTTTCTCTGAAACTGATTATAAAAAGTAATGTCCAGCTACTCTTTTGTTTTTGACACTTTGAAGAAATGAAGATTAATTGATTTGATTTGTTTATAAGCAAGCACATTGCGATTTACAAAGATCTCTTTAAGGTTTTATAAAATTATGTCCCAGTTTGTACATTTATATGGAATCGTTCTTTATCAAGGGTAGCTAATGACATAAAAATAATTGTGAAATATGGAGTTATTTCTGACACATGAAACCCACTAAACTGTGCTTTTTTGTAATGCATATTTCTTCTCAGTTTAAATGTATGTAAATATCAAAGCTATATAGTATGATTTATAAAGATGAATGGGCCAAAGTGTACATTGAGACTGGCAGCCATCTATGGTATCACTGAAACCTTAACCCAGAAAACTGGCCTGCTTGGACATCCAGGCTTCTTTGTTTCTGCATTGAACCAATATTGCTCACACATGTGACACAGGCTAGTCCTATAGAAGTAATGACATCATAGACATGGCATTATAACTTTTAAATTGATACTCTATAGGTAGGTACTAATATAATTAGTTTTAATAAAACATGCTGTAACCATGGTGTACAACAAAAATACATTTCTTTGGTGATTGAAATTAAGGCCATATTTACACTGACTTAATATAAGACTGACTTTTATCCTGCTTCATAACTTGTATGGGGAACTCAACAAGAAAGAATTCAATATTGTGAAATATGCAACAAGAAGATTGGTCTTTACCAAATCTGTGGTTCCTAAGCTGTGAGTTTTAAGCATCAGTAGATTTGTATTAAAAAAAAAAAATTGGGGCCTCAGTTTCTGGCTTTTAATTTTGCCAGCTAAGGACATAAAAACAAAACAAATAACCACCTGCTATCAGCATCATTATGTAAAAGAAAATATATTTTAGCCCCTAAAATTAGGAAGAATATAATCTCAGAATAAAGGTTGTCATTTAAATGGAATAAATATAGCTTTATGAAAAAAAGAGTAAGTTGTTTAATTTCTACATATAGCTATTCATTTCTAACTTAATTATTTTGTGGTCAGAAAATCTGTAAGATTTTAATCCTTTTGTTTATTATTTAGTTTAGTTTAGTTATTTATTTATTTTTGAGACAGGGTCTCACTCTATTACCCAGACTGAAGTGCAGTGACATGATCACAGTTCACTGCAGCCTTGAATTCCTGTACTCGAGATCTTCCCACCTCTACCTTCAGAATAGCTGGGAATACAGGCACGCACCACCATGCTTGGTGAATTTTTTTTTTTTTTTGTAGACATAAGGTCTCATTATGTTACCCAAACTGGTCTCAAATGCCTGGACTCAAGCGATCCGCCTGCCTTAGCCTCCCAAGTGCTGGGATTACAATCATAGCACCACTGCCTGGCCCATTCTTTTACACTTACTAAAACTTGTTTCTCAGGCCGGGCACGGTGGCTCGCGCTTGTAATCCCAGCACTTTGGGAGGCCGAGGCGGGCAGATCACGAGGTCAGGAGATCGAGACCATGGTGAAACCCTGTCTCTACTAAAAATACAAAAAAAATTAGCTGGGCGTGGTGGTGGGCCCCTGTAGTCCCAGCTACTTGGAGAGGCTGAGGCAGGAGAATGGTGTGAACCCGAGAGGTGGAGCTTGCAGTGAGCCGAGATTGCGCCACTGCACTCCAGCCTGGGCGACAGAGCGAGACTCCGTCTCAAAAAAAAAAAAACAAAAAAACTTGTTTCTCTTCCTTGTATTGAAGTCTCTTTTATCTGGTATTAATGTAGCCATCTCAGATTTTTTATATGTACTGTTTACATAGTATATCTTTTTCCATTATTTGATTTCGTTCCCTCTGATACTTTACACAGGGTACCCTTTTAAACAGCATGTAGTTAGGTCTTGATTTTTAATAAATCTAGTCTGATAATCTGTTTTTAATGAGCATGCTTAGTACCTTTACATTTGATGTAATTATTGATATGATTAGATTTAGGCCTACCATTTTATTTGTTTTCTGTTAAATAAAACACAAAGTTATAGAGAATTAAAATGTAAGATCAAACTGTGTAACTATATAACTGATCTTATATTTTGATTCTTTGTAACTCCTTTCCTGCCTTCTTTTAGTTTAATCAAAAATTTTAATTTCTCTACTGGCTTTCTAGCTGTACTTCTTTGCCTTATTTTTAAGTGACTATTCTGGAAATAGCCACTAAAATAACCACTAAAAATATGCATATTTATCCTAATCACCTTGATCTTGGACTTCCAGCCTCCAGAACTATAAGAAATATATGTCTGCTGTTTAAGCCACCCAGTATATGGTGTTTTGTTACAGCAGCCTGAACCGACTAAGACAATTTTTGTTCTGCACAACTTTCGGTAGTAAGCAATGATAATGAAGAAACCACAGTGGAAACAGCACCAAATGCTGATGAGGAGGTGAAACAACAGAACTCTCATCCAATACCTCCATCTAGGCAATTAGTACTGTGCAGAAGAAGACATGTCCAAGAGCTTTCATTCAAGCACTGTTTTTAATAGTAAAAAAAAAAAAAAACTAAAAACAACATATATCCATTAGTAGGAGACTAGATAAAGAAATTGTGGACTATTCAGAAAATAGAATATTATATGAGAGTGAAATGAAATAATTAGAAATGTAAGAATAAACAGATTTCAGAAACAATGATGTTGAATGGAAAGAGAAATTTGCTGGAGTTTCCATATATTATGATATCTTTTATATGAATTACAACAGGATACATTGTTTATAGTTAAATACATGTATTCTAAAATTCAGAAAAAATCAAAAGGGATGCTGAACACAAAATTCAGGATATTTGTTATATCTGCAAGGGAAGAAAGGAGGAAAGAATTAAAAAAGAATAAGGAGTTTAAATTGAATGTATAATATTTTACTTCTTGTGTTATATGTGGGTACAGGGGAGAGTATTATATTTTATTATTATCTAAAAGGGTTTTTTTTTGTTTTTTTTTTTTTGAGACGGAGTGTCACTGTGTCGCCCAGGCTGGAGTGCAGTGGCGAAATCTCGGCTCACTGCAAGCTCCACCTCCCGGGTTCACGCCATTCTCCTGCCTCAGCCTCTCCGAGTAGCTGGGACTACAGGCGCCCGCCACCACGCCCAGCTTATTTTTTTGTATTTTTAGTACAGACGGGGTTTCACCATGGTCTCGATCTCCTGACCTCGTGATCTGCCCGCCTCGGCCTCCCAAAGTGCTGGGATTACAAGCGTGAGCCACTGTGCCCAGCCAAGAGGGTTTTTTTTATTCCTATAATAATTCCAAATATTTTATTTTTAGAGACAGGGCTTCACTCTGTCCCTGAGGCTGGAATGTAGTAGCATGATCATAGCTCACAGCAGCCTCAAACTCCTAGGCTCAAGTGATTCTCCCACTTCAGCCTCCTGAGTTGATGGGACTTCAGGTGTGCACCACCACGGCTGGCTAATTTTGTTACTTTTTGTAGAGACAGGGGTCTTGCTATGTTGCCCAGGCTGATCTCCAACTCCTGGCCTCAAGCTATCCTTCCATGTCAGCCTCCAAAATTGCTGGAATTACAGGCTTAAGCCACTGTGCCTGGCCAGTATTTCCTAATTTTTTTGATGAATAAGATTACTTTTTAATTTCAAAAGTAATAAGATTGCTTTTTTTGTTTGTTTTTTAAGACAGAGTCTCTATCTTTTAAGACAGAGCTCCAGCCAGCTGTCTCCCAGGCTGGATTGCAGTGGCGCAATCTTGGCTCACTGTAACCTCCGTCCCTCAGGTTCAAGCAATTCTCCTGCCTCAACCTCCTGAGTAGCTGGGACTACAGGTGTGCACCACCACGCCCAGCTAATTTTTCTATTTTTAGTAGAGATGGGGGTTTCACCATGTTGGCCAAGCTGGTCTCGAACTCCTGACCTCAGGCAATTCACCTGCCTCAGCCTCCCAAAGTGCTGGGATTACAGGTATGAGCTGCCGCACCCAGCCAGTAATATTACTTTTTAATTTAAGTTATTTCTAAACCAATTTGTTTAGAAATAACTGAAAGGGTTTCCAAACAATATGTTTCCTCGGATAAAAATCTATCCTCCACAAACCACCAAATTTAAGGGCATTTCCCTTTGAACATGTCCTGGTCTCTAATTAGTGCAGCCCTTGTCCTCTGTTGCTGAGGAAGGTTGGCATCCACATCTACTGAGACATAGAACAGCAGTTTATTAGCAGCGTTGATCATTGAGGTTTAGGCAAAACATGGGAGCTGTCAAGCACAGGTTGGTAGGAACAACTGGAAAAGGTGAAATGCACGTCTAATTCACTGGAAAGGTGCAAATAGGGTGAAGCGCTAAGTTACACTAGGTGAATATTTTCAGGCCCCTGTGATGGTTCTGTCCACGCGTAAATTCATCACCACAAGAAAAACTTACCAGGCTACTTGATCTCAATCAGCTCTTCACTAAATATTTATTATCCTCCTGGCAAAAGGGAAAGTGCATAATAAAAATTCCATTTCTTAACTTAGGTGTTTTAACAGTGCCACAAATCTAGCTATCTAGGTTAACACAGATGTTCAGTGAGTTTGAGGCAAAGCTTTGAAAAATCTCTTTAGGATAAAAAATAAAAAGAGTATGGAAAGAAAGAACCAAGAAGAAAAGGAGACAAAGGGATCCTAAATGATGTGAAAAATATAAGGTTTGAACCTTGAAAGTGTTGAGCACCTCAAGGGAATTAGGGTAACTTTGGTGAATTCCATCCATCCACAGAATCCCACAAATGTGCTCTAGGCTGGGAGGGTGCAGGGACGAGTAAGAACCAGTCTTTGACATTAAGTGTATTGACAAAAATGTAACTAAGCACGCCCCCACAGGGCGGAGTAGAACAATTACCACGATGATGGAGCATGCAGCAGAGCACAGGGTCGCAGGCTAAGGAATGGTTGCCTGTGGTCACTTTCACAGGGGAAGTTGGCATTTCGTCTATACCACTCCTGAAATTCAACTCATCAACCAACGGGATGACAAGAAAATTCCGAAACTAAGGATAAAAGATAACTATCATGGTATTATTTAAATACTTGAAAAAATGGCTTAAATGACCACGAATGAATTCCTTTTAAAAATATATATGCTATGGGCCAGGCGCAATGGCTCACACCTGTAATCCCACCACTTTGGGAGGCCGAGGCAGGCAGATCACGAGGTCAGGAGATCGAGACCATCCTGGTTAACCTGATGAAACCCCATCTCTACTAAAAATACAAAAAATTAGCCAGGCGTGGTGGCGGGCACCTGTAGTACCAGCTACTCAGGAGGCTGAGGCAGGAGAATGGTGCGAACCCAGGAGACAGTTCTTGCAGTGAGCGGAGATCATGCCACTGCACTCCAGCCTGGGCAACAGAGCGAGACTCTGTCTCAAAAAATATATATATATATACACACACACACATATATATACACACACACACACACACACACACACAGACACACACACATATATATATATATATATGCATGCTATGGGCCAGGCACAGTGGCTCACGCCTGTAATCCTAGCACTTTGGGAGGCCCACATGGGAGAATTGCTTAAGCCCAGGTGTTCGAGACTAGCCTGGGCAACAGAGTGAGACTTCATCTCTACAAAAGAAAAAAAATTAACTGGCTGTACTGGCATGCACCTGTTTTCCTAGCTACTCAGGAGGCTGAGGTGGGAGGATCACTCTAGCCCAAGAGGTCAAGGCTGCAGTGAGCTATGATCACACTACTGCACTCCAGCGTCGATGACAGAGTGAGACCCTGGGTGCGTGTGTGTGTGTGTGTGTGTGTGTAGACAAGGGCTGCACTAATTAGAGACCAGGACGTGTGTGTGTGTGTGTGTGTGTATATATATATATATATGCAAAGAAAAAATTTGTGTGTATACACACACACACACACACACACACTATGAGCTGAATTGTTCTCCCCATTCATGGGTTCAGTTCTACCCCCAGGGCCTCAGAAGGTGACTGTAATTGGAGGTAGGGCCTTTAAAGAGACTGGGCCCTAACCCACTATCTTAGACATACACAGAGGGAAGACCATGAAAAGACACAGAGAAGATGACCTTCTACAAGCCAAGAGCAAGACCTCAGAAGAAACTAACCCTGCTGACACCTTCATGTCAGACTTCTAGTCTCTAGACCTGTGAGACAATACATTTCTGTTGTTTAAGCCGGGGGTCTCCAACTCCCTGTCCGTGGCCTGTTAGGAACTGGGCCACACAGCAGGAGTTGAGTAGTGGGCAAGCAAGCAAAGCTTCATCTGTATTTACAGCCCTCTCCATCGCTCTCATTCCTGCCTGAGCTTCACCTCCTGTCAGATCAGCAGCAGCATTAGATTCTCATAGGAGTGCAAACCCTATTGTGAATTGCACACGTAAGGGATCTAGGTTGTGGGCCCTTATGAGAATCCAATGCCTGATGACCTGTCACTGTCTCCCATCACCCCCACATGGGACCATCTAGTTGCAGAAAAACAAGCTCAGGGCTTACATTGATTCTACATTATGGTGGGTTGTATAATTATTTCCTTATATATTACAATGTAATAATAATAGAAATAAAGTACACAATAAATGTAATGGGCTTGAATCATCCCAAAACTATCTTCCCCCACCCCCACCCTGGTCTGTGGAAAAATTGTCTTCCACAAAACTGGTCCCTGTGCCAAAAAGGTTGGGGACCACTATCTTCAGCCACCCAGGCTGCTGCACTTTGCTACGGCAGCCCTAGAAAACAAATACAATATGGTACACCTAAAATGATGATAATCCTGTATTGACATATACATGTATTCAAACCATATTATTGAATTTTTTCTTTTCTCTTTTTTTTTTTTTTTTTTTGGAGTCATATTCTCACCCTGTCACCCAGGCTGGAGTGTAGTGGTGCAATCTCAGCTCACTGCAACCTCTGCCTGCCAGGTTCAAGTGATTCTCCTGCCTCAGCCTCCTGAGTAGCTTGGATTACAGGTGTGCACAACCACGCCTGGCTAATTTTTGTATTTTTAGTACAGACGGGGTTTCACCAAGTTGGCCAGCCTGGCCTCGAACTCTCGACCCCAAGTGATTGTTGAATTTTTAGAAATCAGGTTACCAAACATAGAATGATCTGATTTTTATGAAATGCAACTATATGCATATATATAGATAGATAGAAATGTTTATGTCTAGAATTTTGTGTGACATTTTTTACTTTTTTCATTAAACTTGTCTGCATTGGCCCATTTTTGTAATAAGCATGTGAGTGGGTTGATTCTAGTGGGAATAAATATATAGAGCAAAGAAAAAATGTAGCTCAGGGCAGAACCTTGGGGAATGCTGACATTTGAGGGACAAAAGGTGGGAGGGGATGACAGCAACAAAGATGGATTAGTCAGAGAGGAGAAAAATCCAGAGTATAATTCCCAAGAAGCCAATAAACGACAGGGTTTCAAAAGGAAGGGCGCTGAACAGTTTAAATGCTCCAGCGAGGAGATCGGCTGCATGGAGGTCTGGCAGGAGAGTGCTGCGTTTGGAGGCTGTGAGGGCGTGCTTCCTCCAAGAGAGTGGTCAAGTAGTAGGGAGGCCAATGTGCAAGGTTTTTGGAAAGAATGGGGCATGAGGAAGGACGGCAGGAAAGTCATAAATAGTGAACAGAATTAGACCTTCAGGCATTGAAGCAGATTGTCATCTTCGTACTAGGAATAGCCAGAATACAAACTCGAGGATGTTGAGATGACAGTTACCCTAGAAACCCTACTGAGAGAGTGGTACCCTGGCAACGGGTACCAAGCTGCTCCATTGCACTGTACTGAAGATGTGCTGGGACTCATTCTAGTGTAGTGTGTCAAGTCGCCTGTAGTCTTTGCTGAGTGGGAAAGACGTTTCTGTAAACCCGCAGCCTTGGTGGTGAAATCACTTAGCAGCTTCTACATAACAACAAATTGACAGCAGCAACCAGCACAATTTGCTGTTAGAAAGTTTCCGTAATGTGACAAGAAAGCACTTATAAATTCATTTGGCTACTAGGGAAAATGCTCTCTCATCTAGTTTCTCTACCACTTAGCCAGGTTCCCTTAGGATGAGGACACAGTAAAAACTAAATACTGCAGACAAAGATTGAGAGGGAGGGGGAGGGTATGTGTTTAGAAAGTGTGCCAGGCACTGCTTGCTCTTCCTTCATCTTAGCCAGGGAGCCCTGGGATGGCATAGCATCAGAGTGTGTGTGTGTGTGTGTGTGTGTGTGTGTGTGTGTGTGTGTGTGTGTGATGGAGTCTTGCTCTGTCTCCTAGCCTGGAGTGCAGTGGCACGACCTCAGCTCACTGCAACCTCTGCCTCCCAGGTTCAAGCAATTTCCTGCCTCAGCCTCCCAAGTAGCTGGGATTACAGGCACCTGCCACCATGCCCAGCTAATTTTTGTATTTTTTTTTCTAGTGGAGATGGCGTGTCTTGAACTCCTGGCCTCAAGTGATCCACCCACCTCGGCCTCCCAGAGCGCTGGGATTACAGGCATGAGCCACCACACACGCCTGATCAGTATCAATATTTATATATATAGATGTGTATAGATCAATAGATAGAAGTATGTATGTTATGTGTATGTGTATGTATATATAAAAATTTACCCATGCACAGTATTTATTTGAGTATCGTGTGCTAAGCAGCATACTTCACAGTTTACTTGAGTTATTTAATCTTCACATAATCCCAATTAGGTAGGTATTATCATTATCCTCTTTTTATAAATGAGCAAAAATTTTTAGAAGTTGTGTGATATCCTCGAGATCACACAGCTACTTGCTTTAAAGTAATTTCCTGGGTACTACGGAAGGCACGAAGTAGCTGTAGACATAACTCCCATTGAGGAACTTTCGTGCTGGAAATACAAATTAGGCCCATATGGAGTTAACACTGCCTAAGAGCAGCATGTAAATGCTGAGTTAGAGGGGCCAGGCATTCACTCCTGGCTGGGGCAACCAGAAGATTTCTAAAAGGAGGTAGTTTTAAAATTTCACTTTGAAGGTTGGGAATTCCTTTTACCATAAGATCAGAACAATGTCTATTTATTTCTTTCCTTTCTTTTTCTTTCTTTTTTTTTTTTTTTTTTTTTTTTTTGAGACTGACTCTCGCTCTGTTACCCAGGCTAGAGTGCGGTGGCACAATCACTGCTCACTGCAGCCTCTACCTCCAGGGCTCAGATGATCCTCCCACCTCAGCCTCCTGAGTAGCTGGGACCACAGGTGCACACCACCATGCCCAGCTAATTTTTAAATTATTTGTGGAGACAGGCTGCAGGCTGGTCTTGTGCTGCTCAGGCTGGTCTTGAACTCCTGGGCTTAAGCTGTCCTCCCACCTTGGCCTCCCAAAGTGCTGAGATTACAGGCATAAGCCACCGCACCAGGCCCAACATCTATTTTGTCTACCTTTCTTTATGTTATCTCAGCTCTTTTCAAGCTGTCCCTAAATACTAATACGTAACTAGGTACATCAGTAGAACCACCATCTTTTTATTCCTGGCGTCTTTTATTTCCTTCGGGATATGGAAGTTTCTTAGCAATAGTACACAGAGCAGGGGACATCCCCAGGTTTCAAAGCAGGCTTCAATCGCTCGACAGCTCTGGCATGGAGAACCTGGCTACAGGGACTTCATTGAAGGACAATAGCCACTCTCCCTTGCACAGTTGTTTCTGAATGCCATGTGGACCAACTTTTAGCAGAGGCATCAAAGGCACGGTCTTAGGCAATCAGAATTTACCTTGCAGGCATTTCTGAACACAGCTCTGTCCCGTGATGGAGATGTTATTTGAATTTACCTTTAATTGAAGTGTATTAAATAAAAATCTAAAACTCTTTGTCTCTTTAAGGTTGAGAACTGAGGGATTGAGGGTTCAACTTCAGATCCGTGAGCGGGCAGTCCAGGCCCTGATTTGTCTGAGCATCCGTGGGAAGCCCCCTCGGACCTGGCTTTCTCCAGCACTCCCCGCACCCACAGCTGGCCCTGTTTCCTCTAACTCTCCCTCCAGTGGGCTGAGTTGCTCCACCCGAAGCAGAAAGTAATTCTCAAAATAAATTAGTTTTTAAAATATTAAAAACACTTTTCACATTGCTCATAAGTAAATGTCTGTATTTCCATAATCTGAATGATTCCATCATCAGAAGGGAGGAGACATGTTTTTATAAAGATTCACTAAGCAAGGAGAAATTTCTGGATACCAGTAGTAAACAAGTCAAATATATTGGGAAAAATTGGAGTCATTTATTCTTATCAAAGCCAAATTATTTCTTAAAAGTCATGGTAGGTCGGGTGCGGTGGCTCACGCCTGTAATCCCAGCACTTTGGGAGGCCGAGATGGGCAGATCACCTGACATCAGGAGTTTGAGACCCACCTGGCCAACATGGCTAAACCCCATCTCTACTAAAAATACAAAAATTAGCCGGACATGGTGGCGTGTGTCTGTAGTTGCAGCTACCTGGGAGGCTGAGGCAGGAGAACCACTTGAACCCAGGAGGTGGAGGTTGCAGTGAGCCGAGATTGAGCCACTGCACTCCAGCCTGGGCAACAGAGCAAGACTCCATCTCAAAAACAAAAACAAAAACAAAAAACAAGCAAACAAACGAAAAAACTCATGGTAGCTGGTTGATAACTAAGTGTACTGAAAGAATTCTCAACAACTGAAGAAAAGCTCTCAATAGACAAAAAATGGAAACATCTGATTGCAGTGCCAGAATTTTCCATTTTTGTCCTGTAGAAAAGGTTAAAGACATTTTGACATTTCTTTCAAGCATATGGAGGACATGAAGAACTATCTCTTCTCCAT
The DNA here is from genome assembly GCF_006542625.1 of Nomascus leucogenys. Classification (NCBI taxonomy): domain Eukaryota; kingdom Metazoa; phylum Chordata; class Mammalia; order Primates; family Hylobatidae; genus Nomascus; species Nomascus leucogenys. The sequence goes on along the minus strand of NC_044383.1, from coordinate 143,365,697 downwards.
TTCTCCAGAATAGGAGGAATGCAAAAAGAGATGCTGTCAAGCCAAAATAGCTGAATCCTTCAACATTTCCTGTTATTCAATATTATTTTAAAATCTGGATACCTAAGTGCCATTCCTTCCCAGTTTAAAAATAGTGCTATTTTTATTGTTGTTTCCTATGGAAACCATTTCCCTGGGCATGTCAACAGCCATATCTTAAGAGGGAATTATTTATTTTAGCCAGTTTTCCTCATTGAGCTTTGGATGACACAAACCCATATTTTATCCTAGTGGCTTCTTCAAGGCTAACCCCTGCCCACTCTTGGAGCAGCATCTATTGCTGCCATAGCCACACTCCCGGCCTCTAAGCAGCCAAGGAAAATCATTCTGTTCCCCAGAGATCAGTTTGAGGAACTTCAGGTCCTCAGAGACTGATGGAAAATTACAGAATCTGTGACCAAATTGTTAGAAGTCTTCAAATCTGCTTAAGGGCAAATGTCAAATAAAGCAATGAGGCTGGGAAGACACAAGCATCATAAGACGCCTTCTGTACTTGGAATGGAGAGAAAGAATATTCCCTTCACATAATGCAGATTTCTGACAACATATTATTTTTCCCTAAAACTTAAGAAATGGGGAATTTCTACTTCCACCTGTGAAAGGATAGCTTGTATTGGACTAACTCCCCCACAAAAAATGACCATGAAGGCCAGGCATGGTGGCTCACGCCTGTAATCCCAGCCCTTTGGGTGGCCGAGGTGGGAGGATTGCTTGAGCTTAGGAGTTGAAGACCAGTCTGGGCAACATGGTGAAACCCCATCCCTACTAAAAATACAAAAATTAGCTGGGCATCGTGAGTGTGCACCTGTAGTCCCAGCTACTCGGGAGGCTGAACGGTGGGAGGATGGCTTGAGACCAGGAGGTAGAGGTCACAGTGAGCCAAGATCATGCCACTGCACTCTACCCTGGGCAACAAAGTGAGATCCTCTCTCAAAAAATTAAAAAAAAACAAAACCCCATAAGGGCAGGATAAAACAGCCCCCCTAAGAAAAACAGCTCTAAACAACAGAGAGTAACAAAGCCACCAGGATTTAAAGGGCCAAGATACTGGAGAGAAATAAAATGCGCTGAGGTGAGCCATTGCTGTTTGGTATAGATAATTTTCTGCAGCATAGAGGCCAAATAAATTAATAATGCCTTGTGTTGCAAGAGTCCTACTGAGCTGGGGAGAAAAGTAGAATTCATGACTATCAAACTTAAAGGACTTGAGGAACCAGCGTTCTAGAGAAGTGAGCCCTACATTCTCTGCGTAATGTTTCCTCAAGGAATTGCCCTATTTCTAAACTAAACATGCATAGTCCAAGAAGCAAGAAACCAAGAAACCACCCAACAAACAGCTTGTTAACCACAGATTTTAGTGGTCTCATGGTCCTGGGAAGACAAAACTCAGCTTTCAGGACCTTCCAAAAAAGAGAATTCCTAGTAGGCACTTCAGGCCTTTAATTGAGAACCCCTAAAGGGGCACATCTGAAGAGTAAGGGCAAATAAGAGAAAAAATAGCCCTTACAAAACCCAAAACTTGGCTCCAATCAGCTCAATTTCTGATTTGATCAAGGTGATCTGCTGCTCAGATAAAACTGAAAGCTCTCTGTAGGAAGGAAATCATCATTTAGACCTTCTATAATTTTTATATGTAATGTACAGCATTTAATCCATAATTACCAGGCACACCAGAAAATATGACCAAAGACCAAAATTCAACAGAGAGAGAGAGAGAAAAAAAAAAAAAACCAAGACAATGGAAAGAGAAACACATTTGATCCAGATATTAAGTTTATCAGACTCAGACTTTAAAATAACTTATGGAAATAGTCATAAAATAGACTAAAATGTGGAAGATTTTATTGAGAACTGGTATCTATTTTAAAAATTAAATGGGAATTCTATAGCCAAACAATAACTGGATTGATAGCTCTAAACCTGAACTTGATGATAACTAAAAGCAGAAGAGAAAATTAGCAAACCGGAAGATAGTTCAGTTCAAAAAAATCCGAATTGAAGCTCAGAGAGAAAGGATTCAAAAATAGAGAAAAGAGGTACATGAGGCCGGGTGCAGTGGCTCACGCCTGTAATCCCAGCACTTTGGGAGGCTGAGGCGGGCGGATCACGAGGTCAGGAGATCGAGACCATCCTGGGTAACATGGTGAAACCCTGTCTCTACTAAAAATACAAAAAATTAGCCGGACGTGGTGGCGGGCACCTGTAGTCCCAGCTACTCGGGGGGCTGAGGCAGGAGAATGGCGTGAACCCAGGAGGCGGAGCTTGCAGTGAGCCGAGATTGCGCCACTGCACTCCAGCCTGGGTGACAGAGCCAGACTCCATCTCAAAAAAAAAAAAAAAAAAGAGATACATGAAACATGGTGGAAAGTTCTCATATATGTGCAATTAAAATTCCTAGAGAGGAGAGAGAATCAGGCAGAAACAATTTCCCAAAACTGACAAAAGACATCAAGCCACAAATTCAAGAAGCTGTATTTCTCCTTCCTGCATTTTGTATTTGTGCATTTGAGCTGTATTTATATTCAAAAAGCTCTAATCAAGATAAATACAAAAGTAAATCATAGATATGTCATTGTAAGACTGTTGAAAACTAAAGTTAAAGGAAATAAAATCTTAAGAGTAAAAGAGAAAAAATATTATCCTCAAAGGCGCAACAATAAGACAATTCTGAGATTAACATTGTATTTCTATATGTTAGAAAAAAATGGAAAATGAAATTTAAAAGATCATACCACTTATAATAAAAGCAAAAATCATCAAATATATAGGAATAAATTGAACAGGGGATGGGTAAACTCTCCATACTGAACACTACAAAATATCCTGAAAATATTTGAAAAGATCTAAATAAATGAAAAAATATACCATGTTCATCGATTAGAAGACTCCATATTTTAAGGGTTAATTCTACTCAAATCCATCAGTAGATCCAGTGCAGTCCCAATAAAAAAAAATGGCTGTAGTTCACTGACAAATTGGAAATTGACATTGATTTTTAAATTATATGGAAATGCAAAGGGCCAAGAAGTTAAAACAATCTTAATGAACAAAAGAAGTTGGAAGATTTATATTACCAAATATCAAGTTTTATTGTAAAATGAAGTTAAATATTATGGTATCAGTGAAATGAAAATAAAATAGATCACCAGAATATAACACAAAGTTCAGAAAAAGGATGGTCTTTTCAATAAATGGTAGTGGGTCTACAGGCAAACCTTGAAGATATTGTGGGTTTGGTTCCAGACCACTGCAATAAAGTGAACATCACAATAAAGTAAGTCACACAAATTTGTCTGTTTTGCTGTGCATATAAAAATTATGTTTACCCCATATGGTAGTAGACTAGGTATGCAATAGTATTATCTAAAATAACAATGTACATGCCTTAATTAAAAAATACTTTATTGCTATAAATCACTAATGATCATCTCAGCTTTCATTGATTCATAATCTTTTGGCTCTTTGTCCAGATCTGTCAGAGATCACTAAATATGGCAGGTATAGTCTTACTACTAAATGTATTTCTTAAATATTAAGACTTGAAAGTCAAAATTACTTCTTGATCTATAGACTGCAGCATGGATGTTGTGTTAGCAGTCATGAAAACAATATGAGTCTCCTTGTACATCTCCATCAGAGTTCTTGGGTGCCCAGGTGCATTGTGAATAAGCAGTAATAGTTTGAAAGGAATCTTTTCTCTTAGCAGTAGGTCTCAACTGTGGGCTTAAAATATTCAGTAAACCATGACTAAAAACATATGTGCTGTCATTCAGGTTTTGTTGTTACATTCGTAGAGCACAGAGTAGAGTAGATGTAGCATAGTTCTTAAGTGCCCTGGGATTCTTGGAATAGTAAATGAACACTGACTTCAATTTAAAGTCACCAGGTGCATTAGCCCCTAACAACAGATTCAGCCTGTTCTGTGAAGCTTTGAAGCCAGGCATTGACCCTTCTGTAGTTATGAAAGTCCTAAACAGCATCTTCTTCCAATGGAAGGCTGTTTTGTCAACATTGTAAATTGTTGTTTTTTGTAGTTACCTTCATCCATTATTTTACCTAGATCTTCTGGATAACTTGCTGCAGCAAGTTAGTACCTGCTGCTTTGCCTTGCATTTTTATGTTATGGAGATGGCTTCTTCCCTTAATCCCCATGACCCAATCTCCGATAGTTTGAAACTTTTCTTCTGCAGCTTCCTCATCTCTCTCAGCCTTCACAGAATTGAAGAGAGTTAGGGCCTTGCTCTGGATTAAGCTTTGACTTAAGGGAATGTTGTGGCTGGTTTGATCTTTGATCCAGACTTTCTCCATAGCAACAATAAGCCTGTTTCACTTTCTTATCCTTCATGTGTTCACTAGAGTAACACTTTTCCTTCAAGAACTTTTCCTCTGCATTCACAACTTGGCTAATTGGCATAAGAGGCCTAGCTTTCAGTCTGCCTTGGTTTTTGACATGCCTTCCTCACTGAGCTTAACCATTTCTAGCTTTTGATTTAAAGCGAGAGATTCTTCTTTTCACTTGAACACTTAGAGGCCATTGTAGGGTTTTTAGTTGGCCTAATTTCAATATTGTGTGTCTCAGAGAATAGGGAAACCTGAGGAGAGGGAGAGATATAGGGGTATGGCTGGTCAGTGAAGCAGTCCGAACACACACAACATTTATTAAGTTCCCCATCTTATATGGGTGTGATTCCTGGTTACCCCAAAACAATTACAATAGTAACATCGAAGATCTCCAATCACAGATCATCATAATAGTTATAATAATAATGAAAAAGTTTGAAATATTGTGAAAATTACCTAAATGCGACACAGAGACTTGAAGTGAGCATGTATTGTTGAGAAAATGCCACTGATAGACTTCCTTGACACAGAGTTGCCACAAAACTTCAACTTATAAAAAATGCAGCATCTGGATGAGCATAGTGGCTCATGCCTGTGATACCAACACTTTGAAAGGCTGAGGTGGACAGGTTGCTTGAGCCCACTTTGGAAGATTATTTGGCAAAATCTGCTATACACATACCCTAACACCCAGCAATTCTTCCCTGAGGTATATACTCAACAGAAGTGCCTTGAAAGACATGTACAAGAAGAATATTCACTGTAGTGCTATTCATAATAGCCCCAAACGGAAAATAACCAAATATCCATCAATAGTAGAATACATCAATAAATTGTGTAAAAGTCATGCAATGGAATACTGTGTAGCAATAAAAATGAACAAACTATTGGTAGTTGTACAACATGGATGAATCTCACAAATCCTGTGTTGAGTAAGAAAACCAGACACACACACACACACACACACACACAACCAAAACAGACACAGACACAAAAATAACACCTACTGTAATATTTCTTTTATATAAAGTTTAAAAACAAGGAAAAATCTACAGTGACAGCACTGAGAATTCTGGTTACCTTTGGAAGGGTTTGGACTGGGAAGAAGGCATGAGGGAGAACCCTGGGTGCTGTAGGGTTCCACAGCTTGATCTAGGTGGGAGTGACTCAATTGTTTTTACTCTGTAAAGATTCACCGAACTAAGGACCTAAGACGTGTGCCTTTTTTTTTTTTGAGATGGAGTTTCCCTCTTATTGCCCAGGCTGGAATGCAATGGTGTGATCTCAGCTCACTGCAACTTCCATCTCCTGGGTTCAAGCGATTCTCCTGCCTCAGCCTCCCAAGTAGCTGGGATTACAGGAGTGCACCACCATGCCCAGCTAATTTTGTATTTTTAGTAGAGATGGGGTTTCATCATGTTGGTCAGGCTGGTCTTGAACTCCTGACCTCAAGTGATCCACCTGTCTCGGCTTCCCAAAGTGCTAGGATTATAGGCGTGAGCCACTGTGCCATATATCTTTCCTGTATATATGTTATATTTTCACTTTAAGAGTATAAAATAAATGATTTCCAGTTCAAGTCTCTGCAAGCTCTTCTTCAAGGAGCTTGTCTCTACACATACACTTTTATTACTAGATGTATGCTGATGGCTCTTATATCTCTCTCCCTAACCCCTATCACTCTCGGTCCTTCCACAGACATCTGTACTTACATGACATATCAACATGGTGAAGGCGGAGTCTAAGACAGACATGTGTGGGTTAGAGGAGCCTCTCATTTCCCAGTAACTTCTCTGGTACCTCTCATTGCCTTATGTTCTCTACATTGTACTATCAAGTCCTGCAAGCCTTCTTTCAAGCAGGTTCCTTTCTCCTTTCCATTACATCAGTCAAGGTTCAGAGGCAGCAAACAGAAACCATTCCAATGATCTGAAGCACAGAGAGAAGCACACAGATAATTCAGGGCTTACAAAATCACTGGGAGGCTGGAGGATCTTTGCCTGGCTAACTGCCAGGAATGACCCCCATGCAAGACCACCAAACGGGATCTCCAGGGAAATTCTCCAATCAGGCAGGTGGGGTTCCAGAGGCTTCCACTGGAAGTGTTAAAACACACCCCATCCCAGGCCAGGCATAGTGGCTCACGCCTGTAATCCCAACACTTTGGGAGGCTGAAGCGGGCGGATCACTTGAGGCCAGGAGTTCCAGACCAGCCTGGCCAACATGGCAAAACCCCATCTGTACTAAAAAATACAAAACAATTACCTGGGTATGGTGCAATCCCAGCTACTCAGGAGGCTGAGGCATGAGAATAACTTGGGCCTGGGAGGCGGAGGTTGCAGTGAGCCGAGATCACACCACTGCACTCCAGCCTGGGTGACAGAGGGAAACTCTGCCTCAACAACAACAAAAGCAAACCCCATCCTTGCTGCAATCCAGATATTAGGGAGCCACCCATACACCCATGAAGGCCCTCAAAATAAACATCACTAGTGACTGGACACTTGGGAATAAACCCAGTCTCTCTACCACCTGTCTGGCCAGCAGCAACAACCAAGGTGGAGAAGGGTGACCCGCCCCTGCTGCATGTCACTTTCCACATCCAAATCTCAGGAAAGCACATCTAATTGATAGAACTGAATTCACACACAGAACACTGGCTGCACAGGATTCCAGAGAAGCAGCCTTTAGTCTTCTGCCTCTGCAGGAGAGAAAGGCCTCTAGAAAGAGAGTAGAATAGTGGCTGAGGGTCAGTCCACCATATCCATGCATGCTCCTTTCATCTACCACAAGCCAATCTCTCACACCTGGAGCGGCAACTGAGTCATCCAGTGATAAGTAGGAAATATCTACTCAGTCTCTGCTGGGTACCTGGGATTGGGTTAGGTGCTGGGACCACAAAGAAAGACAGAGTTCCTGCCCTCAAGGAACTCTTGGTCTAGAAAGAGAGAGAAGCCAAATAACCAGTGATCACAAGATGCCTTAGGGTAAGAACTGTGATAGAGATGTGTACTTTGAGAGTAAGGAGAGGCAGTCTTGTCTTAACCTGGGGGAACAAGGAGGCTTTACCAGAAGAGACCCGAACATATTTTGAAGTCTTTGATAATATCGTTTCTTTTGTCTCAAATATCTCCCCATTCCACCTTTTACAAACTCTGTGAAAGAACTCACTTGTGAATCTTAGTAAATAAAGGTCAATTTAAGTGAGAGAAAATGGTCTAATTGATTTTTTTTACTCTCAATTGCATTTTAAACAAATTAAGCTAACAATTGGAAATCCTTAGATTGCCTTTGAAAATTAATAGGGATGTGTGTGTGTGTGTGTGTGTGTTCCATATTAATTACCATAAGGTGGTGATTCTAAAGGACATGGAATGTCTGTTCATATGCCTATTAATTATTTCACTCCTATTTTGCTTGCACAATTGGTTTAGAATAAATTATACTATCCATTGAGGAAAGCATATTTTATGCTGCTCCTGTCCCATTTAATTGGAATCCACATAATTTAGGTATTACCTTTGCTAAATGTAACTAGAATCACGGTATAGGGAACTTTAAAGAGTTGGGTATCTGGGATCCTTGTCCTTGCTTCATCATCATCTAGCTCTCAGACAGCAGATATATCCTTGATATGGTGTGGCTGTGTCCCCACCCAAATCTCACCTTAAATTGTAACTCCCCTAGTTTCCATGTGTCTTGGGAGGAACCCAGTGGGAGGTAATTGAATCATGGGAGCAGGTCTTTCCTGTGCTTTTCTCATGATAGTGCATGAATCTCTCTAGAGCTGATGGTTTTAAAAGCGGGAGTTTCCCTGCATAAACTCTCTCTCTTTGTCTGATGCCATCCATGTAAGATGTGACTTGCTCCTCCTTGCCTTCCGCCATGATTGTGAGGCCTCCTCAGCCATGTGGAGCTGTAAGTCCATTAAACCCCTTTTTTCTTCCCAGTCTCAGGTATGTCTTTATGAGCAGCATGAAAATGGACTAAGACAATCCCCTACCTGCCTAGGCAAGTCAACAGATTCTTACTGGGTGTCCATCTCGTCAATGTGATTTCTTGTCTTCTGTCTTGTGATGGGTCTTTATTTGGACATGCCATTTGCAGTTTATGTATCCCATGTGCATGGGCTGAAGACTCCAGTGAATGGCTGAGACATAGCCAGGGGCCTGAGATATGGCCCGTGTATCATTCTTACAGTACTGACTCTTCCTTTAGGGGGCTGTGTAATTCCTTGGCTCAAAATGTGCCATTCCATTACTAATTGCCGCCAGCTGGATAAATGCTCCTTCTCTTATGTCTTATCAGGCTCCAGATCTATGCATTACTGAAAACCGAGTAATGCTCCTTGTCTTTAAAATAAGACTTACAGTGCCTTGAGACCAGCTTTCCTATAAAATTGATGCAGAGGTAACTGGCAATGGTGTCATCTGCACAGCATTGGACAAAGGGTAATAGCTAATATGACTCCAGGACCTAGTTCTGAGTAGGCAAAAGTGTAAAGCAGGCACATCTTGGAGAGGGGTGCAGTGTGGCACCTCAGGCTCTGGCATGTGCAGTGTGGTTCCATTTGTTGCTGATCCCTGTTACTGAAGACATCTCTTTTTAGGAAATGTGCGTGGCTTTTTCACAAGGCACCTGTCCCAAGAGGTAAAGCCAGATCTCCTTTAGACCCTGTAAGCAGTCGCAGTCCCTGACCCTCCTAGAGAGGCAGCAGCACATCTCACCACCTGTCCTGAAGCCTTCATGGGCAGCCTTCCCGCCCCCCAATCTCGTAAAGCACAGGGACCCCTGAGCCTCTTGGGGAAAGGCTGAAGGAAACTGGAAAGGAGGAGGGTATGCCACATTTTAAAACCTAAGTTTTCCTTGAGCCACTAAGGTCAAATGACAACTCTTAATCTACCTATACATCTAGCAAAACAAGAATAGTTAATTTCATTTTCTTTTATCAATGACTGATCACATCAAGTTGAACAGACTAAACTTCCTTAATAATTCCCATTTACTTGTGGTTAATTAAATTCCCTCAAATATGTGAAACTGCAATGATAAATGTAATATATTCCATTTTCCTTTGGACTGCTTCAAATGCCTATTCTAAAAAGCAAAGCCATTCCAAATCCTTAACAATGGTAATAAATCTAATACATTAAGCCTATAAATATAGTGACTCTTAAGCTCACATAAACATTCTTTTATAAAATTAATTTAAAAATATTTTTTTTTTGAGATGGAGTCTCACTCTGTGGCCCAGGCTGAAGCGCAATGATGCGATCTCAGCTCACTGCAATCTCTGCCTCCTGGGTTCAAGCGATTCTCCTGCCTCAGCCCCCTGAGTAGCTGGGATTACAGGTGCACACCACCACGCCCGGCTAATTTTTGTATTTTTAGTAGAGACGAGGTCTCACCATGTTGGCCAAGCTGGTCTCGAATTCCTGACCTCAAATGATCACCTCCCCTCGGCCTCCCAAACTGCTGGGATTACAGGCAGGAGCCACAGCACCTGGCCTAATCAAATTTTAAACTCAATCTAAAATCATGTCCGAAATCAAAATGTGTAATTACTTAATTATGCATTTTAAGTGGAATCACAAGCAGGGCTGTCTTTGTTCTAATGCGCCCAATCCTCTTATTACAAACACTTAAAATCTAAGTACACTCAGATTGTCTCAATGATTTCTTGAACTTTATACAAAGGTATAAATAGCATAGTTTGGTTTACTTCAGCATCTCCATTTCTAATTCTAAACTTTTATAGGGCTAGAACTACGGTTCACCCAATGGAAAGAACAATTTCATTATCCCCAAAAAACCTGGATTGTCTTCTCAAGGTGTTCAAATCACTTATTGGCCAGGCAGCCAAGTCCTACATGAGACCCCAGCTCTGTGCCTGCACTTGTCCCAGGCAACCCTACCTACAGCCAAAACTGACCAGTGTCAGGCACATCCCAATTGATTTTTGACAAATGTCAGGAGCACACAATGGGGAAAGGACAGTCTCTTCAATAAATGGTGTTGGGAAAACTGGTTACCCATGTGCAGAAGAATGAAATTAGATCCTCATCTCACATCATATACAAAAACAAACTCAAAATGGTTTAAAGGCTTCGATGTAACAAGTGAAACTGTAAAACTGCTGGAAGAAAACCTAGGAGAAAATCTCTATGACATTGGTCCGAGCAATGATTTTTTGGATATGACCCCGAAAACACAAGCAACAATAAACAAATAGGATTATATCAAACTAAAAAGCTAGGGCTGGGGGGAGGAGGGATTGCAGAGATGTTGGTCAAAGGATAAAAAATTCCAGATAGACAGGAGGAATGTTCAAAAGATCTATTGTACATCATGGTAACTATAGTTAATAATAATGTATTTTACACTTGAAAATTGCTGAGAGATTTTTAAGTGTTCTTACTACAAAAAATGCTAAGTATGTGAGGCAATGCACAAGTTAAGTAGCTTGATTTAACCATTCCACAACATATACATATATCAAAAATATCATGTTGTATACCAGATGTATATACAATTTTAATTTGTCAATTTAAAAAGAATTCTAAAAAGTCTTGTGCTGAGGAAGTATGCTGACTCCAAGAAGCCCAGAGTGGTGGGGCAGTGAGAAGCATGTGCCTAGTATGTGGACAGGGACTTCATTCAGCTGAACTCAGCTTCTCTGCTCTCTGTTTCCAAGACCTGCCCATGAACCGATCGCACTTGCTTCTCATTAAGGCACCTGGAATTAACTACAGCATGTCTGTTCTCTCCCAGCATTTGTATCGATTCCTTAGTTCTGTCAGTTTCCAGAGCATTTTACTTCCTGTACTTACCTTCATCAGGCTCAGAACGCAGTACTGCAGGAGACTTGGCATTTGGACAGGAATGTGCAAGTTGTCCACCCGGTTTTTGTTTTGCTTTATCTTTGTTAGAGACAGTCTCACTCTGTCACATAGGCTGGAATGTAGTGGCATGATCATAGCTCTCTGTAGCCTTAACCTCTTGGGCTCAAGCGATTCTCTGACCTCAGACTCCAGAGTAGCTGGGACCACAGGCACTCACCATCATGCCCAGCCAATTGTATTTTTTGTAAAAACGGGTTTTCACCATGTTGTCCAGACTGATCTCAAACTCTTGGGCTCAAGCGATCCTCCTGCCTCAGCCCCCCAAATTGCTGGGATTACAGGCACGAGCTACTGCGGCCGGCCTTTGGTTTTTGTTTTTGAAATGATATCACGGGTTCAGGTTTTCTTTATGTAAAGAAAAAAAAGTCAGATCAATGGTAAAAAACTACTACTGCTGCTAGTACTACTATTATGATTACTACTGCTGCTGCTACTACTGCTACTACTACTACTACTAACGGACCAGTGAGCTTTTGTTGTAGTCCGACCATATAGGAAAATAAGTCCTTACCTTACAAAAGGTGTTGTTAATCTTAAAGCTCATGACACCTGGGTTCAAGTGACAGCATTATCTAATCTTTCAAATTTCTTTTTTTAATTATTATTATTCTTTAAGTTCTAGAGTACATGTGCACAACGTGCAGGTTTGTTACATATGTATACATGTGCCATGTTGGTGTGCTGCACCCATTAACTGGTCATTTACATTAGGTATATCTCCTAATGCTATCCCTCCCCCTTCCTCCCACCCCATGACAGGCCCCGGTGTGTGATGTTCCCCACCCTGTGTCCAAGTGTTCTCATTGTTCAATTCCCACCTATGAGTGAGAACATGCGGTGTTTGGTTTTCTGTCCTTGTGATAGTTTGCTCAGGATGATGGTTTCTAGCTTCATCCATGTCCCTACAAAGGACATGAACTCATCATTTTTTATGGCTGCATAGTATTCCATGGTGTATATGTGCCACATTTTCTTAATCCAGTCTATCACTGATTGACATTTGGGTTGGTTCCAAGTCTTTGCTATTGTGAATAGTGCCGCAATAAACATACGTGTGCATGTGTCTTTATAGCAGCATGAGTTATAATCCTTTGGGTATATGCCCAGTAACGGGATGGCTGGGTCAAATGGTATTTCTAGTTCTAGATCCTTGAGGAATCACCACACTGTCTTCCACAATGGTTGAACTAGTTTACAGTCCCACCAACAGTGTAAAAGTGTTCCTATTTCTCCACATCCTCTCCAGCACCTGTTGTTTCCTGACTTTGTATTGATCACCATTCTAACTGGTGTGAGACGGTATCTTACTGTGGTTTTGATTTGCATTTCTCTGAGGGCCAGTGATGATGAGCATTTTTTTCATGTGTCTGTTGGCTGCATAAATGTCTTCTTTTGAGAAGTGTCTGCTCATAACCTTTGCCCACTTTTTGATGGGGTTGTTTGATTTTTTCTTGTAAATTTGTTTAAGTTCTTTGTAGATTCTGGATGTTAGCCCTTTGTCAGATGGGGAGATTGTAAAAATTTTCTCCCATTCTGTAGATTGCCTGTTCACTCTGATGGTAGTTTCTTTTGCTGTGCAGAAGCTCTTTAGTTTAATTAGATCCCATTTGTCAATTTTGGCTTTTGGTGCCATTACTTTTGGTGTTTTAGTCATGAAGTCCTTGCCCATGTCTATGTCCTGAATGGTATTGCCTAGGTTTTCTTCTAGGGTTTTTATGGTTTTAGGTCTAACATTTAAGTCTTTAATTCATCTTGAATTAATTTTTGTATAAGGTGTAAGGAAGGGATCCAGTTTCAGCTTTCTACATATGGCTAGCCAGTTTTCCCAGCACCATTTATTAAATAGGGAATCCTTTCCCCATTTCTTGTTTTTGTCAGGTTTGTCAAAGATCAGATGGTTGTAGACGTGTGGTATTATTTCCAAGGGCTCTATTCTGTTCCATTGGTCTATATCTCTGTTTTGGTACCAGTAACATGCTGTTTTGGTTACTGTAGCCTTGCAGTATAGTTTGAAGTCAGGTAGCGTGATGCCTCTAGCTTTGTTCTTTTGGCTTACGATTGTCTTGGCAATGCAGGCTCTTTTTTGGTTCCATATGAAGTTTCAAGTAGTTTTTTCCAATTCTGTGAAGAAAGTCATTGGTAGCTTGATGGGGATGGCATTGAATCTATAAATTACCTTGGGCAGTATGGCCATTTTCACAATATTGATTCTTCCTACCCATGAGCATGGAATGTTCTTCCATTTGTTTGTATCCTCTTTTATTTCATTGAGCAGTGGTTTGTAGTTCTCCTTGAAGAGGTCCTTCACATCCATTGTAAGTTGGATTCCTAGGTATTTTATTCTCTTTGAAGCAATTGTGAATGGGAGTTCACTCATGATTTGGCTCTCTGTTTGTCTGTTATTGGTGTATAGGAATGCTTGTGATTTTTGCACATTGATTTTGTATCCTGAGACTTTGCTGAAGTTGCTAATCAGCTTAAGGAGATTTTGGGCTGAGACAATGGGGTTTTCTAAATATACAGTCATGTCAACTGCAAACAGGGACAACTTGACTTCCTCTTTTCCTAATTGAATACCCTTTATTTCTTTCTCTTGCCCAGTTGCCCTGGCCAAAACTTCCAACACGATGTTGAACAGGAGTGGTGAGAGAGGGCATCCTTGTCTTGTGCCAGTTTTCAAAGGGAATGCTTCCAGTTTTTGCCCATTCAGTATGATATTGGCTGTGGGTTTGTCTTAAATAGCTCTTATTATTTTGAGATACGTCCCATCAATACCTAGTTTATTGAGAGTTTTTAGCATGAAGGGCTGTTGAATTTTGTCAAATGCCTTTTCTGCATCTACTGAGATAATCGTGTGGTTTTTGTCTTTGGTTCTGTTTATATGATGGATTACGTTTATTGATTTGCATATGTTGAACCAGCCTTGCATCCCAGGGATGAAGCCAAGTTGATTGTGGTGGATAAGCTTTTTGATGTGCTGTTGGATTCGGTTTGCCAGTATTTTATTGAGGATTTTTGCAGCGATGTTCATCAGGGATATTCAAACTTCTTTCAACATTACTGCCTGATGTGGAACATGGAAACCAGCTCCTCAACCAAGGTTTCAGTTAATCTTCTCTATTCTATCACTACTGTTTTGTTTGTCTGTTTGTTTGTTTTGAGATGGAGTCTCGCTCGGTCAACCAGGCTGGAGTGTGGAGTGTAGTGGCACAATCTCGGCTCACTGCAACCTCCACCTCTTGGGTTCAAGCAATTCTTCTGCCTTAGCCTCCTGAGTAGCTGGGACTACAGGCTCCAACACGCTCTACTAAAAATTTTCGTATTTTTAGTAGAGACAGGGTTTCATCATATTGGCCAGGCTGGTCTTGAACCCCTGACCTCGTGATCCGCCCACCTTGGCCTACCAAAGTGCTGGGATTACAGGCATGAGCCAATGCGCCCAGCTTCTCTCACTGCTGTTTTGACTTTGAATTCTTTTCATCTTCCTATATAGCCAGGCCACGGCTCTCACAGACATTTAAATGACGACTGCATGTGGTGGCTGATGCCTGTAATCCCAGCACTTTAGGGGGCTGAGACGGGAGGATTGCTTCAGCCCCAGGAGTTTGAGACCAGCCTGGGCAACATAGTGAGATCCCATCTCTACAAAAAATAAAAATGAAATTAACAGAAACCAAAAAATATTTAAATGGCATCAGATAAGTTCTGCACACATGTCAGCTGTGGCACTGTGGCTCTATGGCCACGCTGATGATGCCAGCCCACTGTGCAGTGTCACTTCCCACACCCTGCCCTGCTGGGCTGCTCACGTTAGTGATCCAGATTGGAAGTGGCAACTAGTTTCAACCGGTTTCCATGCTCAGATACACCTCTACACCACCGATGTAAAAAAACATTTAAGTACATTTATCATTGCTAAAGGTGATTTTTGCACAACCACAAAGGCATCAGGTGAAAACAATGTAAGTTACAAACATTGATGCTATCTGGTGGGGTCATGTATTCACTTCACAAACATTATTGAGCACCTGCTGCCTGCCAGGTCGTGTGGACACAGTGATGAACAAGACTGGCCAGGTTCCTACTGTTGTCCTGGTGAGAGAAGCTAGACAACAGGCAAGCAATCCGCCTGACCCCCAAACTGCCCGACCTCCAACCACCTGTCCCTCAAACCACCTGTCCCCCAAACTGCCTGTCCCAGCCCTCCTGTGACTGGGGACAGCAGCTGCCCCCTTCACTCTGGGCATTTGAACGGAGAGTCCCAGTTTGTGGCAGCACCTATCACCAGTGACAACAGCCTGCCCTCTAGAGACAGAAAGCTTCCACTCTGGCTAGTTATGTGACTTTGGAGGATGGATGAACAATTCCTTGGACAACAGTTTCTTCCTGTGTCAAATGGGGTCACAGTGTTTGGGGATTAAATGACTCTGGGCAGATAAAGCACTTTGCACAGGGCCTGGCACCAAGCACGTGCTTGATAAATGATGGCAAGTACTGCCTTCAACATATGCATGTTTCATTGTAGGTATGTATCTTAGTTTGGGCTGCCATAACAAAATGCCATAGGCGAGGTTGCTTCAACAACAGAAATTTATTTCTCATAGTTCTGGAGGCTGGATGTCTGAGATCAGGGTGCCAGCACTGTTGATTTCTGGTGAGGGCTCGCTTCTTGGCTTGCATACAGCCACCTTCTTGCTGTGCCTTCACATGGAGAGAAAGAGAGCATGCCCTCTGGTGTTTCTTCTTACAAGGACACTAATCCCATTGTGGGGGCCTCACTCTCATGATTTCATGTAAAACTAATTACCTCCCGTAGGCCTCACCTCCAAATACCACCACACTGGGAATTAAGGGTTTCAACATAAGAATTTTGAAGGGACACAAACATTTATTAGTCCCTAACAATATGTTTCTTTGGGATTCAACTGAACCTGATTTTTTTCATTATATTTTGAAAATTATAAGGTCCTGAAACCACACAGCTGAACCTTGAGGAAGCACAGCTAAGCATTGCCAAAATTTTACTTGAAGTGTTATCTCTTTTCAAGAACAAAACATTCCTTGAGAGAGCGAGCTGGTCATTCTCCACCTGTGCCCTCACATCCATTCTTTACCCTCTCAGCCTTTCTCTGCTCCAAAGAACTCCTGTGGGGTCCTTTTCAGCTGCTTTCTGCTAAGACTGGGTCAATGGGAGGCACCAGAGGACATCCTAGGGCAGGAAGCTGGGCATTTTTTCCCTGTTCCCTTCACGCTTTTGGTGCCTGTTTCTGAGACTGGTGACATCTCTCCAGGAGTTCCTGGCTCTGCCAGATCACTGGGTTTCAAAACATCCACGCTCCCACCCCATGTCCCTTGAGGCCCGGGGTTTGTAACAGCTTCCCACTGTTGCTAGTCTCCGAATGCCTCAGCCTTTCATCAGCTCCCTGCCCACATCCTTAGTGATAGTCTCTTGGTTGGTTGAAGAACCTTCCGCTGAACAGGCCGGGTGTGGTGGCTCACGCCTGTAATCCCAGCACTTTGGAAGGCCAAGATGGGCAGATCACTTGAGGTCAGCCGTTCTAGACCAGCCTGGCCAACGTAGTGAAACCCCATCTCTACTAACAAATACAAAAATTAGCCGGGCATGATGGTGCGTGCCTATAATCCCCAGCTACTTGGGAGGCTGAGACATGAGAATCGCTTGAACCCAGGAGGCAGAGGTTGTGGTGAGCTGAGATCACACCATTGCACTCCAGCCTGGGCGACAGAGAGAGACTCCATCTAGGAAACAAACAAACAAACAAAAACCAAAGAACCTTCCGCTGAACCAGCTGAGGGGTTTTCTATTTCCTGATGGGCCCCGGGCAACAGATGTAATGATAATAAACTTCACTATTTTCCCATGCATCCTACTTTCCTATCAGTCATGCTCTTAGTTTAATAAAATATTTTCCTTCATTAAAAAAGAAATTCTGTAGAAGTTCCAGCTGGCACATGTGGCTTTTGCAAGGTCATGATGGTAATTGCCATAAGGGAAATAATCATTTTTAGGATTTAGTATTTCAGTGAAATTGAGAAATACAGCAAAGGAAATGTAATTCTTGCTCATGGCTTGATGGATTCAGAAATGTGAAAAATGGTAAGTTAGAAATCATTAGCACAGGAGTTGGCAGAATCGAGCTACCAAAGGATCATATTGTTCTTGGTCATTTGCCTTCACATTACTCTTAAGGCAAAGACTAATTACCTGCCTACGAGAATCCAACATTTGTCACTAAGCCAATATTTAGGGGCTATCATGAGGCATATTCTCATCCCTCCCTCCCCACAAAAATCTTGGAAATAAGACAAATAAGATACTCTCTGAGAGTTAAGTTTCAAATCACTAGGACAGAATAATAACAAAGAAATACAAAGTCACCCTAAAAACAGAAGTACCCTCAGCCTGGGCAACATGGCAAAACCCCATCTCTACAAAAAAAATACAAAAATTAGCCAGGTGTGGTAGCTTATGCCTGTAGTCCCAGCTGCTTGGGAGGCTGAGGTGGGAGGATTGCTTGAGCCTGGGAGGCGGAGGTTGCAGTGAGCCCAAGTTGCGTCACTATACTCTAACTTGGGCGACAGAGGGAGACCCTGTCTCAAAACCAAAACCCAAAGCAAAACAAAACCCAGAAGTATCCTGAAAGCCAGAGGACTTGGCTTTGGCTGGATTGAGTGTATCAAACTATCTGAAGCAAAATGCACTCATCAGAAAAGGCCACCAAAGCTCATCATCGAAGCAGACGTCAACAGTGCTCAATGAATTCCCTTGCAAAAGAACAAGCTTGAATTGCTTGGAATGTTTAGATATCCTTACTGTGAAACAAACACCTCAGCTTATCTCAGCCTGATGCCATTAAATAATCAATTCTAATTCCCCATGTTTCAATTCCGTATTTACCAAGAAATATTTTTATAGTAATAATTTCCTTATTTCAAAAGTAATACATGTTTATAACAGAAATCATCAGAAAATATGGGCCAAGCCCAGGGATAACATTAATGCCTTGATATATTTTCTTCCATGCCATTTTTCACACACATAAATATATAAATACACATATTAACAAAAATAGAAATGCTTCTATTTTGGGGGGGTTTTCAACTTGCTATTCACTTAATAATGAGTAATGAACATCTTTGTATATCAACAAATATGCCTCTGCGACAGCAGGTTCATAAATGCATATTATTTTTGTATGGGGGCAATCCTGTAATTTATTTAACAAAGCTCTCATGTACATTTCTTTCATTTCCTTCATTTTGCAATTATTAACAGCATTGTTGGAGACTTCCCGGTAGCAAAATCTTTGCAACTCCTTAACCATTTCCCTGCACAGATTCTCAAAGGGCATGGACTTTCCAAAACTTCTGATACATTTTGCCAGATTGCTTTCCAGAAAATAATCCTGTAATTGTTCCAATGTTTGCCAGTTTTATAGGTGATGAATCATTAGGGTATTGTTTTAATTTGTCGTGAGGTTGAAATTTTTTCATGAATTTCTTAGACACTTGAATTTCTTATTTTTAAAATCTTCCTACTCGTAATCTTTGCCCCCTTTTTAAACAATGGAATATCTAGAGCTTTCTTGCTTATTTACAGAGGTCTTTATACGAATAAGGATATGAACTTTTGTGATCCATCATGCAAATATTTTTGTTATTTGCCTTTTGCTGCAACATGGTGTTTTGCCTTAAGCTCAGAATCAGTTAGGAATGAATTTAACTTCAGGAAATAGAAAACTCAGCTCCACTCTCTTAAGGAGGACTTATTATCTCATGTAACAAGCATCTCATAGAGAGGCAGCTGTTGGACCTGATTCAGACAGTTGACAATGTGACGGTTGACATCCCTGTCCTCTCGTGGCCCTCCCGTTCGTCACCTTATCATCATTAAATGGCCACTGTAGCACTAGCCACCAGGTCTGTGTTCCAGGCAGAAGGAAGAAGAGTGGGGGAAGAGACAAGACCAGCTGACCTTTGCTTATGTATGTCTCATTGGCCAGAACCGATTTCATGGCCACTCCCAACAGTTAGGAAGAGGCTGGCAAGGGTGAAGACGGCATAGGATTAAGTGAGCAAACTTAATCTGTCTGCTGTAGAGCAGTGTTAAGACTTTATGTAGTCAAACTGACCTACATTTATTTCTTTGGTTTCATGCTTTAAAAGTTCTTCCCAACTTATTTACCAACTTATTTCAGTAGATATTCATCTGTATTTTTTCCATTACTTTTATTGTTTCATTTTGTCCCCAAATCATTTTTGAACTTTCTCCTCTGATTTGAAATACTCCACTTGTTCACTAAGCTCTGAGATGCCCTTAAGTGCGTTTTGGCCCTTACTATTCTGTTCTGCAGATCTAGATTCCTATTCTGTGCTGTAGCTAGTACTTTAATTAATGCAAAGTACCATGCATTTTAACATTGTGGGGCAAGTCCCTCTCATCATAGTGCTTTCTCAACAAAATGTTGACCTTTCTTGAATGTTTATTATTCAGATGAATTTTGAATCATTCTGACAAGGTTTAAAAGTGATCTTATTTGAGGCAGGGCATGGTGGCTCATGCCTGTAATCTCACCACTTTGGGAAGCCCAGGCAGGTGGATCACCTGAGGTCAGGAGTTCAAGACCAGCCTGGACAACGTGGTGAAACCCTGTCTCTACTAAAAGATACAAAAATTAGCCGGGCGTGGTGGCCGGTGCCTGTAGTCCCAGCTATTCGGGAGGCTGAGGCAGGAGAATCGCTTGAATCCGGGAGGCAGAGGTTGTAGTGAGCCTAGATGGCGCCATTGCACTTCAGCCTGGGTAACAAGAGTGAAACTTTATCTCAAACAAAACCAAACCAAACAAAACAAAACAAACAACAACAAAAGATCTTATTTGGATTTCAACAGGAATTGCATTACATTGATAACATAAAGGAGAAGAATTAACAAACTGTGTGCTTAAGACTTCTAGGCCAGGCGTGGTGGCTCACGCCTGTAATCCCAATACTTTGGGAGGCCGAGGCGGGCAGATCACGAGGTCAGGAGTTCGAGACCAGCCTGACCAACACGGTGAAACCCCGTCTCCACTAAAAATACAACAAAATTAGCCAGGCATGGTGGCACACGCCTGTAATCCCACCTACTCAGGAGGCTGAGGCAGGAGAATCACTTGAACTTGGGAGGCAGAGGTTGCGGTGAGCTGAGATCGCACCACTGCACTCCAGCCTGGGCGACAGAGCGAGACTCCATCTCAAAAAAAAAAAAAAAAAAAAAACGGAAAAAAGAAAAAAGAAAAGACTTCTAGGGCAGAAGCATGATGGAGTCAAGTTTTCTTGTTTGTGTCAGTAAAGTGTTGTGATCATAACATAGTGGATTTCTTCCCGTCTGTTTTGTATTTTAATGGGGTATAGCTGATGCATAGAAAAGTTAAAACTTTTAAGATTTTTTTTACAGTTGGAAACTTCACTGAATCCTCAATCGTTCTAAACGTTTTTCCTTACTTATTATTTGTCTAATTAATCTGCCAGAA